>NC_140604.1:31474142-32074142 GCF_057381915.1 Diplotaxodon limnothrissa | reverse complement strand
AGGGATCTGTCGAAGATCAGTGTGAAGATGGGAGGCAGCTGATCAGCACAGCCTGGTAACATCATGATCTTCTGTCTCCTGAAGAGTTGCCTCACATCTTTTTCACAGAAAGTGGGGTGTGGGTGGGTGTGGACTTGGCTATGTCTTGTGGCTGGAGAGGCTGAAGGGTGTGAAATAATAAGAGTAATAAATAAAAACAATATGATATTTGGTTTTATACAAGTGTTTGGCGCTATTTAGTGTTTGGCTTGCACTCACGTTTATTCAAGAAATCTGTCATTTCAGAAATCTTTGACTGAATTTATAGTTTAGGAAATAATCAAACTGATGTTTAGCTACAGTCTTACTTCAGATTTCCTCTTAATCACATTTGGAGGCCATAATAATGTGCAGGAAAATAATAAACTGTATGCAACAGTGTGCAGCTCAGGCACTAAAACACTGTTTTGCACTCATCATGCATCATGCATGGAGTGAAGGAGCTGATTATTCCAGAGAAAAACACCTTCAGCCCCACATTCAGCCCAACAGGCTGCTGTGAGCTGTTATCCTGCTTGGGTAATTATGGCACATTATCCTGCTCACGTGTGATATTCTTCTTGCTTTTAGCCATAATTAGACTCATTCATCTGCAGCAGAAGATTTGTTCTGTAGCTTCACAGGAGAAAACTGCTGCTCTTGGGATCACTTCAGAAAAAAAGAAGAAGAAGATTAAAACAATATCCTGCAGGTGTGTTTATTGTTTTTGTTGACAGCTAATTAAAAATTCTAGCCTGAAGCAATATGTCCCAAACTGGCAAATGTGGACTGTATTAAATGTGGAGAAGTGTTTTCCCCACGAGTCTGACCTCAAACATGATTGTTTTTGGCAGCAAATATTTTCAGATAGATTTTCAAATGATCTTTTTATGTGTGTGGGTTGTTCAGCAGCAGCTAAAGCTAAAGATCCATATCTTTACACATCTCTAATGCGCAATAACTTTGTGTATAAACCTCACAGAGCAACAGCTGAGGCAGACACATGTAGTAAAATACAAATATTAAATGCGTTCATTTAAATGACATCAGAGGACAGTGAATAAATATTTTTAAAGTTAAACCATGGCTCCGATTCCTGATGTTCATGCACAGAAAAAAGGAAATAGAGGAAGTTTGGATTATATTTTATATTTTTATTGATAATAACAAAGCTACAGTAGCACTTCCGACCTTTCTGCACTGCATTAAAATGCCTCCACACCAGGGGGCGCTGCAGGCTCAACTACAGTAGGGTGAAAGGAGTTTGCAAGCTCCTTTGACTACGATGACCTGGATGACTGAGAACCTTCACAGACATACAGTAGGGTGATTTGAACTCAAAACATTATTTATTTATTTACGTATTTATTAATTTATGTATTTATTGTGACAACAATAATAAAGCTTATACAAATGGATTTAATATAAATGCAGTAGTCATGTAGTTAAGAAAGAAAGACAGAAACATTGTTTTATGGTCTTGATGTTTTCGTACTGGCGACAGTTACACCCATAAACCGTTTGAAAGCACCATTCGATGAAGACATTTTATAGCAATACAGCTGAGTTTTACTGCATTATTATTTACCGCTTGCTGGCACACAAACTTCCTCTCATGGCTGTCCACATGAGGCCACATCATGGTTAGTGATGAAAGTTCATTACAAGAATATGTGGCCCTTAAATGTGCCAAAAAGCGGACTCTGTAAAAACACGATGTCTGAGCAATAAAAAAGAAAACGTTTTTTTTTAATGTTTATGAAAACGCCTAAAAATCTTTCCATTCAAAGACGGAGAGGTGGATCGATGCTTCCTCGGATGTTTTTCTATACAGGAAGATAAATATATCAAAGATGGTGCACACTTTGAAACAGGGCTCACATCCTGTTTCTTTGTATTTTCTTCACTTCGTTGTAAAACACATGCAGTGGATATAATGCATCGCTCTGTTTCTTTAACCGCTTATCCACCTTTCGATCATAGAGAGAGCTGGAGCCTTTCCCAGCTGTCACACCCCGGACAGGTCACCAGTCCATCGTGCACTCACACCCACACTCACGGTTTAGAAACATTTAACCTGGCACGCATGTCTCCGGATTGAGGGAGGAAGTCCGGAGAGAATCCACGCAGGGACAGGCAGAAAATGCAAACCATGCAGAAAGGCCCCGGCTCGCCAGGATGTTCCAAAGAAAAACCTCGCTGTGAGAGGACAGTGTTAACCTCTGCACCCTGTGCACTGATATAATGCACCACATCTAAAGCACTGTCAGTGATTGCTCTTTCTTTACGCTATCAGAAATGTGCATCTTTTAAAATGTAAAAAATAATTCAGACTGACACATCAAAAAGCTATTTTCCTTTTATTTTAGTCCAAAATGGGTGAGGGACAGAAGCGAGGGCTGAGGTTGTCACACACTTAAATGCCAAACCTATAAAACATCCACTTTCAGTAACGACACACTCAATCATTCAACTCGTAAAAAAGAGAGAAAATAAAATTGTTCCTCAGTTAGCTTCTAAATATTCAGTCAAGGACTTTTTACGGGGCGACCGTGGCTCAGGGGGTTGGGAAGCGTATCTGTAACCGGAAGGTCGCCAGTTCGATCCCTGGGCTCTCTGTTCTGGTCGTTGTGTCCTTGGGCAAGACACTTTACCCTACCGCCTACTGGTGTTGGCCAGAGGGGCCAATGGCGTGAAATGGCAGCCTGTCATTCTGTCATTCTGCCCCAGGGCAGCTGTGGCTACAACTGTAGCTTGCCTCCACCAGTGTATGAATGTGGGAGTGAATGAATAGTGGCATTGTAAAGCGCTTTGGGTGCCTTGAAAAGCGCTATATAAATCCATTATTATTAAAAGTTATTTTTGTGTGTACTTTGTCTCTGTACTGCACCACGATGGTCCTGTGTGGTCATTTTTGTTACTCAGCTGGGGCTGCTGGGGCTCAGGAGGTAGAGCAGCTTGTCCACTAATTGGAAGGTCAGCTTTATCCCCTGATGCCTGGAAGGTAGATGGTTGAATGAAGCTTACAGTATGAAAGTGCTTTGAGTGCTCAAATAGAGTAGTGTTAAGTACCAGTCCACTTTACCAGCCCATGTTGGAGGGCCTGATGGAACCACTGTATTAAATCAATATCGTAGTAATTTATGCTTAACACATGTCATCTACACATACATGTTAACATTAAGTGTGCGCTAAAGACGCGGGTCTGAGTCCACGTACTGTGTCATTCTCCTTTAAGAGCGCAGCCACATTTTTACGCCACACGTTTAATGTAAATGTTGGAGGATTACAGATGAACATTCCTTCCACCTCATGCGGGATCTGCAGGAACGTTCGGCTTCCCTGGAATGTGACATCACCTGCATCGCCCGCACCACCTGCGTCCGTGAGCCGTGGGATCGCTAACATCTGTGATAAGTGATGCTGAAAAAAGACACTGAAGCAGGAAGTTGTTGAATGATAAGCTCTGCAGAGATCTTTCTCTGTCTTGTGTCATTCATGTAAAACAGGACAGACACAATAACAGAAACAGCTTGGTGTAACATTTTATACTTTCTACTACTTTCTTTCTGCAGTTATCTGACAGCTGTTGCCACTTTTTAGTTAAAAAACACATACAGAACACAAACAAACACTAGAAAAATTTGCATTTCCTGCGAAAATGCAGTGTGGATGCTTAAAGCTGAAGCTGTATGCAAAAAGTAGCTGAAAAAGCTGAAAAGTTGCAGAAATTGTAAAAACTTTGCAGAAGCAAAAGAAGTTTGCTAAAATGGAATAACTTAGCAGAACTGCAATATCTTAGAGGAAACATAATACTTGGCAGAGATACAATAGCATAGCAGAATTTAGCAGAAATATTGTAACTTACCAGAAACATGATAACTTCTCAAAAATACAAGAATTTAGGAGAAATAGTATAAGATAACAGAAAGAATATATTTAGCCAAAAATACTTAAACATTACAGAAACACTATGATTTAGAAAAATAGTACAACAGAGCAGAAATATTGTGATTTACCAGAGACACTGTGATGAACTATGAATATTGTAATTTTAAATTAAGACTATGTTTTAGCACAAATATTATAATTTGGCAGAAATACTATAATTTAGCAGAAATACTATATTAAGCACAAATCCTATAAAAAGCAGAAATGGTATGATTAAGCATAAATACTACATTTAGTAGAAATACTTTGTTTTAGCACAAATCCCATAAAAAGCAGAAATACTGTACTATGATTTAGTAGAAAAACTATAATTAATCAGAAATACTAAATTTAGCAGAAATACTATATTAAGCACAAATCCTATGAAAAGCAGAAATACTATGATTAAGCATAAATACTACATTTAGCAGAAATACTATATTAAGCACAAATCTTATAAAAAGCAGAAATACTATATTAAGCACAAATCCTATAAAAGCAGAAATAGTATATTAAGCACAAATCTTATAAAATAGCAGAAATAGTATGATTTAGCACAATAGTAATAAGTTAAACAGAAAAATTGGAAAAGCAAAATGGACAGCTGAAAAAATGCTGAACATGCTGAGGGTCCCTCAAATATACTTGTTAAATGACAAAAATCTGAAAAAAAATTTATGACAGCCACACAATTACAAATATGTACACATGAGGAAACACACATGCACAGAGAGACACACACACAAGATCCAATTCAGTCAACCAGTCTAACTATATTCAATTTAAATCCTACAATGACATGCTGCCAAATAAGGGCAGGGTCCTCTCTCTCCCACTAAACACACACACACACACACACACACACACACACACACACACACAGACAGACACAGAGGGAGAGAGCTGCCGAATTTAAATCCACCAATCAGAGTGGCTGTTTACGTTTTCCCGCCAAAACAGGTGCATCTTTTTACACACGCAGCACAGAGAGGCACAGGATTATTTCTCATAGTGAGGACTCCCCTCAAACAAATGACCATAATTTCCTAACCGTAGGGGCTAGAGCGGTCATTCTTACACCGTTTTGTTCAGAAGTGATTGGGGAATCTTCAAGTGTTGACAATTTATCATTCAAATATGAATTTTTAGAGATATATGACATGGATGACTTATTGACTTAGAAGCCACGAATTCCCCAATATGCAAATTTGAATGGCTGAGGCCACATATATGATTGGCTGGCTGGGAAGCCGTGCAGGCCCTGATTTGTGGATTTGAATTCCTCAGCCCTGATATGATTGGCTGGCTTAGAAGCCATGAAGGCCCCAATATGCAAATTTGAATGCCTCAGGACACATATATGATTGGCTGGGAAGCCGTGCAGGCCCTGATTTGAAAATTTGAATGTCTCAGTCCTCAGAGAGGATTGGCTGCCTGGGGACCTGGCAGATATATATAGAAATACTATGATTAAGCATAAATACTACATTTAGTAGATATACTATGTTTGAGCAAAAATCCTATAAAAAGCAGAAATACTATATTAGGCACAAATCCTATAAAAAGCAGAAATAGCATGATTAAGCATAAACACTACATTTAGTAGAAATACTATGTTTGAGCAAAAATCCTATAAAAAGCAGAAATACTATATTAGGCACAAATCCCATAAAAAGCAGAAATAGTATGATTAAGCATAAATACTACATTTAGTAGAAATACTATGTTTTAGCACAAATAGTATAAAAAGCAGAAATACTGTAATTTAGCAGAAATAGTATATTAGGCACAAATCTTATAAAATAGCAGAAATAGTATGATTTAGCACAATAGTAATAAGTTAAACAGAAAAATTGGAAAAGCAAAATGGACAGCTGAAAAAATGCTGAACATGCTGAGGGTCCCTCAAATATACTTGTTAAATGAAAAAATCAGCAAAAAAACTGCACAGGGAGAGAGAAGTAAGTTTCTAGGTCAGCCTGGGAGCTGCTGAATTTGAATCCACCAATCAGAGAGCCTGTGTACTTTTTCCCGCCAAAACATGTGCCTCTTTTTACACACGCAGCACAGAGAGGCACAGGATTATTGCAGCCTATTTCTCATAGTGAGGACTCCCCTCAAACAAATGACCATAATTTCCAAACCGTAGGGGCTAGAGCGGTCATTCTTACACCGTTTTGTTCAGAAGAGATGGGGGAATCTTCCAGTGTTTACAATTTATCATTAAAATATGAATTATTAAAGATATTTGACTTGTAATGCACCATAACTGAGTAGAGCGAAGCAAAAACTGCCTTGACTTGCCCTCAAACAACGCTTTGTGACTTGAAATCTATTTGGAGTATCGATATCATTCTTTCACCGTAAGAGACAGCAGGCTTTGGTGAACAATCATGGAAATTTTCAGGTCTCTGTGGAAATCCAACAAAAAGTTATGACGAGAGAAAAAAGTGGTTCATTTCCACAGTTTGAAATCTGAAGAAATCTGAGCGAAGGACGAATTTCCTACCCTCAAACAAGTCCAACTCATTTCAGAACGGTAATAGGTGAGAAAGAAATTCTTGAATTGTGAGCGTCAGGGGTGTCTGAAGATATTCGGGGACAAGCCTCATGTCTTAACTTTGCTTCGTTAAGGAGATATGACGATTCGAATATGCCTCTCATTACAGAAATCCAGCGGTGATTTTGAACAAGCTCTCCATTCACTTTATATGGAGAGTTTTCTGACCTTGTGTTAGTCTGAGGAGATTTGCAAAAATTCTATAAATCCCACAACAATGATGGTGACATTTCCTGAAAGCCAGCAAAACTACCTACGTTTTGATGTATAATTTGTGGAAGTTGAGTGAAAATTGAGCAAGTAGCAGGAAGTTGTTCGGACATGAAGAGAAGACTGCAAAACCTTCAGTGACACACTGGAAGCCAAGAGCATAGCAACCATAACAACGCATGTATTTTGTGAAAAATCACAATTTTGCAACTCAAAACTTTAAGAGGCATAAAAGTAAAACAGTAGAAGATTTGAAAAAGCTGAATCATACCTGAATAGCCCAATAATTTGTGAACATTTTAAAATTTGAATGGTTGTTCTAGGTGAAAATATGAGGAAGTAGTTAAGTTTCAAAAACAAGCAAATTTTAGCAGAATTGCTGAAGTTTCCCATTCATTTCAATGGGACAAATTAAAGGAAAAAAGCTTAATATTTTAAAAAGTATAATAGCAAAAAATACCAAAAGTCATAGCGCACATTAGCAGAAATAGCAGAATAGTTTAAAATTTGAACGGTGAAAATCGGCTGAAAATTGTGGAAGTAGTTAAGTGCCAAAAAGTGTACGGAAGCAACTAGAATAATAACTAGAAAAATTTGCATTTCCTGCGAAAATGCAGTGTGGATGCTTAAAGCTGAAGCTGTATGCAAAAACTAGCTGAAAAAGCTGAAAAGTTGCAGAAATTGTAAAAACTTTGCAGAAGCAAAAGAAGTTTGCTAAAATGGAATAACTTAGCAGAACTGCAATATCTTAGAGGAAACATAATACTTGGCAGAGATACAATAGCATATCAGAATTTAGCAGAAATATTGTAACTTACCAGAAACATGATAACTTCTCAAAAATACAAGAATTTAGGAGAAATAGTATAAGATAACAGAAAGAATATATTTAGCCAAAAATACTTAAACATTACAGAAACACTATGATTTAGAAAAATAGTACAACAGAGCAGAAATATTGTGATTTACCAGAGACACTGTGATGAACTATGAATATTGTAATTTTAAATTAAGACTATGTTTTAGCACAAATATTATAATTTGGCAGAAATACTATAATTTAGCAGAAATACTATATTAAGCACAAATCCTATAAAAAGCAGAAATGGTATGATTAAGCATAAATACTACATTTAGTAGAAATACTTTGTTTTAGCACAAATCCCATAAAAAGCAGAAATACTGTACTATGATTTAGTAGAAAAACTATAATTAATCAGAAATACTAAATTTAGCAGAAATACTATATTAGCGCACAAATCCTATGAAAAGCAGAAATAATATGATTAAGCATAAATACTACATTTAGCAGAAATACTATATTAAGCACAAATCTTATAAAAAGCAGAAATACTATATTAAGCACAAATCCTATAAAAGCAGAAATAGTATATTAAGCACAAATCTTATAAAATAGCAGAAATAGTATGATTTAGCACAATAGTAATAAGTTAAACAGAAAAATTGGAAAAGCAAAATGGACAGCTGAAAAAATGCTGAACATGCTGAGGGTCCCTCAAATATACTTGTTAAATGACAAAAATCTGAAAAAAAATTTATGACAGCCACACAATTACAAATATGTACACATGAGGAAACACACATGCACAGAGAGACACACACACAAGATCCAATTCAGTCAACCAGTCTAACTATATTCAATTTAAATCCTACAATGACATGCTGCCAAATAAGGGCAGGGTCCTCTCTCTCCCACTAAACACACACACACACACACACACACACACACACACACACACACAGAGGGAGAGAGCTGCCGAATTTAAATCCACCAATCAGAGTGGCTGTTTACGTTTTCCCGCCAAAACAGGTGCATCTTTTTACACACGCAGCACAGAGAGGCACAGGATTATTGCAGCCTATTTCTCATAGTGAGGACTCCCCTCAAACAAATGACCATAATTTCCTAACCGTAGGGGCTAGAGCGGTCATTCTTACACCGTTTTGTTCAGAAGTGATTGGGGAATCTTCAAGTGTTGACAATTTATCATTAAAATATGAATTTTTAGAGATATATGACATGGATGACTTATTGACTTAGAAGCCACGAATTCCCCAATATGCAAATTTGAATGGCTCAGGCCACATATATGATTGGCTGGCTGGGAAGCCATGCAGGCCCTGATTTGTGGATTTGAATTCCTCAGCCCTGATATGATTGGCTGGCTTAGAAGCCATGAAGGCCCCAATATGCAAATTTGAATGCCTCAGGACACATATATGATTGGCTGGGAAGCCGTGCAGGCCCTGATTTGAAAATTTGAATGTCTCAGTCCTCAGAGAGGATTGGCTGCCTGGGGACCTGGCAGATATAATATATAGAAATACTATGATTAAGCATAAATACTACATTTAGTAGAAATACTATGTTTTTGCACAAATACTATAAAAAGCAGAAATACTATAATTTAGCAGAAATACTATATTAGGCACAAATAGTATAAAAAGCAGAAATACCATATTAGGTACAAATCCTATAAAAAGCAGAAATACTATATTAGGCACAAATCCTATAAAAAGCAGAAATACTATATTAGGCACAAATAGTATAAAAAGCAGAAATACTATAATTTAGCAGAAATACTATGTTAGGCACAAATCTTACAAAAAGAATAAATACTATAATTTAGCAGAAATACTATATTAGTCACAAATCTTATGAAAAGCAGAAATAGTATGATTTAGCAGAAATACTGTATTTAGCACAAGTACCGAAAAGTACCAGAAATACTATGATTTAGCAGAATAGTAATAACTTACAAAATTACAAATATGGAGGCATATTGAAACAGAAATGCACAGAGGGACACACAAACACAGGCTCTAATCCAGTCAACCAGTCTAACTATATTCAATTTAAATCCTACAATGACATGCTGCCAAATAAGGGCAGGGTCCTCTCTCTCCCACTAAACACACACACACACACACACACACACACACACACACACACACACACACACACACAGACAGACACAGAGGGAGAGAGCTGCCGAATTTAAATCCACCAATCAGAGTGGCTGTTTACGTTTTCCCGCCAAAACAGGTGCATCTTTTTACACACGCAGCACAGAGAGGCACAGGATTATTGCAGCCTATTTCTCATAGTGAGGACTCCCCACAAACAAATGACCATAATTTCCTAACCGTAGGGGCTAGAGCGGTCATTCTTACACCGTTTTGTTCAGAAGTGATTGGGGAATCTTCAAGTGTTGACAATTTATCATTAAAATATGAATTTTTAGAGATATATGACATGGATGACTTATTGACTTAGAAGCCACAAATTCCCCAATATGCAAATTTGAATGGCTCAGGCCACATATATGATTGGCTGGCTGGGAAGCCATGCAGGCCCTGATTTGTGGATTTGAATTCCTCAGCCCTGATATGATTGGCTGGCTTAGAAGCCATGAAGGCCCCAATATGCAAATTTGAATGCCTCAGGACACATATATGATTGGCTGGGAAGCCGTGCAGGCCCTGATTTGAAAATTTGAATGTCTCAGTCCTCAGAGAGGATTGGCTGCCTGGGGACCTGGCAGATATAATATATAGAAATACTATGATTAAGCATAAATACTACATTTAGTAGAAATACTATGTTTTAGCACAAATACTATAAAAAGCAGAAATACTATAATTTAGCAGAAATACTATATTAAGCACAAATCCTATAAAAAGCAGAAATAGCATGATTAAGCATAAACACTACATTTAGTAGAAATACTATGTTTGAGCAAAAATCCTATAAAAAGCAGAAATACTATATTAGGCACAAATCCCATAAAAAGCAGAAATAGTATGATTAAGCATAAATACTACATTTAGTAGAAATACTATGTTTTAGCACAAATAGTATAAAAAGCAGAAATACTGTAATTTAGCAGAAATACTATATTAGGCACAAATCTTATAAAATAGCAGAAATAGTATGATTTAGCACAATAGTAATAAGTTAAACAGAAAAATTGGAAAAGCAAAATGGACAGCTGAAAAAATGCTGAACATGCTGAGGGTCCCTCAAATATACTTGTTAAATGAAAAAATCAGCAAAAAAATGCACAGGGAGAGAGAAGTAAGTTTCTAGGTCAGCCTGGGAGCTGCTGAATTTGAATCCACCAATCAGAGAGCCTGTGTACTTTTTCCCGCCAAAACATGTGCCTCTTTTTACACACGCAGCACAGAGAGGCACAGGATTATTGCAGCCTATTTCTCATAGTGAGGACTCCCCTCAAACAAATGACCATAATTTCCAAACCGTAGGGGCTAGAGCGGTCATTCTTACGCCGTTTTGTTCAGAAGAGATGGGGGAATCTTCCAGTGTTTACAATTTATCATTAAAATATGAATTATTAAAGATATTTGACTTCTAATGCACCATAACTGAGTAGAGCGAAGCAAAAACTGCCTTGACTTGCCCTCAAACAACGCTTTGTGACTTGAAATCTATTTGGAGTATCGATATCATTCTTTCACCGTAAGAGACAGCAGGCTTTGGTGAACAATCATGGAAATTTTCAGGTCTCTGTGGAAATCCAACAAAAAGTTATGACGAGAGAAAAAAGTGGTTCATTTCCACAGTTTGAAATCTGAAGAAATCTGAGCGAAGGACGAATTTCCTACCCTCAAACAAGTCCAACTCATTTCAGAACGGTAATAGGTGAGAAAGAAATTCTTGAATTGTGAGCGTCAGGGGTGTCTGAAGATATTCGGGGACAAGCCTCATGTCTTAACTTTGCTTTGTTAAGGAGATATGACGATTCGAATATGCCTCTCATTACAGAAATCCAGCGGTGATTTTGAACAAGCTCTCCATTGACTTTATATGGAGAGTTTTCTGACATTGTGTTGGTCTGAGGAGATTTGCCAAAATTCTATAAATCCCACAACAATGATAGTGACATTTCCTGAAAGCCAGCAAAAATACCTACGTTTTGATGTATAATTTGTGGAAGTTGAGTGAAAATTGAGCAAGTAGCAAACAGTTGTTCGGACATGAAGAGAAGACTGCAAAACCTTCAGTGACACACTGGAAGCCAAGAGCATAGCAACCATAACAACGCATGTATTTTGTGAAAAATCACAATTTTGCAACTCAAAACTTTAAGAGGCATAAAAGTAAAACAGTAGAAGATTTGAAAAAGCTGAATCATACCTGAATAGCCCAATAATTTGTGAACATTTTAAAATTTGAATGGTTGTTCTAGGTGAAAATATGAGGAAGTAGTTAAGTTTCAAAAACAAGCAAATTTTAGCAGAATTGCAGAAGTTTCCCATTCATTTCAATGGGACAAATTAAAGGAAAAAAGCTTAATATTTTAAAAAGTATAATAGCAAAAAATACCAAAAGTCATAGCGCACATTAGCAGAAATAGCAGAATAGTTTAAAATTTGAACGGTGAAAATCGGCTGAAAATTGTGGAAGTAGTTAAGTGCCAAAAAGTGTACGGAAGCAACTAGAATAATAAAGAATAAAGAGAAACAGGAACTCAATAGTGTGGATGCTTAAAGCATCCACACAACTAGAAAAATTTGCATTTCCTGCGAAAATGCAGTGTGGATGCTTAAAGCTGAAGCTGTATGCAAAAAGTAGCTGAAAAAGCTGAAAAGTTGCAGAAATTGTAAAAACTTTGCAGAAGCAAAAGAAGTTTGCTAAAATGGAATAACTTAGCAGAACTGCAATATCTTAGAAGAAACATAATACTTGGCAGAAATACAATAGCATAGCAGAATTTAGCAGAAATATTGTAACTTACCAGAAACATGATAACTTCTCAAAAATACAAGAATTTAGGAGAAATAGTATAAGATAACAGAAAGAATATATTTAGCCAAAAATACTTAAACATTACAGAAACACTATGATTTAGAAAAATAGTACAACAGAGCAGAAATATTGTGATTTACCAGAGACACTGTGATGAACTATGAATATTGTAATTTTAAATTAAGACTATGTTTTAGCACAAATATTATAATTTGGCAGAAATACTATAATTTAGCACAAATACTATAAAAAGCAGAAATACTATAATTTAGCAGAAATACTATATTAAGCACAAACCCTATAAAAAGCAGAAATACTGTACTATGATTTGGTAGAAAAAACTATAATTAATCAGAAATACTATATTTGGCAGAAATACGGTATTTGGCACAAATCTTATAAAATAGCAGAAATAGTATGATTTAGCACAATAGTAATAACTTAAACAGAAAAATTGGAAAAGCAAAAATGGACAGCTGAAAAAATGATGAACATGCTGAAGGTCCCTCAACTATACTTGTTAAATGAAAAAAATCAGCAAAAAAATCTATAACAGCCACACAATCACAAATATGTACACATAAGAAAACACACATGCACAGAGAGACACACACACACAAGATCCAATTCAGTCAACCAGTCTAAATATATTGAATTTGAATCTTAGAATGAGATCATCCCATTAAAAGCCTTTCTCTCTCTCTCTCTCTGTCACACACACACACACACACACACACACACACACACACACACACACACACACACACACACACACACACAGGGAGAGAAAAGTGAGTTTCTAGGTCAGCCTGGGAGCTGCTGAATTTGAATCCACCAATCAGAGAGCCTGTGCACTCTTTCCCTCCAAAACAGGTGCATCCTTTTTACACACGCAGCACAGAGAGACACAGGATCATTGCAGTCTATTTCTCATAATGACGACTCCCCTCAAACAAATGACCATAATTTCCTAACCGTAGGAGCTAGAACGGTCATTCTTACACCGTTTTGTTCAGAAGAGATGGGGGAATCTTCAAGTGTTGACAATTTATCATTAAAATATGAATTTTTAGAGATATATGACACGGATGACTTGTTGACTTAGAAGCCACGAATTCCCCAATATGCAAATTTGAATACCTGGAGCCCACATACATGATTGGCTGGCTGGGAAGCTGTGCAGGCCCTGATTTGTGGATTTGAATTCCTCAGCCCTCAGATATGATTGGCTGGCTTAGAAGCCATGAAGTCCCCAATATGCAAATTTGAATGCCTCAGGACACATATATGATTGGCTGGGAAACCGTGCAGGACCTGATTTGAAAATTTGAATGTCTAAGTCCTCACAGAGGATTGGCTGCCTGGGGACCAGGCAGAAATATATAGAAATACTATGATTAAGCATAAATACTACATTTAGTAGAAATACTATGTTTTAGCACAAATAGTATAAAAAGCAGAAATACTATAATTTAGCAGAAATACTATATTAAGCACAAATCCTATAAAAAGCAGAAATAGTATGATTAAGCATAAATACTACATTTAGTAGAAATACTATGTTTTAGCACAAATCATATAAAAAGCAGAAATACTATAATTTAGCAGAAATACCATATTAAGCACAAATCATATAAAAAGCAGAAATACTATATTAAGCACAAATTCTATAAAAAGCAGAAATACTATATTAAGCACAAATCCTATTAAAAGCAGAAATACTATATTAAGCACAAATCTTATGAAATAGCAGAAACAGTATGATTTAGCACAATAGTAATAAGTTAAACAGAAAAATTGGAAAAGCAAAATGGACAGCTGAAAAAATGCTGAACATGCTGAGGGTCCCTCAAATATACTTGTTAAATGAAAAAATCAGCATAAAAATGCACAGGGAGAGAGAAGTAAGTTTCTAGGTCAGCCTGGGAGCTGCTGAATTTGAATCCACCAATCAGAGAGCCTGTGTACTTTTTCCCGCCAAAACAGGTGCATCTTTTTACACACGCAGCAGAGAGAGGCACAGGATTATTGCAGCCTATTTCTCATAGTGAGGACTCCCCTCAAACAAATGACCATAATTTCCTAACCGTAGGGGCTAGAGCGGTCATTCTTACACCGTTTTGTTCAGAAGAGATGGGGGAATCTTCCAGTGTTAACAATTTATCATTAAAATGTGAATTTTTAGAGATATACGACATGGATGACTTGTTGACTTAGAAGCCACGAATTCCCCCAATATGCAAATTTGAATGCCTGAGGCCACATATATGATTGGCTGCCTGGGAAGCCGTGCAGGCCCTGATTTGTGGATTTGAATTCCTCAGCCCTCAGATATGATTGGCTGGCTTAGAAGCCATGAAGGCCCCAATATGCAAATTTGAATGCCTCAGGACACATATATGATTGGCTGGGAAACCGTGCAGGACCTGATTTGAAAATTTGAATGTCTAAGTCCTCACAGAGGATTGGCTGCCTGGGGACCTGGCAGAAATATATAGAAATACTATGATTAAGCATAAATACTACATTTAGTAGAAATACTATGTTTTAGCACAAATAGTATAAAAAGCAGAAATATTATAATTTAGCACAAATAGTATAAAAAGCAGAAATATTATAATTTAGCACAAATAGTATAAAAAGCAGAAATACTATAATTTAGTAGAAATACTATATTAAGCACAAATCCTATAAAAAGCAGAAATACTATATTAGGCACAAATCCTATAAAAAGCAGAAATACTATATTAGGCACAAATCATATAAAAAGCAGAAATACTATGTTAGGCACAAATCCTATAAAAAGCAGAAATACTATATTTAGCAGAAATACTATATTAGGCACAAATCCTATGAAAAGCAGAAATACTATATTAGGCACAAATCCCATAAAAAGCAGAAATAGTATGATTAAGCATAAATACTACATTTAGTAGAAATACTATGTTTTAGCACAAATAGTATAAAAAGCAGAAATACTGTAATTTAGCAGAAATACTATATTAGGCACAAATCTTATAAAATAGCAGAAACAGTATGATTTAGCACAATAGTAATCAGTTAAACAGAAAAATTGGAAAAGCAAAATGGACAGCTGAAAAAATGCTGAACATGCTGAGGGTCCCTCAAATATACTTGTTAAATGAAAAAATCAGCAAAAAAATGCACAGGGAGAGAGAAGTAAGTTTCTAGGTCAGCCTGGGAGCTGCTGAATTTGAATCCACCAATCAGAGAGCCTGTGTACTTTTTCCCGCCAAAACATGTGCCTCTTTTTACACACGCAGCACAGAGAGGCACAGGATTATTGCAGCCTATTTCTCATAGTGAGGATTCCCCTCAAACAAATGACCATAATTCCCAAACCGTAGGGGCTAGAGCGGTCATTCTTACACCGTTTTGTTCAGAAGAGATGGGGGAATCTTCCAGTGTTTACAATTTATCATTAAAATATGAATTATTAAAGATATTTGACTTCTAATGCACCATAACTGAGTAGAGCGAAGCAAAAACTGCCTTGACTTGCCCTCAAACAACGCTTTGTAACTCGAAATCTATTTGGAGTATCGATATCATTCTTTCACCGTAAGAGACAGCAGGCTTTGGTGAACAGTCATGGAAATTTTCAGGTCTCTGTGGAAATCCAAAAAAAAATTATGACGAGAGAAAAAAGTGGTTCATTTCCAGAGTTTTAAATCTGAAGAAATCTGAGCGAAGGACGAATTTCCTACCCTCAAACAAGTCCAACTCATTTCAGAACGGTAATAGGTGAGAAAGAAATTCTTGAATTGTGAGCGTCAGGGGTGTCTGAAGATATTCGGGGACAAGCCTCATGTCTTAAAGTCGCTTCGTTAAGGAGATATGACGATTCGAATATGCCTCTCATTACAGAAATCCAGCGATGATTTTGAACAAGCTCTCCATTGACTTTATATGGAGAGTTTTGAGACCTTGTGTTGGTCTGAGGAGATTTGCAAAAATTCTATAAATCCCACAACAATGATAGTGACATTTTCTGAAAGCCAGCAAAAATACCTACGTTTTGATGTATAATTTGTGGAAGTTGAGTGAAAATTGAGCAAGTAGCAAGAAGTTGTTCGGACATGAAGTGAAAATTGCAAAACCTTCAGTGGCACACTGGAAGCCAAGAGCATAGCAACCATAACAACGCATGTATTTTGTGAAAAATCACAATTTTGCAACTCAAAACTTTAAGAGGCATAAAAGTAAAACAGTAAAACATTTGAAAAAGCTGAATCATACCTGAATAGCCCAATAATTTGTGAACATTTTAAAGTTTGAATGGTTGTTCTAGGTGAAAATATGAGGAAGTAGTTAAGTTTCAAAAACAAGCAAATTTTAGCAGAATTGCAGAAGTTTCCCATTCATTTCAATGGGACAAATTAAAGGAAAAAAGCTTAATATTTTAAAAAGTATAATAGTTAAAAATAGCAAAAATCGTAGCGTAAATTAGCAGAAATAGCAGAATAGTTTAAAATTTGAACGGTGAAAATCGGCTGAAAATTGTGGAAGTAGTTAAGTGCCAAAAAGTGTACGGAAGCAACTAGAATAATAATAATAAAGAATAAAGAGAAACAGGAACTCAATAGTGTGGATGCTTAAAGCATCCACACAATAATAAAGAATAAAGAGAAACAGGAACTCAATAGTGTGGATGCTTAAAGCATCCACACAATAAACACATAAAGAACCCACAAACACAAAGATATGAGCTGTACTCTTTTCTTTTTTATCAATTCAACATGCCATCATGCTATTCCAATACAACCCCAACGCAACAATCTTATCAGCTTTCAGTTTTCAGTTGTATTTGTCACATGCAGGTTAGCACACGGTCAGCATTGCAATGAAATGTATTTGACGAGCAGAAGACAGTCACTCAGCAGAATGCTACAGTAGAAAAGAAAATAGTAAAGAGCAAAATATTAATAAAATATAGTAAAAGAAATCTACCGATATACAAGTGTTTGATATCCAGTCAACAACATGTGAAAACTGTAAGCAGACATGCTGCAGCGGCAGACGACCACAGTGGGTGCCACTCCTGTCAGCTGAGAACAGGAGCTGAGGCTGCAGCTCACACGGGTTCACCAAACGTTCACAACAGAGGGCTGGAAAATGTCTCCTGGACTGATGAGTCTCAAGTTCTGCTGCAAGTCCAGATTTTAGGGTCAGAATTTGGTGCATGAAAGCATGAATCCATCATTTCTTGTATCAGCAGTTCAGACTGTTGGAGGTGTAATGGTGTGGGATTATTTTCTTGGCACTCTTTGGGCCCTTCCTGCATCTTTTTGAGTCTATGGCAAGTTCAGGGACTTCTGAGGGAAAACGATTCCTTTCCTGTCGTAGGAGCTGTGGTGTACAGGCTGTGATCAGCTGAGCTGCGCAGCTGCTTCTGCTCCCTTCCTTGATCATTGTGGATTTAGCCAACTGAATTCAATATGAGCAGAAGTGACACGAGCTGTCACAGCTGCTGCCTGCAGACAGTAGAAAGCTAGTTTAAAGACAGAAATCAGTGAGTGAATGAGCATCATCACATTAAGTTTCATTTGATTTCTGCTTCTACTGAGCATGATCCGCACAGCTGCTCTGCACCAGCCCAACATTACCGTAAACTATATCACAGTACTGCACAGTAACCAGCTTATCCTGCACTAAACTCACCAGTTTTTAATGCAACCTTTGAATACCACAAAGTTAATATACCTGTATTTGTCACGGTCCTGGGTCATTTTGACCCAGCATTTTCAGTTCTTATATTCCTTTGTATTATGGTTTGTATTCTGATCACTTTGTCATGCTTTGTTTATTAGTATTATTCTATGTTTCAGTTATTCTTTGTGAGGGATTAGTTCTTAGGTTGTGTCTCTCGTTTAGTACAAGTTCAGTTCAGTGTCAAGTCTGTGTCTGTTTCTTGTTTCCCATTTTATTGTGAAAGGTTGTGCCTCATCTCAGTGTGTCTAGCGTTGCTCCCCGTGTCTCGTTAGCCTGAACCCTCCCAGCTGTGTCTCCCTCCTGTTTTCCATTCCAATTTTCATCCAATTGGTTCACCCCAGTGCAAAGCTTCTTGAAGCTTCATTTGCTCTAGTAGGACACTTACTGGACGTAAAAATATTAGTTGGCATGAATTTGAAGAGTGTGGCATTTTGCACACAGCCTCCAACAAAAGGAGTGTGTAAAACATGTATATTGTAGTGATGGCAGCATACTGTGTATATTTATAGTGGCAGTATGGAAAATGATTATTTGGAAATGCTTAAAATGGAAATGATCATTTACTGTGAGGTGAGGTGTGGTTGGGGTGTGGACAGTAGTTGTGCTTTTGTAACGTTGAGGTGTGGACAGCTACACACTGAGGCCTCAGTCCTGCCTGTTCACATTTTATTCTGTAAAAACTAGATTTTCACTGCTTTTATAACCTTTAGTGGGGAGAACATAGCTGGGATTTAATGATTTAACAACTCTTTTGAATCCTTTGTCCTCCACAATGCTAAATGGCTGGGAGTCCTCAATCACCATGCTAACCAGGTCTTCATCTATTTGAGATTGTTCTCCTGAGGAGAGCTCACCTGGTCTTGCTCCAGAATCGGTGTTCCCCTTATTCTCATGCAAAGCTCTGTAGTGCCTAAGCATGGATGAGGTGTTGTTGTTATATCCCAGCTCCCTGGCACATAGCAAACACTTCACCTTGTACAAAAGTAAAGACAGCTTAACATAAATTGTATTGCACCATCAGTATCATGAAAATACATCTTCTGTAGAAATTTACATACCTTGTTGGGAGGAATAAGATCAAAATGTTCCCACACAGGGGAGGACATCCTCCTCTTCTTAGCTGGCTCCATTCTCTCCTGACTTTCTCTCCTCACTCTCATAAACCTCCAAACGGTCTCCAAACTCTCACTAACCGCAACTCTCCATCAAACACCCACATTTTGACTGAAGTCTGAGGGGTTTATATCGCTGTCATAGCTCGCGGCAAAGTTCGAACCACTTCCTGAACCAGTCACGTGGTACAGCCGAGTTCTGCATTTTGGGTCCGTCACTCCTGCTTGCCTGCCTGCCACACAGCCAACCATGACAATATTTGCTTTGCAAGACGTTTCACAATATGAACGTTCATGTAAGCAATAGATCGAATGTAAGGAAAACAACAACTCTAAAAAAAGTGGGGATATTAAAATGAATGAGGATATTACATGCAAACTTTACATTTCTAGTTAATCAGACGTCACTGAGCAGTCCTTACCTTTGAATAAAATCTTCTTCCTCTTCCTCTCCTGTCCTTCCTTTCTTACATCATTCTCTATCTCTATTTTGACTTAAATATGAATATGAAAGATAGAAATTGTAAACTCTTCAGTTAAAAAAGGTCCTCGAGATCACCTCGCTAGGTTAGGAAAAGTCATGCATGGGAGATATTACACTTTACAATAGTCACAATAGTCCAGGAGGAGATAGCATCCTGTTTTATGTGTTACTGTTGCCTCCAGTTTATGTTCAAATTAGTTTGATGTCCAGGAGGTGAACAGTGATATGAAATAACTCTCCTCAAATTGATCGTCAGAAAAAGAAAGACTCAAGCAAAGCACACATGCCTAAAAGCTCTACTCAAGTAAACAATAAAGTAATTGACAAAATATTTATGAAAGGCAAAAGGAAAAGAAGAAACTGCTCGTGGTGGAGAATAAACGTCTTTCCAGTAACAAGATACATTCAGGCTGTCTTAGAGATAATGTTCTTCATTTGATGTGAATGTTAATGCAGTTAGAAAATGATAGTTGCCTAGCAGGTGAGTGTCCATTTGGCAAAATCAATTTCCTCAACTGGAGGAATGAATAAGTGATAATTATTGATCTCTATGTGCAGCAGATAGACGAGTCGGTCAGTCTCATTTTGATCTGACTGACGCTTCTCTCTTAACAATTCAGTTCAAAGTTTTCTTGTATCATCACTGCAAAGCACTCAAAATGTATTTATCAGCTACACACGATGTACAGTGGAGGTAAGTGTGCCTAGAAGGTAACCAACTTAAATAACAGCATGAGTAGGAAAATGTAATTTGCATTATTTGATGGGTTATCAGTCCCTGCAGTTGCGGTGTTTGAGTTGCAAATGCGAACGAGGGACTCGAGTGAGGCTGGACACGAAAGAGAAATATTTCAGCAGCTGGTCCAGAAATCATGACACTGTCCGGTAAATAAACACAGCACAGGCTCGCTATGAAGGAAGAATCCAATGTGCTTTAATTCACTGTGTGTTTGCATGAGCCTGTGCATAACAGGCCCCGGTGTTTGCACAGCACAGCAAATAAACGCCTTCAGGTCAATGTGTGTGTTATTAATGAGCACACAGAGGGAGAGTTTGAATGTGAGATAGCTCAGGGTTTATAGTGCAGCCATAACAGTGGCTTTGTGTGAGACAGGAGGCTGCTGATGTGGAGCCATGTGGCAGGTCTGTCCACAGACCGCAGGGCTGGAACCAGGATTTTATAGACGCAGAGGCTGGGAATCCTGCTGCAGTGGGAAGAGGAAGCAGTGTTTGAATATTACAGTGCAAATAGATACACGCCTATTGTTTCCAGGGTTTGTTGTTATGGAGATCAGATTGGGATCTAAGACCAACTTGCAGAGTCTTCTAATAAATAAGGATCTGAGGAATTTCTTTTCAGGGGGAGCCCGGCATCTTTTCAGAAGGGACAAGACTACCTCCCTGCACAGACTGCCGAACAAGCCGGTCCTCGCCTGCACACAGAAACGAGATCATGTAACAGCATTGTTTGCAGTCTGGAGCATAAACAGAAGAGGCAGGAAGCACAATAAAACACACCTGCCATCAGTTATCCTGATCCAAGCACAGCACCAGAGCCACTGGCTCACTGCAACCCTACTCTCAAACCAGTGCAAATGAATCCAAAGAGATGTAGAGGTGAGCTTTTACCAAACTCCTCTATTACTAACAAATACGCAGGCATCAACGGGACAAACTGTCTGACAGGCTGGAAAACCAGTTTAGAAATCAGAGGAAAGAATAAATGGGCACACAAGGACCGGCAAAGAAACGTTAAGACAACGGCTCCAGTCAGTAGTCGAGAAATCACCTCCTGGGTCTCCTCCTAATCGCTTTAGCTCACATCATGAGGTCAAGGACAGACTCCTCTTACACCAGGCTCCTCATTCACCCGAGCTCTAAATCAGCACTGGTGTTAATCTTACATTGTTATATTTCGGAGAGTAGCAAAAGGATGTTTTGGATGAAAGTGTAATGTTAGTTAGAGTCATGGTTAGGACCTACCACACAGACCTCAGAAGGTTAAGAATGTGACGGAGGGTTGAAGCTGCGTACAGTTTTTTTTCCTGTCACATGGTCATTGTTTTTCAAGCTGGGCAACTTTTCTTCTTCAGAGCAAAGAGCTGCAAAGGTTCAGATGTGGTTTTGCAGAGGAAGCCACTCAACTACATCAAAGCAGAGACAGAAAATATCCTGATCAGAAGCTGTGCAGCCTGCATTTGAGATACATGAATTTGAATTATTGTCATGTGCATAAATAATAGAATTAAAGAATGTTACCAACTTGGCTCAAGAAGAGGAGGCTACACAGAGGAGACTTAGCTTGCTCAGTTAATGCAAAGTGGCTTGCAGCCCACTACCACTTGAGGTCCTTATGCTCTTTTCTGTGACTGAAGCAATGTCACACCTTTATGCCAAAACTTAATTATGATGATTCCCCCCCCCCTCCCCCCGGAAATATGAGGTTGATAGATGAAATCTATTTTAGTCAGACTGTGATATATATTAAAACAGCTTAGAAAGGGAAACAAATGGAAAACAACTGTACAGTGGGCACAGTTGTTGTGAGTTCTTGCTGTGTTATTTCATGCAGTTCATAACACAGAGCACCACTGAAAAATATAAATTCACAACCAAATTGGTCAAACCAAATATGAGACTTACTTTAAGCATTTTTTAAAATAGCTAATAATCTTTATTCACACAAAACAACACTGAGAAGCTGATTTCAAAGTTCATCCATCTAAAGTTCAGCAGCAGGTCAATGCATGAAATGGGAAACAGATGGTTAATTAACATTTTATTGATCCGTGTGACTTATCAGGTGTGGGTCGATCCAGTCTGTCCTCTGCTAAAGGAGGTAATAAAAAAAGCACTGACCTGCCCATCTGTAGTAATTAGAGAAGTCAACCGGCTCCTATTTTGACTGCAGATACTACATTTCATTAGCAAACTCCCTGTGCAGAAGCGACTGACATACTCAGAGATGACTGACAGGGAAACAGAGGTGGAAAAGCAGGCAAAAACAAAACAGGAAATGAAGAGTAACAAAGGTCAACTTCATGACAGAAACAATGCAGGAAGCATCCAAACTGTGAACGGATCCAGCATAGCCTTAGTCAGGAGGGCAAATGGTCTGTATTTGTATAGCACTTTTCTAGTCCCTAAGGACCCCAAAGCGCTTTACACATCCAGTCATCCACCCATTCACGCACTGGTGAAGCTACATTGTAGCCACCCTGGGGCCCACTGACAGAGGCGAGGCTGCCGGACACTGGCGCCACCGGGCCTTGGACACAACGACCCAGACTGTCGGAGCCGGGGCTCAAACCGGCAACCTTCCGATTACAAGGCGAACTCCCAACTCTTGAGCCACGATCGCCGAGCCAAATCTCATATGGGTACAATATTTCAGGTGCTTTAGCCTACACCTACCATTGCTCCACACATTTCAGCCATTTATTAAGTCACCTCCACCCGAGCTCCTCCTTCATAAACAGTTTCTGGCTGAGCCTGCGCTCCCTTTGTTATTTTACTCCAGTTTTCTGATGTTAATCAGTTAATCGCTTTCCATGATATCTACGCCCCTGTTTGCCCCCCCCAAACACCTACGGGAGTTTTCAGGCATTTCCTTAAGTTTGCCAATTTTCTTACTTTTTGTTTGTTCGTGTTTCTGGAGGTTTTTCTCCTGCCTTGTTTTGGGGCCTCGTCTTGTGGCCCGTTAATGATCTTTTATGTTTGTGGTATTATCTGTAAACAGAATCAATGAGGTTAAATATAAGATGAATGATAAATATGAGATTTGTCATCTGAATGTGTAGAAAGATTTGACGTGTGCAGATGCACGTAGGCACCTTGACATCACCATGGAAGAGTTTACTGAGATCACAGAACAGGTGAAGAGTAGCTCCAGCCCACCATAGAGTGAAATCTAACTTTTACTTGAATCCAGCAGAGTTTCCACAGCTGGGCTTTAGAAAGAATACATGTCCAACTTTTAATTACAGTATACACATTTTTATGCCTCTCCCATGTCGGATGGGAGCACTTTCAGGGGAACAGTGGCCCCTTAAATGCTTTCTTCCCTTATGCAATATAAAGGGGTCCAGGGCTTTCTCCAGAATGAGGACCATCTGATGTGGTCTGGACATATTAACAAAACACATCAGATGTTTTGGTCAGATAATACCGCTGGCCAGAAAGCTGAGGGGAGCACGAGAGGGTTTTCAGGGACACCCTCAGGTCTGAGGGTGCGTCTCTCGGCTGGCTTGGAGTTCCCCTGGAGGAGCTGGAGGAAGTGGTCAGGGAAAGGCCAGTTTCTGCTTAGACTTCTGCCCCCTGTGGCCATGTATAAACAGACATGTTTATGATTCTTTTAATTTGGTTCTACACTTAGTAAAACTGTAAACATCTGTCCAAATCTTTGCCCCCAACTACATATGAGTGCAACAAATGTGGCATTGCACCACAAAATGATGATATCAGTTTCTTTTTTACCCAGAAACTCTGGTCTCAAACCCTCTAATTAGGTGCAGTAATCTCTCACTTTCCCGTGGGAGTATTTGCATATTTGATTACCATCAGAGACCGAACTTCTCCCATATCCTACAGATAAAGGGACGTAACCAAAAAAGGGAAGGAACGACACAGTTACCCAGAAATGAGTACTGTGTTTCTGTGCTATCCTCCTCCTCTTCTCCCACATAAACACAGATCATGTGGCCCAGCTGCAGAGTGCATGTGTGGCAATCAGCCTGAATAAGTCAGCATTTCAGTTTGTGAGTAACTCTTCATTGTTTCTATATTTCAGTCTTTACATGAAGTTTGTCTGTTTTTTTTCTAAATTCATGGCAAGTAACTTTTGTTCTTGAGTGCAATGAGCTACAGAGGTTTTCAGGCGTGGTTTCACAGAGGAAGCCACTGTGTCTTATCAACTTCATCAAGGTAAAGACAGAAAAACTGTGTGATCCGGAAGTATCGCAGTGTGCTCTTCAAAGTAAAGTCAGAAATAAATTTGAACGTTGTTTCCTTGACGTCATTCCACAAAACTGAAAACACAAAAAAGGGAACAACTCGACATATTCTTATTTTAAGCAGGAAAATCTCATATAGGATATGCTAATTAATTTCCTTTAGCCTTTGTTATAATTTGTGCACACTTGCAAGCCACCTAAACCCGAAGTCCCTTTTAATGCTCTCTCTGACTGAGTCTGTGTCACTCCTGTTGCCAAAAAATGTATTTCTCAATCATAAACACCAGACTGGCATTTTAAAACAGCACAAACTGAAATATAGAAGTGAATGGATGGATGGATGAATGTGACCCAAACATACTCATCAGTACGCAGACATATGTCTGAGTATATTTAGGTAACCTTTGTAAATTCAGTTTAATAGAGTGATTTAAATTAAGTAAAGTTCTTGTAAACACCTTCAGTGTGGCACTTTAAATTGTGTCTATTACTGTTTACACTGTTTTACTCCAGTGTCTTCAGAGATCTTAATACGTGCTGACAAACTGAAGACTGGAAGTTGAGTGAAAGGCAACACTGTGTGTAGCTTTTTAAAATACTCAACAATTGGAGATAAAATGACATTATTCTTAATTACTAACTACTTTTAAAAGGAAAAGAAAGTAATCAAAATGACAGCACACTGGTGTTTTGTCCTTCTTTCCTGCCAGTGGGTCATCTCAGGACTCACATTTACCTTCTTACCTTTTTACATTCAATACCGGCTGTAAAGTATGCAGACTGACAAACAGTCAGACTCATGTGTGATGAGTCAAAACAAACCCCTCAGCTTGATCATGTTACTGTTTATTTTATTTTATTTTTAATAAAACATAATCGATTATTCATTTAATTATAGTCTTTTAATTGTGCTTTGCTAATTATTTTTTTTAATTTGTATTTATTTGAAATGTTATTAAAACAAGCTTTAGTTGTATTCTGTGAGTTCGTATTTTATTTTAGATGTATTTATTTTTTAATAGAACTACCATAGTAGCTTTATGTCACCAAGTTGGAAATACATGGAAGAAAGCTCACCGTCCTGCCTGTGCGGATTTTATTTTGACAGGAACTGAACAGGAAGTCTTGTAAGTCTTTGCACTTTGGTGGTTTTTGGTCACCGGCTCGCGGCACCACAGCAGATCTCCGGCTGCCGTCGCTTCACATCACATCAGGAGGTAAGACGAACACTCAGCCTTCGTTTTGGGGTCCAGCTGTGCCGTTTGTGGCTCATCCAGATGTTTGTGTGTAAGATTAAATCTGTGACTGTCGGCAAAGTTTACTCCTGATGTGGTCGCGCAGGTGCGTAAACGCGTAAAGAGTGGAACCGTGGCTTTGCGCGTAAAATGTGATGTGGTGGAAGCGCGGGGTAGACGTGGGTGGATGCGCTGTTTGTTTTGGGATTTTTTGGCATGTCTTGGCATCCGTCCTCCTCACCGCAGTGCCCGTGCACATCATCAGCAGTTTGCCCTGGGAGGCAGCGAGCACTTATGAGCCATGTGTTGCTCTCAGTGTCGCTTGAATCGAATGAGGAGATCCACAGAGCGTAACGTTGGCCCGGAGGAGGGCTCAGGGAAGCACGGGGAACGGGTCAGACCAGTACCGAGGAGCGACTCAGCTGCTGCAGCTGCGGCGTGTCGGTGCGTCACTCCGCCGACCTGTCACTGCGCACTTCTTCCTTTTTCAGCCGTCGATCTATTTTGCAGCGAAACACTTCCTCCATACCAGTCAGTGTGTAACACAACTCACCATCCTCACCCAGCACCTTGTAATAAGCAAAATTACCTTTCAGTCGCCTTTAGGGCCAATTTTCCTGGTTAAAGCGCGAAAGTTTACGCTCTCTGCTTCTTGTTTGCGTGTCTGTTTCCACAGCTTATGTGGCACTGTAACACAACATTACACACACACTCAGCCGGTGCTTCAGGTACCCTAAGGGACAGCTTCCACACTTTAAACACACATGCTCAGAGAAATCAAACCGGTTAGGTTGTGTAAACTTAGAGATTTCTTTTTCTTTTTGGGGTTGAGCCAGCCTCTGTCGTGTTAGATAACGCCTGCTTAAATGTGAGTATCTGCTTGTTAACATTTTAACCATTTCCAGTCCAAATGCTCAATTAGCCCTCAAAATCTATCAAACGCTGAGGTGCCTGAGCGTTAAAAATGTTCAGCTATAATAAAATAATGAGTGTGGCTTTGCTCCCTGGTGTTTAACATCCAGAGATGCATGAAAACGAGGATTTATGAGCTTTAGCTAAGCAAGAAGGTCGATTTTAAAGATGATATGCTGTGTTCTGACTGAAGTATGTAACGCTGGATGGACACAGAGGCAGAAGGGCTCTGGGTATGGTAGTTGGCAGATTATGATGTGTGCGTGATGCAGCTAACAGGGCTACATTTAGGCTGAGATAAACATATTAGCACAGCTAAGGCAGAGGAGGTTAAAGGTCCCTGAAAAATGACCAAACTCGAGTCAAGAGAGTGTCTGAGTGTCTGCAACATGAGCTCAGACATTAATATGTTGCTGCATGATTTGAATTATGAAAAAGTCCTGATCCTAAGCTTAATGTCCACACTGAAAGCGTTCAAACATTTGATGCTGTCATATAAACGATGAGTTTTTAGAAACTTAAAGACATCCTGCTCATAAATAATCCCATCCCATAATAATCATAAAAAATGCTTAAAACACAGAGAATAGCTAAACAGGTTTTGGAAGTTCATGTTTGCTCAGAAAAATGAGACACACGACGAAAGGCTCATCCAAAGCAGGAAACGGGGTCGATACGTCATCACTTTACAGATTGCATGTCTGATATAGTCCGCACTTTTTCAGCAGTGTTGCTGTGTCCAGAGTGAGTGTGTCACAGCATTGTGAGTGTATAGTATCTAAACTAAGCAGAATATCAGGTGAAACCATTTGAGTTGAGATAATAAGCTTTTTTCTCTTTAACCTGCAAGTGGGTTAATATATGAGGCCAGCTGTAAGGTACTTTTATAGGGAATTGGATCATTAGTGTTCCAAAAATATCTATATGTAAAGAAGTTTGACATTATACACTCAGATTGCTTTAAAGTTTCCACTTTTCACGACTGCATTGTGATAGTTTGCTGTGACCTGTGGATCAGAGGTGTGGACTCGAGTCACATGACTTGGACTCGAGTCAGACTCGAGTCATTAATTTTATGACTTTAGACTTGACTTGAAAAAATGTTCTAAGACTTGTGACTTGACTTGGACTTTTACACCAATGACTTGGGACTTGAATTGGACTTGAACCGGTTTACTTGAAAAGACTTGATATTTCACCCCAAATATAAAATTTAACACGCATATTATATAGAGATTGAAAATGTGACGTCATTCACGGGTAGAACCGCAAAGGATTCTGGGAACTCATGGCAAGAAGTACTAGCGCACGCAGGCTTTCAATTAAAATCAGTTACACAGCGATAAAAAGAAACACAAAAATGTCAAGAAGCTGTTGTATTATTAACTGCAATAGCCGGTCGCATGACAGCCACGGGAAGCCGACGGGTAAAGAGATCGGTTGTTATCGGATTACGACGTTTAAGAGAAATTGTTCGAGCCATGTTTCCGAAGTGACAAACAGGCGACGGATGGCCTGGATTGCAGCCATTCAAAGATCAAATATAACGTCCCAGAACACTCCAGCTCACAGGTTAGTCTGCTCCAAGCATTTCCACAAAGGTCAGTCTGCTGTTGTAGTTAATGCGTCATTTTCATAACATAACTGGTGATATAGGTTACAAGCAAGTCTGGCGCTGAACAGAAATTATCGCGCTATGCTCCTTTATTTATTGTGCATAAATAGTGAATTGTCCTGACACAATATTGCGTTTCGCTTCTGTTATTATGGTACATTGACAAAAACATATGCTTTTATTCACAGGATAAAACAGTTTTTTTGTATCACTAATTGCCCAGTATGATTACAGCATACAATATTATTGTCACTGCTACATTTCTGTGATGGGTACCAGAAATTATTTCCACTACTAATTAATTACCGTTGAGCTCAAAGGTCCTATTAATAAACGGTTAAGGAATGTGTATTTATGAAGACGATTTGTGAGACTGGTAAACTTATGATACGTACGATGGTCTTTCGTTCTACACGGTGCATTTCAAGGTCCTGCACCCATCCGGCGGTAAACTGTACCTGGGCTTGTTGCAGTGACCGGAAGTTACTAAACTTCATGAGTGTATGCACTCACTCCAAGAACCGTATGATTATAAATATGCATATAAATATGCTAAGATGAGATAGCTGACTTCATCTAACTAGCAAATGTTGTCCAGGCTACGTTGGTGATACAGTTTTTTTTAATGTGTATGATATTTTTGTCATGCGATTTTAAAGCCGGTCCTACAAGCGCATCCAAGAATAACATGCAGCTTATCTCAGAAATGTCGGTGAAAATTATTCTTGGAGCTAAGTTTAATTGAGCTGCATTTTAAAGAGGTGCAATTTCACAATTTGTGTATATTTTCTAAGTTCACTATTTTGTCATGTGTTGAGAAAAACACAGATTTAAAAATTACATGGTCTAATATTTACATTTAGCATAACTGCAACATGCTTTTTTCGTTTTTTTTAATGACTCGAAAGGACTTGAAATTCAAAATTTCAGACTTGTGACTTGACTCGGACTTTTACACCAGTGACTTGAGACTCGACTCTGACTTGCCTGACATTACTTGAGACTTGACTTGAGACTTGAGGATAAAGACTTGAGACTTACTTGAGACTTGCAAAACAATGACTTGGTCCCACCTCTGCTGTGGATGATGGACCTGGAATAGAAAGATTTACTGCTGCAGAACGTGACTGATGCATAAATGACCTTCAGTGTTAAACAAACAGAACCATCAAAAAGTCACAAATGACTCCACCTGGTTATTTAAGCGTATTTAAACAGTACCTGTAGTTCGTAATCAAAATAGTTAATTCAACGTTTAAGTTCACCATCACCTTCCTGTTTTTAAAAGATTCCAGTGTTTAAGGTTTCACAGTTCAGAAAGCCTGCAGAGAGTTCCTTTTAACAAAGTTGCATCATCGCTGCTGCTGCAAGATTGTTGTGGGGCAACAAAATTACAGTTCAGGTCAGTGATGAAGTTTGTTGAGACACTGCTAGGATGCGATGAGATGGACAGGAAGTGTAAGCAGGAAGTCTGAAGACAAGTGCGGGAAAAGTGACACGTGGTGTCTGTTCTTGTGTTGTTTCACACAGACCTGCTTCTCCAGTGTGTCGGAGGGTTTTATTTTTGTTGGTCTGATTTAAACGGAGCAGAGTTGACTCGCTCGCTTCCATGGAGACTGTCGAGGCTGATTAATAGGACCGGCTTGTACGCAGGTAGGATATGCTGTGTTTATTGGCGCTTCCAGCAAAACACAGGCCACAGCGTGGGGAGTGCTTAATTGACTTTGTGGGCGTGGGCGTGTGTGCTTTTCCAGCCAACACACACACATGCTGATAGAGAGCTCAAGGGGCACTGGGAGCGGTGGGTTTGGTCCAGCCTTTAATCAATATTATCAGTAGCTAAATGTCATGACTTTGCAGAACTGAAGACCGATACAGTAAAGTGCAGTAAGATACAGCTGCTGAAGTTCAAATACATCTGGCTCATAAAACAACTGATAACACGGAGCAAAATATACACACATGGATCAGCTGATTAGCCAATAAACAATCTTTCTCATTTTTCAGTTTATTAAATGTTTTGTATTATTTTGTTAATACAACCCCCCAGGTGTGTTTTAAAGGGAGGCTTTGTATTATGTTTTTCTTTTTAGTTTATTCAATGAAACCCACAACTTAACAATATTCTGATTTATTTCTAATTAAATGAAAAAATGTACATTTATTTTTAAAATTCTGTGTCTTTAATTATTTTTTTTAGATAAATTAAAATAATTTTAATTTAATTTTATGCTTTTCTTTAAATATCTTGCAAAATAGCTGACAAACCTTTGAGTGTAATTTAAATATTTGAAAAATCCATCAGTGATATTAAAAAATGAGTTTGTGCTGCTGCAACGTGTCGGCTCCTCTGTTTGCAAAAAGAAGTCAGATCCTATAGAAGTCAATGATAAAATGACCCGACTTCTCACTTGATTTATGACACCAGGACACATGTTCCTTATGGGTTTATGGCCTCAGTTGCTATTTTAAAGTCTTATTAAGACATCGTGATGCTTGTTTTGGTAGTTAAGGTCTCCTTAGAGTTATGGAGCAGGATAAAGCGGGGTGTGATTTACAGCGTGGCTGCCCTGTGAGCCCTTTCTCAGCACATTTGGTTTGAGAACAACCACATGACAAAGCTCAAAGTGATCCAAGGCTTCAGTATAAGATATGATGGTGGGTAAAGTGACAGTGGCTGCAGCCATCTATTATATACAGTCTTTGGTCACAGCTCTACTACACTCCTTCGCACCAAACTGGGCAAAGCCTTTCTTTAAGGAGCTGGCTGTGCGCTTGATGGCCGCACAGGGCAGACTGTCGATGCAGAGCTGGAAGCACTCTTGTCTCAAGTAACGTCATGTTGTCTCTTCACTGGAACAAAAGGCCCTGAACAAATACAGAAGTGAATATGCTTCAAGTATTAAAATCCCCGGATTTATGTCAGTACTGCTGCATCTGTTTGAGGTAGAGCTAGTTTAGTCTTTGTGTCTTTGTTACGGATATGATAATGAGGAAAGACGATTCATTTAGATCGAAGCTTCAAATAGCCGCACAGAGATGTTTTAAACAAGTGTTGAGACTTTCATCTAGAGGGACTTGGCGATCAGTCAAGATATCCCTGAAGGAGAGCTGCCCGTCAAGTCACAGTTAGTCACGTCTCTTTTTGAATAAAGCACACTGAATTTGCTGAGACGGGAGCAAAACAAATTCTGATTTATTAATGTGACTTGACTGTGTCTCAGAGTTAAAGAGATGATCTTGTAGCTGAAAGGTCGCAAGCTTGAGCTTCACCTCAGGAGCACGTCGACTTGAATTAAGTCTGCTCCCATCAGTGCCATCGAGTCGAATCTGAATAGCCAGGAGTCGCACAAACTGCAGTTATTTGGTGTTTTCAGGAGAATCTAATCACCGTGAAGGAAAATGTGGCCTGTGTCTGTTTGCAGTCGAGACAGCCATCAGAGGAAGATTTAATCAACGCCGTGAGCAAACCTGTTAGAAATCAGAGACTCGCCTGAAGCTCCTGACATTAATCTGCTGCTGAGCTTTTCGGTAAAGCTGAAGGTGTTAAACAAACCAGCAGCAGTCTATGATTCTGGAAACGAGAGGAAAGTGGGACAGGGCCATTAAAACATTTAAAATCCCTTCTTTATATTAATGTGTTTAAGCCGTATGAGTTTAAAAAAGCAGTATAAGTTACACTAGCATATATTTAACAGATTAATTTAAAGGGACTTTATTTCAGAATCAATTGAACCCTTTTTTAATCTTCTGGCCTGTAAGCAACGAACATGCAGAAAACCTTCTAACCTACCATTGAGTTAGACTGGGAGAGGAGGTTAACACAAAGGTCACCCGGAGGATCTCCTTTTAAAAAGGTTCACTCCTTAATGAGTACTTTTATTTTAGATGCATATCATACAGAAAATAAAAGATTTGGGGTTATTGGCGGCAGTTCGTCTTGTAATCGGAAGGTTGCCGGTTCGAGTCCCGGCTCGAGTCCCGGCTCGGTTGTTGTGTCCTTGGGCAAGACAGAGGGCCCGTGGCGCCAGTGTCCGGCAGCCTCGCCTCTGTCAGTGCGCCCCAGGGCAGCTGTGGCTACAATGTAGCTGCCATCACCAGTGTGAATGTGTGGATGCCTGGATGTTGTGTAAAGCGCTTTGGGGTCCTCAGGGACTAGAAAAGCGCTATACAAATACAGGCCATTTACCATATTTTATTCTTCCAGTGCTCATTTTCTGGTCCCTGTTTACATTCGTGGACTCTACTAGAGTAGCTTTGCATGATTCACATTCAGAATAAACCTTTCTAATCGAATACTGAGCCTTGATGCAGTTTATGATCTGTGTGAAACAGGCTGTTTTAGCTCCTCGTAGGTCTGAGCAACAGACGGGTGGAGCGTTTCAGCCTGAGTTTACCATATACAGGATAACCTCCCTCGCTGACATCATTCAGAGCTCAGACAAGGAAAAAGTTTTCAGAGGATGCTGAAAAATGAGCTTTTGGCTCCCAGGGAGTATTTGTACATGCACTGACCTCGTTATTAGAAACTGTAGCTGTTGGCTGACTAAAAGAATAACTCAAGCTGGGAATCTGACTCCATCCCAGGCAGACCAACAGATTGTTGATTTTGTGTTCATGTTGTATCTGCAGGTGTAACAGTAAACCTCACTCTGACTATTTACCTATACAAAGACAAGACGCACAAACTAACTGGTCCATGCTAAGCAGCTAGTTCTTCATATGTGCCCGAACCAGCTCGCTGAAGAGTCCAATCTGAGCCACTAGATTAAAAACATTTTTTTCACTGTATTCTGTTCTTCAGAAAGGACGAAGTAATGCTTAAACCATTAAATAACAAAGTGAGATATATTTTCATCGTCAGTATTCAATTACTTGACTGAAAAGTTCCTGTTTTTCCATCTACAGATGCAGCATTAAATCTCCATTTATTTATTTTCATTTTTTTAAATAATGCAAGACATTTGCTGTGGTGCAACAAATAACTTCTGCTTTTACTTGTTCTGTGCTTGTTCTCTAATTTCACTGATTGATTCTTTGCTGAGTGTGAGGTGAAAGAAAGGTGCAGCAGGATTTCTTTGTAATGGGACAAAACTGTGAGATCTTTTAGGCTTTTGATTTATAAAATGATGGGTTAGAGGATGAGCTTGGGCTACATGTGTTTTACTAACATGACTTTAACTCCTGTGAATCAAGCCAAACTCAGAAACTGCACACGTTTCCTGAACCTGCACATGCATCAAGCCTTTCATTGCGCAAACAGGAAAAGTATGCATGTTTCAGCTGGTGCTTTTTGTTGGCCTGGTGATTTCTTTCTATTTTTGGACCTTTATCTTCGACATCACTCCTTCTATAGCTAACTAAAAATAACTGGAGAAGCTTGAAGACGTTACACGCATCTGTTAACTATTATTCTATTGCTGATTTTATAGTCTCGCTGCTCTTAACCGGCATTTTAATATGAGCATCTGTAACAGTGCAACAGAAAATGCAGAATAAGTTTGGTGGTGTCATAAAAAGAATCACTGGCCTCAAAAAATTACTCAGGCTTGTAGTTTCTGAGCAGTTTTCTGTCAAATGGATACATTTGCTGGATATCCTGATGAAATCCAGTTATTTCACTTCAGTTCTGACTGGAAATGTGTTTTTTTTTAAAATCCTTTTCATGACGGTGACTCAGTTTGCTGTGGGAGTGTCAGCTGGATGCCTGACATCTCTTAGTAAATCGAGTTGTACACAGAGTCCGTTGTGCCACTGGTTTGGCTGGTGAGCTCTCATGATCTGTGTCAGGAGATTATGATCATGTGATAGTGGTGAAAGATGGCGTCAAGAAATGTTATCGAGAACGAAATGCTGAGTGTTCTGATGCTGAAAGAGACGGATACAAATCGGGCGTCTTTCCTACTCGTTCTTACTTCAGCGATAAGACTCACACACACACAAACACACACACTCTCAGCGACACATTTCTACTGCGAGAAAAAGGAAGTGTGTTGCAACCTTGAGCCCAGATGCAGTTCGTCTTCATCTGAGCTCTCCAATGTTGCTCAAACAATCTATGCTACAGTTCAAAAAGTATTTACTCCACCCATCCAAATAGTTGAATTCAGGTGTTCCCATTACTCTCATGGCCACAGGTGTATAAAAGCCAGCATGTAGGCGTGCAGACTGCTTCTACAAACATCTGGGACAGAAGTCACGAAGTGCTGGGCTACGTGAAATCACAGAGTGGGGTCGAGGTCGCCAACTTTCTGCAGTCAACCACTACAGACCTCCAAGCTTCACAATTAGCTCAAGAGTTTCCACGACCGAGCAGCTGCACCCAAGTCTTACATCACCAACGGCAACGCAAAGTGTCCGATGCAGTGATGTAAAACATGCTGCTACAGGACTCTGGAGCAGCGGAGACGCGTTCTCTGACGTGATGAATCACACTTTTCTGTCTGGCAGTCTGATGGATGAGTCTGGGTTTGGCGGTTGCCAGGAGACCGGTACATGTAAAGTTTGGTTGAGGGGGGAGTTTAGCGTGAGGGGTTTGTTTTCACATGTTGGGCTCAGCCCCTTAGATTCAGCCAAACAAACTCTTAATGCTTCAGCATATCAAGACAATTTGGACAGTTCCACGCTCCCAACTTTGTAGGAGATAAAGAAAGAGAAATCACTTTCTATATATCAAGTCCTCGGTTGGAGATGTTCAAAAATCAGACTTCAGTAGAGCGAGCTGGATCTGATGCTGCGTGCTGTGAAGCATGCCCTGCTTTAACATGCTTTTTGCATCTAATGGGACCACATTTTGCAAAATAAACAACACGCTGATTAATAAGACTCAAATCTAGTGACAGCGATCATAAACTCACCAGGAAATAGTTTAGTGAGGTCGTAAACCAGCCCAGAGGAAACGCTAAACCAGACAGTCTGCTGTTTGTTTGTGTGTTTGTTTTCTGGCTCTAAGCATTTAGCATTTATCAAACAGTGATAGTTATTTAAGTAATAATGGTGATCAGATGGTGCACACCTTCCAGTGTGTTCTGTTAAATCAGCTCAAACAGGCGCACGTTCACTCGTTTTTTAGCGTTTAGCAGGAAAAGAGGACGACCCGTGATAAATAAAAGGGAGCGACGTGTTAATAAAACTAGTCGACTGATGGACTCTGGCTCTGTGCTGCTGTTTAACTCAACTCTATCAGAAGATTAACAGGTTATCCTGCTTTATATGTGAGTGTTGTCTTCCTTGTCCAATTTGATTGACTTTAGTTTACAGAAGAACGACAGGACTGACACGTTTCTAAAGTCTGGCTTTTAGCCGATGGCTGTGAAGAAAGCAGGGTTAACATGTCGCTGTCTTTGGCTGCCTAAGAGGGGGAATTGAGTCAGCAGACAGTCCATCATTTTCCACAGAAATCTGTGGAAAATGATGGAAACTACAGACGGATAGAAAAAAAGGACCCTCTTCACCTAGAGAGAGAGATTGGACAGATAACCTGTAACCTGCATAGTTTGTGGTTTTAAATCTGACCTCCTTTGAGACAAACGTCCACAATATCACTTCCTCCTATTCTGTCAAGCCCGGTTAAAACAGTCTGTTATTCTGATAAAAGCTGCAACATTTAAGGGTCATTCAGATAATCGGAGAATTCAGATCCATTATTTCATGCTGGCTGCAGGCTAATAAGACATGTTTCTTTTCCCAGCGATGTTTTCTAGCTCCTCCCAGGGATCCCGAGTTGTTCCTTTCAGACCAAAAAAGAAGAGCATAGAAACTCATGCATGGGTGGCAGATAAAAATGAGTGAAGTGCTCAGTGGGGGACTTGATGAGAGTTCATCAACAGTCTGAACCTATAGGAGAATTACTAAGGGTTAAAGTCACCTGACCCAGGCCTAACTTGAAGAGGAAAACCTAATCTTTAAAGGTGTCTGTCTCCTGATTGACGAAGAGTTTAAATTCAGTTCTGAGTCTAATGGGAGGCAGTGAAGAGAAGCTTATATGGAAGAAATTCGATCTCTCTTTGTAGTTCCTGTTAATACTCTTTACGCTTTGTAGAACAACTGACGGGTTTTCATGCCGTGTTTGGAACATGCTGATAATAACAGAGCAGTGCAGTCCTGGACATGTGAGCAATGATGTGCGGCCCCGTGTTTATGCCATCTTTGCCTCTTTGTCCTTCCAGAAGGAAATGTTGCCCAAGTGTGTGTGCAGACCTGATCGGTGTGACAGGTGATGCAGCTGTCAGAGCTGACCACTAAGTGTCACTGTCGTGTTGTCTTCATTGTCATCGCATTTAGTGAACAGTTATGTTTCTCCTGCACTTTAAAGGCTTTCAGTAAAGTGTAATTATCACCATGTCCTGGGTCTGTGTATGTTAACAGTGTGATTTTATTACCTTGTGTGTTTTGTGTCTGAGTCATGGAGGAGCTGAGCTTCCTGCAACAGCTCTACCCAGTAATTACAGGATGACATGTGCATTGTGGAAGGAAATCACTTAAGCAGGTCATTGTTTTAGACCGCTGAGAGGCTCTGATTCCTAAAACGGAACTTTCCACATGCATGCTGGGAAGTCAGTGAAAGAACCGCTGCCTTATTTCAACATTTTGTTCTTTAAAACCATTAAAAGCAATAAAAAACAAAGAGAGAAATACAGAAACCAAAGGCAGCTGCAGCACATGAAATACCGTTATTGTCTTATTGTTAATTCAAAAGGAGTGACAAACCAAACCCTGCATGGTACACAGCCGTGAATTATTAAAGCCCCGTTGGAATTATCATTATTATTACATGCCCATGCATATGTGATGAGTTTTCCGGATTTTGGATATAAAAGAGATTTTATTGTCTTTAAATTAAAATAATATGATCCTTAAAAAAAATGTAGGGTCATTATAGCCTGTTGGTAGTCTTGATGGCCTTCTGTGCTTCCTAATATCTGTCAAAGTTAACCCCGGCCTGTTCGTACAGTTGCTGGTGGGAATTATGAGAGTGTGACACATTAATGGCTCTATGTGACAGTGAACATGTTAATAAGGGGAAAATGTGTAACTTCCTTGTGTGTAGCTAACCACCAGTGCAGACTGTCCACCACCTAAAAAACAAACAAGAACTGCCTTATTGTCTGGAAACCCCACATGCTGACATTTCTTTCATCTTGCAATAACAAATTGAACTGTCAAATTAGAAGCGGCTGTTTTTGCTCAGATATGAATTCAGGTATGCTTTGGCCTCTCTACAAGTTAAGGCTGTGTTTCATCAAAGTGTTTCAGGGCGGAGCTGGGTGTCTTTAATGGCCTGTAAGATCAGCCAGGAACATCATCACCGTGTCAGCTAAGAGGAATAGTGGAGCCGGTTGTCGCCTAATGATCGTCTTTTACAAGGACGAGCTGTCAGAGCATTGAGCTGCATCAGAAAATAGCAGCATGCGGTGCAGGGGCTGCTCTACACGCAGACCTGTTATCGTGCCAGGTGTTTGCCTTTGATGTAACTTGTTAATGACCTTTTTAAGGCAGATTGTGTTCAGTCGGTTTCTTATTTTAGGACCTTGTAGTTGGTTCATAAACATTCAAACATTCTTCTGTTTTCAGAGGCCTGGGTTTCACAAGATCATTTCACAGGATCCTGTGACTTTTCTCACTCTCTTCTTCTTCTTCTTTTTTCAGCAGCTGACATGACACCTCTGCAAGAGAGTGTTTCAGTGCAACGGCCGCCCTACATGCTTATTAAAAAGACGAGATTAAAATAGCTGCACGCTTTCCAGCGTTCAACATCATCCTATTAATACTGCAGCTGATTTTCTTTTTTTTTTTTTAAATTAATTTCAAAGCTACTTTCATAAGAATGTTTTTATCTGTCACCAAAATTACAATTCATGAAAAACAGATGGTTTGACTTTGAAGTCATGGTTTACTAATTCAGGGCTTAAAGTCAACATTTTCTGTTTAAAATACTTTGCTAAATCTACATTACCTAAAATACCATTAGAGTGTGAAGAAACAGCGGCTGTGATGTTATGTGTTGCTGAGATATCGACTAAAGTTGAACTGGGACGGGGCTGTAATCTCATGTAATACCATTTTAATCCACAAGATGGTACAGCGAGTCAGTGTAGCGTCCATCTTGCCCTGAGTTCAACCTGAGATATTCAAACATGGATATGGACCACGTTTGTTATTCATGTTAGCTGTGTTTTCATAGCGTTGTAACTTAAATACTCCCCAAAAACAAACAGAATAATTAGAGACTGCAATAATCAACCTTGTGTGCAGCTGGTGGCGTCCTTCATAATCATTCTGCGACGGAAAATGCTTATCGGGCTGCACAGGAATCATTTTGTTGCAGTACCACTTAGGGCAGGGCGATATGGCCAAAAATATTTATCACGATGTACATTTGAAAATTTGCGATAACGATATAACTGACGATATAATTGACCAGACAAAATGCTTTACAACTCCACAACTTTATTAGTGCAAGAAAAACCCCATCAATGTATTTTCACTTAAACAAGCAGCTTTTTTATGTTCATTAAAGTTATATAAAAACGTAACAGTGCAAATTCCTCGCTGACAGTTTAACCAAAAGGCATTTCCAGTGGAAACTGGCCGACATATCCTCAACATAACCATGTAGAATATCCACAAAACGTATCCACACACAGTACGGTAATATTATGTTGAAGCACGTATCACTCCACGAGGCTCCCGACTACGGCAGCCATAATGTTTCAACAATCCATCAAGCGGTGCGGGTTCGTAGCTTAGCAAAGTCGTACGAAAACATTTTTTGGCAGATTTTTGAGCGCAGTGTGCCACATAAAATCGGTTTGGTAATAACGACGGCCGCTTGCATGCTCTACCAAAAATAGTGCTTTGTTGTGTATCTGAGGGACGAAAGCTAAACCGGCTCCACATCACTGAAGTTGCAGCATTTTTACAAACCAGTTCTGGTTCATCTGTTTCATTCAACGATCTGCTTTCGCTCTTCTCATACTGCGTCACCGAAATGCTTTTTCCACCATGTGCGTATGAAAACAAAGGCACTGCGCATGCGCGTTTTACCCACATTCTTTCGCGATATTTCATTCTCTTATCATTGCCTAACATTATACTGATATTACCTGAATGGTATGATATGGCCCAGCCCTAGTACCACTACTTTTAGATTACCTCTATGTCACTGTATAAACTCAGAATATTGTGTCATTGAGTCATTAGTTTGCTGTCAGCTATGTTTTATGTGCCCTTGATTCTCTAATTCTCTTAAGATAATCTATGAATGTCTTTTGGGTTATAAACTCTTAATCATTAACTTTAATCTGGATAAAACATTGTTTCTCATTCGGGCTTAAATAAATATTGATCAGCTCATAAAAAAACTCAGGACTAAAATATATTAATTAGTGATGTGAGATTATAAAATACAGCGGGCAGGAAATGAATAACAAGCACCGTAATTTTAAGGACTAGTTTGTACATTTGGGGGTGGAAGTGACAGGCACCAGACTCCATAGAGAAATGCTGCAATTTAGGCTCAGGCTTCATACATCTTCCTGCCCAGCTTTGTGTGTGTGTGTGCGTCTGCGTGCGTGCGTGTGTTGCAGTGGCTCACATGTGGGTGGGAGTCTGAATGTTTTGGTCCTTTTCTGGAATGTCAAAAATGAGTCACTGCTTGTTCCGGTTGAAAGCTGCTCCGGCTTTCAACTTTACTCTCACTTAGTTCAAGAATTTTTATTATTTTTTAGCCTGAAACAATTTCTCATTCACTCAGAGAAAAATGTGACCGTGCAGGTGTCTGTGCTATCTTCTGAAGATGTCAAAAAAACAGATTTTTTTACAAACCCACACACGTATTTCATTCACAATGGAAGAATACAGTGAAGCTGGTGTCATCCAAAAAATACTAGCATGTCCTACTAATGCACGCTCATTGACTGGCAGAGGTTTTGGAAAAGGACACACACACTACCCTAAGATGTATTTACAGCACAAACATCCACGTGTGTTGTGTAGCCATCGCCTTTAACATGACAGTTAATGCTTTGTAAAGCAGCAGAACTACAGCTTCAACCTAAACTGGTTCATTTCTCTGAAAGCTCAGTGTTCTGGTATAAACTGGGTTTTTCAGGTCAAAAGGGTGGAGCTGGATGTTATATTATAACCTGTGTTAACAAGGTGTGTCTTAACACAATAATAGGCTGTGCAGTGCAGATTTAGGTGTGGTGATTTTAGGCGTTCAGACTTTAAAGAACTACATATGACAAAGAAAACCTTCATAAGCACCCTTCCTGGTTCAGGGGTGTCGAACTACAGGCCTCGAGAGCCGGTGTCCTGCAGGTTTTAGATGACACCCTGGTTCAACACACCTGAATCAAATGATTAGTTCATTACCAGGCCTCTGGAGAACTTCAAGAAATGTTGAGGAGGTAATTTCGCCATTTATCAGCTGTGATGGATCAAGGACACATCTAGAACCTGCAGGACACCGGCTCTCGAGGCCTGGAGTTCAACACCTGCACTGGTTCATTTTCATTCCCACTCCTGTGAGAAGAGTACAGAGAGTTGGCTCTCATCAAACGCTGCGTTGTTGAATTATGATTGAATTTTGTTTTTCTTTTAAAAAAGGCTTAGAGAGCTAACAATTAATTAATTGTCAACAATTTAAAACTTTCTGATTAAAAACTGATGGGCTTTTTCAGCTGTAGCCTGAATTGAAAAGGCAAAACGTGAAAATTATGTAATTTGGTTCTCATGTTAACTGTTTGGCCCTTTAATGCAAACTGGAATAAGAGCAGCCCTCTCATTGGCTACCAAGTGTCCCCCTGGCCAATACGATCTCATCCCTCCCCCCTTTGTCCCACCCTCTTGAATCTCTCCCTTGTCCGTCTGCCTGGTTGTGGCACTCTGCTCTCAACCTGCAGACTGGCTGTCAGGATCGTGTGGAGGTGTGTGTGTGTGTGTGTGTGTGTGTGTACTGCACACCGCAGCGAGCGTGTGCATGAACGTGTGAACAGATTTAGAAGTGAAGTGGCAGCTTCTTTTTTCTTCTTCTGAGAGGAAGTGTATTTTCTCGCTGGGAAGAAAAGACATGATGATGATGATGGTTATAAAGACGTTAAAGATGATGATGGGTGTCCCTCGACCTCCGCGGGCTCAGGTCAGTGGATGCTGATACTCTGTAGAGCTGTTTTGTGGCATTTATGTGTGCGTGCTCCTCAGGATCCTCCTATTGTCACAAACAGCCTGTTTCTGGTTCCCAGTTTCCTCTCCATTTTTTGTTTGTTGCATGTTTTGTATGAGTTTTACACCCGGATGCAGCAGTGTTGTACTTCACTTCTAGTGCACCAGATTTGGTTGAGTAGCAGCTGAGATTAAATGGCACCAGTGTATGTGTGCATCTGCGCTGTAAGAGGCTGCCAAACAGTCAATCCAAGAGTTTTTCATAGAGATCCACTCACATGTTGGCCGAATGTCAATAACTGGCTCATAAAGCTTTGTTAACTAATATCAGAGGCTAAAGTCTTCTTAGAATGTCGTTTCCTAATCGGAAAGTCAACAGTTCAGTGTTCGGCTTCTTTAGTCTGCATGGAGATGTATCCTTTAACAAGATACTGAACTGAATGCATTCATTAGAGTGTGTGAATGTTACAGAAGGTGCTTAATCAGGGAATAAAGTGCAGTATGAATGTGTGTGTGAACTTAAAGTGTGTATGCAAAATTACCACTGGGTTTATGAACCAGCAGGCTTCTGCAGCTCCATTTCTCTATTTAAGGAGACACGTTTACTTCCAGGTGAAGCAGTGAAAGTAGTGATGAGCTTGCACAAGCAGGAGAAAGTCAGACTGAAGAAGCTGAAACAATTGTGTCCAAAGAGGAAACCAGGTGCAGCTTCTGAAATGTTTCTACCGGTGTGATGATATATTTGGGTTTATCTTTAGTCTGTGCAGCTGTGCTTTTTGGGCTGACAGAGACATCAATCTAAATAGAAAGAAAAAATGTGGAGGGACTGGACTTGTGATAGAAAAGTGAGAAAAGCTGTGAAGTTCGTGTTGGTGTTTGAATCCAGTTTGATCAGCAGTGTGACTCTGGTGGATAATTAGTGTATCCAGACCACCCAGCTCATCACTTACTGAACAGGCAGTTGACTCCTTGTCTTCTCCAACATATAATCTAAAAATAATATCATCCCCAATTACCTGCATTCATTTTACATTTAAGGTCCTTATTTTATACTATTTAGTTATTGAATCGTTTTCTCATTATTATTTAAGTGTTTTTCTTCTCTTCTGACTTTAAGATAAGGTGAGCAATCACTCGTTTCATTAAACTGAGTTTGTGAAAGCAGGATTAAAGCACATTTAAACTCCCCAGAGACTATTGTTTATCATGACTTGGCACAACAGAAACATGCTGTGTTTGTTTAGATTTGGTCCGATGGCTTATTTTCATCCTAATGCAAACCGTGATGAAGGTTGGGACTGAACTCAGTCCCTGCCTTTGTACAGACATCATGCATCTCACTGTCTGAAGCTGTCAGTCTACCAACTTTGTATTCATTCAACTTAAAGTAACTTTATTTGAATTGTTATGAAATTCCTTTAAGTTCAGGCTAGTTTCTGAGTGCAGATAACAAATATTTTAGGCAATCCTGACATTATTTTTTTCTTTAGCATAAGAGCTCTGATACATTCTAATATCATTTTAAATAACAAAGAACACTCTTATATTATCTGAGTAAAGTGTGTTTGTGTGAGAGAGGGCTCAGCATCCTGCCACCTGGCTGGCGAGTGATGCTGTGTGGGGGTAATGGGCCACACTGTACCCAATTAATGTGAGTGCTCAGTGGGCCAGACATAATGTATACACACATCCACACACACACTGTCTGCATTAATCAATTTAAAATACTCTTTTGTTATTTCCAAGGTCAACAGTGGGCCTTCAAGCCCAGTTTCCTCCCCTGATTCTGAGATTTATTACAATGCAGCTCTGGGCATGTCCTCACAAAACAGCCTTAAATGGAGAGGATTTATTCTGCAAGCCCCATTAATCTATAGTCTTATATTAACACAGAGCTCACTTTTAGTTCTAACCTACAGAGAGAAAACCTATAAATCTGCAGGTGGAGGCAGGTACAGACAAGCTGGGGAAGAAAGCAGCCAGTCTTATTGGTAATGTTGTTTTTAGGAGGTGGAGGAGACCAAAATTGGAGCAAAAACTGAGGAATTATAATAGTCAGATGGCCATAACTAGCACTACATATTAAAGATAAGATTGCTCTCGAACTGCTGAATATGTTTGCATGAAATAAAATACTCAGATCTTTTTAAAGTATTAATACAAAGAAAATGTAATGTGTCACTTCTTCAATAAACTGTATTTAAAACATTAAAATAACTTTATGAAAAACAAAGAGGTTAAGGTGGATCTTCTTAGATATATTAATATCATAGGAATCATTATTAAAAGTAATCTGATACTTGTCTTTAATTTAGAAATGATCTAATATCTAAAAAATTATAAACATAATGACACATGATGACAAAAAACCACTGACATCAAGACAAGTCCTTACAATAACTTGTAAATAATGGATGGTTTTGCCCCAAATCCAGCACCCTGAGACAGGAATATGAAATGTTATATTTTTTTTATTTGGTTTGGAGTTGGGACTGTTCAAATTTACCGCCACTTTCAGATAAATGTCAGTGTAACATGGTTTTAAATTGCACTGTGACTGCAAACCTCTAAGTTTAATTAACTTCTGCTAACATTGATGTTACCAACATTGGCATGTTGGCAGAAATAAACCACACGGCTTGTAGACAATTTGTCACAAATACCTGCAGGTATTTAAAGCATGAATGAGTCATATTGTGATATTGTATGTGTGTTATGACATTTATTTTCCACTTAAGAGAAACTGTGATAAGCCTTTGAACTACATAATATTACTGTGATTAAGTAACACATGCTGTGCTATAGGTAGCAGTACAACAACAGGTGGTACGTCAGTCTATTACACAAAAATGAATCCGCACAATCTGGGTTTCACTGTCTGTTCAAGTTTATCCATCCATCCATCCATTCGCTTCCGCTTATCCTTTTCAGGGTCGCGGGGGGCGCTGGAGCCTATCCCAGCTGTCATAGGGCGAAAGGCGGGGTACACCCTGGACAGGTCGCCAGTCTGTCGCAGGGCTAACACACAGGGACAGACAACCATTCACACCTAGTGACAATTTGGATTAATCAATTAACCTATCCCCACAAGCTGCATGTCTTTGGATGGTGGGAGGAAGCCGGAGTACCCGGAGAGAACCCACGCAAACACGGGGAGAACATGCAAACTCCACACAGAAAGACCCCGGCCTGATGGTGGAATTGAACTCAGGACCTTCTTGCTGTGCGGCACCAGTGCTAACCACCGTGCCACCGTGCTGCCCCTGTTCAAGTTTATTTCAAGTATATTTCAACAGATTTGCCGTAACTTTTTCCTTGTGTGCTGAGTATTATTTTCAGATGAAGATTGTTAAATGGCTCCATAGTCAAAGTTGAACCAAAACTTTTTAAAATTCTGATATGGAAAAATTAAGGTTTAAACATCATAAAATAAAACGTTTTAATATTCTTGAAACCAGCGCAGCGAGTTAATTAGATGTTGATTGTTTTACTGGATATTTCAAACCCAGAACATGTCAGATTCAGTTCATATAGAAACTGAAAAGAAATGGCACACAGTACAAGTTTCAGCTCCTCTTTAATTTTTAGAAGTGAAGATTTCTTATTGTGTTATTCCTGCACAGACATGAGAGTGGATGAAAAATTTAGCAGAACTGAAGCCATTTCTGATTTTATTAAGTGTAAAAACTCTAGGCTAAAATTTTCTTTTATGCCATCACACCTCAGATTATTGATTTAATCTGACTGTAGGCCACTTTTCCTCACTTTAGTTAACCTCTCCTTTATTTCTTCCCCTCTTGTTCCATCCCTGCACCACCGGTTCCACCAGCAGCTATTGTTATTGAGACACACCTCAGATACACACTTTCAATCCGACTCTGATGGAGGAAAAAAACCCAGAAACACTCACGATCTTTGTTCCGTAGCTAGTTTGCATAATACATGCAGTGTACTGCGCTTGTCTATCTTTCTGTGAGGACTGTGTAACTTTCTTTGTTTGTGGTGTTATGGTTCAGTAAAGGCCACAGTATTTGCGTGAAATTTGCTTTTAGTTTGCAACTGAACATATAATTAAGAGTGTGTACTTTTTAACTCAGTAGTGTACTAAGGGGAAAGTCTAATATGCAGGATGTACTAGTAGAATCATGATGCTCTACCTTCTTAAGCTTTTTAAATTATTGGGGTGAAAGGTTAGTATCTAATAGCTAAATATAAGTGGTGACAAGGAAACATTGTATATGGACGTTTTGTTTACGTTGGTTTTAAACCAGTTTATCAAACAGCTCAGAGGCCTACTGATTGGTTGTCAACCCTCTGGCAACCTCTGTTGTCTGTAGGTATTCCCTAAGCAGTTGACAAGTTGTTGCTGTAGTCTGCTGGGTGAATTTAGCAGGGTCCTGTGGTTGGTAGTTTGCTTGGAAGATGTTGACTTGTCTGCTTGTCGGCATCTTCCACTTAAAAAGATTGTAAGAAGATTTTTGGGGCAGCACCTTTTTGCAACCCAGCGACTGCTAAACCCCAAGGTACACTTAATCTACTAACCCATGGTTGCCAAATGGTTGCAGACCAGTCTCCAGGCCTGTGTGACTGGTGCTAAATGAATAGGGATGGGTATCGTTTAGGTTTTATCCGATACCGGTGCCAAATCGGTATTTTTGAAACAGTGCTCATGCTTAACGAATGGAGAACACAAACGTTGTCGTCTTATGTTTGTTTTTTTTTTTTGTTTTTTTTTGTTTTTTTTTTTTTTAGCCGTCTTTTTTTTTGACTCCACCGTTGAAAATGGATGGAGATCTTTGACTTTAAATTTTGTCACTGCCCTATGAATTTCGACCACTTTTTCTTTGGTCATTTTAGCCTTTTTGGCCAGAGTGAAGGATGTATCTGCCATCAAACATGAAGACAGCCGCATATAACTACGACGGTGTTTGCTAGTTCACCCTACATGCATTAATTTAATAACATAGTTGGCCTACTCAACGTAAATTACACACGAACAACATTAAGCTACTCGCCCGAGAAGAATGACGGCACGGATACCGGTACCCATTCCTATAAATGAACCAAGCTTTTCAGCCTGTGCAAGCTGTGCGTGAGCTTTTTATGGCTCCTGAAGTGGGGCTTCAGGGGGGTAAGGGTAAACAAAAGATTTGAGAACCATTGCTTTAAATGAGCAAAATTAAATACTTATTTTGGGGCTGAGTAAACAAAGTTTTTCAGCATCTTTTTAATGAGATTTGACAAGTGAGAGGTGATTCTGTACATGACTGCTAAAGGGAAAGCTAATTAACTTATTAGTACATAATTAGTACATAATATCTCAACATGCATACAGTTTATTAGACGTCTTCTCTTGAGACGGAAGTCACTGATTGCATTTCCATGTTCATAAAATTTGACTTCTGACTTCGTGTTGGAAGCCATTAGACGATAGTAAACTGTGGCAATAAAGAAAACTGTACAGAGTCAGCAGAAACACTCATGTCGTAGCAGTCAAACCACGATTTACTGGTAAATTAAGTGTTCAAAGTGTGCCAAGAAAACATTCCCCAGTCTATCTGTATTGTTGGCAACAGCATGGAGTCATCTTTTTAAAGCCCAATGACCCTGCTGTCTGCAGTCTCAGCATAAATGAAGTTTTGTTAGAAGTTTTTCTGTCCAGATTTAGTGAACCGATGCTCTTCACAACCTCCAGTTTCAGAAACCTGACACGGCACTTTATTGTACTCCATCCACCTCAAAGTTGGTGTGTTTGTGTGACGTGAATCAGTCAGGATTGTTTGATAACTATATAACGCTATAATATTTTTTTCTTTACAACATATTTTCAAACTGGAGATGAAATGTTTGGGTGGATGAAACCGACAAATTAGAAACAAAAATCTGCAACTACAGTAGAAATTCACAGCAGCAGAGGACCATAAACACCCACAAAACTCCATTCAATCTTAGTAATTAGAAAAAAGGTATTTTCACATTGAGAATGCACTGATGATCCACGATGATCTCAGTGTCCTTAAAAACTTTATGTGGGCGATCATAAATGCTCCAATAGTGGATCTTTATTTACCTCAGAGATCGACTGGAGACATGTTTATAACAAACATTATTGACAATATTTCTTTTTATATTTGCTCAGTTTCATTAATAATGGTTAATATCTGTCAGTTAAGCTGTTTTGACGGCTCTAACTGTGCAGCTGGTTGTTGTTCAGCGATATTAGTAAGTTACTGCTCAACATGTTGCATTTACAAAACATACTCTGGAAGCAGAAAAAATAGGATTTCGCTCAAATTTGGCACTTTGGGGTGATTTTTAAACCAAAATCAAATGAAACCTGCTCCAGTCTGGGATATGTGTACAGCATAAGTTACCATAGTGATCTAGCTCGATAAAACAGAGCCAGCAACTTTGTGACACTAACCAGTCTGACTGTAAACTGGACATATCTCATTAACCCATAAATCTAGCTTTATAGTTGCACCCCTCCAGGCTCATGCATGACCCAAGTTGGTAACTTCAAAGTTGGTTACTTAATCTGCACTTCTCCTTTAGTAAGTTAGTGCTTAGTGACGGACAGTACAGTTTTTTCTGTTTGTGTGTGTGTGTGTGTGTGTGTGTGTGTGTGTGTGTGTTCGTGTTCGTGTTCCTTCTGATTCTGCAAATGACACTTCAGTGAGTCGTCGTCTTTCCTTCCCTTTCCTACTAGACTTTCAGTATGAAACAAGAAGCTTTGCTCATATTTCTCCTAATATTGCAAAGCAGCTGTTCAGACAGTTTTTCTAACTAAAAATGCAAAGGTCAGGGCTGGAGTGATAATTCCAACGTACTGATGGAGTTTGAATAGCAAATCATTATGTAACTCCTTCATGCTTTAGTTCTGTACTTGGCTGCTGTTTATTTTTTGTTATTGTTTATTTGTGGATAGTTTAATAGGGGGCTTTGTGTGAAATCCTCAAATTTAATAAAAAAGGATTTGGATTAAATCATTTATTTTAAAATGCATGATTTGTGTGTGTGGGTGTGTGTGTGTGTGTGTGTAAACTGTGATGGCTTGCGTGGCTGTGGGAGAGTTGGATTAACGGTTATTTAGCCAGATTTTTTATCTGTGAATAAACATTGCAAGCAAAGAAATGCTCTTTGGGGTTCAGCGGGGTGCGGTTTTCCTGCTTGTGTGGTTGTTCTTGGTGTTTTGTTGGCGCAGGAAGTGAAAGCAGACAGACCACAGTGAAACCAGTTCTGACTAAACCCAAACATAACCCATGTTCTTCCTAAGAATGAGCTGTTAGACTTTGTCCGGCAGGAATTGCATCATAATGTCAGAAATCTGACTCCTGCGTGGTTTATTTTTTTAAATAGAGAACAGTAATGAAGCACAATCTTATTATCGACTGTATTTCTGCTGCCTCTTAGAATGTGCTACCTTTAGATAGACGTGTTTTTAGTCAAACATGATGACAGTTTTACAAATAAGCTTCACACCAGAGACCTTGACGGACCTAAATGTGTGATATCACTGGTTTAATGTTTCTGTTAAAATATAAGCAGAGATGAGGTGAAAGTGAATTAAAAATATTTTTCTTTCTTTGGGTTAAATTTAAAAGGGGAAGTCCTCTGCAATCTGAAGGTATCCAATTAATAAACATATCGTAAATCTAAGATCAATCTTTGTTAGATTTGAACATTAAAATTATTGTTTATGAACAGAGAAAAAAGAAAAAAGAAGGAAATCATGGACCCGGAATTCTTTGCAGTTTATTTAATGTTTTGTTTTGTTTTGGTTTTTGTTTTTTTTGTTTTTTTTTTGAAGGCCAGCCAGGAAGTTGGTTAGCATTGCCTTGGTTCCTTTGATTGAAAGAAAATACCTTTTTTGCAATAATAAAGAAGTTTATCAGTAACATATTATTTGCAACTTAACTGAGATCTTCCTAAAAGCAAAGCACTAACGTTAAACTATAAACTACACCGCATGATGTCAGCATAACCACGAATAACTTCCTATTTTTAGCGTGATGACACTGAAAATGTCTCACAATATAAAAGCTTCATAATTGACAGCTGAGATTTTTACTTAAGCTTCATATTTTTAAGCTCGTCTTAACCCCAGACCTTATTTCAGATGAGTCGGCGTCAAACTTGTCCATTAAAACACATTAAAAACAAGGAAGCTGTGTAGTTATTTCCTGCTTTTAAGCCTCCTCTGCATCACCCTGGAGATGCCCACAAAATGTAATGACGTACAGCATTGAGTTTGAAGTAGAAGCTGGTTCAGGATGATCAATAAAAATGATGGACAGTAAATCAAGCCGTCCATTTTCTTCAAGTTATCTATTTAACAGCCACATTTAACAGGGTGAGAGGTTGGCTGCACCCTGGGCACGTCTGTAGCCTGTCACAGGGCCACCACAGAGACGACTATTCATGCTGGTAATAGGGAGGTCTTGGCATCTCTGCTTGGACTGCTGCCTCCAAAACCTGGACCCATTAAGCATCAGAAAATGGATGGATGTCATATGTATCATAGTAAAGCAAGGTGCTGGGTATATTAAAAGCTATGGAGACTGTGAGAATTCATTAGGGGCTCCTGTGGTGGTTCTGGAGGTCAATGTCAACTAGTGTTTAATTCTTATTTGCTCACATGAAAACTGTATACAATTCAGCACACATCAAGATATTTATAGAATTACAGCATGCTGAAAGATTTACGGCATCTTTCAGTTCAATGTTTGAGTTTTATAGCCCACAACGATACTATTTTTCATTCTTATTGAACAAATCTCATTTTAGGCAGCAAGCAGACACGGTTGGAACATGAGTTGGGGGTCAGTGTTCAGCCTGAGGATGTGGTGGAGACCAAAAGTTGAGCTAAAAGAGAGAAAATATCTGATTTTGATTCGTGTGACCTAAACCCAACAGTTAATCTGTCATCATTGCTAAAATGTTTGCAAAAAAATCTGTGGGACAATCCCAAAAGGTTGATTCTGTTCATCTGGACGTAGCATTACATCCAAATGCACAGAATCAACTTTTCGGGATGTCCTTCCCTGGATAATTGAGCATGCATCAAGACTGTGGAACAATCCTCTGACCACAGGCTGATCACCTGATAAAATAAAGTTCACACTTCACCTGAAAGATCTTTAAACATTACAGCTTTAATCTAAGTGGGCTTTACTCAGCTCCAAACGGCAGATAGATGGAACCTGGATATGATAATGTGGATGTTTATATCAGTGATGTCAGTCAGGATTTCAGGATTGCCACACGGTAAAGCATTGCTTTACTTCAGAAACCTTTTCTCGTGCTTTCTTATAAGCGCTCTTATCCATTTTTTAACCTCTATACACATCTTTTCTTTTCCTGGATTCCTCTTTAATCCCCTTTCTTGTACTACAGCCTACCGGTCCATTCTCCTCCTCCTTTATTCTCCCGCAGCGGCAGTTAACCTCACATAAGACACTAATCCAAAGATCAGGATTAACAGAGGAGAAGCACAGGAAGCACATATTCCCCTGTACAATTGTATGTGTTAGCATGCGGAGCAAGAGTTGGGGAAAAAAAGGAAAAACAAACAAAAAGGGGTCAGTGGTGTTCACGTGTGCACTCATGAATGAAGAGGATTCACTGGAGAGGATTTTCACACAAACTGACCCAGAAACATGAATGTGAAGAGAAATGCTGTGCGTGGGTGAAACACACCAGTGAGCTTGTCATGTTGGCTGGATGACTCATCCAAAATTTGGGATGTGGACCGGGAATTTTGCATAATTCCAATTAAGAAATTCACCTGAAGTTCTTTTCAGGCAACATGAAATGATCCATTTAATGAACTGAACTGACCGTCAGACAGGAACTGTAATGGGTTTAGAGCGCTCTGATGTTGGTCGCTGTGCTGCCGTTAATGATACCCTGACATTTCTTTTCAGTGCACAAGCAGCGAGTGGTTACATGTTGACTCTGAGATCAAATGTTTCTCTGTTGGTTTAGACCAGACTCAAGGCTTCCTGATTATTTTCCCCCCACAGCAACTGAACCTGAAGTCTGTAATAAGCAATTAATGTCAGATAAAGAGTTTTAAAAACACATCAGAACAGGATTCTTAGAGCTAGTTTTATCCACAGAGACGGTTGCTTTTAAAATCTAAAAGTTTAATTGGCACATTCTGATCTGTTTTACTCTAGATGACCACATCCAGTTTTGTTCCTTATCTTTGACTTAACCACCATATTCCCTCATTACCTGCCAGGTGAGCCCCGGGCTCCAGACTGAGTGCTAGCTATGCTGCAGCAGATTGAGCCATCGTCCAGCACCCTGCAGCTGGTTGCCAGTGATATGAGCGACATCATGGACAATCTGGACACCCGCGATCTCGATTTAGGCGATGGAGATTATGACACGACAGACACCAATGCACCTGGTACCTGCCATCACTGCACTCTGTACAGGTGTTTCTCTACTTGTTGTGTAAGCGATTTGTTTGTGTAACTGTTTATATTTTTTCAATAGCAGAGGGTTTGCCTTTTAAAGAGATTTACAACACAGTGGGTTTCAAGGAGACAGAGGCCAAAGTCTACCTTTCCTCTCCCATCACTGTCAAAATCCTGGAGGTGGAGCGTTTCACCTCAGTTCAGGACCGCTTCAACCTCACCACGCAGAGGAGCGTCAACAAGGTGAAGAGCTTTTTGTCACTGTAGGGAAGAAAATGCATTTAGCCGTACACTATACATGAAACATGGAGGTAGCCACTGTGACGTCACAGTTTGAGCCAGAAGGGACTATATTTGTAGAAGAGGATGGTGTGCTAAGCTGCAGCTAGATGGTTAGCAAGCTGCATCTGTATATTGTGTGGATGCAACACAGGCACAGATACCTGCTGATTAGGGCTAAGCAAGAAACTGGGTACCAGAGTTTTACTTACCAATACTGTAACATAGGTGATGGGTGAATATCTGTCCATTAAAATGCTCTTAAAAGCACCAGCAGTAAAAATGCACTGAAAAGGTCCATTTTAGTAACTTGATGTAGCTGAGGTTGGGTGTAGCAGCAGCTGAGATGGCATCTACAGTCATGGATAAAGCAGAAGAAGTCATTATTCCAGTGTCCCAGGGAAACTTTTAGCTGCTTAGGAAAACCAGGTGACTCGATTACTTAAAGATTCCAACAACGTAGTAAAAGTTGGCAGTTTATCAACCAGAAACAAAAGAAATGATGTCAAAATTTTAGACTAAATCCCAAACTTTATTCTAATCCCATTTATTTGATGAGCTTTTTGAAATGATAAACACTGAATGTAAATAACTGGAGGCCCTGCTGTGTGTGCAGTCAATGCCAGCTGTGTATAAAATTGAGATGAAACATGGAGAGTTTACATGGTTGGTGAAGAGGAAGGAGAAGCACTTCATCGATCTCCACAGAGAACTGAGAACATACAAGACCTTCATGAAGATTCCACTTCCACGCAGGTACCTCAGTGCCTCCTGTGCCTATTCACAGTTCATATTTTATCTTCACTGTGCTTTGCAGAGCTCATTTTTCTGCCTGTATTTCCACTGCATGTTCTTGGATTTGAACACACAGCCTCCTAACAAAACTTTATTTTATTTCTCTCTCTGCAGTCACACGGTGAAGAGGAACATACCGTTGAGGAGTGAGGTGAGCCAGATCCCAGAACTCCCCAGAGGAGGCGATGGCGAACTGGACAGAGGAGTTTCCAGTCGAAGGGTAAATTGCTCCTGATGGCCGATATTTAATTTTATGGTACCAGATTTATGTACTACGTATATTAAATTGTACTGAATATTTCTCATTGTTTCCTTGATCTAGAAACAACTGGAAGATTACTTGAATACTGTGCTAGCGATGCAGATGTATAGGAACTACCACGCTACGGTAAGGACACAAAAGTTACAAAGTAATTACATTCTGCTCATTTTCAGCTCCATGTTTTTGTTTTTGGATTCTATCAGAGTCACTTTGCATAATTCACAGTTCCAAATAATCCTTCTTACCTTAAACTTGGCCCCTCAGTTTTAGGTCCAACCCCCTCTAAGCCAACTTCTGATTGGCTACATCTTGCAAACAGGTTTAAGTAAGAAGTGGGCAGGGCTTCTTTATCTAACATGACCGGGTTAAAAAAGAGAGAAAGAAACTGAGTGTTTAGAGTATTCTGGAATCAGAGCTTCATTTTTAAAAACTTTGGCAATGCTTAATATGAACATCCACTGTAGTAACACTGTACATAATAGAGAAAAGCATAACAGTTAACCTTGAAAGGTTTCAATATATTTTGGAAAACACTGACGACCTTTTCAGGTCAACTTAGAAGATGATAAGTAGACAACAATCTTGTGAAAGTGAGTTTATAAATATTTTTGCTTGATTTTCAGATGGAGTTCATTGATGTTAGTCAATTGTCTTTCATTCACGACCTGGGACCAAAAGGACTGTAAGAATCATTTGTTATCAATGTGTCAATTTTTCACTGAAATCTTGCACTTTAAGAAATATATCCAGTGAAATTCTGAAATTTCTACTCAAAGATGGTGTAGGTGGGGAGTGCAGGTTAAAGTTGATGGCAAAATATTTAATCTTGTCTTGCTTTGTATAATAAGGTTCTCCTAACCAGTCCTTTCTAAGTATTTTTCTATATTATGAACTGTCCTTTTGTCTTTTAGAGAGGGAATGGTGCTGAAGAGATCCGGCGGCCATCGGATCCCCGGCATGAACTGCTGTGGTCGCAGCAGAATGTGCTACCGCTGGTCCAAACGGTCAGTAAATAATCAGGATTCTTACAGGATGTTTGCTTAGCCTTAATAGTCTTGGTCATTTTCAATGTGAGCTTGTGATATGTCACAAATACACAGCAGCTTAGGTAAAACAGGAAATGATGGGGAAGCTTAGAGACATCTTACCGGTGCATCACCTCGTCTATGCAGAAGATGCAATGCTGTATTTATTGGCTGTTTAATCTGAGGAAAGGGTTCAATTCTTGGGGGTTCTGAAGTGAAAAGTTAGTACTCGATTTAAGAAAAACATTTGAATCTATCTATGTAGCTGACAAACCAAACGTCCTGAAGATGAGATTTAAATATAAAGCATTTAAAGCAATGTTTTATGTTATGCTATCTTATCTGGAACCTTATCTGTACAAACCTTCCTTAGATTTATACTTGAAATTAGTGTTAAAATCACTGTAACGGTCTGCAAATTGTACAACTGCAGTTCAGAATCGTTAACGCCTTGGATACGGAGTAAAATGCTGACACGTCATTTTAACAGAGCCTCTTATTAATGGCAGGAAAGAAGGGTTAACAGGTAAGTCCACTAAACAACAAGAGGAAACGTTGATTAGGATCGTCAGTGTTGCCACAGCTGACTGACTCAAAAACAGTAAAGTTCTTTCCATTTAGCTTTAGATTCATTTTCTTTAGCAAACAGTAGAATTCACCTTTGATTCTTTTTATTTAAATCCTTCATCTTATTCCCAGGATGTGCATCATAAGTTAAATGCAAATCCACACTCAATCACGCAAGGATAGGAACTAATTGCATGAACTCCTGGGTGTGAAATGGTGAACAGAAGAATATTAATATTAGAAACATTGCTCTGTGTATTTGTTGCGCTTCATAGGGGGTTTCCTGAACCATCCTGCTTGGTTCATTACAAGTAGGAAGAGTTGACATTTAACCAGTTAAATATGTGGCACGCCAAATGGGGTATTTAACCTTTTTAAAATGCCGTGATCCATCATAACAGATAAACATTTTGAATCTAAGAAGCTCGTCAGCTTTATTTATTTATGTATTTATTTTAAAGGGGAGCCATTATGTTTACATAAGCCAAATGGTGTTTAAGGAAGTATATGACAATAAAAAAGTTTTACTTAAAATACTGCCTGTGTGTGTGTGTGTGCAGCTGGTTGGTGGTGAAGGACTCGTTTCTGCTGTACATGAAGATGGATTCAGGCGCCATCTCCTTTGTAATGCTGTTTGACAAAGAGTTTGGCATCAAGATGGACTCCAAGGACACGGATACCAAACACGGCGTCCGTGTGGACAGTCTCTCCAGGTCTGCGATGGCTATTTTTACTGCTTATGTTCAATATTTTAAGGCTTGAAGAAAATCAGAAACTGAAGTAGTGTTTGTGCAGGTCTTTGGTGCTCAAGTGCAACAGCTACAGACATGCCCGCTGGTGGGGTCAGTCCATTGAAGGCTTTGTCCAGAAGAATGGCTCAGCCTTCCTCAAAGATCACCGCTTTGGATCTTTCGCTAGAGTGGAAGTGAACATCCCTGCCAAATGGTAACCACACTTACTCTTTCTGCTGTAGTTACACTCACATTTGACACCTTAAAACCCGTTATTTAACATTCAGATCACTTCTAGTCAAAGTAGTTTCAGTTCCTGAGTCACATTAGACCGAGTTAGGGATACACCGATCTACATTTGTGGACTGTGCATCGGGCCGATCTTGTTGACAGACTCTTAGACGATTTCTTTATTTCAGTTCTTTGTTGTTCTGTGTTTACTTCAGTTTAAAAGCAGCAAAACAATATAAGAGAACCTCAGTAATGGATACCTCCAAAACACACATCACTATTCTGCTGCAATAGGTAAATGCATCATAACTGGAAAGCTCTCAGCGCCTGATACAGAAAGTGAATGCAGAGCTGTTAAAATGCTATTTAATGATGCTCTCAAGTGAAAGAGTGAGTGAAGGCTGCAAAGTTCAGCTGCAAGTGAACACATCACCATTTAAACTGAACTTCTGGATAACAGCGGGTAAAATCCACTGCCATTATAAAGCATTACAGTACAGTTTCCATAAAAGCAAGCGAACAAGATGTGGATACAGGTCAGTTTTTTCTTCACTGCTGTGACGCTGATGCTTCAGGCAACTTAAAACTCGGCAGCAAGCAGACACAGTTGGAACTTAGAGATTTAAACTTAAATGGATACGAGCTGATCTGTGTATGAACTGAGCTTCTTTTATTTATTAACAAGCAGTAAAAAACAGCCTCACGTCTTCCTCTTAACCTTAAACTGAAGCACTTTAGTGCCAATCACCAGACCCAGGATCACTTTAAAAAAAAGTCTAGACAATACCCGGTCCAGCTGGCACAGTGTGCAGGTTAGTGTGTGTTTGTGTACTTCTGCCTTTGTGGGAACTGCTTTGAGGTTTAGACTTTAAACATGAGGACATTTATAGAAAGTGATGAGCCACTTTTAGAGATTTAAAGACTGTAGCTGCGAGGTTACACAAAGAAAAAGCATTATGTAAGAGGCAATCCTCACAAGGTAGATGCACAAATGTGTGTCTCGCGCTGGAGTAACCCGACACAAAGCAAGGGAAAGTGAGACTCACCTGCTCATCACCTGTCCTCCCGCTGGGGAACCCTATACCATCTGTGAGACACACTGTGAGTGAGTGTGTGCCTGCTGTCAAGAGCATAAGGATTCAACAGGCAATGGACAGATTGAAAAGTGAGAGGAGAAGTGTTCGTTTCATTTTTCTTTCTGTCCAAACAAGAGCAAAAAGCATCAAACACTGCAATGAAACCAGAGGACGGCTAAAGCTGAAACCTCGGAGGCTGAAAAATGAACCTAGTGCTCAAGTTCCAATAACTGCAGGTCCTCTAATGTCCACTGGGGCTGGCTTCAAAAGTGAGTCAGTTCCCTACAGACTCCCATGTTAAAATGCCTAATTTTACAGCAGAAGTAAACATGTTTACAGCCTCCTGCAGAAACTGTTTTGTCTCTTAGACAGGATCAAAGGTCAGGGAAAGCTGGAACAGCTGGGTTTGAGGAGGGATGAGAACACGCTCCCATTCTCTGTTAAACAGAAGACAGAGCAATCAGCAAGTTTTCCCACCTGGTGCACGAGAGAGAGAAAAACGAAGAAGTGAAGTTGGAGGAAGGACATGAGGAAGGGTGTGACAGGGAGAGGGAACAAAGAGGAGGGAGGGCAAGAAGTGCACGTCAGGCTACGTCGCAGGTTATAATTCAAATAGCACAAGAAAAAACTATTCCTACTCTGATTCACTCCTCCTACATAAATAAAAAAGTTAGCACTCCACTCACGAGTCAAATAGAAATAAAAGCAACTTAAATAAGAGTCAATCTCAGCGAGTTAAAGCAGCAGACACATCACAACCTCCGCAGCTGTGTCTTTGTCAGAGAAGGTGGACAGATGGTAATTACATGCAGGAGGAGATGTGAGGATAGTGTTGCAGTTTAATTCAGCATGCATGGCTTCCACAACATCCTACAGCAGGGGTGGGGAACTCCAGGCCTCGAGGGCCGGCGTCCTGTAGGTTTTAGATGCGTCCTTGATCCCACACAGCTGATCTAAATGGCTAAATTACCTCTTCACCATGTCTTGAAGTTCTCCAGAGGCCGGATAATGAACTAATCATTTGATTCAGGTGTGCTGACCCAGGCTGATATCTAAAACCTGCAGGACACCGGCCCTCGAGGCCTGGAGTTGCCCCACCCCTGTCCTACAGCAACATGATGACCAGTCAGGTTATAGATAAGTGGGACCCTTCATCAGGACCCTGATTAGAAACCCCTCCAGGCTCGACTCATAACTCATAATCCCCCAGGTTAAAATCAGCTGAGACAGTTTGGAATGAGTTGGAGTGCAAAGTAAAGGAAGGACAATTCCGTTTATGAAGGGCACACCTTCAAAATAAAAGAATCCAGAATATTTTATAATTTTATATGTGGTGAACTAGTTCTGATGCCTTCTGTGTTGTTGTTCACAGTAGGAAAGAAAATAAACAAAGTGTTGAATGGGAGAAAAAAAACAGATTTCATGGACGTCTTGTCTTGTGCTCCTTCGATTATTTCTTTTTTTTTGTACTTTTTAATATGAAATTTAAAAAAAAAAACTGTTTTGGACTGATTTTCCCATTTTGAGAAGGCGATGATTGAAGTGTAATTTGTGGGTTTGTTTGTGGTTCTTCTGAAGGTACGTGAACGGGAAAACATACATGGAGGATGTGGCCAATGCTCTCGAAGAAGCCAAGGAGGAAATCTTTATCACCGACTGGTGGTGAGTGTTCAGCGCACACAGAGCTGTGAGTGTGTCTGTGTGTGTGTTTCATAGTGCACTGAGTGCATGTGGCGGTCACCTCTAAGAGAGGTTTCTGGTCAAATAGATCAGTTACAGTCTAGCTACTGTTACTTACACACACACACACACACACACACACACACACACACACACACACTAACTCTACAGACAGTATTTGTTTTTATAAATCAGTCTTACCACTAAACAAAAATACTACATTTTACGTGTGTGTGTGTGTATATATATATATATATATATATATATATATATATATATATATATATATATATATATATATATATATATATATATATATATATATATATATATATATATATATATATTAGGGGTGCAACGATATTGAACCGTTCGATACAGTGCTTTCGGTTCTGTACGCATATGTATCGAACAATACAACATTTGTAATTTATTTTATCAACTTTCCTTCTGACGATGCTGTCTGTGTTGAGCGCTCAGTGAATCTGTGTTCGACTACTCCGCCTAGGCTGCACTGTCGAGCGCAGATCCACTGAGCGCTCCACACAGACAGCATAGTCAGAAGGAAGAGCGCAGGGCAAGCTAGCGAGACAGAAGTTAAGCTCTCCTTACAACATGGACCTCCCCCACCCTCATTCAGATCTGGCGTTTGGAATTATTTTGGTTTTCATGTGACGTATGACCCTGAAGGTAAGCGAGTCATGGACTAAAGTAAAACAGTATGTTGGATGTGCCATGCAATGCTCAATTATATTGGTGTGAACTAGTGTGTTAGCGCAGTTAGCTCGTTAACGTGTTGGCCGTCTAGCCCCATGCACGGGGCGATCGGCGGTAGCTCGTTAACGGAGATTTGCCGTGTTGTGGCGTTAAGGTCATTTCAACGAGATTAACCTGAAAGCACTAGTGGGAACACAACGAATATGACTGCACATTTACGCCGACATCATCCTAGTGCAAAGACAAAAACAACAAGCATGCTACTAACTTTAGCCGAGTCATTTAGACAGCTGTTAGCACATGATTCTCCTTATGCTGCTGAGAATATAGCCCAGAAGAAGCGGATAGTATAGCTTTTATTTTGGAAAGAGACATTTCTCTGTAATAAACTCTCTTTTCCAAATATGAGTGATTCCTCAATCAGATACAGGGCTCGCAATATCGTTAGCCCGACGTCCCGGAGCTAGCGATTTTTCCAGTCGGGCTACCAAAATCTATCTCTTCCCTGCCCGTCGGGCTATTGTAGGAAAAATATATGTCAATGCTTTTGCATTCTTTCAGAAATGTAGCTGGGTAATTATGTCATTGGCATCGGTGAGCCACTGTCAATATGTGACATATTGAAATCGCGTTTGAATTTGCGCTTGTTTTTTTGCTTTCACTTTGCAATCGTGCGAACTGTGTATAGAGAGCGACAGCACTGATCTGTGAGTGATGATAATTTGTGCACCAATTCCTCTGACATCGTCTTATTAATCGTTAGCTTACTATGCAAACATGACAAGTGAAATCTCCCGCAGCAAGCTTAAACATGTGAGAGGTTGATCGCGCAGAGAATCGCTGAGCTTATGTGAGTGCGTGTGTAAAAGCAGCAGGAGAAGTTATGACAAATCAGACTATAAGGCAAAAAGAAAGTGCAGCTTTATGGTTTCATGGACAAAATAATTTCTGTGGCTGCAATATGACGAGCTAAATAACCGGGGCTGCACATAAGTGGTCCGCAGGTGCGCATTCGCTGTCAAAATAAAAAACACGCACAAGGGTTAGGGTTAAATTTAAAAACTGTACTTTTGAGTTAAAATATATATTTATAATTTTAATAAATGACAAATTAAAAAGGCATGAACATTTTTTTTGTATCGAAAAAATATCGAACCGTGACACCAAAGTATCGAACCGAACCGAACCGTGAATTTTGTGTATCGTTGCACCCCTAATATATATGTATATAAAAAAATAAGTGTGTGTAAGTGTAATCAAGTATCCTGGAGGCCGGAGTCCGCAGTTTTAAGTCTACTGGTATGCTTCTGGATTAGCTAGAGAGGAAGTAAAGGGAAAGAGAAAAGGGAAACCAGAAAACAAGCAAAGTAAGGAACAGAAAAGATGAATGAAAGGAAAGGAGGAGGAAGCGTAACAGTGAGAGTGAACTGAGGGGAAAAACCTTTTTGGCCTGTTTCGTCCCGCAGGCTGAGTCCAGAGATCTTTTTGAAAAGGCCAGTTGTTGAAGGAAACCGATGGCGTCTCGACTGCATACTAAAACGCAAAGCGGTAAGAAGGACGTTTTTCTTAGTTTTTATAGCAAAAGTAAAGCTGTCATGTCAATTTCTCCATATTGATATAATACAAAGTATTTTTCCCTCTTATTTCATCCGAAAGCTAAATTTAAGGTTGTGTCCTGATTCATTGTTTCCCTGCTCTCCTCCACAGCAACAAGGAGTTCGAATCTTTGTGATGCTCTACAAGGAGGTGGAGTTAGCTCTGGGCATTAACTCAGGATACAGCAAGAGAACACTGCTGCGCCTCCACCCCAACATCAAGGCAAGTACACAAGTGTAAAGGCCTTCTGCAGGTTCATAATGGCTGAAACGTTGCATTTCTTCTCTAAATTTTGGGATATTTTGTTCACCAGGTGATGCGCCACCCAGACCACGTCTCCTCCGCTGTGTACCTGTGGGCACATCATGAGAAGATCATCGTCATTGATCAGTCGGTGGCCTTTGTGGGTGGGATTGACCTTGCTTATGGACGTTGGGATGACAGGGAACACCGGCTCACCGATGTTGGGAGTGTGACGCTCTCTCACTTGGAGCAGGTTACTTCTTCAATTTAGTGTCACTTTGTGCAAGAATCAAAACATTTTATAGACCTATTTTCCCATCATCACTCTCCACAGATACTTATCTCGTTTCTTTCAAATAGACTAAAGGAATTAATGCTCTGCTCACATTGAGAAAACCCTGCACAGAAACATACCCAGACAGGTGTTTAGAACCCTCCTCCCATGTTCTGATATTAGGTGCTAATTAACCTCCTTATAACCAAGGGTGTTCCCCAGGGAACCATTCTAGGGCCTCTCAAATTAATAACACTCTTAGCCACAATATCACAAATGCCTACTCCAACTTTTATGTTTCTGATAGAGTGATCTGCTGCTCAAAGTCTTCTTCTAACCAAGCTTTCTATCAACTGAATAACCTTTTAAAAACTTTTCTTAGTAAAAAATATTAAAAACCCAAAAAGAACAGAGGGAAAATGATCTAAAAATGAACCTAATAGTCATAATTAATATAAATTAACTGAATTAACTGGATCAGACTTACATTAAAGAAAGCAGCACAAGAGTGATAATACATCTGTTTTATTACTGTTTATTAGGCTGCAGCTGCCTCTCCCAGCATGGCTGCCCAAGCCAACGGCAGTGGTACGTTTTCCCAGAGCAACGGAGAAGGCGTATTCACTGTGGCAGACTCGATGGACCAGCCAAGGCTAAAGAGTCACGGGAGGTTGAGGAGGACCAGGATGAGCATCAGAAGACACCTGCAGAAACACGGGCTGGCCCATCCCGATAGCGACAGCGACCTGGAGCACGAAGAGTGTGAGTTTCGCAAAAGTGCATGCACAACACAGCAGATGCACAGAACACGCTTATGTCAGGGTGCATGGGTGTACTTTCACTTTAAAAAAACAAAAACTGCTTAGTCGACTTTATGTGCAGAGTGTGTGTCTCTGCAAAAATAAAAGATTTTTGCTCACCGGCGCTTAAATTATGTTGTGTTTTCATCCTTGCCTTCAGTATTTTCACAACGTTTTGATGGAACAGATGCAATTTGTTTACGTTAGCTTAGGCATGGTAAGACAGACTGTGAGCCACATGGGACTCTATCGGCTAATGATATTGGTATCTGCTGCCTCCATGTCTCCATCACATGCTGCTCTTTTTAAATGTAGTTTCATAGGATGATCTAAAGTGGCTCTTTTGATGTTGGAGGTTGCCGACACATGGGTTAGGTAAACAGTACTGTGTGTTACTGGTGTACGATTCATGCCATTTTGGGAATGACAGTGCTATGGAAGATGATAGGTGACAGAGTGAGGTAATCATCAATAATCAAAGCATCAGCTTTGCCCCCATAAAACTTTGCAAAGATTAATGAAATAGAAAACAGGAATTAAAGACAAATGAATCTAAAACTATTAGTTTAGGTTGTTTTTTGTCTTTCTATGTTAATCTCTTTTAAATACATTTCATCTTAAAATGTAAATTTTTACTAGGTTTATTTATTCCTTGCTTTTATTTTATTTATTTTTTTATTTCCTTTCTTTCTATTACTTTAATAAGAACATTTATTATTATCTGTTTATCTTTATTAAATCAATACATGCATTCTTTCTTGTTAGCTATTTCTTTACTCTCTTTTTGTTAAATTAAAACATTTCTTCCATTGTTTTCATCATATTTGATGGTGGCATTCGTGCTGATGCTTTTTTATCTGCCTCGGTCTCGTCAGTCTCTCGTATTATGTGGCCGTCAGAACTGCATCAAGAACAGCTGAAATTAACCTGTAATTAATGAGGTGTTATTAATTAACATGAACTCAAATGCTCCTGCTTAGAGGGAAGAAGGTGATTTGATGTGTGTTTTCATGGGCGCTGCGTTTAGGTTGGTCTGACAGCATCAGCAGCCATCAGGCTCTGATCCCCGGCAGGCTGTCAGAGCCGAGGGTGGCCATACCGCTCGGCCTGTGCCAGGCTGGTGAGTTGGAGGCAGGGTGGCTGCTAGATCGCCTGTTTTGCAGTGTGCTTTGCTGTGGTTTCAGCTTGACTGACATTTGATTCTGTTTGTCAAAGGTCAATCTAAGCTTCTATTTTTTTATTTAACTTTAATTAAGACACGACATTTAATCAAAAGAATAAATGTTATACCAGGAAAACAATTAGTAGAAATTTTTGTGTGCCAATGCAGTCGCTACTGTATGAGTTATCACTAACAAGCAAGCATTAACAGACCTGATTTAATGCTTCCACCTAACGGGCCTCTATGTGAACCATAAGTCCCGTTGATTTTCTAAACAAAACTAAAATCTCACTCAAAAGTCACAGTTTAATGTTCCCGATCGACTGACTTAGAGAGACTTGGAGCTTTTTATTGTCACTGTGCAGTTTCTTGCACAGCGAAATTGGGTAGCTGGACTACAAAGGTGCAAAAGTAAAAAAAAAAAAAAAAAAGAGAAAACAATATACAACGAGGGAAAAATAAAAAGCAATATGTATGTGTACATATATACATATATGTGAGTGAACTATATACATGGTGTATGCATTGGAGACATTGAAACAGAAACATTGTGGGGCTGTATACAAGGGCATGCAATAACACGTTTTGATCAAACGACCAAAGGTTCTCAGTGCTGTTATCTAGTCCATTGCACCTGCACACGCAGTGAGCTGAGAGCATGAATACATTCATAAACGTCAAAAAAAGCTAAGAAATGGGGGAGTAAGGGGAAAAAACGCACACACAGAGGGTGAAAACGTGTATTTGTGAGTTTAATGATAAGGAATCAACCAGCCTTCTCTTAAATAACTCACAGCTCAGTCTGATTGTGGCCTGTTTCAGATTTTCCCTTTAATAATCACTTTCACTCCATTTATTTATTTTTTTAAACAAACACGTTTCTGAGCGTGTTTCGTTCCTGCAGTAAAACAGCTGCTGCAGGCTTTGTGTTTTTAGCTGCAGGAGGCATTTTGTTTGTTTGCCACGTTCATCTACGTTAATCCTGCTGATGTCATATCACAGGGAACGTGATGCAAATTAAACAATAAGGGCAGAAAAATCACCCCTGCTGTTGCTTCTTCTCTTTGTTTGCACATCTGATACAGTTGACCGTATGAATATGTTTTTGAAATGAGCCTCCAGCCTGGCGGGTAGGTGAAGTGATTGTAGTGCAAACAGGGTGAGTGGAGTTCAGTCTGCTTGCAGCCTCTATGTCCTGTCCTCCTTCCAGCTGCTGTTTCATGTCTTTAAAATGGCTGTTGAAGCATTTTCAACACCCATATATCACTGACAGAGTCTCCATGGCTCTCTAAGATAAGCTGCACTGTAAAATTGAATTAGTTCCCAGAACTTAAAAAGACTATGCAAACTCATTGCCTCAAAAAACAAAGTGAAGTTTACTTAAGATAACGTTCATTGCAGGTATACAGTACTAAGAATAGCCAGGTGTTTCTGGCACAATACTAAATGTTTACCCTCTGATAATCATTTCAAGTTCTACTAAATTAAAAAATAATTTGTGCCAACTTAAAAAAAATCACACTATTTTTTTACAATCCTTGAAATTTCTAGTGCAGCATTTATATTAATATAACACTGAATACAAGTATCATTCAAAAAGAACTCATTTGCTTTCTTAAACATTTTTTTCCTGCATTTGCTGTAGAACAGACCTCAAAGTAGACAATCTCAGGCTCCCTCCCCACCGGAGAGGCGACATTCAATGTCCCACCTGTCAGTCTGGATAGCCCTGACCACCACCCAACACACATTAATGTCAGGAAAGCATATTTTTAAAAAGAGCTATGTTCAAGAACTTTTCATTGTGATTATTTGTATAATAATTTGGACACAAAGCAAATTTAACTGTTCAAAAACTTGCAGACTTCATTATATATTGTGCAGACAGTGTGGACCCTCTAAACCAGGGCTGGGTAACTCCAGGCCTCGAGGGCCAGTGTCCTGCAGGTTTTAGATCTCACCCAGAGTCAACACACCTGAATCCAGTGATTAGTTCATTATCAGGCCTCTGGTGTAGACACCTCTGCTCTAAACTAAGTTTGTGCGATATGATTTTTCAAGAAATGCAGATTAAACTGTCGTTGTTTGTATTTACTTACACAGGATGTCTTGTGGAATTAACTCATCAGTGACTGCATAGTGCAGTCATAACGCAACTCTAATATCAGAAGGCAGGAAACGATCAATAAAGAAACAAGTTCCCCAAAGCAAAGATCAAATGAAACAAGAAGTAAAACAGGTTGATCTGCAGTATAATTACAGTTGCAGTTATTAGCAATTGTCACTGACAATTACTAATATATTGGAAAACCAAAATACTTCCCACTCAGGTTATGTCTCTCTGTCCAGCAGCTGCTTTTCTAGACTCAGTTTGATAAGTAAGAGTTTGATGTAATGTGTGCTGTGCTGGTCCTGAGCCTCAAAGACTGTAAGAAGCAAGCAGAGGGAGAAAAACCATTTAGAAGCTGATTTGATCCTTAATAGCTGTGCAGACCCCATACAACCACATTAGACTAACACATTTAGTATTAAAAACATCATCTATTGCTGTGTCTGAATGTGTGTTATTGGCACTGTCAGTTTAGGCCTAAAGAGATATGTGTGTTAAATTAGGTGGTTTTATTTTTTAATGTAATGATTACATGCTTGTTAAAAGAGTCCATGTCCAACTTGTGGGATCTTTATCCCACATAAAAATGTATAAAACGACTTCAGGTGACTGTTGTCTAAGGAGCTTGGAAAGAACTGTTGTTGTTAATTGGCGCTACATAAACAACATTTAATAATTTAATAAAAAGCCAATGCTCATGTAAAGGTATTAAAACTATTTTTAAATGGCAGGCTTTTTTTTTGTTTGATTGTATGAAAGTGTACTTTTCATTTGATCTATGACCTCAGTAAACACTTTCCAGATCAGTTCATGGCCTCTATTGATCCACGGCCACTATTAAAATATGGTCCTTATTTGTATCACTTTGGACAATAAATCTCACGTACCGTGCTGACTCCATCCATCTCTGATATACAGTTTAACTGTGGTGTGTGCTTGGATGTGTATTTTTGTCAGCAGCAGTATCTTTGAAAATCCCACCATGAAAATGGTGCGTTGTTTAAACAGCACAGGTGCAACATCAGGAAAACTGAAATGCTCAAAGAAGAGACCGTTGTTATCATTGTATATTGACCATATAATGGTTTCAAATAAGTATAATAAGAACTGGTCAAAAATGAACTCCCCAGGTTGGGTGAACTCACTGAAATAGCTTTTATAAGAATAGTTCATTGTCTTCTTTTGATGATAGATAATTGATCAATATCAATTGTTTTTTAGCCTCTGACCCAGTGCAAAATGAGCCTGCGGGGGTCAGAGAGTTGCATGGGAACACGCGATTCTGGCACGGGAAAGACTACTGCAACTTTGTGCACAAGGACTGGATTCAGCTAGATAAGCCTTTCGATGGTAAGCACATCATTGATGGTCTCACTCTTGATGCAGGATGCTTTTCTTTAGGTCTGAACTTCCTGTTTCTGCTTCTTTAGATTTCATAGACAGGCACAAAACTCCCAGAATGCCTTGGCATGACATCGCCTCAGTGGTTCATGGGAAAGCAGCTCGGGATGTGGCCAGACACTTCATCCAGCGGTGGAATTTCACTAAGGTTGGGGGTCATGCTGCTGCTGCTTCAGTCTGAATAAAAATGACAGAACTGGGAAAGTTGTGATCAAAAATTATGTGATCCCTGGTTGAACTGACTTGCACTAAACAAAGTCTGCTTGATTTTCATGACTGTAGAAGAAAAAGTTGATGAGATCTCTTTTCTGTTGCATTACCAGCTTGTGAAGCCAAAGTACCGCTCCCTGTCATACCCATATCTGCTGCCCAAGTCTCACACCACTGCTGGAGAACAGCGATACCAAGTCCCCAACTGCATCCCCACCAAAGTACAGGTTAGTAGAGGTACTAACCCCCAAGTAGGCTATTTTGGGGTTGTTGTTATTTTTGCTGGCTTAGCTAATAGTCATCTGGTGTCAGTTATGTGCCTTAATCTTCGGTGAATTAATTAGTTTTACATTAATTGTAAAAAGTTGAAGCTACAAACATTGGTTTATATACTGTAATATACATTATTATGTAGTTTGTTGTGTCCGGATCAGCCGGTTTCTCACTTTTCAGACAGGAGCTTTATAATTACCGTATTTTCACGACCATAAGACGCACTGTGCTAAAAGGCGCAGTCTCAGTTATGTGTGCCATTACTGTATTTAACACACACATAAGGCGCACTGGATCATAGGGCGCATACAAGTACCGTATGCGTATTTAAAAATAAAGCGGGAGCAAACCTGAGTTCGGTACCTTACTCACATTTTTATTACCAGTAATCGTCATCATCAACAACACACAAGCATACAAGTGTGCGTATTTAAAAATAAAGCAGGAGCAAAACAAAGTTTGGTACTCACATTTTTATCATCAATCAAACCCATCGAAGTCCTCATCCTCTGTGTCTGAATTGAACAGCTGCGCTAAATCTCCATCAAACATGCCAGGTTCACTTTCTTCACTGTCAGAGTCACTTTCCGTGCCGTGCGGCTCCTCGGAAATGATGCCGGCTTTTGCGAAAGCTCGAACAACAGTGCCAGCAGACATGTTAGCCCAAGCATCTACAATCCATTGGCAAATTGTGGCGTAACTCGCCCGGCGCTGCCTTCCACTCTTGGTGAAACTGGTCTCCATCGGTCATCCATCGCTGGATGTGTTTGTCGCCGATGTGTTTGCTGCAGTAGGAGCGGAAGATGGCCAGCTTTTCCTTATAATCCGCTGGAAGTTGCTGCGCTACCGTAGTCCTGGTCCGGATGGAAAAATGGCACCGTTTCATAAAAAGTGAAAGTGAAACTGCTTTTAGCCGAATGGTGACCGTCGAAACGCTTCTCCCGCTTGTTCTTTGCTCGATGATCGCCTTATGTCCGCGGAAACTCAGCTGCGTCTTCTTGACCTGTCGGAGCTTGTTTTCCAGCTTCCTCCACTTGCGAACCATCGATTCATTAATCTTAAATTCTCTCGCCGCTGCTCGATTTCCATGTTCCTCCGCGTAGCTGATGGCCTTCAGTTTAAACTGTGCTTCGTAAGCGTGTCTCTTTGCCATTTTCAGGGTTGTTAAAACAACGATGTGCTGCATAACGCACATACCTGTTCTTTTATACACGTATGTGCAATAAAGTCAACGCACACACTTCACCCTTTAGCGTTCTCATGATGTTCTCTACTACGTCCTCCTTACAACACATAGGGCGCACTGCGCTATAGGGCGCGCCGTACTTTTTGAAGAAAATCTAAGACTTTTAAGTGCGCCTTATGGTTGTGAAAATACGGTATTAGGCCAGAACTTTGCCACTTGAACTGACGTGGCGTCCCCCAGAGCTCTGCCTTAGGTCCAATTATGTTTCTATTCAAGTCAATTCAGTTTTATGTATATAGCGCCAAATCACAACAGCAGTCGCCTCAAGGCGCTTCATATTGTACAGTAGATCGTACAATTGTACACGATTCCTTTTGCACACACATCCTTTCATTTCCATGAAGATAATATTCAGTGATTCATATCAAATAACCTTCGTAGAGTTTGACTGCATTGTCTTGTGGTCAGTTTAGGATCACATCAGTTGTGAATAAGATCTTTATTGTCCTTGCTTGGGGTTCTTCCCCAACTCAGAGGTAGAAATCCACTGTTTTCTGGCAGAGAACCAAGACCTCGTACTTGGAAACTGTACAAGGTCAGACTTGGAGGTGCTGACTCTCATTCCAGCTGCTTCACGTTCAACTGCAAAATACCTGCTGAAGATCACACTGAAATCAAACCAACAAAACATCATCTGAGATACAGTTCAGAGGTTCCCAAAACATAAAAAAGGAATGTTAAAAATGTTATAAATTTTCTACATAGTTATTTGTTTGTAATTTATTTGCTAACCCACATCAGGTTATTCAGCATGGAAAAATTGAGCAGAATAAAATCAAAATATGGGAATAAATGGGAATGCCAACTAGCTGATAACCAAATATAGAAACATGTTCACAAGGAACAGTTTCCAACTTTTTTGTAAAAGCTGAAATAAACATAAAAAGGTAATAAATCTTGTCTGTGAAGTTTCCTCTGAGTGACAGGAAACAGAGTCTGTGACTTATTCCCATCGCTAATCTGTGTTCCCTCAGATCCTGCGCTCAGCTTCAGATTGGTCTGCTGGCATCAAATACCATGAAGAGTCCATCCACAATGCCTACGTTCACGTCATCAAGAACAGCCAGCACTTCATCTACATAGAGGTTTTCATTTTTACACATATAACACCTTCCTGTAGTAGAAGTATAACAACAAAAGTAGAAATTGTTTCTAAACGCTGCAACATAGAAAGATACCAACTTGATTTTTAAAGCTTCAGCCTTATTTTGGCTTCATGTTCTTGCAGAATCAGGTCTGCGTATGCAGCATGAAGCTTTGATATCCATAGGAGCACTTCGCTTTTCTTCACTGTGCAGAAAATATTTGTGACCTTTGTACAGGATATAAGAATGTTTCTGTTTTTATCTCCCAGAATCAGTTCTTCATCAGCTGTGCCGACAACAAATATGTTTTCAACCAGATAGGAGACGCGATTGCAGAGCGCATCATTCGTGCGTACAGGTAAAACACAGATGCACACGCACACAGCGTAACGCTGAAAGAACACACAGTTTGTCGATGTTTGTGTGGCTGCTGTGTGTTTAGAGTAAAAACACTCCAATGGACTCGACACTCGCTCTGGTTTATTGTGACATTATTTCCTAGAAACACAGTGTTTGTGTTGCTCTGTGTACCTTCCACATGTTTAACAGATGAACTCGGTCTGACACAGTCAAAGAGCTCTTTGGATACTTTCCTTTTGGTTCTCCTCTCTGTGATGTTTTGCTGGCGGGAAGTTTATTCTATCCTGCAGAAACACAAACCTGCCCCGACGTCTCTGTGGCTTCAGTTTATAAACAGTCCAGGATGGGTTTTTGATGAACCTTCCAGCTTTAGTGGATGCATACGCAGGAAAACATGTGTAGCATAATTAATGCATAATTCATTTAAAGATCTTTAAAATGGCCACACTTTGAAGTTCAAATTCTTAATCAAATCTTTTTATTTACACTATAGCAGATGTGGGTTTTTTTTACCCGCATAGATACGTTTTTATCTGAGTTTATGCTTCACATCCGTTTTTGCACCAACTTCCTGGGCTCAAAGTCAAAGTTGTGCACAAGAACAATGTCCATTCTGGAAAATTCACGGACTGCTTGTTGTTGTACAGTTATTTAGAGGATTGTTTTGATTTTATAGTCATGTTTAGAAGGACTGAAGTACCTCTTCCTCCTCTCAAGTTACTGAGCTCGTTAAAATAGCCTTTAATGAGTGAAGCGCGAATATAACCCTCTACCAAACTATTGGATATTTCGGATGTTCTGGTCCTGGAGGCACTGATCTTTGTTTGATGGCATCTTGGATAAGGTTGCCAAACGGATGGACAGTTGATGGATGTTTAATCACCACCTGAAGTGTCAAGCCTGGTAGCGAACTCTGCAGTTGAGGGAAAAGCTGCCAATCATTGGATGTCATCAAATAAAGACAAACGAGTCTAAAATATTGTGAAAAGCTTCATAAATACACTGAAATGTTGTGATTTTCTATGTGTGATTTTTAGGGCGGGTAAAACGTATCGTGTTTATGTGGTGACGCCGCTGTTGCCGGGCTTTGAAGGAGACATCAACACTGGAGGCGGCAGCGCCATCCAGGCTGTCATGCACTTCAACTACAGGTGTGTGTGTGTTTGTAAGTAACAAAGAATGAGCCACGTTAAACCACTGCCACACCTTACCTTTTAACACACACACCTGTTAGATCTGCCGTGTGTGTGGGTGCTGTGTGCCTTCACTCCGTTCCTTTTTTTGTTGAAGCATTTTTTTCTCGCCCACATTCTTGAGTAAACAGGCAGCGCTTCCTGTTCAAACATGCTGACACACACAGAGCCTTGTGTTGTGTGGAATGTGGACTTGCTGCTAATCCTCCTCTGTCTCTCTGTCCCTGCAGGACCATGAACAGAGGAGACCACTCCATCATTTCCCAGCTCAAGAAAGAGAGTAAGTCAGCACTAACTGCAACACCCTGATGGTTACAGGGTGTCACGTAGCCGCTCTGGTTGGGACTATGAGCTCTCTTTGCACTGTATGCACTGTATTTTCCATCATTGTGTCACAGCCTTTAACATATGTAGGGTTAAGTTAATAAATTAGTTCTGAAAAAAGCAGTTTATTTACAGTCAGCTGAATCTTAGATAGACTTTTAATCTCAAATCCTGTTTATCGTGTATATTTGTGCAGTAATGCCTAAAGCTTGGTTTATACTTCTGCGGGAAATCTACGTCCTAACTTGTGTAGTAACCAGAAACTCCTTTTATCCCTAAAATGACACCGTCCATGCCATTCAAGTCATTGCAGCGCAGTGTTAAAATGGGATTCCAGTTACAGTGTAGATTGTTACAGTTACAGTAACTTCAGCAATGTTTTCCTGTAAATTGTAGTTGTAGCAATGAAGCTCTTACCTGAGTCGGTTTGAACATTTTATTCGTAGTTCCCTCGCTCACTTCGGTTTCATTTGTATATCACCAACTCACACTTTTATATTGTAAGATAAATAATCGATAGTATTAGCCAGAGAAGCGCATCAGTCGGTTCCTTATGAGCAAACACTAGGTGACGGTGTGGATTTTCTGCTCTTTCTATACAATTTCAATGATCAAAACCCCCAAACTGCTAAAATACTGATGTGATTGTAACTGTGTGGTGTTTGCTTGCAGTGGGAGATAACTGGATAAACTACATCTCCATCGCTGGTCTGAGGACTCACACTGATCTGGAGGGGAAGCTCGTCACTGAGCTCATCTATGTCCACAGCAAGATGCTCATCGCGGACGACAACACCGTCGTCATCGGTGAGCAGCTTCAACTGAGTATAGGAATTAAATTCCACCCTGAACATGTATAATAGAGAAGCGAGAAATGAGAGCTGCAGAGTGAGACGTGTCAGAAGATTTTAGATGTTTTTAAAATGGTTCAAAACAAAGTCACGACTCAGTTTCCACAAGATAAGACCGTTTTCAAAGATGGAGAGAGATGAAATCAAACACCTGTTTCTGATGAGAGTTTGTCTTTTGTGCAGATTAGTGGAAGATGCTGTGCTTTACAGGAAGCTGATGATCTATTCGGTTTATAAGTTCATTTAAAGACGCGTGCTTCCACAACTCTGGTTTTATTTGGAAATTGCTATAAGAGTTTTAATAATTTAATTCAGAATTACAGAATTTCCAATAAATAGTATAATTTATACATTATTTTGATCACTGATGACATAGTAGCTGTAAAAGACAATAAGTTTTCTTATTTTTGCAAATAAATGTTTGAAGTAAAAGACAAAAATGAGTGAATCTAAGGAAATTACTGAAGTGGATTCCTTAGATTTGACTTCTTGGTTTGTGTGTTATAAAATCATCAGGATCATTTCATGTAAACAACCAAACGCAGGGTATTACATTTTTGTTTGTTTGTTTTAATATTAAATGATGCTGTTTAAAAATGTTACCTTCTTACTGTGGACAGTTTCAGAGTTTCAGGCGCTTGAATTAAAATCTCGAGGTTTTAGTTCAGGTTTTAAACCCACTGTGGGAGAGCACCACTTGTGGCCACAAGTGGCGTCATCTAAAGCCACTTTTTTATATATCGAGATATAAAATGAGACTGATGGGTTAATTTGGGAGGCAATGATTGAGTTTCTCAGATGTTTTCATAAGAAAGGCCCAGAGTGTTGTGTACGGATAATCTGAGAGTCGTTGACACCCGGACGGATGTGGTGGTGATGGGGAGGAGAGTTAGTACAGTAGATTTCAAAGGCAGAATTATCTGATAATGTGGTGACATCAGTATTATAAATATTGGTTGACAATGTGGGGAAGTGATGGTTAAAATAACAAAAATACTCGGCCAGAATAAAGAGATAATCTGAGGGAGCAGAACTTCCTCCTCCAAACTTCATCTCAAGATCTCTTTTCTGTGAATCATCTCTAAGCTTAGGTGATAGTTGGCAGTAACTCTTGACCACTGAACAGTGTCAGCATCCTATAATACTGTCAGGATATGTTGCTGATGTCTTGACTGTTTTGTTGCTGTTTGCATCGTAAGTAAATTTAGGAATAAATGCGTTTTTCTCTGTTTTTAAATGGAAAGTTGGTGCTTTTATTTTGCCCACACCCACAAAGACAAGTTTAAAAGAAAAACATTTCCCTAAAAAGCTGAATTAGCACAAGAAAGTAAAAGTAAACTTTTATTTAACAAAAACTCTCCTGTTGAATTAATTGTAATTAAGTCTTTTAGTGTCTCGTGGTAGTTTTAGTGAAATGTATTTGTTTAGCTGCAGGTCTTATGATTAGGATGTGATTCTAACATAAAGTGAAGTGAAAACCTCCAGTACACTCAAACTGGCTGTGAGAGAGCTGCAAACAGCCTGAACAGCAGAAACCTAAACAGTCTAAAATCCAGTGTTGCAGCGCCCCCTGCTGGTGCTTTCTGTCCCCTGACGCCTGGTTTGATCCTCGGTTTCTTCAGGTTCTGCCAACATCAACGACCGGAGCATGTTGGGAAAGCGGGACAGCGAGGTGGCGGTGATCGTGGAGGACTCGGAGATGGTGGACTCGGTGATGGACGGAGAGCCGTATAAGGCGGGAAAATACGCCCTGCAGCTCCGGCTCGAGTGCTTCAAGTACTGAAAAATGTGCAATTACACATTAGAAAGGCTTATTTGACAGAAACACTGATTATTTAATGATGATGATAACTGGAAACATACATTCTCAAATCAGCTGTCCAACGCTAACGTGGTGAAAGAATGGGAGGTTCAGTCCCAGCCTGAAGGAGCGTGTTTGAGGCAAAACCCTTCTTTCAGATTAATTTAATATTAGTGCATTACTGCTCTCTTAACCTCCTTGTTTTCTGACATGGATTCTGCTCTTCACCACCTCTCACTGGGTGCAGATTTCAAACTTCTCAGACTGCACACCTCTGCCAGTTTGGAAATTTCCCTTCACATCACGCACGACTTGAGTTTCTGCATCCATACTGACATCTAGATCCTGATTAGTTAGTTACATTGTTGTCTTTCAAAAAGAAAAAAAGAAACCAGAGAACAGATAAAAAGAGGTGTGATAGTGCAAACATCCACACAGTCACTGCTTCTTAATATGTGGTTCAATCCATGAAATTAAACAATCCAGATGTGACTGAAGTGCAGCCTTTAAGCTTTAAGTTATGCTATATTGTATCCATTTTTATACATAGTCCTTATTTGCCTTTTAAATTCTTTTCAAGTTTGTCTCGAAGTAAATGTGTAATTTTTGTATGACTATTATATTCATTTTCTACCCTTTAAGTCTCTCGGTTGTTTAATGTTATGATGAAATGTAAAGATTTTAAAGCAGGTTGTTGCTCTGTTTTTACTTATTATATTGTTCAGTATATCTTTGTGTGTCTCACCCTCCTCCTGTGTCCATCAGGACGATCCTCGGCACTTACACAGATCCCACCATCGATGTTTCGGATCCAATCAGCGATCACTTCTACAAGGAGGTCTGGATGTCCACCAGCGCTCGCAACGCCTCCATCTACCAGCGAGTGAGTGTACTCCTTTGTATTCAGCTCAACTTTTTCTTTCTTTTTCTAAAGTATATTTTTTACATGAGTTTTCTATTATTTAATGGATGATTTAGTCAATATTAAAACTACAAGCATATCAGCTGAAGGTAAAGCTGAACTTTTCCACTTGCTGTCACACAGTCATGGAGGAATACTATAACTACATAATCAGTCATAGATCCTGAATAATGACATGAAAAAATTGCTCCAAGCTCCTGTTTCTCTCCTGCTCCTCCAGGTTTTCCGCTGTCTGCCATCCAGCGACGTCCGTAACATAATGGAGTTGGAGGGCTACCTGGCCAAGGCCGGCCTGGACAAGGAGGACCCGGCTCGGGCTCAGGAGGAGCTGAAGAAGATCCGTGGCTTCCTCGTTCAGTTTCCTCTTCAGTTCCTGTCTGAACAAAACCTGCTTCCACCCATCGGCTCCAAGGAGGCTATGGTGCCCATGGAGGTCTGGACCTGAGGCAGAGGGGGCACGTCTGTGTTCGTTGAGTGGAAGGTGGATAGAAAACACTCTGACGCCATTCTGGAGGTCTGACGGGGCTCTGACCAAAAACAGATGAGGTCATGCTGGAGCTTTTTAAATGTTATGATCTCTGTTTCACATCATAGATTATAGCTCATGATTGCATGTTAAGAAGACAGCATCTCCCTGAGTTGAGACTCTCCACAAACACACAGACCGATGTCAAAAATGCTGACATGTTCACAGAGAGCAGAGACTGGAAAAATGAAGTAATCATAGATAAAATCATACATGAAGTTTAAATGATAAATAAATGATTTGACAACAGGCAATTTATGTGATTTAAATAGATTACCTGGCAGCCTCAACAGGCGTGCCACAGGAAAACAGGTGTGGTCAAAACCGTTTAAAATGGTTGTGTCACACAAGGAAATCACAGAAATCGGAGATTATTTAGAAACACCTACTAATTACTGTGATGAGCTTTAAGCTGCAGCTTTAGAGGAATGTCTGCCCTTAAGGCAGAAATATTTCTGGATACTCATGTCAATAAAGCAGGAACTAAAATGCGGTCAGTTCCCCAAATTTTGTCCAAGCAGGCTTTTGTGTGTTTGTTCAAACCCACATTTGTTTGAGTTACACTAATCTGAAAAAACTCTAATAAGCTCCAGTTTCTAAACGAATATACGAGACCACACCTGAACATACATCAAGCAGCCACAACATTAAACCTTCTGACAGGTGAATCACATCTTGTGAAAAAACAGTGCTTTGCTGAGAAGCTTTGAGTCCTGGCATCCCATCAAAAGATAGTTGCAGACTAAATGCATACACCCTTTTATGTTACCAACACTCCCTGACAGCAGCGGTCTCGTCCCAGCATGATGAAACATGACGCAAAACCTTCCCGGGAACACGATCTCCACCTAGAGGCCAAAACTTCTAAACTCCACTAAAATCTGGTCGACCATCAGCAGGATGAGCCAGAGCAGGCAGAGCAATCAATGCAGCCCACATTATTAAAGGACAGTCATTAGGGTCGGGCATGGACCTCAAGTCCTGGGCAGTTTTTGCTTTGTGGAGGAGACCACTGCTGTTGCAACGGGTGGTAGCATGTAGATGTGCATGAGCTTGGTCTGCAGAAATCGTGATACATACCAGGGCCCTGGGGCAGAATCTTTAATTGCATCAAAATTACAAATGTTATTCATTTAAACTGCCAGGACTTCTGTTCTCACAGCCTGGGGTGACCACATCATGACTGTCCCCACTTTGTGACATCATACAGAGCCAATAGTGGAAACATTTTTATAAACGGAGGGTTTGGAGCAGTGTGAGTTTTGGGCTCAGCCATGTTTAACATGACTATCCACCATCTGATTTATGACAGAAGGTGGACAGACCTAAATGTTGTGGCTCTTTGGTGTGTGTTACTTTCTGTGTTTAGTAGCTCCAAAAACCAGAATTGACTCTTTGTTACAGACATACAGCAGTTTTGTTTACAGCCTTGTAAACGTCAACTCCAGCATGGCGTCAGCTGTGATGTAACATCTATGAACCTAACCTTACAATGTTCAAAGACTGAGAGAGACTCCACAGCTTCCCAGAGCTCATATGTGCACACAGGTTGCTTCTGAACAGAAGCAACAGACATGGGCGTACAAACCAGCAACAGAGGGAGTGATGGACTCTACAGTGCCTGAAAATCTAGGCCTCGTGTTTACAGGAAAAAATGAAATTCCCCTGTCACCGTGAAGCTATTACTCTACCTTTTTTGTTTGTTTTTTAAGTACAGCTTGAGCCTCCGTTCTCTAACAACACTATGCAACGTCCAGCTCTGACTCTTCTGCTTTCAAAAGACACTAAATCGTTAAATCCAGCAGAGCAGAGGCGGGGATGAAGAGCCGGATCGAGCTGTCGGGCGTCTCTGCACATGTTTTCCTTTTAAACTTGTCTCATGTGGCTGCTTTTAATATTTATGTCAAACAGGAAATCAAACGTGCCAAAGATGACGGACTGTACGCTGATGTTAACACACATTCCTCATACTGTGGATTCTGCATGACTTAAGCCTCAAGTGACCTACGTTTATACCAGCTGTACTGATATAGCTCTATGTTGCTGGTTTCTAATTTCCTAATAATAATTTTCTGGAAACCACTACTGTAACTTGGTGATTGGGGGATTTAAATAATAATAAATATTTATTTATTACTTGTGTGTAATTGGGAACATTTTTCTAGATGTAATAAATTATTTCATTGGTTGACTTTTAGAAAGACTCCAGTTATTGAGATCAATTCATACAACGTGTCACTATTTCCAGGAAACTATTAGGAAATTATAGACTTGTACAAAGCTATTTTATTTTGGAGAAGCATGCATGAAGAGTTTATTAAATTGCTGCATTTCCTTTTGTGTCAGAAAGCGGAAATTTCCCACAATGGCTAACTTTGCATTAAAAGGTAATACTGGTTTGTCACTGGTATAATGGATGTTTTATGTCCACCAGGGGGCGGTAGAACAACATGTTACCACTTTAGTAAGTTGTTGTGATGACTGTGTCTGCAAACTGTTGCCAGTTTAGACAAGCAGCAGGAATAAAGACACGTGACTGTCCATTACTGCGTTCACCTGCTGAATATCCATCAAATCTAATTCGGAAAGTTATGATGCCAAAGTCTGTCACTGTTCCAGATGGTGATTCCCAATGTTTGGTTGACTGAACGATTGAACTGTGGTGCTTGGATAGATCTCCCCTTGGTGAACTTGTGTGTGCAGCGTTGCTACCATGAGACACTGCAGTCACATGTTTTTGCTACCATGAAGTCAATCAAAGCTCTCTTATCTTAGATCAGGACGTCTGCCTGTGATACTTGTGATACTATTTGCATTCTGCCTTTTAGTCATTTTAAATTATCCGGTGTTAAGTCATGGGGGATCTAAAAGAGTAGCTTCTGTCACATTTTCACAATCCTGAATCAACTATTCACCCCAAAAGTCAAACTTTCACTCTTTCAGCTGCATATTTGGTCTCCACCTACTCTAAGAATTGCCTCTTACAGTTCAGCTGCTACATGTAACACTATACTGATCGGCTACTTGGATAGTCTGTGTAGAGTTGAGGAGAATCCAACAAACAAAAGCCTTCAATGCTTGTGGCGTTCCTTTGAAATTGGATTAAGTGTTGGTCCTATTTGGAACAGAACTGCACTTTGGTGTAAAGTGCGACGAAGTCAGACCACAAGACTTTCATGATTTCATATTGACTTTGTGGACTTTGACTGATTTATGTCAAAATTTGGGTAAATATCACCGTGACCATGTCCATGTCAAAATAGACAATTTCAGTTTTAACCTTTTTATTGCTCAAATCAGCCCTAACTTCTGGTGATTAAAAGAGGACTTTTGTGGATGCAAACATGGCTTCACCTTGTGGAAAATATGTCTTTAAGTGCGTTATCAAGAAGATATTACACCAGCTTTGTCTTTGTACTTTGTTTCTGCTCCCCTCAAGTTGCCAAAAGATATTATTGCAGGTTTGGAATATTTACAGTTAAATACCTTCTGATTAACCAGATTCTGATGCATGAAGCCTCATGCATCAGAATCTTCTGATCTTCTAACACATCTGGAACGCAGCATCACTATTAGTGTCTTGCTCGTTGGTCTGTTCCTCTGCATGATGCTGTTTTGTGCTGTAAATTTGAAATGTAAGGATCTTTACTGACTGCAGCTGACAGCATGACAGCAGCTCGTTGCCATTAAACCGTCACGGACAAACGTGTGAACTTTATAAGCTGAACAGTTTTCTTTAAAGCCATTGTTGAAGCTAATCGTGTGTCTGTCTGTAAGATAGACCTGATACTTTAATGTTGTTGGAAATTGGACCTTAAGTGTGCTCTTTCTGTTTAGTCTTCCTCTCTACCTCCCTGTGTTTCTACCTCCTGGTCCAGCGCTTTCTCAGCTCCTCACCTTTTCAGCTTTTGTGATATCAGATTAAATCTAAATCAGAAGCTTAAAATATAAAAGGCTGAGCTCAAATCAATCAACTTAAACACAGAAATATATCTGAAATCTGACTGTTTGCTCGTGTTCTTTGAATCTCAGCTTTTCTCTCGTCTGCCTTTGTTTTTGCTGTATCTCTATAAAAATGCACTATTTGCACAGTTTGTTTCTTTGTGGCAGCCCCTTAAAGTGATCTGCACATCATGTGTTGCTTTTTGAAATGATGGATTAAATAAATGAGGTGTTAACAAGTCATTGAAAAGCATCTGATCGTGTTGTTCAGTGATTCCTTAGTTCAGTTCAACTCAGACTTATACTGAGACGCTCAGTAGCATCTTCTTTAGAGTTTTCTGTCAATCTACACAGAGGCACAAGCACTCACTGTGCTGGATCTATATGGGCTGTTCAGCACCTACGATGTTAAATATTAAAATGTTTTCATTATCAAAGTCTAATTCTTTAGGATTTAAACCCTTATATGGAAATACATACATACTTTTTCATGATATCACAATTGTTCTTTTTTGTTGAATGAAATTCAAAATTTCTTTTTATTCATAAAAGATTAAAAAATGTTTCCTGTAATTAAAATGGAAAGTTTAAAGTTTGTGAAATAGGAACGTCCAGCTAAGAATCCACTGTAGAAAAATACATTTTAAATAAATTTTAAAAACACCTTTTATTTCTTAATAACATGGTATACATTTTTAAATTCTCATCATCTATTTCTCAAAGTTATAAAATGCACAAATGTCTTTAAAACTGACAAAAATGCTAAATTCATAACATGAAATGCTGAAATTAATGTGATTAATGTGAGTAGTTTTATGGCTTCATTTATTGGTAAATGTTTGGAAACTTGTTTAAATATTAATCATTTCATTCTGTTTCCCTGCCTTTCTTTTGTCACATGATGGAAGTGTTACTTAAAAAAAAAAAATCCTTTCTTTCAAACCAGGGGTCTGAAACTCCAGCTAGACGCCGGTTAGCTTAGCATTGCACAAAATTTGAAAGCACCAGGAAAACACACAAGTTCAGTTCAGTACAGGTTTATTTATACAGCACTAAATCACAACAGGACTTTCTACTGAAAGGTAATTTATCCTAAAGAAAATCACCCCTACTTGTGGCTCGTGTATGTGAAGGAATACAATGCAATCTGGCCCTTGAAGCTGCTTTTTTTGTTAGGGGGATTTGTTTGTTGTTCTTCTTTAAAAAGCAAAAAATGATTTAATATGAAGGCAAAATACAAGTTTACATTTGCAGTTTAAAATGAAAGAAACGGCGAAAAGAAAAAAAACAAACACTACATTTTTGGATTTCTGGATGTTTTCTTATTTATTTGTACTACTTTAGCACTAAAGTGGCCAGCAGGGACCCACAGCTCATTTAAGATTGAGTCCCTGTTACAAACCAATGCTTTAGTTTCTTTTTACTCAAATCTACTGTGACACACACCAGTTTAAATGTTTTTATTTACATGACTACTTTTTAAAAATCTCCCGTCAAATGGAACAAAACTGTGATGCGCAATACAAACATCAGTTGAACTGAATCCACAACAAGAACAAACAAACTCTATGAAAGAAAAACGGCATATCAGTGAAATCGAGTGGAAACGTTCAGATGGCTACAATTTAAATTCCATAAGAAGCCCATAAACACTCACTCCTCTGTGACGCTGGGCTGATCATTGTCAAAAAACTCAGATGTGGATTACTCCAGATGTGAAAGTGAGCACTGACAAATTCTCCCTGTTTGATAAAACTCACAGCAATCACCTGAAGTATTAAAGAAATCTTATGGAATTTGTTGACATGAAATGAAAAACACATAACAAACAAACATCCAACACTGCCTTATAAGGAAAGATGATGGAAATCAATCTGTTGGTAGGAAACCGTGACCCTGGTATCAAAGACTATCCACCATAAAGAGACACCTGCAGTACTTCACAGGTTTTTACATATTTTATGGAAATAAACCACAGAGGCTTTAAATAACTACAGGTCATCTGCATGTTGGTCCAGTTCTATCTTTGCATTCGCAGTGTTAAATAAACCTTTAAGGCCCAATTCTTGGATGTGTTTCAAATGCACGTTTGACACTTGAGAATACAGATGTAGAAAAATACAATCTACACAATCAAAACTGAACAGCATCACCTCTGTTTTTGTTGGCATTTACGTCTTTTTCTAGTTACTTTTTACAGCAACTGTAACGGCAGTCTCGCTTTTCATGCCCCTCTGAGTTTGGCAGGAGATTTACAAGAATCGATCGAGCTTCTCAAGGATTTCATTCCTCATCTTAGGCATGACCTGTGAAATATATTTCCATTATGCATATATGATTAAAAAGACAACATGGTTTAATGTGATCAGGAGGAAGTAAACTTACGTGTCTTTTCAAAGGTTCAGGTTGGACTCTATAAATCGGGGGGAAAACCTCTACTGTTTGTCCTCACACACTGAGTTCTGTAAAAAGAAGAAGTCATGCATTTATAAACAGTGCACTGAAACTGTTACACAACGCAGTTTGTCAATATGACGTTCCAGCTAGAAGCCGGTTAGCTTAGCATTGCACAAAATCTGAAAACAACAGGGAAACACGTGAACTAAGCAAACAGTGAAGAAAGTTCAGTTCAGTACAGGTTTATTTATACAGCGCTAAATCACAACAGGACTTTCTACTAAAAGGTAATTTATCCTAAAGAAAATCACAGCAAGCACTTGGCGACAGCGGGGAAGGAAAAACTGCCTTTTAACAGGAAGAAACCTCCAATAGAACCAGGCTCAGGGAGGAGCAGCCATCAGCACTGAGTTGTTGTATTAGTTAAGAGTGGTTGAGATTTGTATTTATATCTCTTTCTTTGTATTATGTTTTAGTCTCCCCACAGAGTCACACTGAATCTTGTCCTCAAACCCTTTTTAGGTCACGTCCTATTTTACTTTGACTTTGTGCCTGTTTGATCCTGGTGTTTGCTGGAGTTTGGTTGTTGTTTTGCTTCATGAACTTTGTACACTTGGAGTTACCTCTAATTTTAGACCAGCTAGCATTTTCTTAATAAAGGTATCAGAAAGCAAGACAAAGACAGGGAATTAAGGCACCTTTAATCATGCTTACTTCACATTTTCATTCTCCAATTTAGATCCGATCAGCTCCTGGTTGCAGTTGTGTTTCATCAGCAGAAACTTGGCTGTGGGAAACTTCGGTGCGTCCATCTGTAGCTCATCACTGAAAGACAGATTCACTCAGTCACTTTGGCTAAAAGAGAAAAATGTAGCCTGGCTGCAGTAAAAGTACAGAAGATCAATAAAGTCAGTCATTCGAGGGTTGAGGATTTAGCAGCTGCCCTCGGAGTGTGCTGAACTGAAACAAGTTTGTGTTTTATTACTTAGAAGTTATAAGCTATATTTAACAGTTTGCACCATGTTACTTCTTTGGGACATTTTCTACATACAGCTGGCATCAATCTATAGTCAGTTGCAGATAGTTTCAAATAGAAAGTCAAGAATATCGTGCACGGGCACTGTGACCACCAGCTCTTAATCATCCTTTACATTTAGTGCATTTATTCTCAAGACTGGTTGGTATTAAGTGATTTTACACATGTACGGATCCACGTTCGGAACAGCCAGCTTCTCGTGTCACTGTAACAGCTGAATGTTAAATGTTGTCTCACTCTGTATGTTTGTGGTAATAACTGAAGCACCGACTGATGGGACGCTTTGTGAATGTGGACCAGCTGGTCGCTCCAGTCTCTGCTATGTGCTTCTCTGCGATGTTTCCATCCTGGTATCCTTCACGGGGCGCCATTTTGACTGGTTCAAAGCACCTGAATGAGATCAGGAAGATAAACAACTGAGCAAAACTGTTCACTGTTAGAGAAAGTAGGCAGATGGTTTAGTCTGTAAGAATGTGGAACCACTTCAAACATTCATTACATCTTATGAGCTCCACGAATAATTATAGTTACAGCATAGCATCTAAGTATTTCTGAGATAAAGCTGCGTCCGTCGCATAGAAAGAGACAACCATTCATTCTCATCCATGTAGTTATTCATTAAAAAAAAAATACATTTTGTTGGTTTATTAATAATATTTTTTATATGCATGCCCTTTCATTATTATTTAGAATCACCAATTAACCTAACCCCACTAAATGCATGTTTTTGGACACATGGGGAGAACATGCCATCTCCACACAGGAGGACCCAGCCAGTGGAGTCACACTCAGGACATTCCTGCTGTGAGACAACAGTGCTAACCACCACAGCACCGTGCTGCCTGCCGAAACAACAACTGTATTTTTTATCTTCTTTTTTCTTCTTCTATTTTTTGCATTTAACATATTAAATGTAAAAAATAGAAAAAAAACAGAGGAGTAACTGAGTAAAGGCAGCTAAGTACTTCACACTGATAGCGTCACACTCACTGACTGCAATGATTCAGAGCAGGGGTGTTAAATATGGGCTGCGGAGGCCAGAACTGCTCTACGAGAGACTACAAGCAAACTAAACAAACAAACGAAAAAAACATTAAAAAAAAAAGTCAACACACAAAATGTCCGTTTCATTTTACACAGATGAATGAAGAGCAGAGTTCTTTGGTCATGCATCAGGTAGAAACAAGTAGAAACTGTTTCATTTTCACTGACAGCACAATTAAGTTCCCACACCTGCTTTCACCCTGGACAACGTTTTCTTCAGACACAAAATTTAAACAGGTGGTCGGAAACATGACTGTCAGTAAACACGAGCCCATACAAAAGCAATTTTATATTCATTTGATATTTTTATATTTATACTTTTATATTTTCATCAGTTGCAAATTGTTATTTCTTAGATGCTCCATTTTTCTCCGTTACATTTATAATTAAAGCTGCAAGAGGCGTTATGAGGGCCCTCGCACCCCGGCGCATCGAGCCACACCCAACACCTACACCCATCACGTCTGATCTGATGTCACATTGATGGAATTCATGCGTAGAACCACGAGCTAAAATTTCATCTTGTTCAATGATGATTATAGTCGTCCCACTAGGTGGCGCTCTAACTATTACTGAGAAATCGAGAAATCAGCCTGCGATGTCTGGGAGATACTGGGCATTGTGTTTTTGAGTGACAGCAGATTACTGCTCTTTGGCGAGTGATTGAAACTCCACGTGCCGCCATGACCACCCCGTTTCCCTAAACGTAAAAAGCGTCGCAATTTAATATCACAAAGGTCTTTAGAGTCCCTGCACCGGAGATCACGTCATTTTGATGAAATCCCTTGGAGGAGTTCGTCTAAGTATGAGGCCTGAAAAGAGGGGAAAATGTCGCGAAAATGACACTTTAATTTTAAAATGGCTGACTTCCTGTTGGATTTGGGATATTGCTCCAAGAGACTTTTTTGTACATCTTGATATCTTCAATAAGCTTACCAGGTCTCAGACTCATAGATGAAACACAGAGCAGGGGCTGATGTTTTGAAATTTTGTAAGGGGCGCTGTGGAGCCATTTTCCAATATTCCATGAAAATGATCACATAACAAGGAAGACTTCATCACATTGGAGGTGTGCGTCAAATTTCAAGAGCTTTTAAACTTTCCAAGCCCCTCTAAAGCTACTTCATCTTTCATCATGAACCGCGTTGCCACCAGGGTGCGTTGTTCAGTTTAAAGTCACAATTTTCTCACTGAAGCATCACGAGGAACTGATGTTAATATCCACCGCTTTTGAGGTGGACCTGATGAACCTGTAAAAATCAGTGCAACAAAATAAAAGACATGATATTTCCTGTTGCCACTAGGTGGCGTTCTGCGTATTCCTGACAATGGGCACATCAATCTGTTCAGGGCGGGTCTGACATCATGCCTGTAAAGTCTGGTACTGATCAGCCTGGATTTTATTGAGTTATACTAATTTGTTTTTCATGGCGTGACATCAAAGTTCGCCATGCTGCAGGGTTCACACCCTTTCACAAAAACTCACAGTTTTCATTGTAACCCAAGACCAACTCCTTAAGGCTTTCCTGGAAAAATTTGAGGCTGCAGATGTTACCCATCAATATACTGTACCCCAAAGTGTAAAACATGACACTTCCTGTTCCCAATAGGTGGCGCTCTACTTGATGTCAAATATGGCAGTTGAAATTTGTTCAGGGCTGGAGCCTTATCATATGTGTGCTCTTTGGTCCAGATCGCACAATGTATGAAAGAATGAGAGGCAATAAGATTTTGATGGCAAATCATCGAAATTTGCTGTGGCGCCACGATCACGCCGTATCCCAAAAACTCAAAAGCTCCGCAATTTAACATGGCCCAGGTGTGTAGTTGACACTGACCAAATATGAAGCTTATACGATCAAATCCCAAGGAGGAGTTCGCAAAAGTACGAGACGTGGAAATGGGAAAAACGGAGCCAAAATGTCACCTTCAATCCAACATGTTGTGTTTGCGTCAGTGGTCCCACTGACTTTTTGTCCGTCACAGCATGATACACGTGTGTGCCAAAATACATTCATGTAGCTCAATCAATGTTTTCGTAGGGCTGCATTTAACAATGCATAGGTGGCGCTCCAGAGCCATTTTCCAATGCTCATATGTAAAACCATTAAAATACAAAATATTTCACCAGACCTGACATGTGTGCAAAATTCGCACTCTCACTGCTCGGGCCCTAATAAACTAAAAGATCACATTAAAAAGGTGCCAGTCCAGGTCTGGTTAGGACAAGTGTTAATCCAATTGGCCACGCCCCTAACTTCACTTTCCAGACAGAGAAGTAAAAAAAAAGAACAAAACAAAACAAAACAAATAATACTCTTAAAGCGAAGGCTGTCACGGAAACTCAAGCCTAAACTCTCACATAAATTCCATCCATCCAATTCGTGCTTCTTCTAGATAAGATCATTATTTTCCACCTCAGGTTATGTAAAGAATGTCGAGCTCGTGTCTGAAAGGTGCTGAACAATTAAGCGCAGCTTGCCTTTCTTTCCTCTGCTCTCATTTGAATTCCTCATGTTTGTCCAGCTTTAGAAATCAATAATGATTTTCCTATAGCCACAAGAATTTCTACTTTTTTCCCAGCATTTATATTTTCCAATCGCATTGCTGGAAAAAGTTGTCGTCACCATCTTTTGCACAGGTAACACGAACGCCTGGTTGTAGGTTTTTGTCTTTCACCGATACAAAACTCTCTTAGAAGCAACTTTATTCCTAAGTACAAATTTTGAGTGGATGTGCACCTGTGTAGGTTTTACTTTTAAAGAAATAAGAGAAGCGTGGGAGTGCACCACAGGTCACGAAAAGCTCGTTGAACTGCTGTAATTTAGTGTTCCCACTGAGCAGCAGACAAAACTGAGTTAGCTAGATTACAAAAGGAGCTGCACAGCAAAACTAAGGTAGGTCAGTAAAGCCATCTATGGAAAAGTGGTTCAGGGGTTGATATGCTCCTCTTGTAACCAGAATGTTGCTGGTTCGATCCCCAGCTGTGTTTGTCTTGGTTGTTGTGTCCTTGGGCAAGACATTTCACCTACTGCCCACTGGTGTTGGCCAGAGGGGCTGATGGTGTGATATGGCAGCCTCGCTTCTGTCAATTTGTCCTGTGGCAACTGTAACTTACCTCCACCAGTGTGTGAATGAATAGTGCAACTGTAAAGTGCTTTTAGGGTCTCGAAAAGTGCTATATAAATGCAATCCATTATTATTATTAAAAGAAACCTTGGAAAAGTTGAATTTGCTTCATTGTACTCTGGACTCTGAAAGTGGGATCAGGCTATAAAGAGCCAGAGATAAAGAGATTTGATCTTATTTAAGCAAAGAGGGCAGGTGCTGATCCACAATGCCCAACACAAATAACGGCAAAACAGACAAAGCAAAACTGTGGTTCACAAACTTCACCCATTTGTTGCACCACAGAAACTGATGCACATTAGTGCGTAAGATGTTAAAAGTCACAGATTTAGCTGGAAAACATGAGATTTGCAGAAATTATTACTTTCTTTCTTCCTCACACCATCCAGCTCACCCTCTGCTCCGACACAAAAACGGCACATACAACGTGAGACACAACAGATCGGTCAGCATCGTCACACACAGAACAAGGTTTTTCAGCTTCCTCCCCGGCACTGTACGACTGATGGCAAAACAAAAAACACTGAACACTTAAAATAACACAACACTACCTCACTTCAAATGTACATTGGGATTAAGTCACTGACTGATGTTGCAGTATACTCACTGAAACAGATTTGTGTAAATGTGCAATGTTATGTTTGCAGTACTAAGAAGTGCATTACCATCCTCTCTGTACAGTGTTTTTGTATATAGTAAACATGATGATTGATATGATTGATCCATTAGTTGCTTTGTTTTTATCTTGTAAAAATGTAACTTGACCCGGAGAGCTCTGCGCAAATGGCAAATAAAAATCTTGAATCTCTGATCCTGTAATTTAACTATAGAACATTTTGATACTCCAAAGTCTGTTTCAGTAGGTTTGAACTTTGCCAGTTTCAAATTGTGTAACATAAACCATCTCATACATACTTATGAGCTCAGGCTTTTGGGCCTTTCTGGGATTTGAAGTGTGGCTGATGATAGAGTTTTAGTAAATCTGGCAATAAAACTAATAATAACAGTTTCATTCTTCTTTCAAAAATGGTTCCTGATAAAGAAGAGAATCACAGGAAGCAAACTTTACACAAACACACTGTGATACCGCTCTGACTGCACTATTGTCAGCACTTACCCTCAGTTGTAGTTTGGATTTCAGCTTCTCCTCCGACATCCCAAAGCCAAATCAGAAATGTCCTCAGTTTTCTGCTCTTTTCAACTGGTTCTTTGACACTTGAGATTTTTGATCATTTGCCAAGTTAACTTTGCCACTCCTATAGAACACCTGCACGAAGAGGAATTTCAATCTGGAAAATAGCCAAGTCGCCTCATTTGATAAACCTCACCCTGCGTCACTGAAAACAGGTATGCTGAGTTAGGTAACGAAGTTGTTTGCATCTAATCCTTCAGGCTCATAATAGTGGTGGAAAATGTTACAAATTCTGTTATTTGATATTTAAGCAGTGGAAAATTCATTGTGCACACCAAAATAAATCACAGTTATGATGCAAGCAACTCTATAATATAGTAAATTATTATAATAGATGGTAAGGTTATGGCATGGTACTGAGGGTGACCCAGTGTTTGTACTTATTTAGAAGTTACAAACTACATAAATTACTTACATTTACAATGTAATTTAATGTGTTTTTATAAGGTGCTGTCAATTTTTTTTTAGCTTCTTTGCCTCTGAAACACTTTTTAATGAGACGACCTTACAAAGATTTTAAAATGCAATTGAAGGCCCAATTTTCAGGATTTGAACCTCAAAACAAAACTGGTATGAACAACAAAATATCAATTTATGCTGTTAAGTAATGGAAAACTATAAAGAAATTATGTTCCTACATGCATATGTATACATGCATGTATGGAGTATACAAGCATTCAAATGTATGCATTAGAGATGGACTGATCCGATATTACGTATCGGTATCGGTCCGATACTGACCTAAATTACTGGATCGGATATCGGAGAAAAATAAAAAATGTAATCCGATCCATTAAATATCACGAAAGCACCTCACAAAACTTGCAACACGCCGTAACTCACCTCAGAACGTTAACACGTCGGAGCAGTATGCATCACGTGATAGAGCGGCTGTGGCATGCGGGACCTGTCGGTGGTCTGGATAGCATTTGGAGCTTCGCTAGCAACCCGGCATTTCATCTCCGACAAAGTTATCCCGAGAGAAGTAAAGCAAGTGTGTAAGTTCATCTCTGAATGTTTGTAAAGCATTCCTGCGTTAAGCTTAACCCTATTAGTTAGGTTGCTTAATATTTATGCTAAGTACTCTTTAAAATACCAGAATAGGGAGGATGGTGCAGGTTTAAGTTTATTAGATTGATCAGTATTGCTGAACTATGAAATATTTTTTTTTGCATACAGGTATAACAGAATAGCTTTAGTGTAGTTGTTGTTTTAAACTTGAGTATGAACTTATACAAAATGCAGCAAGATATTTAAAAAAACAGTTTTGTTGATTAAAAAACACTATATCGGATTCATATCGGTATCGGTAGATATCCAAATTTATGATATCGGTATCGGACATAAAAAAGTGGTATCGTGCCATCTCTAGTTTGAACCAAGACTTACAAGTTTAAGTACAATAATGGCAACATTTAACAATTTGACTGCAACAGTGTATAGCTGTTAAATCAGAGATTAAGTTACTGAAATTTTGTTTGCTCAGTGTGCTGGGTGTGTATGAGCATTACCTTTTTTCTTTGTTCTATAGTCTAAAACTAAATAAAAAAGTGATGATTTTAAAGATCTTATTTTAGGTCAGATTTTTAATAAGCTGCAGGAACCCTGTTCAGTGCGAGTAGAGAACAGCCAAGTCTCCTCTAATAAACCTCCATCTGTGCTAGTGAAAACAGTTCATCTGACTGTAAACATGTTTCCATTTGTCAATTCAGTCTTCACTCTGAAATACAGGAAGTGAAATCACGGCTCAAACAGTTTATTTTAATTTTTTATTTTACCGTTCCAGAATTTCAGAGCACAGCCTGAACAAGAAAACATCTGCAGAACATGTTTTAAAACACATGCAATAAAAACTTGATAACATGACAACAGTTTTGTTCATCCAACTGCTGGAACAAAGCTAACCATTCGCCACGAACACTGACGCAGAACAGTGTAGAAAGCTTAAAATTTAAGTAGCAGAACATTTTCATTCAAAGTTACCTGATTAGATCTTTACAGGAGATTCCATCTGAACTCTGTGGAGCCTGATCTCAAGGGTTTTGAGTCTGACCCTGAAACCAGAGGATCTTTCTGTCTCTGCAGATTCATTGTGATCCAGTGATGGGAGTGATTTCAGCCCTGAGTGATCACGCTGATGTTTGCACAGAGCAGACAATGAGGTGAATGTTTGGGCACATTGGTAACAGTGAAACAGTTTATTAGTAACGTGGGATCGTTTGTGTTTGGAGTATGAACTGAGATTCCTGAAGCTCTTGTCACACTGGTCACAGCTGTAGTTTCCTTCCATGTGTGTACGTTCATGATGGTTACAAGCAGATGAACATGAGAAGCTTCTGTCACAGTGTCTGCACTTGTATGGTTTCTCTCCTGTGTGGACACGTTTGTGTATTTTAAGGCTACTGGCACTAATGAAGGATGACCCACACTGATCACAGAGGTGATTTTTAACCCCACTGTGAATCAGTTCATGTTGTTTTAAGTCACTTGGTTTGGGGAAGCCTCTCCCACATTCTTTGCAGTAGTTCAGTTTTTCTCCAGTGTGTCTACGTTGATGTAGTATTAGGCTTCCCTGAAGAATGAAAGTTCTCCCACAAAGGTCACAGAGGAAGTCTTTCCCACCACCACAGTGATGACAGGGTTGAGAACTGGATCCACCTGTGTCGCTCTGCTTCTAAACAAAGACACAAAGACAGTGTAAGTCAGTACGAAGCCACATCCTTGATGGATTGTTGGAGCACTACGGGCTACTGTAGTCAGGAGCCTTGCAGAGTGATACGTACAGTGCTTTAACATAATATTGCCATATGTTGTGTGTATAAGGACCCCAAAATGGCACCTGTTAAGAGACATGCTTATGAAACTGATTTCAAAGTCAAGGCTGTCAGCCACGCATTAGAACATGGGAATAGAGCAGCTGCAAGAGAATTCAACATTAATGAATCAATGGTACGGAAGTGGAGGAAGCAAGAAGAATGAGTTGAGTAAAGCTTGACTTATCTGACCGTTTTGTTTTGCTTAATGCACCTTATGGTCCAGAGAATACGGGACACTTCAGTTTTATGATACAAAGTTTTGTGGATATTATACATGGTTATGCTGAGGATATGTCAGCCAATTTCCACTAGAAATGCCATTTGGTTAAAATGTTAGCAAGGAATTTGCATTTGCACTGTTAAATTTTTATATACAAAATAAATTCATGTCTTTTTTTTCACTAATAATGTTGTGGAGTTGTAAAGTATTTTGTCTCACGTCAATTATATCATCAGTTATGTTGCTATTAGAGATGGACCGATCCGATATTACGTATCGGTCCAATACTGACCTAAATTACTGGATCGGATATCGGAGAAAAATAAAAAATGTAATCCGATCCATTAAATATCACGAAAGCACCTCACAAAACTTGCAACACGCCGTAACTCACCTCAGAACGTTAGCACGTCGGAGCAGTATGCATCACGTGATAGAGCGGCTGTGGCATGCAGGACCTGTCGGTGGTCTGGATAGCATTTGGAGCTTCGCTAGCAACCCGGCATTTCATCTCCGACAAAGTTATCCCGAGAGAAGTAAAGCAAGTGTGTAAGTCCATCTCTGAATGTTTGTAAAGCATTCCTGCGTTAAGCTTAACAAGCGACTGCCTCTTCTTGCTGCTACTTCAATCATGAAACTGCTTAACGATCAGCTGATCGGCTTTTCTGTCACGAGTCCGTGTCTCTAGTTTGCTTTTGGCCTACTTTGCACCAGAAAGAGGAAACCAGCGGCTGAACAACAGCAGCACGTTTAAGCTTGATCAGCTGTTTTTTGAATGTATTTAATATTACTTTCTACACCAGGATCTTTTTCTACGTAGCTGACGCTGGTAACTGTGCAGGGGCGGATCTAGCAAAGTTTAGCCAGGGGGGCCGATAGGGCATTAACAGGGAAAAGGGGGCACAAAGACATACTTTTCTTTCTTATTCTCATTTAAAATGTCAAGCTTTTAATAAATAATTATCTGACACCCAAAGTTTTAATTTGATGCAAAATGAATAGAAGTCCATTACTGTATATAGTAACTATTAAGTCTAATATATATACACTCTAGTAAGCTATAGTACTTTTTCCTTTGGGAAGGTACCATCTGTGCAGTCTGCAATTTTGTTGAAGAAAGATGTTGAATCTATTTAATATTTCTTGAAAAATAATTGATTTCTGTGCATTTTTTTCACACTGCATCAAATTAAGGTTGATTACGTCGATTAAGCATCATGAGGTGGAGCGTGAGGGGTGGTTCCCTATTTTTTATTTATTTATTTTTGTTGTTGCTGGGAGTTGGAACCCTATTAGTTAGGTTGCTTAATATTTATGCTAAGTACTCTTTAAAATACCAGAATAGGGAGGATGGTGTAGGTTTAAGTTTATTAGATTGATCAGTATTGCTGAACTATGAAATTATTTTTTTTTTGCATACAGGTATAACAGAATAGCTTTAGTGTAGTTGTTGTTTTAAACTTGAGTATGAACTTATACAAAATGCAGCAAGATATTTAAAAAACAGTTTTGTTGAGTAAAAAAACACTATATCGGATTCATATCGGTATCGGCAGATATCCAAATTTATGATATCGGTATCGGACATAAAAAAGTGGTATCGTGCCATCTCTAGTTGCTATTGCAAATTTTCAAATATATATATATATATATATATATATATATATATATATATATATATATATCGTGAAAAATATTTTTGGGCCATATTGTCCCGCCCTAATGCCACGATAAGGCACGAAACTACCTGAACATTAAATAACGCCATCATATCTATTTTCAGCACTTTTAGTTTTTCATGATCGTGTAAACAAAAATCATAACTGACATGAAAATCTGAATAATCACTCAGAGCTGCTTTTCCATGCAGTAGAATTGCTAACATGCTAACACAGTTTAATGAGCAGAGTTGTTCCAAACAGTCAGGCTAAAATGACAAGATAACAATATAAATACATACCTCACAGTAACTGCACTTGTTGAGTCTCTTTCTGGTGTGGATCTGTTGGTGTCGTCTCAGGTAATGTATAGTTTTAAAAGTCTTCGCACACAGGTCACATTTATGAGGTCTCTCCTCAGTGTGGGTCAACATGTGTTGTTGTAACTGTGAGCCTGTTGTAAACTGTTTGCCACACTGATCACACCAGTACACATCATGTCTGGTGTGAATGCGTAGGTGTATGGTTCGGCTGAACGGCCGGCTGAAGGTTTTTCCACAAATCTCACAGCTGTATGCCTTAATTCCAGAGTGACTAACTAGATGCCGCTGTAAGCTGCTCTTGCGAGAAAAAGCTCTGCCACACTGATCACAGCTGTACGCTTTAACTCCACTGTGGATGAGTTGGTGTGCTTTTAGGGAACGCTTCCAGGAAAAAGTCTTTCCACACTCATCACAACTGTACGGTTTCTCTCCAGTGTGGATGACCTGATGACGTTCTAGTTTATACTTCACAGTAAACTCCTTCCCACACTCGTCACAGGTGTGTGTTTTCTCTCCCTTTCTTCTGTGAGGTTTGTCAGCCTCCTGAGAGCGCTGACTTCTCGCTCCATGTTGGTCCTGCAGTGACAGAGATACAAACAGAGGCAGTGAGTGAAATGCAGTCGTGGAACAAACTCAACCTTCAAACTCCCTCCATTAACACTAGTTTTAAACCTGTGGCACCAAACACCTTAAAGGCATCTTATCCCCACCTGCTGGTAGTTCTAACACATTACATCCAACCTGGTGTTAAAAATAATTAAGACCAGGTTGGATGACTGTTCAAACAGTAAAATCATGCCCATCCCTCCTACTTATACACAAATATTAATGCTAACATGCTAAAACACTCATAATAGTAAAAAATGTTTACAGGTCTATGCTTTTTTTTTAATATTTCCCGTTCCTGATATTAGTTTGTTCAATGACAACAGATCCATTGTAATAGTTAACAGGTTCTTAGTCATTCAGGTCACCGTACTCTAAGGAGCTTGGAAGGCAAGCATGTTCAAGCTTGCTTGAAGACGTTTCATCTCTCATCCCAGAATCTTCTTCAGTGCTAGGGTCAAATGGTGGAGAGTCCCAGATTTTAAACTTAATGGGAGTTTCCCCCAAAAAGGGTCATGGACCCCTATTGATCCTCTACCTGATCACACCAGCCATGGTGTAAAAACAGGTGTGGGTCACAGTCAGCCAAGGTTTCAGGTGAATCTATTATGAAACTTAACTCCACCCTATCATGTGATTTCCTGAGGGTTTTTTCCCCCTGTCCAGTTTGGCACCGTAACAATAAGATTTATTGTCTGAAGGCCAAAGAAAATGTTTGGAAGGGGCTCGACTGAGCCACAGGTGCCAGGCACCACCAAGCAGCCACCAGAAGTGAGCCAGTACACAGCTGAGCGCCTAAACCGCCACACCTGGGGGGGGGTCTGAGATGTTCCCAGAGAGGTGGAGTTAAGACCAGACTTGACATATAAGCATAGACAAACAGGCACAATCATGCATCCCCACCTTCATGCACACCCATAAAAATACTCAGCACTCGCCCAACGTGGAGACAAACACAAATATACACTGTGCACACACTAACACTCCCCCACTCTGTATCCCCAGGTCCAGGTGCCATCACCCACGGAGGGGCAATCTGCTCCCAGACCCAGGAGATGCTGCCCTGTGCTCTGGGGTGGAGACAAGCAGACCGTCCCCAGTCCTGCAGCAGCAGAGAGGCCCAGCATCCCAGACCCCGACTAGATGGGCGACTCCTCCTGGCCCCTCATGGTGAACAGAGAACAGGAGTGTGAAGACCCCATACCTCTCGCCACCCACTCATATGTAGTGTTTCTGTGTGCTGTTCATTAAAATCATGGGAGGGGCTGTGATTCTTTTCCCCACGCTGAGCCACTACAGCTGATTTTAGGGTTCCCACCTGCTCAATCCCACTTTAACCTCTTCCCTGCTCATGTTCCTGTTTAGAGGCAAAGTCACCCTCTACAATGTAGGCAACAGAAAATACACATATGTTTTATTTTCCTTTATTTTCCACTTAACTGATTCAAACAGAGAACCTTTATTAGAAATAAATAGTTCTTATTTCATCTACTAATCTTATTTTATTATTACATTAATGTAGCACATGGTTCAGTTAGCTTTGGAGAAAAACAGGTGGTAAAAATGTTCTTCAAGGAGCTACTTTTACTTTCTTACTCTGATTACATTTCAGAGCCTGTACTTTTTCACTTTATCTTGAGTAAAGAAGTTAAATCAGTACTTCAACTTTTACTAATAAACTTATATGTGTTCTTTAGGCGAGAAGACATCACATATTTACAAAAGTGCTCAGATGTTTTCGAACACGTCTGTTACCCACCAGCTCGATAGCAGACGAGGATCATTTGAGCCCGGCAAGAACAGCGGACTCCCACAAACCATTTTCAGACCCCCGCAGGTTAAACATAATATATAAGTGTCTAGATTTATTTCATTGTTTTATTGTTCCTGAGTAAATCAGTTTGGCTGAGATTAAAGTTAAGCCTCATAACATATTATAGCACAGTTACATAATAGGGGACCTATTATTATGTATTATGTAATAGGGGACCTATTATGTAACTGCTATAATGGTAAAAACTCAGTAAAAATCGCATCAAGTACACTGGTGTTCCAATTGTACAAATCATACTTGAGATTTGAGAAAGGGCCATAGATTCCTCACCTCCTGTGTTGAGCTCATTGTTTCCTCTGTAGTGACTCAGCTGAGTCCAGATGGCTGAAAATGTTCCTCTGCTGCTCCGTCAGACTCTTCTCCTCCTGCTGATCAGCTGGGACACAAAACAGATCTTTGTTAGGCTCCACACTGCACTGAAGAGTCAAAGTGTCTCATATGTTCATCTGACAACACAAAGTACAAATTTCACTCTGATTGCTTGTAGAAATCTTGTGAGACGTGTTGTGCTGCAAAGTGAGGAAACTCTCTCACTCACTTATACTTCAGGAGGAACTTTGTGACATTGGCTCTAATATTCTAAGCAGCCCTTTACTATGACAGGGCCAGAAAGTCATATTCTTCTACCAAATCACCAGGAGCTGCACATTAACCACCACAATATATTTTATTCTCTGTGCTTCCAAATATGAACACTGTTTACTTTCATCTGTTTCATTAGGTTTTGTTAACATCTTCCTGTGCATCACTTTACAGCAGCCACACTCATTAAAATGAGACTTTGTAGGAGTTCACTTCCTCTCATGTGTTCATCCACAGCAGCTGGACAATAAAGTTTATAGTGACCCTGATACTGCAGCAGATCGCTCTCATCCATTTCCTGTTATCACTTCAAATAGAAACGAGGCTGTAGAGGTTTGGTGCAGGCAGAAAAACAGCTGCAGGGACAATGAAAAGACTTTTCTGCTCCAACTTCTCCCAGCATGCTGAGCTAATGATTAGTTGGTGTTTTTCTCCAAACACTCTCTCACTCTTCTCTCAACGTGTTCACAATAAACTGTGAACAGACACCGAGGAGAGCAGCAGAAGACCTCATTCAGGAGCTAAACTCAACATGAACTGAACTCACAGTAAAGTTAGCTCGGTGCTTACCTTTAGATGAGCCCACAAACCGAGAGAAACTCCGCGATGAAGCTGCAACTCTTTCCAAACACAGGAAACAGATCAGGGAGCAGAGACCCACGTGGTTCACGCTGATCTCAGCTACGATCCAGGAGACAAGGGTGGGCAGATCGATGCAGATATCGATCCAAACGTTGGTTTAGTTTGTTTTATCATCCAAAATCAGGATTTTACTCGCTTAGGATGAAACGGTAACTCCGTCTGCGTAAACTGTGTCCAGCATGTGATCCCGGAACAGACTTCTTCTTCTTTTTATTGGTTATTGGCGGTTGTCAAACAACAAAATGGTGCCTTACCGCCACCAACTGGTGTGGAGTGAAACGTCGACACCAGAATCCTCCCTCAATGTATACTCTGTTTTAAAAACTGGAATAAGGCCTGACAACTTTCACTTCTTGAACCCTTTTGCATTAAACTTACGTTTTGAACAGCGGGCGCGTCAACATTATCCCCCTATTCAGCTTCTCGGCGACTCAAAGGTTTGACAGTCACCAATAGTAGTGATCAAACCAATATTTCCAAATCTTATTCCAGATATGACCACCTCCTCTCTCCTACTCCTTCCTGTGCTTCTCATTTCTCCTACCCTCCTTAAATTTTTATACAACCATCGTCCCCTCCTTTCTTCCTCCCACTGTTTTTGTCATGTTTCCTTTATTTCTTGCCTTATTATACTCGTTATCTCTGTCTGACAGAAGTTAATAGCCAGTTCGGTTAACCCATGTTTTGTGGCTTTCTTCACAACTCTGTCGTTTCATTTGGATGGAAGCATTTCTCCAGTGTGTACTGACGGTCCACCATTGATCCTTTTCAGGGACCACAAATGCTACCCCGGTTTGACTGGCTGTATTCTTTGATGCCAGCCCCCAGGCCTCTGGTAGAGGATCTGAGCTTGAATGATGACCGTGGCTCAGGGGGTTGGGAAGCGTATCTGTAACCGGAAGGTCGCCGGTTCGATCCCTGGGCTCTCTGTCCTGGTCGTTGTGTCCTTGGGCAAGGCACTCTACCCTACTGGTGTTGGCCAGAGGGGCTGATGGCGCAATATGGCAACCTCGCTTCTGTCAGTCTGCCCCAGGGCAGCTGTGGCTACAACCGTAGCTTACCTCCACCAGTGTGTGAATGTGAGAGTGAATGAATAGTGGCATTTTAAAGCGCTTTGGATGCCTTGAAAAGCGCTAAATAAATCCAATCTATTATTATTAAAAACCACCTGTACGGGCGAGAGGGGAATTTATCATCTTTCTGTCTGTTTGGGTTTTTTTTTTAGCATCTAGTTTTTTATTATTTAGTAAGAGTGAATTCTGGTCCACACTAGTTAGTGGTGGCAATGCCCCACCTCCTTATTTGCAAACCACCAAAAAAAGTGAGCATGCACCAGGAGAGGAAGACTGTGTCCAAATTCAGGGGATTGATACTTCAAATGCCGTATTTGTAGGCAGCGTGTTGGGCGACCCAGGCAGTGGCGAAGTTTTACCATGAGGCGGGGATGCAGTGTTAGCAGCAAGCCGCAAGTTTGACTGAGAGGTGTTTGCGCTCTTATTAACCTTACGCGACATTCTAAACGCAAAAAGCAAAAACATTCTTGTCTCGGAAATATACAAAACAGTTGATATATAAAAAAAAAAAAACACGTCAAAAATGTGCTTGGAAATACTCGTTAATAACTAGACTCTGTAGGAACTACTAGGGGAGGTAGGATCTAGATTCTGTGTTTTTAACAGAGGGGTTACCTCAGCATGTTTAAAATAGGACGGAACACAGCCTTGCCTCAGTGAATTGTTGATGATGGATAGTAGTGTGGGACCATTGCTGGTGAGAGTCCCAGACAGGACAGAGGGAGGTAATATATCTAAGGAGCATGATGAGGATTTCATTTTACCTATTACTGCAATTAAGTCATTGAGTGTGATTGGAGAAAAAGAAGTAAATGACCCGGGACAACAAGGGGCATCTTCATAAGGGGAGGCACTTGAGGAGATTTTGGATCTCAAGTCCATCAACTTATTTACAAAGTAATTGAGGAAAGTGCTACAGTCTTCGTCAGAAAGAAACACAGCATGCTGAGTTGGAGGAGAAACAATACAATTGATAGTATCAAATAGAATTCTTGGGTTATTTTTAATGACGATTTATGAGATTATTGAAGTAAGTGGATCTGGCCTCTTTAACTGACTCATTATATAAGTGAAGAAGTTCTTTGAAGTGTTCCCGATGGACAACCAGCCCAGTGGACTTCCAGAGACGCTCTGCTTTTCGACAGGAGCATCGAAGACCACGGGTTTGATTATTTAACCATGGTGTGCAGGAACTAACAGTGCAATGACTAGTTTTGAAAGGAGCAATCTGATTAAGAATGGCAAGACAGTGTTCATTAAAATAATTAATAAGAATGTCAACCTCGTCAGAAGAAGGTTTAAAATTAAAAAAGGTCTCTACATTTCTGGTTTATGACTTCCAATCGCTACTAAATATCAGAGCCACTGTTGTAGAGCAATCCCGACTGGCCCAAGGACGTGAAGATTTTCATATCCCACCTGTGTTCGAGACTGTACCACTGTTCCTCCGGTGCGATCCACAATGCCATCCCACCAGGAAGAAATGCCAAAGAAGGCGAGAGAAACGGGGCAGTGTATTGGTAAAATTCAAAAATTTCATGGCTGCTTCACCAACGGCTAATCCTTACGCTCTTCTGAACAAATTTGCCCATGAAGTTGTTCATCTCCGGGCGATCCCTGGAATTGGTGCACCTATTGGAATTGGCCAGCAACCCTGTGTTAGCTAGATTGGCTCTGGTTAATGCGAGGTGCTAAAAAATATAAAACCTTTATTTTGAATGACTTCTTCACCACTCGTCGCTTTAATTTTCTTCTGATGACAGCAACTTGGCTAAACTTGGGTGAGTTAAGCTCGCTATAGACCATCTCTCCCTTCTGTAATCATTGGAAACATAAGATCTTCACGCAATAAGATAGATGAGTTCACGTCGCTAACCTGGTCACAGAGGGGATACCAGCAATGTAGTATCATGATTCTAATGGATTCTTGGCTAACACCGCTAACTCCAGACACGAGCGTGACGTTACCGAGATTCCAGCTACTGCGAGTGGACAGGACAAGAGACAACGGTAAGAGGAAAGGACGGGGGCTGGCAGTGTTTGTGAATGACAGATGGTGTAAACCCGGGCACATCACTGTAAAAGAACCACTCTGCAGCAGAGACATTGAGCCTTTAGCCGTTTAATATCAGGAGACTTTAATCATGTCTCTCTGAACTCCACACCGCCCACCTTCACACAGTATGTGACATGCTCAACCAGAGACAATAAAACACTGGACTTACTGTACGTCAGTGCAGAAGAGGCATACAGTTCATCACTTCTCCCTTCCCTGGGTAGATCTGATCACAACCTGGTGCACCTTGTCCCTGTGTATGAGCCCTTAGTGCACAGGGAGCCACCAGCCACCCGCACAGTGCAGAGATGGTCAGAGGAAAGCGAGGAGGCTCTTAATGACTGTTTTGAGTCTACTGACATCGACAGCCTGGGGACATGCATTACAACAAAACAATGTTGGCGAAGTCTGGAGAGGCCTCAGAACCATCTAAGGGCACAAACGTCAGAACTCTCTGCCTGGCAGGGATGTGAGGTGGGCAAATGAACTGCATCATTTCTTCAACAGGTTTGATTCATCCATGAGGCAGTCTCCAACATCGGCTGCAGACTCACCCACACCCACTGCTGCTGTTCCACCTCTGACACCTCAGATACTTAACACCTCCTCTACTCACCCTGGTCACTCCTCCCCACCCCCAACAACAGCATCCAATACACACTTAACACAAGGCTCCAGCCTGCCTCTCTCAACCACCCAGCTTAGGAGGGAAGTGAGGAGGATTAAAGCCAGGAAAGCTGCAGGTCTAGATGGCATCAGCTCAAGGGTTGTCATGTCCTGCGCAGACCAACTGTGTGGGGTGATGGAGCACCTCCTCAACCAGAGCCTGAGGCAGCTCTGGAAAACCTCCTGTGTTGTACCAGTGCCAAAGACCTCAACAGCTATGGGCCGGTGGCTCTGACATCCCACTTGATGAAGACCCTGGAGCGGCTGGTCCTGGCTCAGCTTCGGCGCCTAATAAGCTCATCACTGGACCCACTTCAGTTTGCCTAGCAGCAAAAACTGGTTTGCAAAAAGGCTGCAACTTCAGTGGTGTGGCTTTGTTCCGTCAGATACACAACAAAGCACTATTTTTGGTAGCACATGCTAGCGGGCCGTCGTTATTACCGTGTTTTTTTGGAAAATACGGCACACTTAAAATCAATCCTTTGATTTTTCTGAAAATCAACAGTGCCACTTATAATCCTGTGTGTCTTATGTATGAATTCTGGTTGTGTTTACTGACCTGGAAACGATTTTATGTAGTACACGGCGCTCGAAAAGGTTTTAGTATGACTTTTCTAAGCTACGAATCCGCACCGCTTGATGGATTGTTGGAGCATTACGGCTATCGTAGGCAGGAGCCTCGCGGGGTGATAAAAACTGTGCTTCAACATAATATTACCGTATTGTGTGTGTATAACCTCCTTTTAAGTTTTGTGGATATTCTACATGGTTATGCTGAAGATATGTTGGCCATTTTCCACTGGAAATGCCTTTTGGTTAAACTGTCAGCAAGGAATTAGCATTTGCACTGTTAATTTTTATATAACTGTAATGCACATAAAAACCGCTGCTTGTTTATGTGAAAATACATTGATGGGGTTTTTTGCACTAATAAAGTTGTAAAGTATTTTGTCTCGTGTCAATGATATCGTCAGTCACCTGGATTTTAGACTACCTCACTGACCGACCACAGTATGTGAGAACTCAGGGCTGTGTGTCGGAGAGGGTCGTCTGCAGTACGGGGGCCCCACAGGGAACCGTTCTGGCTCTGTTCCTCTTCACCATCTACACTGCAGACTTCTCCCACAACTCCACCCTGCAGAAGTTCTCTGACGACTCTGCAATAGTCGGCCTCATCACTGATGGGGACGACAAGGAGTACAGTACAAAAGTGCATCACCCCATCACTAGGAGTCCCAGGCTTCTACCTTTCTACCTTTAAAACCTGCCTTCCAGCCAAATGGCTGGAAGGCTTTTAGCTAAGCTTTAGCTTCAGCCAAGTGGAAGCTAAATTGGCTAGTCATTCATATGTAAATTAGGTTGTTACCTGGGAATTCTGGAGGGAGGGGAGTGGGGGTATGTGATTGAGGGGGTGGGGGAGCTGCTAAAAGCTGTGAACTTCCTTTTGTGTTCGCTTTGATGCATTCTCAATCATCCAGGGAAATAAATCTCCAAAAGTCCCCAACTTGGAGTGTTTCAGTTTGCCATCTTAGGGAGAAATCAACACACATGGGTGTATGTCCTTTGTTGCTGAGATTTATTGATAAAAACAGTACCAAAAGCCAACCATTTGTACACATATTTACAAATAATAATAAAAAGTGAGTGAGTACATTTCAACATTTTCAACATTATACCAGTGGTCTGATTGATGCCACAATGGATTGCCCTGAAGAATTCTGTGGTGTACGGACCTCCTCTCCAAGGAAAGAAAATGCAGAGAAGACTCACCACTCAGCAGGCCTTGGAAATGATCCTGAGGGAAGTCGACCCTTGTGACTCGGATGGAGAAGACCTAGAAGTTCAGCCGGATTCGGACTCAGAGCTGTCTGATCAGTCTTCCGGTTAGTTTCATTTCATGTTATTTCCTAATACATTTCAAACAAGTAAGTGGATGTAGTTAGTAAGTAAGATATTTCAGACATTATTCTGATACAGAGGAGGAGGAGATCATGCAACACCTACGCTTTGATGACAAGTCCACCCGCAGTGATCGAGCAAAGACTGATAAGTTCGCTGCAATTTCCAGTGTGTGGGGATCATTTGTCACCAACAGCATCACGTGCTGCAACCCTGGTCTACATATCACTGTTGATGAACAGCTTTTCCCATCAAAGACTCAGTGCTGTTTCCTGCAGTATATTGCAAGTAAACCTGACAAGTTTGGGATCAAGTTTTGGGTGGCTTGCGACCTAAAATCCAAGTACATTTGCAATGTCTTCCCATATCTTGGCAAGGACCCCAATCGTCCCACTGGGGAGAGACTTTCTGAAAATGTAGTAATGAGGCTGATGGAACTATTCCTAGACAAGGGCAGAAATGTTACCACGCACAATTTCTTCACATCGCTTTCACTTGCGCAAAAACTTCTTAGACGGAAAACCACCATCCTCGGCACAGTCAACAAGATTCGCAGGGAAATTCCTCAATCCACTAGACAGACAGATCGCAATGAATTCACCACTCAGGTATGTTGCAGGTCTTTTGTGGTTCTATGTTTATGTGTTTCATTGTGTGTAAAAGGGCTATGGAAATAACAATTTATCTTATTTCTTAGGTGTTTTCAACCTCTGCTGCCACGCTGACGGCGTATGCGGCCAAACGGAAGAAGACAGTCTATATTCTTAGCAGCATGCACAGCGTGGTTCAGACTGATAACACTACCAAAAGGAAGCCAAACACTGTCACCCTTTACAACAAAACAAAGTGTGGCGTGGATGTGATGGACCAGATGGTTCGGGAGTACACTGTCCGCAGAGGAACACGGCGCTGGCCAGTTGCCGTGTTTTATAACATGATTGACATGGCAGCACTGAATGCACATGTGCTGTATCAAGCATGCACCGGGACGAAGGAAAGACGGGTGGACTTCCTGGTGGAGCTTGCAAGAGAGTTGGCTCACTCTCATGTAGCTGAGAAGAAGGCAAGAAAAGAACAGTTGCTTTGGACACAACCCTCCACACCTAGCCCTGGAAAAACTATCTCTATCTCTACTTTTAAGATTAGGCTTAAAACTTTCCTTTTTGCTAAAGCATATAGTTAGGGCTGGACCTGGTGACCCTGAATCCACTCTTAGTTATGCTGCAATAGATGTAGGCTGCCGGGGGATTCCCATGATGCATTGAGTGTTTCCTTTCCAGTCACCTTTCTCACTCACTATGTATTAACAGACCTCTCTGCATTGAATCATATCTGTTATTAACCTCTGTCTCTCTTCCACAGCATGTCTTTATCCTGTCTTCCTTCTCTCACCCCAACCGGTCGCAGCAGATGGCCCCGCCCCTCCCTGAGCCTGGTTCTGCCGGAGGTTTCTTCCTGTTAAAAGGGAGTTTTTCCTTCCCACTGTCGCCAAAGTGCTTGCTCATAGGGGGTCATATGATTTTTGGGTTTTTCTCTGTATCTATGAAGCGCCTTGAGGCGACTTTTGTTGTGATTTGGCGCTATATAAATAAAATTGAATTGAATTGAAAAAGAGCCATGTGTCAGGTCAAACACAAATGCAAGAACAGTCATGCCACTGTGCAATGTGTTCACTGCTACAGATACACATGTGGTAAATGCAGACTACAGATACCATGGCAGTGCCAGAATTGTGAGTGATTGCTGAAAATGTTGAAATGTACTCACTCACTTTTTATTATTATTTGTAAATATGTGTACAAATGGTTGGTTTTTTGTACAGTTTTTATCAATAAATCGCAGCAACAAAGGAAATACACCCATGTGTGTTGATTTCTCCCTAAGATGGCAAACTGAAACACTCCAAGTTGGTGACTTTTGGAGATTTATTTCCCTGGATGATTGAGAATGCATCAAAGTGAACACAAAAGGAAGTTCACAGCTTTTAGCAGCTCCCCCACCCCCTCATTCACACACCCCCACTCCCCTCCCTCCAGAATTCCCAGGTAACAACCTAATTTACATATGAATGACTAGCCAATTTAGCTTCCACTTGGCTGAAGCTAAAGCCTAGCTAAAAGCCATTTGGCTGGTAGGAGGGTTTTAAAGGTAGAAAAGCCAACTGGCTGCTCTCCGGGGCCCTAGTGAAGGGCCCACTCCTGAAGACCTTCTATGACTCTATGGTCGCCTCAGCCATCTTTTACAGTGTGGTCTGCTGGGGCGGCAGCATCTCTGCTGGGGACAGGAAGAGACTGAACAGGTTGATCAGAAGGGCCAGCTCTGTTCTAGGATGCCCTCTGGACCCAGTGGAGGTGGTGAGTGACAGGAGAATGGTGGCTAAGCTGTCATCCCTGTTGGACAACATCTCCCACCCAATGCAGGAGAGACTGACGGCACTGAGGAGCTCCTTCAGTGGCTGCGGCACCTACGATGTGGGACGGAGAGATTTCGCAGGTCTTTCCTCCCCACTGCTGTCAGACTCCACAACAAAGACTTCAACTGACTAAGCACACACATCCACACATGTGCAATACTCTTTCTGGCATCGTTGTATTATACTCAATTGTAAATAGTATTTGTATTCTATTTTATTCAATTGCATGTAGTATTTCATTCTATTCTATTGTGTACAGTATCTCATGGATATATTATTCCAGTGTTTTTTCTTAAAATTTTCTATGCAACTTTGCACTGTCCACTGCTGTAACAAAACAAATTTCCTACGCTCGGGACTAATAAAGGTTATCTTATTTTATGCAACCAAGACTATATATCTCCCATACTGGCATCCTTACACTGGCTGCGAGTTAGGTTTTGAATTCATTTTAAGATTTTATTATGTGTTTTTAAGGCGTTGCATGGGTTAGGACCCTCAAACCTTTCTGATCTTTTAAATTTGTTCACTCCTGTAAGATCACTGAAGTCTGTGGATCAGATGCTCTTAGCTGTCCCAAGGTCCAGATTAAACACAGAGGATAAGAAAGGTCTGGCCTCTCTTATCTGGAAACAAAATTAACAAAATTGATTGAAAAACCTGTTGCAAAAATTCCTTTTTATTTTGTTTTGTGAAGCTACAAACTGATGAACTAGATTACTGGTAGAATGATGTATAAATAAAACATGATTTGCCGTCTTATGCATATTGTATTGATGTATCATGACCAGTGATGTGCAATACCACTGATTTCCTTTCTGATCCAATACCAAGTAAAATTCAGGGTGGTATCGACGATACTGAACCAATACCTAGTAGAAAAACGTATATTTTTTTTATTGTATCTCAAATTTTAGCGTCATCATGATTACAGGACATCAGACTACTTGTTCTTATCACATAATAAAGCTGAATTCATCATGGCTCCTTTAAGTTCAGTAATTACTATGTCCTCTGCCTCATGTAATTAGGAGCTGGTGTGTAGGAGCCATTTTTCTTATTTCCCTGTCTTTAACACTACTAGAAGGTTGCATTTCATTTTATGTACTGGTTATGGCAGTGGTAGGTACAGGGTTATTTAAGGTCAAGGGTAATTCTGTCCAGGTGTTGCTGATGAGAAGGGGAAAACCATTTCCTACTGTGCTTAGTCCAGTTACTTGTCTGTGTTTAAATGGATGTTGCAAAGGAAATAACAGTCCCCTTAGGCCCCCTCCTTGATTCAGTCTTTCCCTTTTGACGTAAATGGTCTCCTTGACTCTGGTCTCAAACCGGCGTTCCTCCCTGTCCAGGATGTGTACCTGTGTTCCTGGAGGACAGGCGGGTCCATGGACCAGTCCACAGCTGGACACCGTACTTGGGTTAAACTTCCAGTGAAACTGAGGCCACAGCTCAGGACAATAGAAGATTGAAAAATGCTGCCTGGTCTAATGGGTCTCAATCTCTGCAACGTTCAGCTTTCAGAATTTGTCTTAAACAGCATAAAAGCATGGATCCATCCCACCTTGTATCAGGAAAACGTTGATGAACTTTGAGCAAATGAAACCACAACTTTAAAAAATGAATTCACAAAATTAATTGTTTCGACATCTTAAACACAAAATCATAAGTTTTAATACCTACAACAAGTTTAAGGAAAAATAAAAGATTTTAAAGATCTTTCAACCTTTTTTCTCAAATATAAAACAGCTGATGACACTGACATGCATCTTACTATGATGGGAGTGATTTCAGCCCTGAGTGATCACGCTGATGTTTGCACAGAGCAGACAATGAAGTGAATGTTTTGGCACATTGGTAACAGTGAAACAGTTTATTAGTAACGTGGGATCGTTTGTGGTCGGAGTATGAACTGAGATTCCTGAAGCTCTTGTCACACTGGTCACAGCTGTAGTTTCCTTCCATGTGTGTACGTTCATGCTTGTTTTGATTACCTGATTGTGAGAAGCTTTTGTCACAGTGTCTGCACTTGTATGGTTTCTCTCCTGTGTGGACTCGTTTGTGTCTTTTAAGGTCGACTGCAGTAATGAAAGATGACCCACACTGATCACAGAGGTGCTTTTTTGTCCCACTGTGAATCCGTTCATGTTGTTTTAATCCACTTAATGTGGGGAAGCTTCTCCCACATTCTTTGCAGTATTTCAGTTCCTCTCCAGTGTGTCTACGTTGATGTGTTTTTAGGGTGTATTGGTGACTGAAAGTTTTTCCACAAAGGTCACAACGAAAGTCTTTCCCACCACCACAGTGATGACAGGGTTGAGAACTGGATCCATCTGTGTCGCTCTGCTTCTAAACAAAGACACAAAGACGGTGTAAGTCAGTCCTTCAACATTTTTATCCTGAACATCGCCTGAAATAAAGAGCAAATAAAAAACAAACAAAATCATAACTGAAATGAAAATCTGAATAATCACTCAGAGCTGCTTTTTCATGCAGTAGAATTGCCGAAACATCAGAATCAGTGAGCTGCAAACTTTCAGCCCCGACTGTGTCCGTGCTGTCAGGTGAGAAAGGCGACAACTCACTGATTCTAATCCGCAGGTCTGCGGTTTGTGCATAATCCGTGTACCTCCTCTAGTTTACTGTTTGAGCTGTTTGGTGGTTGTCAAAATTTTGTGAGGTTTCACCTGAGATTCGGGCGTTTTGGGAAAAATAAAATTATATTAAAAAACTCAATTCAGGATTTTAATGAATTGATGTCACGTTATCCAAGCCAGACTCGATTTTAATCGGTAAATCGATTATCAAAACCCACCTCTAGCTGAGACAGTTTAACCCTTTAAGACCTACCATAGAACCAAGTCCGGCAGAGCTTATATTATATTTTTCATGCTGTGGAGCCATTTTTGGGAGCATTTCAAGTTGCTATACATCAATACAACCATTATAGCCCAGATTTTAATAATATGTATTCATTAAGTGCATAGTAATTACATAAATTGCAAAAAAGTGCAATAAACTACAAAAAAATTGAAAATCGTTTTTGATTTTTTAACATATATTTGTAGTTAGAGAAATTTAAGAGGCTTATCCCTCAAAACTGTAAATACAAAAAAGTTGCACAAAATAGTTTCCCACCACAGGAAATTTATTTTGAGTGTCTTCATAGTTTTATTTTTGAAATACACCAATTTTTATACACTGCAGGAAAAACGAAAATAAATATTATACTGCAAATTTGCAAAAAAGCAGCATGTGCATCAAAATAAACTATTTCCAGCAGTGCAATATGAGTCCTAAGCATCCCAGAAACGACACAGAAAGTCATAAAGTCAAAGATAACTTTTAAAAAGAGCAGTATAGGCCCTGAGGCCCTGATCGCAAAAAAGACTACATTTCCGTGAAAATGAGGTCACTTCCGGTTTCGGCCAGGTAATGGCGGAAATGCAAAAGTTCGCGCTGACGTCTATTCCAACGTAGGAAGTGTTTTGAACAGCTGATCGGACCGGCAAAGCGTGTTTCTGGAATATTATGTTTTTGTTCCTGCAAGCGCTTTTTATGCAGTTTTTGCTAAGCTTTATGTGGAAGGAAACCGTGACCTAGGACAAGCTGATGGCATCAGATGTAAGTACAACTCCTCCGGTTTCATATGCAAAAAAAATTTTTGCGCTAGCTTACGTGGTTGCAGTGCTACCGGGATTTAAAAATAGTTACGCATAACAGAGCGTTCCCGCTCCGATCGGCGCTAAAGGGTTAATGAGCAGAGTTCTTCCAAACAGTCAGGCTAAAATGACAAGATAAAAATATAATATAAAAACATACCTCACAGTAACTGCACTTGGAGAGTCTCTTTCTGGTGTGGATCTGTTGGTGTCGTCTCAGGTGATATGGAGATTTAAAAGTCTTCTCACACAGGTCACATTTATAAGGTCTCTCCTCAGTGTGGGCAAACATGTGTTGTTGTAACTGCGTGTTGGTTATAAACTGTTTGCCACACTGTTCACAGCAGTACACATCATGTCTGGTGTGAATGCGTAGGTGTGTATTTCTGCTCTCAATCCGGCTGAAAGTTTTCCCACAGATGTCACAGCTGTATGCCTTAATTCCAGAGTGGGTAACTAGATGACTCTGTAAGTGGCTACTGTGAGTAAAAGCTCTGCCACACTGATCACAGCTGTACGCTTTAACTCCACTGTGGATGAGTTGGTGTGCTTTTAGGGAAAGCCTCCAGGAAAAAGACTTTCCACACAAGTCACAGGTGAACGGTCTCTCTCCAGTGTGGATGACCTGATGATGTTTTAGTGACTCCTTCAGAGTAAACTTCTTCCCACACTTGTCACAGGTGTATGTTTTCTCTCCCTTTCTTCTGTGAGGTTTGTCGGCCTCCTGAGAGCGCTGACTTCTCGCTCCATGTTGGTCCTGCAGTGACAGAGATACAAACAGAGGCAGTGAGTGAAATGCAGTCATGGAACAAACTCAACCTTCAAACTCCCTCCATTAACACTAGTTTTAAACCTGAAGGTGGAGTGTGGCACCAAGCACCTTAAAGGTCTCTTATCCCCACCTGCTGGTAGTTCTAACACATTACATCCAACCTGCTGTTAAAAATAATTCATGACTGTTCAAACACTCTAAAATATTTTTCCTTTTTTTCCTTACTTTTACTCCCCACAGAAAAAAAAGACTTTCTACTCATTACATTTTCAAAACAGACTTTTTACTTTTGGTTTGAGGAATTTGAGGGGAGTTATTTCATCACTGCAGGCATCGAACATCAAACCGATTTGAGCCTGAAAAGTAACACATGAAAGACAATCCTGATCGTGTACTAATCACCAGGGTTTGAAACATAAAAAGAGATGAAAGAGGCAAAACTGTGAGTCATAGTCAGGAGTTAAAGTGAGACGTTGTTCTTCTTTCTTTTTTGCACAGCACCTGAACAAACAGGTAATTTCAAATGCAGCGTTTCTATCAACAAACATCAGCAAACACACAAACTGTTTGTGTGCAGTTTGTCTCACAGTGTGTTGCTGGCTAAAGGTCGAGCTGCTGTACATCACAGGGAGAGAAAAGAAAGAGAGCTAACTTCACTCAGAGATGGAGAAAGATAAGACACACAGGACAGGAGAGGAAGAAGAGAAGTTAGATTTAAAGGGAAGGACTGCTCAGTGGGATTTGATCAACTGGAGATTAAAGTTTACATGTAAGTCCTCATGTGTTGAAATCAGATATTGGGTCTGTACATGTGACATTGTGTTTTTCCAGATAGTGAAAGATGCTGCAAAACAATCTGAGGCAGATTAACTGTGTTATTTAAAGACTGCATGAAGATCCTCTGCAGGTTAGTGCAGGATAAACAGGTTAGTTTGCTGAACTGTGATGGATTTAAAGTAAAGAACAGTGTGTGACTGGTGCACAGTGACTGTGGTGCTCATGTCACAGTTAGATTACATCAAGTGTAGCAGAGATTCATTTAAACTGAAGCTCATGATGCTGACATTCATTCACTGAGTTCCACCTTCATACCAACAGTATAGTGTCTAATATAAAGACAGTGTACTGTCAGTGTAGAGGATGGAAATCAGCCAGGACAGCTCATGAAACATCTGCTGACATCTGGTTGAATTCAGTTGTGTACATCCACAGAGAGCAGCAGCCTGTACTTTAACAGGGCTCTAGAGTGCGACCAATTTGGTCGCAAATGCGACCAAATTTTTCAGTGGTGCGACTAAAAAAAAAATATTTGGTTGCACCTGTGCGACCAACTGTTCGGGTAACAAAAATAAAATAAAAATCTCTGCAACCTTCCCTGTGGTCAACAACAGACACATTATGCCCCTATCGTGGACTAAACCAATCAGAGATAGTAAGGGGCGGGACCTCTCTGATTGGCCATGGTCCAGTTGAAAGTGCAGGTGGAAGTGGGAGGTGAGTAGCTTGAATAAAGCGATATCAATTCATTAAATCCTGAATCGACTTTTAAATATAACTGTGTTTTGCCAGAAACACCAGATTCTCAGATTAAAGCTCACAAAACCATTTCAACAACAACCAAACAGCAAATGAGAGCAGGTACACGGATTCCACACAAAGACGTAAACACAGAGCGGACCGACGCATCAGAATCAGCTTTGTCTTTCTCAGCTTTCTCACCCGACGACCCGTAGATGGACACGCTGTCAGAGCTCTGTGTTTACGTCTTTTGCGCCGATTCTGAGCTGCAGGTTTTGTCTCTCCAACCAAAATTCACCGAGCCAGCAGCAAAAGAAGCAGCAAACTGCGCTTCACATTTGATCAATGTCGTCATGAATTTTGCTGTTTTGCTTCCACGACTAGGGATGGGTATTGATAAGATTTTAACGATTCCGATTCCATTTTCGATTCTGTTTAACGATTCGATTCCTTATCGATTCTTTTTAAAAAAAAGGAGAACACTAAGGTCGATTAGCTTAGAACTGTGTTTTATATGTTCTCTTTGAACAAGATAGAAATTTAGGAGTAACATGGCCTTACAAACCCAACAGTGAGATCTTAAGAGATCCACAGCCTACGGCTCTTCAATGGGGTGTCACAGGGTCCCCAGGAAAAAAAAATGTATATGTAAAATAATAAAATAAATATTCTCCTGTAGCAATAACAAAGTTTAACATAAATTATTCTGTAGCAATTACACAAGAATATCCAGTAATGTCCCTGCCTACAATTAAACACATTCACTTACCAAAGTGAAATCGGGGGCATCTGCTGTGGCAAATGGGTGCAAGCCTTTGACCACAAACTTAGACACTGCTCGGTGACATTCGTCTATCCTGGCCTGAAAGGAGACGCTACCGGTAGACTGCAGCGAGAACTGCCAGCATCTGAGCCAGACTCTGTCTCTCTCATAATGGTTATCTAAATGCAACGCACAGTAATAGCAGGTTTTGTAATAAGGTAAATCGCGCTAACATAATATGCAATGCTAATTGATTAGTTACCTGCAGTATTAACGGGAGAGGACGTGGAAACGCTACCGCTGCTGCTGGGTTGAGCTTCGCTAGTCCGGAGCGGATCAAAAACACGACATTCGTTGAACGCAATCGCGTGTTTTTTGAGCAAATGCTTTTGCATGTTCGTAGTGTTTCCTCCCTTTGATGAAATCTCTACTTTGCAAGTATTGCACGTTGCCCTGTTGTCATCCTTTCTCATAAAGTGTAACCAAACTTTTGAGCGTTTGTGCCGCTCAGGCGCCGTGTTTCCTACTGGGTAAAAGACGCTACTCAACGTGATGACGTCATTCGGGGCGACTGGAATCGATAAGGGAATCGTTTATAAAAGTGGCGAATGATTCCAAGGAATTGAAACAGTGGGAACCGGTTCTCAACAAGAACCGGTTTTCGATACCCATCCCTATCCACGACTATTAAAATCACACTTCATGCACAGCTAGCTCTCTCTCTCTCTCTGTACTTCAAGAACAGTTTCCCGTCTCCAATCTCTGTTTTCTGTATTATTCATTCGTTTATTACCCAGCAGTCTACCGTTGTTTACAGCGCTGTCTTTTTCTTTTTTTTTCACTTAAATGACCTCGGACAAGAAAGCCTAATTTTTCTGTTGTTCAATACTGAAGTAATTTAAACTTTATATGCAGAATATTGCAGAATGTTTTTAAGGTTATCTGCTATAAAAAGCCAGACCAGAAAAATCTCCTTCATGTTTTTCTGTGTTTTATTCTCAGTTGCTTTGACACAAAGGCATCTGCTGTGATGTTCACAATTCTGATGAAGTCTCACATGTATCAGTACTGATAAATGATCAGAATTATAATATTTCTGACTGTCTGAGGCTAAGTTGAACCGAATCGGGACTTTGAAAACCGGAATCGAACGGATTATAGAAATCAGTGATGATACCCAGCCATAGTGAGCAGCCTAGGCACGACAGAAGTGGATGTAGTTGTAATAGGAAAAGAACTATTGATAACTTTTCTGTTAAGTTAAGGCCTGATCCTTCTGAAATTCATAGCCAGTGCTCTGACACGGTGTCATCAATCTTTGAAAGCTGAAAAAGCACAGTGTATCCAGAAAAACACATTATATTATGTCAATTATTATATAATTTGTGTGCGCCTAACTTTTGTGCCGGTACGCCTAACTTTTTAAAGTTAGGCGTACGCCTAACTTTTTAAAGTTAGGCGTACCGGTACGCCCATGGCAAAAAGTTAGTCTAGAGCCTGTACTTTAAGAAAATCTACTGGAGCTCTCAACAGAAATTATTGTGAGCTGTGATTCTTTTCCCCACGCTGAGCCACTACAGCTGATTTTAGGGTTCCCACCTGCTCAATCCCACTTTAACCTCTTCCCTGCTCATGTTCCTGTTTAGAGGCAAAGTCACCCTCTACAGTGTAGGCAACAGAAAATACACATATGTTTTATTTTCCTTCATTTTCTACTTAACTGATTCAAACAGAGAACCTTTATTAGAAATAAATAGTTCTTATTTCATTTACTAATATTATTTTATTATTACATTAATAAAGCACAAGGTTCAGTTAACTTTGGATAAAAAACATGTGGTTAAAAAGTTCTTCAAGGAGCAATTTTACTTTTTTACTCTGATTACATTTCAGAGCCTGTACTTTTTCACTGTTACTTAAGTAAAGAAGTTGAATGAATACTTTTACTGAAGTATTTATAACACTAATATCTGTACTTCTACTTAAGTATAGAGTAAATGTACTTTTGCCTCCTCTGATCATTTCTATAATATTATTTATATCAGTGATGGCCAAATGAAGCTTTCTGAAACACTGAAGCTTGTATTGAAAAAGGTTCATTACTCAAAGCTTTTCAACACAGTCCTCTTTGGTGACATCTGCTGGCCAAAAATGTGAAGAGCAGCTTGAATCTACAAATTATAATATAGAGCTTCATTATAATTGCCCACTCTACAGAGCTCAGCTGAGAGCTTCTGTCTGATATCGGGCTGCTGTTGTGGTGCTTTGAACGTGTATTTTTGGGGATGATGAAAAAAATGTTTTGTCTATTTGATTATTAATAATTTTGATGAATAAACCTTCCTTATTTTAACATGTGCTGTGGTCTCTAAAAAACAACATAATATGCAACACAGTCATATAACAGGTTGGGAGGATGAGAGTTTTAGACGTGACTGATTATTTGGTGAAACTGTGATATTTTCCTCACCTCCTGTGTTGAGCTCATTGTTTCCTCTGTAGTGACTCAGCTGAGTCCAGATGGCTGAAAATGTTCCTCTGCTGCTCCGTCAGACTCTTCTCCTCCTGCTGATCAGCTGGGACACAAAACAGATCTTTGTTAGGCTCCACACTGCACTGAAGAGTCAAAGTGTCTCATATGTTCATCTGACAACACAAAGTACAAATTTCACTCTGATTGGTTGTAGAAATCTTGTGAGACGTGTTGTGCTGCAAAGTGAGGAAACTCTCTCACTCACTTATACTTCAGGAGGAACTTTGTGACATTGGCTCTAATATTCTAAGCAGCCCTTTACTATGACAGGGCCAGAAAGTCCTATTTGAAGGTTTGGGAGAAGGACCATGTTTATACACTTTGTTATGATACAGGTAAGGCTGTAAGAGCCTGAGAAGGTGTCCTGAATGAACCTCTAAAACCAGTTTTCAGCTAACGACTCTGCTTCAGTCTGGAAAACAGCAACTACAAGATTAAAGACTCCATCAACAATTCACACCCAGCAACAGCCTGAACAGCTCCTCCTGTGGTTTCCACAAACAGGGACAGACCTGTCACTCCCCCACCCCACACTTTCAACTCCTTCAGCCCCCCAGTCCCACCACCTCCACCATTCCCCAAACTTTGATTCTGTTCATCTTGACGTAGCTTTTGCAGTAGGAAAAACGTTTCGGCCCTCATCCAAGTGACTTCTTCAGTCTCAGTTGACTGCAGCTTTCCCCAATCTTCAACAGTGCATTTGCATAATGACTGAAACGAGCACCACTGAAGGAACAATGGGCTGGGAGGTCAGTTATTGAGCATTAATATGCAAATTCTCATGATCATTGATCAACAACCACTGATCAAATGCTGTGATTGCAGCGACTCCCCAACTCTCTGAATGGTACTCATGGCCATTGATCAGCGGTCTTTGATTAATGAGCTTTGATCAGTGGTTTCAGTGCTTTCCTTCCTGCTTTGACTGCAGCTGTGTTTGACACAGGAAGACATTATTACATTCTTCACACTCTCCTGCACATTAACCACCACAATATATTTTTATTCTCTGTGCTTTCAAATATGAACACTGTTTACTTTCATCTCTGTTTCATTAGTTTTTGTTAACATCTTCCTGTGCATCACTTTACAGCAGCCAGACTCATTAAAATGAGACTTTGTAGGAGTTCACTTCCTCTCATGTGTTCATCCACAGCAGCTGGACAATAAAGTTTATTGTGACCCTGATACTGCAGCAGATCGCGCTCATCCATTTCCTGTTATCACTTCAAATAGAAACGAGGCTGTAGAGGTTTGGTGCAGGCAGAAAAACAGCTGCAGGGACAATGAAAAGACTTTTCTGCTCCAACTTCTCCCAGCATGCTGAGCTAATGATTAGTTGGTGTTTTTCTCCAAACACTCTCTCACTCTTCTCTCAACGTGTTCACAATAAACTGTGAACAGACACCGAGGAGAGCAGCAGAAGACCTCATTCAGGAGCTAAACTCAACATGAACTGAACTCACAGTAAAGTTAGCTCGGTGCTTACCTTTAGATGAGCCCACAAACCGAGAGAAACTCCGCGATGAAGCTGGAACTCTTTCCAAACACAGGAAACAGATCAGGGAGCAGAGACCCACGTGGTTCACGCTGATCTCAGCTACGATCCAGGAGACAAGGGTGGGCAGATCGATGCAGATATCGATCCAAACGCTGGTTTAGTTTGTTTTATCATCCAAATTCACTCTTTTACTCGCTTAGGAAGAAACGGTAGCTCCGTCTGAGTTATCACTACCCGATCCGTACCGGAAACCCGATCGGTAGTGATGGGACGTTCTGTATCGAGGCTTCGGAGCGTGTGTCGAGTAATGGAGGGGGCGTTTCCGCGAAGCGCGTATCGAGGCTTGCTTCATTTATGGGAGGAGCTGAAAATGATGACGTCCGAAGCCTCGCTGCCCGGCTGTACCACGTGACTGGTTCATGAAGTGGTTCGAACTTTGCCGCGAGATATGACAGCGATATAAACCCCTCAGACTTCATTCAAAAATGTGGGTGTTTGATGGAGAGTTGCGGTTAGTGAGAGTTTGGAGACCGTTTGGAGGTTTATGAGAGTGAGGAGAGAAAGTCAGGAGAGAATGGAGCCAGCTAAGAAGAGGAGGATGTCCTCCCCTGTGTGGGAACATTTTGATCTTATTCCTCCCAACAAGGTATGTAAATTTCTACAGAAGATGTATTGTCATGATACTGATGGTGCAATACAATTTATGTTAAGCTGTCTTTACTTTTGTACAAGGTGAAGTGTTTGCTATGTGCCAGGGAGCTGGGATATAACAACAACACCTCATCCATGCTTAGGCACTACAGAGCTTTGCATGAGAATAAGGGGAACACCGATTGTGGAGCAAGACCAGGTGAGCCATCAAATGCAATGATAATATAGCATGCAGTAATGTTACTAAATGATATAACAATATTATACAACTGTTATAAGTTACGTGTGTGATATTTATATTTGTGCTTTATCTTTATTGTCTTTCCTCAGGAGAACAATCTCAAATAGATGAAGACCTGGTCAGCATGGTGATTGAGGACTCACAGCCATTTAGCATTGTGGAGGACAAAGGATTCAAAAGATTTGTTAAATCATTAAATCCCAGCTATGTTCTCCCCACTAAAAAGGTCGTAAAAGCAGTGAAAATTTAGTTTTTACAGAATAAAATGTGAACAGGCAGGACCGAGGCTCAAAGCCTCAGTGTGTAGCTGTCCATACCTCAACGTTACAAAAGCACAACTACTGTCCACACCCCAACCACACCTCACCTCACAGTAAATGATCATTTCCATTTCAAGCATTTCCAAATAATCATTTTCCATACTGCCACTATAAATATACACAGTATACTGCCATCACTACAATATACATGTTTTACACACTCCTTTTGTTGTTGACATTTACAGGCTGTGTGCAAAATGCCACACTCTTCAAATTCATGCCAGCTATTATTTTTACGTCCAGTAGGTGTCCTGCTAGAGCAAATGAAGCTTCATGAAGCTTCGCGTTGGGGTGAACCAATTGGATGAAAAGCTTCAGTGCTTCATGGGGCTTCATCTGCCCATCACTACCGATCGGTACCCCGCATGCGCGAAAGGTGTCTACTTCCGGTCGAAGCGTTTTACGATAGTTACGGGTCAGAGTATCTTTTTTTTAAAACTTTATTTAACAAACAATGAGTATACAACATACGAACAGATGAAGTATACAAAACAACAGAACATGAACACACAAAGCCAGGGGTAAAAGACGAAGGTAACAATTATAAGAATACACGCAAAAATTCACATACATATATTGTTTTGAGAGCCTTTTTGTTGGTGGAGTCTGATATTGATTGTATGTACATTTCCACATCCTTAAAATAATGACAGAAATATGGTGTTTTGTTAGTAAACTTACATTTATGGATAAAGAATTTCGCTAAAGGTATTAACAAATTTATCATAAAAAAAACATTTATCATACTTCTTGGGGAACTTAAAGAAACAGAATAAAACATTTTCCCATCGTAAAGAAAACTCCCTTAAAATATGGACAATAACAAAGCTGCTAAATTCCTTCCAGAATCTCTGTGTAAAAGAACAGTACCAAAAAAGATGTGTCACAGTTTCTGGATGATCCCCACAGAAGTACAATTAGTATTTATGTCCCTTTTAAATTTTACCATGTAGTGACTGGCTGGATAACATTTATGTAGAATTTTAAATGAGACTTCTTTCACCTTATTTACAATCAAATATTTATGGGGGACCATCCAGACTGTCTTCCACTTGATATCTGGAACAAATCGGTTCCAATAAGATATTATATATGGGAGAGAGACGATATCTTCTTGGAATAAACTACGTATTCTCTTATTGCTGTTACCAAGTTCCTGTGAAAAGCAGATTTTTCCTATTGGTGACTCAGCTGGATCAGGGAGAGTGACTGAGGTAGAGATCGAGCTGTCAGTGTTTTTATATAACATTAAAGTCCCTGAGGGTATGGCACCAAGCACCATTGAGAATTCCTGAACACTGATTGGAAAATTATATAGTGCAAGAAAGTCGTCGTATGTAAGTAGTTGTCCCTCTTTACTAACCAGCTGAGCCACCAATAGGATCCCATTTTGGATCCAAGTTTCCAGGAAAAGTGATTTATTTTTCTATAAAATATCTCTGTTGTTCCAGATGAGGTATTTGTGAGGTGAGAAGTTGTGTTTATAAATGAGGGTCCACGCTAAGAGGACCTGCTTATGGAAGGATGAAAGCTTTACAGGGAGTTTCTCAACATTGTAATTACAATTTAAAATAAAATTAAAGCCACCAAAACGAGAGAAAATATGATATGGTATAAAGTTCCAGATAGAGATAGGGTTTTAAGAAAATGTTTAGCCCAGTTAATTTTGAAAGTGTTATTTAAAGTAGAAAAGTCTAAGACGTTAAGCCCACCTGATTCGTACGTATTCATCACAACAGTTTTTCTAATATAGTGCGTACGGTTTTTCCATATAAAATTAAAGAGCATACGGTCAATATCTTTACTAATTTTCTTATCCAGATGTAAGGAGAGAGCAGCATATGTTAATCGGGATATCCCTTCAGCTTTAGTAAGTAACACTCTACCTTTCAAAGACAAGTCCCTTTGCAGCCACTGGTTGAACCTTTTTAGGGTTAATTGGAGTGAAGTTTGACAAGCATCTTGATTTTTGGTCTTTGGATATTAACAGTCCCAAGTATGTGACTTCTTGTTTAACAGAGATATTACAGATAGTATTTGCAGGACAGTCTTTAATTGCTAGTAACTCACACTTTTTAAGATTTAGGCATAAACCAGAGGCCTCAGAGAAATCACTAATCACAGTAAGAGCTGGTGGGATTTGGTTTGCATTCTTCAAGAAGAGTGTGGTGTCATCGGCTAACTGGCTGATGACGAGCTCCTTATCAGCTATGGTGATTCCTTGTACAACACTGTTTGAAATATTAGTTGCAAGAATTTGTGTACAAAGTAAAAATAAATATGGTGAAATAGGACATCCTTGGCGAATACCACGTTTCAGGTCAAATCTCGGGGTGGAGCCGTTAATCATTTTAATAGAACTATTGCCATTTGTGTATAAGGTTTTGACAGCTTTACAGAAAAACTTGCCGAAGCCAAATTTTTCCAAAGAGTGGAAAATAAATTGATGTTCAATTGTATCAAAAGCCTTATAAAAATCCAGGAAGAGAATGAAGCTATTGTCAGGTACCAAATCAGAGTAATCAAGTAAATCCAAAACCAGTCTAATGTTATTAGAAATGTGTCTGTTTCTCATAAAGCCTGATTGTGTCTCATCGATAATTGTGTCCAAAAACTCTTTAATTCTGTTAGCAAGTATTAAAGCCATAACCTTATTAACCTTGTCATTATTAAGCAGGGAGATGGGTCTCCAATTATCAATAAAGAGTAAGTCTTTGTTTGGTTTTGGAATAAGTGTTATGAGACCCTGAGTAAGAGAAGGAGGGACGATGTTATTCTCTATACTTTCTGTAAAAACCTGCAGTAAAAATGGAGCCAGGAGATTAGAAAATGATTTATAAAACTCTGCAGTCAAACCATCTGTGCCGGGAGATTTATTGGCCTTAAGTGCAGAAATGGAATTACAAACTTCCTCCACAGTCAGAGGGCTGTCACAATAACTTCTATCTTCCACAACAATAGATTTTAGGTTTTTAATATTATTGAAAAATCCTGTTGAGACAGCCTCATTATATTTTGAGTCGTATAGTTTAGTATAGAATTCGGCACAGAAATGTGAAATTTCTCTAGGATTGTCAGAGACAATGCCATTAATATTTAGTTGATGAATAGAGTTTGTTTTTGATCTGTATTTTTCAAGTCTGAAAAAGTAAGCAGAATTTTGTTCGCCCTCCTCCAGCCACCTCTTCCTGGATCTTATGAAAGCACCCTCAGCCTTGCGTCGATATAAACCGTCCAGTTTATTTTGAAGTTCTAGTAAACTTAATTTATCTTCCTCTGAGATTTCTTCTGGGGACTTCTAGTAATAAGAGGCAATTCTGCTTATTACTTCTTGTTCTTCAGCTTTCCTTAATTTAGCAATTTGACTCCCGTATCTTCTCAAGAATTTGCATGCTTCAAATTTAAAAAGTTCCCAATTGGTACAAAAGGACTTCTCTCTGTTAGCTTTGTTCCAATAATAAACAATTACTTTATTAATCTGCATGTTAACTATTTTATCTTTTAGTAAAGAATTATTTAGCTTCCAGTAAGAGAATTTATGAGGTATAGTATCCAGTGTAAACATTTGGACGTTAATGTGAATTGGTCTATGATCAGTGAGGGGGGTGGCAAGTATATTAACAGTAATATTATCTTTATCAATACAGTCAGAAACAAGCCAAAAGTCAACACGTGATTGCCTGGATCCTGTCTTATTGCTCCAAGTAAAGAGTCTATCATCTGGAAATTTTTCTCTCCAAATATCCACAAGATTAAAGTTTGCACTGTATGAAGACTGCTGCCCTGGAGGCCACCTATCAACCGTATTGTCTAAAGCAATGTTAAAGTCTCCACCAATTAAGAGGACTGAATTTGGGTATTTGGAGAGCCAGAAATTAATTCTTTCTTCTAAGGAGTCAAGTAATTTATCATTTTCAGTTTTATTATTGTAACCATATATATTTACTGCAATGAAAGTACTGTTATTGTGTCTGATTAGTGAGCAGAGGTAGTGTCCTAAGGTGTCACAGTCAGAGTGTAACACATCTCCAGAAAAATAATTTTTAAGCGTGGCAACTCCAGCAGAACGCTCAGAGCCATGGGACAACCAGACTTCATTACCCCATTGTGATTTCCAAAAATTTGTATCAGCAGGTGTGGAATGACTCTCTTGGAAAAAGCAAAAATCTGTTTTAAATTGTTTGGCAAATAAAACAAAGCTTTGCGTTTACATGTTTGTCTTAAACCCCTGGTATTAAGAGAAACAAATGAAAAAGACAAAGTTATTAGAAAAAAGAAAGAGAAAAAGTAAGTTCTAAACTTCTACAGCTAAGAACAGATCTATAGGATAAGGGGACCGGGTGCTGCACAATTTAGGTAGTAGAACAGTAAAAACCCTGAGTGACTAAGCTTATAAAAACACAGTATTTAACTATCTACTGTACTATGGTTTAAATATAGCTTTTTATAAATAAACACACTCTTCAACACAAAATAAAGCTTTAACCTGAGGGTGAAACTATCAAGTTCACCATGTAAACAAGCTTACAGAAATGTCATTTCGGAGACTGAATAAGCGTCTCTATGAAGGAGGGAAAACTTCTGATCCACTGATGAATCCTCGGCCTCCCACGAAATAAGCCGGCTTACCCTCCTTACGGGCTTTGTCTATCATCGGCCACAGTTTGTCACGACGTTCTCTGTCCTCCCTGGACAGATCTTCAGCGAACCTCAAATGATTGTCCTGCAGGTAGGAGGATGTTTTGGCTGCTTTCCATACAGCATCTCTGTAGATTTGGGAGGTGAACTGCACGATGATGCCTCTAGGTCTGGTGCTACCTTGTCTCTTGGCTCCGAGTCGGTGTACGGTGTCGATGACGTCAGGCAGCCTATGATTTTGTTCTGGCAGAACAGACTGGCATATCACAGTCACCTTTCCCCTTACGTCTTCTTTCTCAGCCTGCCAACTGTGGCACGCGTGCCTAGGGTTGCCGACCCCTGGTGTACAGTATCTTATGGATATATTACTCCAGTGTTTTTTCTCAAAGTTTTCTATGAAACTTTGCTGTTGAGGAGTACTTGGTGAGGGCTAGTTCTTTTAGGTTCAGCAGCTAACAAGATGGTGTATCGGTCAGGATACAGGAGAACAACAGGCTTCCACTTTGCTGGATTGTCACCGCCAGCTGTTTTATTGCCACACAATATTGCAGAACATAGACATAAAACCCCAGAGCCTTTTATACATTTGCACTGTCTACTGCTGTAACAAAATAAATTTCCCACGCTCGGGACTAATAAAGGTTATCTTATCTTATGCAACCGAGTCTCCCATACTGGCATCCTTACACTGGCTGCGAGTTAGGTTTTGAATTCATTTTAAGATTTTATTATGTGTTTTTAAGGCGTTGCATGGGTTAGGACCCTCAAACCTTTCTGATCTTTTAAATTGGTTCGCTCCTGCAAGATCACTGAAGTCTGTGGTTTAAAAGCTCTTAGCTGTCCCAACGTCCAGATTAAACACAGAGGATAAGAAAGGTCTGGCCTCTCTTATCTGGAAACAAAATTAACAAAATTGATTGAAAAACCTGTTGCAAAAATTCCTTTTTGTTTAGTTTTGTGAAGCTACAAACTGATGAACTAGATTACTGGTAGAATGATGTATAAATTAAACATGGTTTGCCCTCTTATGCATATTGTATTGATGTATCATGACTAGTGATGTGCAATACCACTGATTTACTTTCGGATCCGATACCAAGTAAACTTCAGGGTGGTATCGACGATACCTAGTACAAAAACTTATTTTATTTATTGTATCTCAAATTTTAGTGTCATCATGATAACAGGACATCAGACTACTTGTTCTTATCACATAATAAAGCTGAATTCATCATGGCACCTTTAAGTTCAAGAATTGCTATAATCTCTGCAACGTTCAGCTTTCAGAATTTGTCTTAAACAGCATAAAAGCATGGATCCATCACACCTTGTATCAGGAAAACGTTGATGAACTCTGAACAAATGAAACCACAACTTTAAAAAAATGAGCTCCCAAAATTAATTGTTTCGACATCTTAAACACAAAATCATAAGTTTTAATACCTACAGCAAGTTTAAGGAAAAATAAAAGATTTTAAAGATGTTTCAAATTTTTCTCAAATATAAAACAGCAGATGGAACTTACATGCATCTTCTATGGGATTGTCTAAAAATATCTAAATTCTGGCTCTGCATCAACAAGAAAATGAACTTGATACTAAACTTTAAGATATATAAACATCCGGGTCAATTCTTACCACAGTTGCTGCCTCTGAATAAAAATCTGGACAAAAAGGGATCCACATTATTAAATAAGCTTATGTTTAATGTCAGGAGATGTGTTATTGAACTGGATTATGGAGCAGCCCCCCTACTGTAACTCAGTGTTACAAGGAAACTTCATAACTTTCAGGTCAGATTTTTAATAAGCTGCAGGAACCCTGTTCAGTGTGAGTGGAGAGCAGCCAAGTCTCCTCCTCTGATAAACCTCCATCTGTGCCACTGAAAATAGTTCATCTGACTTTGACTGTAAACATGTTTCCATTTGTCACTTCAGCCTTTACTCTGAAATACAGGAAATGAAATCACAGCTCAAACTTCTTCATCCAACTGCTGGAACAAAGCGAACCACTCGACATGAACACTGACGCAGAACAGTTTAGAAAGCTTAAAATGAGACTAGGGAACCATTTTCATTCATAGTTGCCTCATCAGATCTTTATAGGAGATTCACTCTGAACTCTGTGGAGCCTGATCTCAAGGGTTTTGAGTCTGACCCTGAAACCAGAAGAGGATCTTTCTGTCTCTTCATATTCACTGTGATGGGAGTGATTTCAGCCCTGAGTGATCACGCTGATGTTTGCACAGAGCAGATAATTTAGTGAATGTTTTGGGACATTGGTAACAGTGAAACAGTTTATTAGTAACGTGGGATCGTTTGTGTTTGGAGTATGAACTGAGATTCCTGAAGCTCTTGTCACACTGGTCACAGCTGTAGTTTCCTTCCATGTGTGCACATTCATGCTTGTTACGATTAGCTGATTGTGAGAATCTTTTGTCACAGTGTCTGCACTTGTATGGTTTCTCCCCTGTGTGGACTCGTTTGTGTCTTTTAAGCTCACCTGCAGTAATGAAAGATGACCCACACTGATCACAGAGGTGCTTTTTTGTCCCACTGTGAATGAGTTCATGTCGTTTTAATCCCCTTAATGTGGTGAAGCTTCTCCCACATTCTTTGCAGTATTTCAGTTCTTCTCCAGTGTGTCTACGTTGATGTGTTTTTAGGTCAGCTTTCCAACTGAAAGTTTTTCCAGAGAGGTCACAATGAAAGTCTTTCCCACCACCACAGTGATGACAGGGTTGAGAACTGGATCCATCTGTGTCGCTCTGCTTCTAAACAAAGACACAAAGACAGTGTAAGTCAGTCCTTCACCATTTTTATCCTGAATGTCGCCTGAAATAAAGAGCAAATAAAAAACAAACAAAATCATAACTGAAATGAAAATCTGAATAATCACTCAGAGCTGCTGAGATTCGGGCATTTCGAGCAAAATAAAATTATATTAAAAAACTCGATTCAGGATTTTAATGAATTGATGTCATGTTATCCAAGCCAGAATCGATTTTAATCGTAAATCGATTATCAAAACCCACCCCTAGCTGAGACAATTTAATGAGCAGAGTTGTTCCAAACAGTCAGGCTAAAATGACAAGATAACAATATAAATACATACCTCACAGTAACTGCACTTGTTGAGTCTCTTTCTGGTGTGGATCTGTTGGTGTCGTCTCAGGTAACGTGGAGATTTAAAAGTCTTCTCACACAGGTCACATTTATAAGGTCTCTCCTCAGTGTGGGTAAACATGTGTTGTTGTAAGTCTCTGTCTGTGACAAACTGTTTGCCACACTGATCACAGCAGTACACATCATGTCCGGTGTGAATGCGTAGGTGTGTATTTCGGTTCCCTAACCGGCTGAAGGTTTTCCCACAGATGTCACAGCTGTATGCCTTAATTCCAGAGTGGGTAACTAGATGATTCTGTAAGCTGCTACTGTGAGTAAAAGCTTTGTCACACTGATCACAGCTGTACGCTTTAACTCCACTGTGGATGAGTTGGTGTGTTTTTAGGGAACGCTTCCAGGAAAAAGTCTTTTCACACAAGTCACAGCTGTACGGTTTCTCTCCAGTGTGGATGACCTGATGACATTTTAGTGTAGACTTAGCAGGAAAATCCTTCCCACAATCATCACAGGTGTGTGTTTTCTCTCCCTTTCTTGGTTGAGGTTTGTCGGCCTCCTGAGAGCGCTGACTTCTCGCTCCATGTTGGTCCTGCAGTGACAGAGATACAAACAGAGGCAGTGAGTGAAATGCAGTCGTGGAACAAACTCAACCTTCAAACTCCCTCCATTAACACTAGTTTTAAACCTGAAGGTGGAGCGTGGCACCAAACACATTAAAGGTCTCTTATCCCCACCTGCTGGTAGTTCTGACACATTACATTCAACCTGGTGTTAAAAATAATTCATGACTTTTCAAACACTCTAAAATATTTTTTCCTTATTTTCCTTACTTTTACTCCCCACACAAAAAGGACTTTCTACTCATTGTATTTTCAAAACAGACTTTTTTACTTTTGGTTTGAGAAATTTGAGGGGAGTTATTTCATCACTAAGGGCATCAAACATCAAACCAATTTGAGCCTGAAAAGTAACACATGAAAGACAATCCTGATCGTGTACTAATCACCAGGGTATGAAACATAAAAAGAGATGAAAGAGGCAAAACTGTGAGTCATAGTCAGGAGTTAAAGTGAGACGTTAGGGCTGCACAATTAATCGTTAGAAAATCGCGATCTCAATTCATACTTATGTGCGATCTCATTTACAAATGACAACGATTAAAAAAAAAGAAGAAACAAAAGATGACGATTGTACCGCATTTTGATCCGGGACATGAAAACAAGCGCTCACTCTTCCTGCTCAACAAATGACATGGGCGGAGCCTTATACCACGAGATACAGAAGCCAGCTTGCTGATAAAATTGGCAGGGGAAAAAACAACGGAGAGCACGTGAGAGATGAAGCTGTAAAGGCCAAGAAAGTGACAGGAGAAAATCCGTCCCGGTCAACCACCCAAACATCAATAACGGGAACCTTATACAGCGCTGTCGAACTCCCGCAGGCACAAAGAAATTATGGAGGCTTTCACTTATCACCTGGCTAAAGATATGGCTCCCATCAACACTGTGCAAAACGAGGGATTTAGGAAAATGATCAACACCCTAGACCAGGGGTCGGCAACCTGCGGCTCCGGAGCCGCATGTGGCTCTTTAGTCCTTACAGTGCGGCTCCGCGTGGTTTGGGAAATAAATTAGAAGTATTTAGCTGAAGTGTATTTTATTTATGTTAGTTCTTTGTTAACTTGTAGTTCTAAATTGGAAGATTATTGTGATATTGAAATATAAAAATAAAATTATATTCTATTTTTTTTTCCCGCTCAAAATAAGCGTCACACTGGCGGAAGCCGATATACCCCCCGAAACGCCGTGCAATTTATCGAGACTTTCAACCCCATGTAGGACAATTATGGATCTTCGGATCCACATTATGTCAGCAGCTGTTCTCCACCGTGAACTATGTTAAAAACAAACACCGCTCATGCCTCACAGATGACAGCTTATAGTCCTGCGAGAAGATGAAAGTGACTTCGTACAACCCCGATCTGCAGACGCTGTGCGCAGAGGTTCAGGAGCAGAAGTCCCATTGTAAACATATCAGGGCAGACCCGACGATGTTTGTACACTCAACAAAAATATAAACGCAACACTTTTGTCTTTGCTCCCATTCCCCATGGGATGGACGTAGAGACCTAAAATTCATTCCAGATACACAATATAACCATCCCTCCCAAACAGTGGTCACAAATCAGTCCAAATATGTGGTAGTGGGCACATCTGCCATATTGAGATAATCCATCCCACCTCACAGGTGTGCCACATCAGGATGCTGATCTGACATCATGAGTAGCGCACAGGTGTACCTCAGACTGCCCACAACAAAAGGCCACCCTGGAATGTGCAGTTCTTTGAGCTATTGGGGGTCTGGGGACCCAGAACCGGTCAGTCTCTGGTGTGACCACCATTTGCCTCATGCAGTGCAACACATCGTCGCATGGAGTCTATCAGATTGTCAATTGTGGCCTGTGGAATGTTGGTCCACTCCACTTCAATGGCTGTGCGAGGTTGTTGGATATTCGTGGGAACTGGTACACGCTGTCGTATACGCCGGTCAAGCACATCCCGAACATGCTCAATGGGTGACATGTCCGGTGAGTATGCTGGCCATGCAAGAACTGGGACATTCTCAGCTGCCATCTGCCCTGAACAATGTGAACCATGATTCATCCGTGAAGCGCACACCTCTCCAACGTGCCAGACGCCATCGGATGTGAGCATTTGCCCACACAAGTCTGTTATGGCGACGAGCTGGAGTCAGGTCAAGACCCCGATGAGGACGACGGGCATGCAGTTGAGCGTCCCTGAGACGGTTTCTGACAGTTTGTGCAGAAATTGTTTGGTTGTGCAAACCAATTGTTCCAGCAGCTGTCTGGGTGGCTGGTCTCAGACGATCTTGGAGGTGAACCTGCTGGATGTGGAGGTCCTGGGCTGGTGTGGTTACACGAGGTCTGCGGTTGTGAGGCCGGTTGGATGTGCTGCCATATTCTCTGAAACGCCTGTGGAGATGGCTTATGGTTGAGAAATGAACATTCAATGCACGGGCGACAGATCTGGTTGACATTCCTGCTGTCAGCATGCCAATTGCACGCTCCCTCATTGCTTGTGGCATCTGTGGCATTTTGCTGTGAGACAAAACTGCACATTCCAGGGTGGCCTTTTGTTGTGGGCAGTCTGAGGTACACCTGTGCACTACTCATGATGTCAGATAATCCATCCCACCTGTGAGGTGGGATGGATTATCTCAATATAGCAGATGTGCCCACTACCACACATTTGGACTGATTTGTGACCACTGTTTGGGAGGGATGGTTATATTGTGTATCTGGAATGAATTTTAGGTCTCTACGTCCATCCCATGGGGAATGGGAGCAGTAACAAAGGTGTTGCGTTTATATTTTTGTTCAGTGTATGAACATACTTTTCAGCATCTCTTTATTGACCACTTTTCACACACGGTTGCTGTACGTATACAGCCGGCTGTAGCTTTTCAGCTCACAGCCCGACACACACCAACACAACAGCATAGAGAGCACAGACTTTAAGGCGGCGAGGCGTGATTGCGGGTCCCGCTCAGATGCATCTGCCTCCCCTGCAGCAGCGCTGCAGACCACGCCCCGCCACACACATTAACCAGGTAAAATACATATTTAGGCAGAATTTTGCAAATATCTATTTTTCATCTTTTAGCAGCATAGTGCTTTTTTCCAGTTTTTTTTTTTTAAAGTCAGGTCAAGGCTCCAAAAGCCCAAAGGCGATATAAGGGTGGCGGCTCACAGCAGTTTTTCTTTGCTACATGGATCATTTTAGTTCAGCTGGGTGTCTTTCCTTTTGTTATATTTCTTTAAGAGTTCAAAATGTGTTAATTACAGAAATAAAATGTAATTTTCTCTGTAGCACTTCATGGACTTCATAAGCAACACACCTTAGTTGTTCACACAAAGCATAAAGGTAAAAACAATATATACAGTGTTATCTTCATTTGAGATGTCAAAAAGTATTTGCGCCCCCATCGTTTTCTTTTGCGTGGAACCCGGGTCCAAATGGCTCTTTGGGTGTTAAAGGTTGCTGACCCCTACCCTAGACAAACGCTACACAGTGCCATCCTGCAACTATTTTTCAAATGTTGCACTACCTGCTGTATACACGCAGTGTCGAGCAACGGTGGAGACTAAATTGTTCTTATGTTCAGTCTCAACTATTACGAAGTTGATGTGCAGTTAATAAGTGTAATAAATATTTATATTAGAAAAGAAAATCGTGAGAGAATCGTGATCTCAATTCTAAGCAAAAAAATTGTGATTCTCATTTTATGCAAAATCGTGCAGCCCTATGAGACGTTGTTCTTCTTTCTTTTTTGCACAGCACCTGAACAAACAGGTAATTTCAAATGCAGCGTTTCTATCAACAAACATCAGCAAACACACAAACTGTTTGTGTGCAGTTTGTCTCACAGTGTGTTGCTGGCTAAAGGTCCAGCTGCTGTACATCACAGGGAGAGAAAAGAAAGAGAGCTAACTTCACTCAGAGATGGAGAAAGATAAGACACACAGGACAGGAGAGGAAGAAGAGAGGTTAGATTTAAAGGGAAGGACTGCTCAGTGGGATTTGATCAACTGGAGATTAAAGCTTACATGTAAGTCCTCATGTGTTGAAATCAGATATTGGGTCTGTACTAGAGATGGCACGATACCACTTTGTTATGTCCGATACCAATATCATAAATTTGGATATCTGCCAATACCAATATGAATCTGATACTGTGTGTTTTTAATCAATAAAACTGACCACCACTGGTGGTCAGAGGGCCCGGTGGCGCCAGTGTCCGGCAGCCTCGCCTCTGTCAGTGCGCCCCAGGGTGGCTGTGGCTACAATGTAGCTGCCATCGCCAGTGTGTGAATGTGTGTGTGAATGGGTGAATGACTGAATGTAGTGTAAAGCGCTTTGGGGTCCTATGGACTAGAAAAGCGCTATACAAATGCAGGCCATTTACCATTTACATTTTTTAATATCATGATCAAGTAAAAAAACAAACAAAAAAAAACACTAAACGTATTCTGTTATACCTGTATGCAAAAAATACACTGCACCCAAAATATTTCATAGTTCAGCAATACTGACCAATCTAATGAATGTAAACCTACTCCATCCTCCCTATTCTGGTATTTTAAAGAGTAAGCAACCTAACTAATAGGGCTCTAAAACTCCCAGCAAAAAAAAACAAAAACAAAAGGCAACCACCCACCCTCCACCTCATGATACTTGCAAGGAAATCAATTATTTTTCAAGAATATTTAAATAGATTCAACATCTTCAACAGATTTGCAGACTGCACAGATGAGACCTTCCCAAAGGAAAAAGTAGTATAGCTTACTAGGGTATATTAGACTTGATAGTTACGATATACAGTAATGAACTTCTATACATTTTATATCAGATTAAAACTTTGGGTGTAAGCTTCGTATAATTATTTATTAAAAGATAGACATTTTAAATGAGAATAAGAAAGAAAAGCATGTAAGTCCTCATGTGTTGAAATCAGATCTTGGGTCTGTACATGTGTCATTATGTCTTTTTTTTCAGATTATGAAACATGCTGCAAAACAATCTGAGGCAGATTAACTGTGCCGCCTCAGATGCAGCCTTTTCCAGGCAGTAGAATTGCTAACATGCTAACACAGTTTAATGAGCAGAGTTGTTCCAAACAGTCAGGCTAAAATGACAAGATAACAATATAAATACATACCTCACAGTAACTGCACTTGTAGAGTCTCTTTCTGGTGTGGATCTGTTGGTGTAGTCTCAGGTAATGTGGAGATTTAAAAGTCTTCTCACACAGGTCACATTTATAAGGTCTCTCCTCGGTGTGGGTAAACATGTGTTGTTGTAACTGTGAGCCTGTTGTAAACTGTTTGCCACACTGATCACAGCAGTACACATTTTCTCTGGTGTGAATGCGTAGGTGTATATTTCGGTACCCTTTCCGGCTGAAAGTTTTCCCACAGATGTCACAGCTGTATGCCTTAATTCCAGAGTGGGTAACTAGATGATTCTGTAAGCTGCTACTGTGAGTAAAAGCTCTGCCACACTGATCACAGCTGTACGCTTTAACTCCACTGTGGATGAGTTGGTGTCTTTTTAGAGCAACCTTCCAGGAAAAAGTCTTTCCACACAAGTCACAGCTGAACGGTTTCTCTCCAGTGTGGATGACCTGATGATATTTTAGTGACTCCTTCAGAGTAAACTTCTTCCCACACTTGTCACAGCTGTATGTTTTCTCTCTCTTTCTTCTGTGAGGTTTGTCGGCCTCCTGAGAGCGCTGACTTCTCGCTCCATGTTGGTCCTGCAGTGACAGAGATACAAACAGAGGCAGTGAGTGAAATGCAGTCGTGGAACAAACTCAACCTTCAAACTCCCTCCATTAACACTAGTTTTAAACCTGAAGGTGGAGTGTGGCACCAAACACCTTAAAGGTCTCTTATCCCCACCTGCTGGTAGTAGAAACACATTACATCCAACCTGGTGTTAAAAATAATTCATGACTGTTCAAACAGTAAAATAATTTTTTCCTTACTTTTACTCCCCACATTAAAAAAAAAAAGGACTTTCTACTCATTGTATTTTCAAAACAGTCTTTTTACTTTTGGTTGGAGGAATTTGAGGAGAGTTATTTCAGAATCAGAATCAGAATACTTTATTTATCCCTGGGGGAAATTATTTTTTGTTACAGTGCTCCATTATAAACCAACATTAAGACAAGACAGACAATATGCTAACTAAGAATAGTACAATATATACATATACATACATACATACATACATACATACATACATAAGTCACTCATAAATAAATAGCTGGAAAAGAAACATGTGTAGTTGTAGCAGTAACCAGTGTGTTAAGTGGATGCGTTGTACAGGGAGATGGCCACAGGCAGGAAAGATTTCCTGTGTCGTTCAGTGGTGCTTTTCGGTAATCTCAGTCTCTCACTGAACGAGCTCCTGTGACTGACCAACATGTCATGGAGTGGGTGGGAGGTGTTATCCAACATTGTCTTTATCTTGGACAGCATCCGCCTCTCCGACACCACCTTGAGGGAGTCCAGCTCCATCCCCACAACATTGCTGGCCTTACGGATTAGTTTATTAAGTCTGTTGGCATCTGCGACCCTCAGCCTGCTCCCCCAGCATGCAACAGCATAGAGGATCGCACTGGCCACAACAGACTCATAGAAAATCCTCAGCATTTTCTGGCAGATGTTGAAGGACCTCAGTCGCCTCAAAAAACTAGAGACGACTCTGGCCCTTCCTGTAAAGTGCTGTGGTGTTTTTAGCCCAGTCCAGTTTATTGTCAATGTTTACTCCAAGGTATTTATAGTCCTCCACAATGTCAACACTGACCCCCTGGATTGAAACAGGGGTCAAGTGTTTCCTGGTCTTCCTGAAGTCCACGATCAGTTCCTTGGTCTTTGCCACGTTGAGCTGCAGATGATTCTGCTCACACCACGTGACAAAGGAGTCGATCACAGCCCGGTACTCTGTCTCATCATCCCTGCTGATGCATCCAACCACCGCAGAGTCATCAGAAGACTTCTGAAGATGGCAGGTCTCTGTGCAGTGGCTGAAGTCTGTGGTGTAGAGGGTGAAGAGGAAGGGGGAGAGGACAGTCCCCTGTGGTGCCCCTGTGTTGCTGATCACCTTGTCAGACACACACTGTGGGAGACGTACATATTGTGGTCTTCCTGTCAGGTAATCAACAATCCAGGACACCAGAGAAGCATCCATTTAATCACTAACTGTGTTATTTAAAGACTGCATGAAGATCCTCTGCAGGTTAGTGCAGGATAAACAGGTTCGTTTGCTGAACTGTGATGGATTTAAAGTAAAGAACAGTGTGTGACTGGTGCACAGTGACTGTGGTGCTCATGTCACAGTTAGATTACATCAAGTGTAGCAGAGATTCATTTAAACTGAAGCTCATGATGCTGACATTCATTCACTGAGTTCCACCTTCATACCAACAGTATAGTGTCTAATATAACGACAGTGTACTGTCAGTGTAGAGGATGGAAATCAGCCAGGACAGCTCATGAAACATCTGCTGACATCTGGTTGAATTCAGTTGTGTACATCCACAGAGAGCAGCAGGTCAGCTGATCACAGCCTGTACTTTAAGAAAATCTACTGGAGCTCTCAACAGAAATTATTGTGAGCTGTGATTCTTTTCCCCACGCTGAGCCACTACAGCTGATTTTAGGGTTCCCACCTGCTCAATCCCACTTTAACCTCTTCCCTGCTCATGTTCCTGTTTAGAGGCAAAGTCACGCTCTACAGTGTAGGCAACAGAAAATACACACATGTTTTATTTTCCTTCATTTTCTAATTAACTGATTCAAACAGAGAACCTTTATTAGAAATAAATAGTTTGTATTTGATCTACTAATCTTATTTTATTATTACATTAACAAAGCACAAGGTTCAGTTAACTTTGGATAAAAACATGTGGTTAAAAAGTTCTTCAAGGAGCTACTTTTACTTTTTTACTCTGATTACATTTCAGAGCATTTTTTCTTTTTCACTGTTACTTAAGTAAAGAAGGTGAATGAATATTTTTACTGAAGTATTTTTAACACTAATATCTGTACTTCTACTTAAGTATAGAGTAAATGTACTTTTGCCTCCTCTGATCATTTCTATAATATTATTTATATCAGTGATGGCCAAATGAAGCTTTCTGAAACACTGAAGCTTTTATTGAAAAAGGTTCATTACTCGAAGCTTTTCAACACAGTCCTCTTTGGTGACATCTGCTGGCCAAAAATATGAAGAGCAGCTTGAATCTACAAATTATAATATAGAGCTTCATTATAATTGCCCACTCTACAGAGCTCAGCTGACAGCTTCTGTCTGATATCGGGCTGCTGTTGTGGTGCTTTGAACGTGTATTTTTTGGGGTGATGAAAAAACTGTTAGGTTTAATGTATGTGTTGTAGGTTGCCATTTAAAAAGCTACACAATGCCATTTAGAAAGCTAGAATGCTTCTGTTTGCTATCTAGGTAACCCACGCATATGACTACGTGCATGACATTGATAAGGGGAACAAGCAGCCTTGAGAAGAACAGATTCTACCAACAACAATCTGGGAGAGCTGCACTCCCATCATATAACCACACACAATGTATAATCACACTTGCACAGCACAATCACTTCGTAACCAGTTATAGTAGTTTCTCATAGGTAATACAGCAACAAGCTTTATGAATATTCATGTGTGTAACCAATAAAAACAACCTGCAGGGGGAAAAGCAAGTTGAAGTGGGTTGGAGACAACTGCTTCCCCCTCGCGAGTGAAAACTTGAGCTCTGTGTGACCTCGTTCCTGAGTGAGTTTCTGTTTATCCAGCAGTATCAGGGGTAAAACTCTGACAAATGTCCATTTGATTATTAATAATGTTGATGAATAAACCTTCCTTATTTTAACATGTGCTGTGGTCTCTAAAAAACAACATAATATACAACACAGTCATATAACAGGTTGGGAGGATGAGAGTTTTAGACGTGACTGATTATTTGGTGAAACTGTGATATTTTCCTCACCTCCTGTGTTGAGCTCATTGTTTCCTCTGTAGTGACTCAGCTGAGTCCAGATGGCTGAAAATGTTCCTCTGCTGCTCCGTCAGACTCTTCTCCTCCTGCTGATCAGCTGGGACACAAAACAGATCTTTGTTAGGCTCCACACTGCACTGAAGAGTCAAAGTGTCTCATATGTTCATCTGACAACACAAAGTACAAATTTCACTCTGATTGCTTGTAGAAATCTTGTGAGACGTGTTGTGCTGCAAAGTGAGGAAACTCTCTCACTCACTTATACTTCAGGAGGAACTTTGTGACATTGGCTCTAATATTCTAAGCAGCCCTTTACTATGACAGGGCCAGAAAGTCCTATTTGAAGGTTTGGGAGAAGGACCATGTTAAAGGTGGATTGGGGTTTATACACTTTGTTATGATACAGGTAAGGCTGTAAGAGCCTGAGAAGGTGTCCTGAATGAACCTCTAAAACCAGTTTTCAGCTAACGACTCTGCTTCAGTCTGGAAAACAGCAACTACAAGTTTAAAGACTCCATCAACAATTCACACCCAGCAACAGCCTGAACAGCTCCTCCTGTGGTTTCCACAAACAGGGACAGACCTGTTACTCCCCCACCCCACACTTTCCACACCTTCAGTCCCACCACCTCCACTATTCCCCAACAACCACTGATTAAAGCTCATTGATCAAATGCTGTGATTGCAGCGACTCACTCACTGTTGTCGGGATGAAATATTATTTACTGTTACTATTCATAATCATTAGTAAAGCGCTATATAAAAATACAGGCCATTTACCATTTACAGGCCATTATTATTATTGTTGCATCATTTATGATTTATCATTATCACTTCATTGACACATTTATTGAAACTGTTGATGTTATGTTAAAGTCTGTATTTCAGGTGTTAGTATAACTACATTATAATCTTATATACACATATAAGCTCGGTCAAGTTAATTAATGGTTTGAAGCTACAGCTGGCGCGAGTTCGACTGATCTATGGAGCAAAGTTCAAGTTGAAAGAATTGCCCTACATGTTTACAGTACAATTTACCACATATTGAAGGCTGGTGTGTATGCTCAACAGCCTGCTGCATTGAAGTTTGCCTGGTAATAGATGACTCAAACGGAGTCAGGAAGTATCCGGTTGTTCAGTCTGACGTCACTAGCCGTGTCTGGGCCTAAACTCCGCTGCAGGTCCATATATCAAACGATCACTATGGCATTACTGAGAGTTGAAAAACTGTCTAAAGTCTTTCATCTTTAATAAAATGATCAGCGTTCTGCTCTACCAGGTGTAACAATTGAGTTTAACATCCAGGCATCCATGAAAATGGAATTTATGACATTTAACGGAGTTAGAAGTTAGAAGCTAGCGAGCTAAGTCCCTGCTATCTAAATACAATATAGCATGTCCTGACTGCGGGGTTTTGGAAACAAATTAAAACGTACAGCTCTGTTATCACTTCCAACATAAATGAAGACAGAAAACTAAACAGCAGTGACGTTTGTAGGATTACTGAAGTTTGGCTAGCTGGTACATAATGACGTGCTACGTGACCGCTAGCGACACAGCTATGTTAGCATAATATAAACAAGCTAACTTTTTTTCCACTCGATAAAAGTTAACGTGAGTGTTCTCGGTGGTCAGGAACAAATGTAATCACATGGCAGGATGCTGTAAAAGGACCAAACTTCAGCCAGGAGAACAACTGAGATAATCCATCCACAATACGAGGTTAGTCGTTCATATACTGCTGCATGGGCTGGGCTGTAGTTAAATCCTAAGGTTTTAAAAACTGAGCTTAAATAAATGATTAGCGGTAATAAAAGCCGAGGGAGGTCAACAGGGATCACTGACTGTTTTAGGAGCTTTTTGAGATCAAATAGAAGAAAATACATAACATTAAACATGTTAACAACACAAAAGCCATATTAAACGCAGACTACTTTAGGCCCGGAAGTAGGATTCGTCGCGTCATCACTGAACAACCGGATACTTCTAAAATGTCTTTGTTTGTTGAGTGAGGTCATGTACTGAGGTTAAAACACAGACATAAGTCGGCCTGCACACATAGTAGACTTGTGTTGCTTGTAAACGGCATGCTCATGTTCTGTTTTGAAGTGCAGAGGGAGTGGAATAACAGGCAGCATCTGGAGGAACAGAGGAAGTAGCTGTTCTTTTTTAGAATATGTCCTCGCTGGAGTTACTGGAACATGCATCTGCGGTGACGCATATTACAAGTATAAATATCACACCCACCTATTGTTCGCGGGAGATCGAGGCTGATGTTTTGCAGAGCCCATCTTCACCACATATATGTGTTTTAATAAAATCATTTGTGTTGACCCACTATGGACTTTCAGTCGTATGTCTCTTCTCAAATTCGAACCACAACACTGAACGGTAATCATGGCCATTGATTAATGAGCTTTGATCAGTGGTTTAAGTGCTTTCCTTCCTGCTTTGACTGCAGCTGTGTTTGACACAGGAAGACATTTTTACATTCTTCATGATTATACTTTATTCTTTTTGAGGGAAGTGCAGCTTTAAACCTTCACATGATTCAAGTCAACAGAAACAAATCAATCTGAACGATCACAAGTGGGAAAAACTTCTGTAGATAAAATGAAATCAAACCCAACATTCAATCCACAACATGATTAAAAACATGATTCTCCCAAATCACAAAGAGCTGCACATTAACCAACACAATATATTTTTATTCTCTGTGCTTTCAAATATGAACACTGTTTACTTTCATCTCTGTTTCATTAGTTTTTGTTAACATCTTCCTGTGCATCACTTTACAGCAGCCAGACTCATTAAAATGAGACTTTGTAGGAGTTCACTTCCTCTCATGTGTTCATCCACAGCAGCTGGACTCTTCTCTCAACGTGTTCACAATAAACTGTGAACAGACACCGAGGAGAGCAGCAGAAGACCTCATTCAGGAGCTAAACTCAACATGAACTGAACTCACAGTAAAGTTAGCTCGGTGCTTACCTTTAGATGAGCCCACAAACCGAGAGAAACTCCGTGATGAAGCTGCAACTCTTTCCAAACACAGGAAACAGATCAGGGAGCAGAGACCCACGTGGTTCACGCTGATCTCAGCTACGATCCAGGAGACAAGGGTGGGCAGATCGATGCAGATATCGATCCAAACGGTGGTTTAGTTTGTTTTATCATCCAAATTCCCTACTTTACTCGCTTAGGACGAAACGGTAGCTCCGTCTGTGCAAACTGTGTACGGCATATGATCCCGGAACAGGCTTCTTCTTCTTTATATTGTTTGCACCATTTTGTTGTTTGGCGGTTGTTAAACAACAAAATGGTGCATTACCGCCACCAACTGCTGTGGAGTGGAACGTCGACACACAAATCCTCCCTCAATGTATACTCTGTTTTAAAAACTGGAATAAGGCCTGACAACTTTCACTTCTTGAACCCTTTTGCAGTAAACTTACATTTTGAACAGCGGGCGCGTCAACATTATCCCCCTATTCAGCTTCTCGGCGACTCAAAGGTTTGACAGTCACCAATACTAGTGATCAAACCAATATTTCCAAATCTTATTCCAGATATGACCACCTCCTCTCTCCTACTCCTTCCTGTGCTTCTCATTTCTCCTACCCTCCTTAAATTTCTTTCTCCCTCCCACTGTTTTTGTCATGTTTCCTTTATTTCTCGCCTTATTATACTCATTATCTCTGTCTGACAGAAGTTAATAGCCAGTTCAGTTAACCCATGTTTTGTGGCTTTCTTCACAACTCTGTCGTTTCATTTCCTCTGACTCCATAGTGAGCTGGAATCCATAAAAAGCCAACTATAAGTCCCATCATGTGTATTTCGTTAAATGTTTGCTGAACCTCTGTTAGTACATCTGCTCTACTTTCTGAGTGGCTACACTGTAAACTGGCCAATGAAGAGCTTCAGTCTGAACAAATGCCTGATTGTAACGGTCACATGTCTTCTACCCACTGAACAGCTGACAGTACTGGAAGCATTTCTCCAGTGTGTACTGACGGTCCACCATTGATCCTTTTCAGGGACCACAAATGCTACCCCGGTTTGACTGGCTGTATTCTTTGATGCCAGCCCCCAGGCCTCTGGTAGAGGACCTGAGCTTGAATGATAAACCACCTGCACGGGCGAGAGGGGAATTTATCATCTTTCTGTCTGGTTGGGGTTTTTTTTAGCATCTATTTTTTATTATTTGGTAAGAGTGAATTCTGGTCCACACTAGTTAGTGGTGGCAATGCCCCACCTCCTTATTTGCAAACCGTCAAAAAAAGTGAGCATGCACCAGGAGAGGAAGACTGTGTCCAAATTCAGGGGACTGATACTTGAAATGCCGTATTTGTAGGCAATTATGTCACAGTGATGCGATGAAGGCTTTCCAAAGTCGAAGAGTCCTCCGAATGTGGTGACGAACGTGTCCTACTTTTCCACACATTTCAAGGATGGGTCTGGTGTATCCTTTGTGGCCCACCATATCCCAGGATTCACTGCGAGTCATACAGGAGAATTTTTCCTCATAAGAATAGCAGACAAAGTAGGAGTTACTGCTGGAGAGGAATACACTATTAAATGAAGTATACGAAAATCTGGTCGTATAAAAGTTACATTTTTGTAGCGGTTGTGTTGTTAGACTTTGGGCATTTGCATATGGTTTTTTTAAAAAATTAATATAATCTTTGTAAAAACTGCTCGTAGACTCGCTTGTATGGTGGGTCTTGTGATTTTTCATGTATTGCCGCTAACACACAGCTGATTTAGATTTTTAGAATTAACCTTTTTGTGATATGCTTTGGTACCAAAGAGCAAACGGCTCAATTTATTAAAATCAGGCAATAACAATAACCTCTTCACTGGGGTGAAGAATCCAGCCACTGTGGCATGGAGGTACAAGAATAAATCAATTTACACATCATATTGATTTGGGTACGGTTTATTAACCCTCATGCTGTACAGAACCTGTGGTGTCCAGATTGTAGATGGATTTAGGGATAGATATTTGATGGCACCTGTGTGTGAAGTCCAATAGACTTGGACATAGAGGATTGGGTCAGGGTCCGAGGATTCGTGCGATCTAAGGCAGGATCAATAACACAGTTTAAGTAACCACCCAATATTAAAAGATGGCGAAGGACCTCATTGAAAGCCACACGGGCCCGCGCTGTCTTAGCAGTGTGGTTGGTGAACACAGAAATGGTCATATTATTTATCTGAACCGTCTGCAGCTCCCTGGCCTTCTGGAGAATCCTAGCACAGTCCGCGTAATAGTGCAGCTTCACAATCATAGCGCGGGGACTGTTCCATCTCCGTAACTGTGCTTCTGAGGCCAGCGAATTCCTGCTGCATGGTCATTATGTCTGAGGAAAGGTCAGTTTTTAGTTGCTGTATGTTGGACCTGATAGACGTGAGATTCTCTGCAAATGCTGCCGTCAGTTCCTTTTTAAACAGTGCTGAAATTTCTTTACGAAGTTCAGAGAAGAGTTCAGCCTTCGTGAACGTCTCCGTATCGACGAGCAGCGTGTTGGGCGACCCAGGCAGTGGCGAAGTTTTACCATGAGGCGGGGATGCAGTGTTAGCAGCAAGCCGCAAGTTTGACTGAGAGGTGTTTGCGCTCTTATTAACCTTACGCGACATTCTAAACGCAAAAAGCAAAAACATTCTTGTCTCGGAACTATACAAAACAGTTGATATATCAAAAAAAACCAAAAAAACGTCAAAATGTGCTTGGAAATACTCGATAATAACTAGACTCTGTAGGAACTACTAGGGGAGGTAGGATCTAGATTCTGTGTTTTTAACAGAGGGGTTACCTCAGCATGTTTAAAATAGGACGGAACACAGCCTTGCCTCAGTGAATTGTTGATGATGGATAGTAGTGTGGGACCATTGCTGGTGAGAGTCCCAGACAGGACAGAGGGAGGTAATATATCTAAGGAGCATGATGAGGATTTCATTTTACCTATTACTGCAATTAAGTCATTGAGTGTGTTTGGAGAAAAAGAAGTAAATGACCTGGGACAACAAGGGGCATCTTCATAAGGGGAGGCACTTGAGGAGATTTTGGATCTCAAGTCCATCAACTTATTTACAAAGTAATTGAGGAAAGTGAGGTTGATCTGATCACAACCTGGTGCACCTTGTCCCTGTGTATAAGCCCTTAGTGCACAGGGAGCCACCAGCCACCCGCACAGTGCAGAGATGGTCAGAGGAAAGCGAGGAGGCTCTTAATGACCGTTTTGAGTCTACTGTGTGGGAGGTGGTCTGTGAAACCACGGAGAGGACATCGACAGCCTGGGGACATGCATTACAACAAAACAATGTTGGCAAAGTCTGGAGAGGCCTCAGAACCATCTCAGGGTACAAACGTCAGAACTCTCTGCCTGGCAGGGATGTGAGGTGGGCAAATGAACTGCATCATTTCTTCAACAGGTTTGATTCATCCATGAGGCAGTCTCCAACATCGGCTGCAGACTCACCCACACCCACTGCTGCTGTTCCACCTCTGACACCTCAGATACTTAACACCTCCTCTACTCACCCTGGTCACTCCTCCCCACCCCCAACAACAGCATCCAATACACACTTAACACAAGGCTCCAGCCTGCCTCTCTCAACCACCCAGCTTAGGAGGGAAGTGAGGAGGATTAAAGCCAGGAAAGCTGCAGGTCTAGATGGCATCAGCTCAAGGGTTGTCATGTCCTGCGCAGACCAACTGTGTGGGGTGATGGAGCACCTCCTCAACCAGAGCCTGAGGCAGCTCTGGAAAACCTCCTGTGTTGTACCAGTGCCAAAGACCTCAACAGCTATGGGCCGGTGGCTCTGACATCCCACTTGATGAAGACCCTGGAGCGGCTGGTCCTGGCTCAGCTTCGGCGCCTGGTGAGCTCATCACTGGACCCACTTCAGTTTGCCTAGCAGCAAAAACTGGTTTGCAAAAAGGCTGCAACTTCAGTGGTGTGGCTTTGTTCCGTCAGATACACAACAAAGCACTATTTTTGGTAGCACATGCTAGCGGGCCGTCGTTATTACCGTGTTTTTTTGGAAAATACGGCACACTTAAAATCAATCCTTTGATTTTTCTGAAAATCAACAGTGCCACTTATAATCCTGTGTGTCTTATGTATGAATTCTGGTTGTGTTTACTGACCTGGAAACGATTTTATGTAGTACACGGCGCTCGAAAAGGTTTTAGTATGACTTTTCTAAGCTACGAATCCGCACCGCTTGATGGATTGTTGGAGCATTACGGCTATCGTAGGCAGGAGCCTCGCGGGGTGATAAAAACTGTGCTTCAACATAATATTACCGTATTGTGTGTGTATAACCTCCTTTTAAGTTTTGTGGATATTCTACATGGTTATGCTGAAGATATGTTGGCCATTTTCCACTGGAAATGCCTTTTGGTTAAACTGTCAGCAAGGAATTTGCATTTGCACTGTTAATTTTTATATAACTGTAATGCACATAAAAACAGCTGCTTGTTTATGTGAAAATACATTGATGGGGTTTTTTGCACTAATAAGGTTGTAAAGTATTTTGTCTCGTGTCAATGATATCGTCAGTCACCTGGATTTTGGACTACCTCACTGACCGACCACAGTATGTGAGAACTCAGGGCTGTGTGTCGGAGAGGGTCGTCTGCAGTACGGGGGCCCCACAGGGAACCGTTCTGGCTCTGTTCCTCTTCACCATCTACACTGCAGACTTCTCCCACAACTCCACCCAGTGCTTCCTGCAGAAGTTCTCTGACGACTCTGCAATAGTCGGCCTCATCACTGATGGGGACGACAAGGAGTACAGTACAAAAGTGCATCACCCCATCACTAGGAGTCCCAGGCTTCTACCTTTCTACCTTTAAAACCCGCCTTCCAGCCAAATGGCTGGTAGGCTTTTAGCTAAGCTTTAGCTTCAGCCAAGTGGAAGCTAAATTGGCTAGTCATTCATATGTAAATTAGGTTGTTACCTGGGAATTCTGGAGGGAGGGGAGTGGGGGTGTGTGATTGAGGGGGTGGGGGAGCTGCTAAAAGCTGTGAACTTCCTTTTGTGTTCACTTTGATGCATTCTCAATCATCCAGGGAAATAAATCTCCAAAAGTCACCAACTTGGAGTGTTTCAGTTTGCCATCTTAGGGAGAAATCAACACACATGGGTGTATTTCCTTTGTTGCTGCGATTTATTGATAAAAACAGTACAAAAAAACAACCATTTGTACACATATTTACAAATAATAATAAAAAGTGAGTGAGTACATTTCAACATTTTCAACATTATACCAGTGGTCTGATTGATGCCACAATGGATTGCCCTGAAGAATTCTGTGGTGTACGGACCTCCTCTCCAAGGAAAGAAAATGCAGAGAAGACTCACCACTCAGCAGGCCTTGGAAATGATCCTGAGGGAAGTCGACCCTTGTGACTCGGATGGAGAAGACCTAGAAGTTCAGTCGGATTCGGACTCAGAGCTGTCTGATCAGTCTTCCGGTTAGTTTCATTTCATGTTATTTCCTAATACATTTCAAACAAGTAAGTGGATGTAGTTAGTAAGTAAGATATTTCAGACATTATTCTGATACAGAGGAGGAGGAGATACTGGAATTATAATTAGTATCTATTAGGGATGGGTATCGAAAACCGGTTCTTGTTGAGAACCGGTTCCCACTGTTTCAATTCCTTGGAATTGTTTGCCATTTTTGCAAACGATTTCCTTAATGATTCCAGTCGCCCCGAATGACGTCACCACGTTGCGGAGCGTCATTTACCTGGCAGGAAACATGGCGGCTCAAACGCTAAAAAGTTTGATTATACTTTACGAGAACGGATGACAACAGGGCAACTTGCAATACTTGCAAAGTAGATATTTCATTTAAGGGAGGAAACACTACGAATATGCAAAAGCATTTCCTCACAAAACACGCGATGACCTTAAATGAATGTCGTGTTTTTAATTCCGCTCCGGACTCGTGAATCTCAACCCAGCAGCAGCGGTAACGTTTGCACGTCCTCTCCCGTTAATGCGGCAGGTAAATAATCAACTAACAGTGCATATTATGTTAGCGCGATCTGCCTTATTACAAAACCTGCCATTACTGTGCATTTAGGTGACCGTGATGAGAGAGACAGACAGAGTCTGGCTCAGATGCTGGCAGTTCTCGCTGCAGTCTACCGGTAGCGTCTCCTTTCAGGCCAGGATAGACGAATGTCACCGAGCAGTGACTAAGTTTGTGGTAAAAGGCTTTAACCCATTTGCCACAGCAGATGCCCCCGATTATCGGTAAGTGAATGTGTTTAATTGTAGGCAGGGACATTACTGGATATTCTTGTGTAATTGCCACAGAACAATTTATGTTATACTTTGTTATTGCTGCAGACGAATATTTATTTTATTATTTTACATTTACAATTTTTTTTCCTGGGGACCCTGTGACACCCCATTGAAGAGCCGTAGGCTGGATCTCTTAAGATCTCACTGTTGGGTTTGTAAGGCCATGTTACTCCTAAATGTCTACCTTGTTCAAAGAGAAGATATAAAACAAAGTTCTAAGCTAATCGACCTTAGTGTTCTCCTTTTTTTTTTAAAAAAAAAGAATCGATAAGAGAATCGATAAAGAATCGATAAATGTTAAGTGCGCATGCGCCAACCAGCGTGCAGCCTGTTACAGTCGCTCCTGCTTTTCTCTTAGTTTAGCTCTTTTTTCTTACGTATTCTTTTTTTTTCTGACTTGTATTTTCCTCCGTTTTCTATCTCTTACTCAATCATGTGGATTGAGAGAGTTTTTGTTCTTCTGGTGGCCGTGGAACTGTTACTTTTATCATGGAACGGGACCGCGGCACATCTCCTACACGCACGGACTGTTTACTCCAGAGATCAGCTGATCGCCCTGATGCCGGCCGGCTCGCTGGCCAGGCCCGCAGAAGTGCCCGCAGAAGTACCAGCTGAAATTTGGAGGAAAACACATCGGGGATGCAGAGGTCAAGGACAGAAGAGAAGAAAAAAGGTGACGGTGAGACAGCGGAGGCTCGAAGCGAGGAGGAGGTTTAAACCGTGTCTGCCGTCTATCGTGATGGGAAATGTGCGATCGTTGGCAAGTAAAATCGACGAGCTCTCAGCACTGGTACGGAGTCAGAGGGAATACCGAGAGTGTAGCCTGATGTGTTTCACCGAATCATGGCTGCACCAGGTCATTCCCGATGAGAATGCTTCCGTGGAAGGCTTCCACACTGTTCGGGCGGACAGGGACAGCATCGCTAGCGGTAAGCGTAAAGGAGGTGGGCTTGCTGTTTTAGTTAACAACCGGTGGTGTAACCCTGCCAACATAACAATCAAAGAAAGGATTTGTTGCCCGGACACTGAACTGTGTGCTGTTGGACTCAGGCCGTATTATTTACCCAGGGAATTCTCTCACGTCATCTTGGTGGCTGTTTATGTTCCCCCCTCTGCTAACCCCACAGCTGCATGTGACACTATCCACTCTGCCATAGCTCGGCTACAGACTCAGCACCCGAGTGCCTTTATTGTGATCTCGGGTGACTTCAACCATGTATCACTGGACAATACACTACCAACATTCAAACAATATGTGGACTGTCCCACCAGGGGAGAGAAAACTTTAGACTTACTGTATGCTAACGTCAAGGATGCATACAGCTCCTCCTCCCTCCCCCCACTTGGTAGGTCAGATCATAACCTGATTCACCTCACCCCCCGCTATGTGCCAATTGTGAGGAGGGAACCTGTGACCACCAGGACTGTTAGGAGGTGGTCAGAGGAGGCAATAGCGGAACTACAGGGCTGTTTCGAGGTGACCGACTGGGAAACACTCTGTGAGCCTCACGCCGAGGACATCAATGGGCTTACTGAGTGTATCACAGACTACATAACTTTCTGCACCGACTCCATTGTTCCAGCTCAGACTGTTCATTGTTACCCAAATAACAAGCCGTGGGTGACTAAGGACATCAAAGCCCTCCTCAACAACAAGAAGAGGGCTTTCAGAGGGGGCAACAAAGAGGAGGTGAGGAAGGTCCAGGTGTTACTAAAGGACAAGATCAGAGAGGCTAAGGACAATTACAGGAGGAAGCTGGAGTGGAAACTCCAGCAGAACAGCATGAGAGAGGTGTGGAGGGGCATGAAGACCATCACTGGATTCAGGCCAACCAACAGCAGGGGAGCTGAGGGAGGTGAGAATAGAGCCGACGAGTTGAATCTGTTTTTCAATAGATTCGACACCACAGTGTCTGCTCCCACCCCCACAACCTCACCTGCAGTCAGCCTGGAATCCAGAGCCACACCACTGTGCCAGCCTCTCTCTTCACATGTTGCCTCCTGTGAGATTCCTGACACCCCTCCCCCACCCATCACCTTCACTCAATACCAGGTTGAGATGCAAATGAGGAGACTTCACTCAGGCAAGTCTGCTGGACCAGACGGAGTGAGTCCCCTTGTCCTCAAGACCTGTGCCCCCCAGCTGTGTGGAGTCTTTCATAAACTGTTTATGCTGAGTCTGAGTCTGCAGAGGGTCCCGGTGATGTGGAAGACATCATGCCTCGTCCCTGTACCAAAGACGCCTCGTCCCAGTGGCCCCCAGGATTACAGGCCCGTGGCACTGACCTCCCACATCATGAAGACCCTGGAAAGGCTCATCCTGGACCAGCTGCGACCCATAGTAAGACCACATCTGGATCCCCTTCAGTTCGCTTATCAGCCTCGTCTCGGAACAGAGGACGCCATCATCTACCTGCTCAATCGTGTCTACACCCATCTGGACCAGCCGGCGAGCACTGTGAGGGTCATGTTTTTTGACTTTTCCAGTGCTTTCAACACCATCAGGCCGACCCTCCTGGGTGATAAGTTAGCAGCGATGCAGGTGGATGCTTCTCTGGTGTCCTGGATTGTTGATTACCTGACAGGAAGACCACAATATGTACGTCTCCCACAGTGTGTGTCTGACAAGGTGATTAGCAACACAGGGGCACCACAGGGGACTGTCCTCTCCCCCTTCCTCTTCACCCTCTACACCACAGACTTCAGCCACTGCACAGAGACCTGCCATCTTCAGAAGTTTTCTGATGACTCTGCGGTGGTTGGATGCATCAGCAGGGATGATGAGACAGAGTACCGGGCTGTGGTCGACTCCTTTGTCACGTGGTGTGAGCAGAATCATCTGCAGCTCAACGTGGCAAAGACCAAGGAACTGATCGTGGACTTCAGGAAGACCAGGAAACACTTGACCCCTGTTTCAATCCAGGGGGTCAGTGTTGACATTGTGGAGGACTATAAATACCTTGGAGTACACATTGACAATAAACTGGACTGGGCTAAAAACACCACAGCACTTTACAGGAAGGGCCAGAGTCGTCTCTATTTTTTGAGGCGACTGAGGTCCTTCAACATCTGCCAGAAAATGCTGAGGATTTTCTATGAGTCTGTGGTGGCCAGTGCGATCCTCTATGCTGTTGCATGCTGGGGGAGCAGGCTGAGGGTCGCAGATGCCAACAGACTTAATAAACTGATCCGTAAGGCCAGCAATGTTGTGGGGATGGAGCTGGACTCCCTCAAGGTGGTGTCGGAGAGGCGGATGCTGTCCAAGATAAAGACAATGTTGGATAACACCTCCCACCCACTCCATGACATGTTGGTCAGTCACAGGAGCTCGTTCAGTGAGAGACTGAGATTACCGAAAAGCACCACTGAACGACACAGGAAATCATTCCTGCCTGTGGCCATCTCCCTGTACAACGCATCCACTTAACACACTGTTTGCTGCTACAACTACACATGTTTCTTTTCCAAATATTTATTTATAAGTGACTTATGTATGTATGTATGTATATATATGTATATATTGTACTATTCTTAGTTAGCGTATTGTCTGTCTTGTCTTAATGTTGGTTTAAAATGGAGCACTGTAACAAAAAATAATTTCCCCCAGGGATCAATAAAGTATTCTGATTCTGATTCTGATTCTGAATCGTTAAACAGAATCGAAAATGGAATCGGAATTGTGAAAATCTTATCAATACCCATCCCTAGTATCTATGCATGCATTTGTGATTTTGGTTGACCTTCCCATTGCTCACAATTTGAATTTGTTCACACTGCAGATGAGGAGACTGCTTCTCCACCTAAAAAGAGAGCTTTTTTGGGGACTGAGACAGCGAAACATGGCACAGTGTGGCGTGAAGAACAGGTGGGGACCTGTCTCCCTTTCACCCCAATAGAAGCGTACGCTGCAGATGGAGAGCCAACGGCTAAGGCCAGGAGAAGTATCTCGAGTCGCCTTCAGAGCTTCCTGTGTTTCGTCACTCTTGACATGCTTCATAGCATTCAAGAATGGACTATTCAACATGCACAGCAAACGGAGCATGTTCATTGGTTCATGGACCTCCCTGAACTAATGGCATTTATTGCAATTGTCATCTTGCGGGGGGTTAACAGGGTTCCATCTCTACGTGACTGCTGGTCAGCAAACCTGGGAAACCCACAGATAATTGGAACTATGGCACGAAACCACTTCCAAGACATCATGCAACACCTACGCTTTGATGACAAGTCCACCCGCAGTGATCGAGCAAAGACTGATAAGTTCGCTGCAATTTCCAGTGTGTGGGGATCATTTGTCACCAACAGCATCACGTGCTACAACCCTGGTCTACATATCACCGTTGATGAACAGCTTTTCCCATCAAAGACTCGGTGCTGTTTCCTGCAGTATATTGCAAGTAAACCTGACAAGTTTGGGATCAAGTTTTGGGTGGCTTGCGACCTAAAATCCAAGTACATTTGCAATGTCTTCCCATATCTTGGCAAGGACCCCAATCGTCCCACTGGGGAGAGACTTTCTGAAAATGTAGTAATGAGGCTGATGGAACTATTCCTAGACAAGGGCAGAAATGTTACCACGGACAATTTTTTCACATCGCTTTCACTTGCGCAAAAACTTCTTAGACGGAAAACCACCATCCTCGGCACAGTCAACAAGATTCGCAGGGAAATTCCTCAATCCACTAGACAGACAGATCGCAATGAATTTACCACTCAGGTATGTTGCAGGTCTTTTGTGGTTCTATGTTTATGTGTTTCATTGTGTGTAAAAGGGCTATGGAAATAACAATTTATCTTATTTCTTAGGTGTTTTCAACCTCTGCTGCCACGCTGACGGCGTATGCGGCCAAACGGAAGAAGACAGTCTATATTCTTAGCAGCATGCACAGCGTGGTTCAGACTGATAACACTACCAAAAGGAAGCCAAACACTGTCACCCTTTACAACAAAACAAAGTGTGGCGTGGATGTGATGGACCAGATGGTTCGGGAGTACACTGTCCGCAGAGGAACACGGCGCTGGCCAGTTGCCGTGTTTTATAACATGATTGACATGGCAGCACTGAATGCACATGTGCTGTATCAAGCATGCACCGGGACGAAGGAAAGACGGGTGGACTTCCTGGTGGAGCTTGCAAGAGAGTTGGCTCACTCTCATGTAGCTGAGAAGAAGGCAAGAAAAGAACAGTTGCTTTGGACACAACCCTCCACACCTAGCCTTGGAAAAACTATCTCTATCTCTATCTCTACTTTTAAGATTAGGCTTAAAACTTTCCTTTTTGCTAAAGCATATAGTTAGGGCTGGACCTGGTGACCCTGAATCCTCCCTTAGTTATGCTGCAATAGATGTAGGCTGCCGGGGGATTCCCATGATGCATTGAGTGTTTCCTTTCCAGTCACCTTTCTCACTCATTATGTATTAATAGACCTCTCTGCATTGAATCATATCTGTTATTAACCTCTGTCTCTCTTCCACAGCATGTCTTTATCCTGTCTTCCTTCTCTCACCCCAACCGGTCGCAGCAGATGGCCGCCCCTCCTTGAGCCTGGTTCTGCCGGAGGTTTCTTCCTGTTAAAAGGGAGTTTTTCCTTCCCACTGTCGCCAAAGTGCTTGCTCATAGGGGGTCATATGATTGTTGGGTTTTTCTCTGTATCTATGAAGCGCCTTGAGGCGACTTTTGTTGTGATTTGGCGCTATATAAATAAAATTGAATTGAATTGAATTGAAAAAGAGCCATGTGTCAGGTCAAACACAAATGCAAGAACAATCATGCCACTGTGCGATGTGTTCACTGCTACAGATACACATGTGGTAAATGCAGACTACAGATACCATGGCAGTGCCAGAATTGTGAGTGATTGCTAAAAATGTTGAAATGTACTCACTCACTTTTTATTATTATTTGTAAATATGTGTACAAATGGTTGTTTTTTTGTACTGTTTTTATCAATAAATCGCAGCAACAAAGGAAATACACCCATGTGTGTTGATTTCTCCCTAAGATGGCAAACTGAAACACTCCAAGTTGGTGACTTTTGGAGATTTATTTCCCTGGATGATTGAGAATGCATCAAAGTGAACACAAAAGGAAGTTCACAGCTTTTAGCAGCTCCCCCACCCCCTCATTCACACACCCCCACTCCCCTCCCTCCAGAATTCCCAGGTAACAACCTAATTTACATATGAATGACTAGCCTAGCTTCCACTTGGCTGAAGCTAAAGCCTAGCTAAAAGCCATTTGGCTGGTAGGAGGGTTTTAAAGGTAGAAAAGCCAACTGGCTGCTCTCTGGGGCCCTAATCACTACTCAAAACTCATCTATTTAGAATTGCATACACCTGATCTGCTCAGTTCTTATATTTGCTTTTATACTTTTATGACTGTTTATGTCTAAATTTTATCTGCCATGTTTGCTATATATACATTTTTCTTATGTTTTTTATGGTATTGTTTACATGTTACTGTAAGTTGACCTTGATGGTCTGAAAGGCGCCTATAAATGAAATGTATTATTATTATTATTATAAAAGAGGAGTGACTCAAGGCTTTGTGGACTGGTGCCAGCAGAACTACCTCCAGATCAACACTAGTAAAACCAAAGAGCTGCTGGTAGACTTCCGCAGGCACTAACATCCCCCACTGCAACCACTGAGGTCCAAGGTATGGACATTGAGACTGGACATCTACAGGTACCTTGGTGTTCACCTGAACAATAAACTGGACTGGACTCATAACTCAGATGCCCTCTACAGGAAAGGGCAGAGCAGGCTGTACCTGCTGCAGAGACTCAGGTCTTTTGGAGTGAAGGGCCCACTCCTGAAGACCTTCTATGACTCTGTGGTCGCCTCAGCCATCTTTTACGGTGTGGTCTGCTGGGGCGGCAGCATCTCTGCTGGGGACAGGAAGAGACTGAACAGGTTGATCAGAAGGGCCAGCTCTGTTCTAGGATGCCCTCTGGACCCAGTGGAGGTGGTGAGTGACAGGAGAATGGTGGCTAAGCTGTCATCCCTGTTGGACAACATCTCCCACCCAATGCAGGAGACTGACGGCACTGAGGAGCTCCTTCAGTGGCTGCGGCACCTACGATGTGGGACGGAGAGATTTCGCAGGTCTTTCCTCCCCACTGCTGTCAGACTCCACAACAAAGACTTCAACTGACTAAGCACACACATCCACACATGTGCAATACTCTTTCTGGCATCGTTGTATTATACTCAATTGTAAATAGTATTTGTATTCTATTTTATTCAATTGCATGTATTATTTCATTCTATTCTATTGTGTACAGTATCTCATGGATATATTATTCCAGTGTTTTTTCTTAAAATTTTCTATGCAACTTTGCACTGTCCACTGCTGTAACAAAACAAATTTCCTACGCGTGGGACTAATAAAGGTTATCTTATTTTATGCAACCAAGACTACATATCTCCCGTACTGGCATCCTTACACTGGCTGCGAGTTAGGTTTTGAATTCATTTTAAGATTTTATTATGTGTTTTTAAGGCGTTGCATAGGTTAGGACCCTCAAACCTTTCTGATCTTTTAAATTTGTTCACTCCTATAAGATCACTGAAGTCTGTGGATCAGATGCTCTTAGCTGTCCCAAGGTCCAGATTAAACACAGAGGATAAGAAAGGTCTGGCCTCTCTTATCTGGAAACAAAATTAACAAAATTGATTGAAAAACCTGTTGCAAAAATTCCTTTTTATTTTGTTTTGTGAAGCTACAAACTGATGAACTAGATTACTGGTAGAATGATGTATAAATTAAACATGATTTGCCGTCTTATGCATATTGTATTGATGTATCATGACCAGTGATGTGCAATACCACTGATTTCCTTTCTGATCCAATACCAAGTAAAATTCAGGGTGGTATCGACGATACTGAACCAATACCTAGTAGAAAAACGTATTTTTTTTTTTTATTGTATCTCAAATTTTAGCGTCATCATGATTACAGGACATCAGACTACTTGTTCTTATCACATAATAAAGCTGAATTCATCATGGCTCCTTTAAGTTCAGTAATTACTATGTCCTCTGCCTCATGTAATTAGGAGCTGGTGTGTAGGAGCCATTTTTCTTATTTCCCTGTCTTTAACACTACTAGAAGGTTGCATTTCATTTTATGTACTGGTTATGGCAGTGGTAGGTACAGGGTTATTTAAGGTCAAGGGTAATTCTGTCCAGGTGTTGCTGATGAGAAGGGGCAAACCATTTCCTACTGTGCTTAGTCTAGTTACTTGTTGTCTGTGTTTAAATGGAACTTTAAATGGACGTTGCAAAGGAAATAAAAGTCCCCTTAGGCCCCCTCCTTGATTCAGAGTCTTTCCCTTTTGACGTAAATGGTCTCCTTGACTCTGGTCTCAAACCGGCGTTCCTCGCTGTCCAGGATGTGTACCTGTGTTCCTGGAGGACAGGCGGGTCCATGGACCAGTCCACAGCTGAACACCGTACTTGGGTTAAACTTCCAGTGAAACTGAGGCCACAGCTTAGGACAATAGAAGATTGAAAAATGCTGCCTGGTCTAATGGGTCTCAATCTCTGCAACGTTCAGCTTTCAGAATTTGTCTTAAACAGCATAAAAGCATGGATCCATCCCACCTTGCATCAGGAAAACATTGATGAACTTTGAGCAAATGAAACCACAACTTTAAAAAATGAATTCCCAAAATTAATTGTTTCGACATCTTAAACACAAAATCATAAGTTTTAATACCTACAGCAAGTTTAAGGAAAAATAAAAGATTTTAAAGATCTTTCAACCTTTTTTCTCAAATATAAAACAGCTGATGACACTGACATGCATCTTACTATAATGGGAGTGATTTCAGCCCTGAGTGATCACGGTGATGTTTGCACAGAGCAGACAATGAAGTGAATGTTTTGGCACATTGGTAACAGTGAAAGAGTTTATTAGTAACGTGGGATCGTTTGTGTTTGGAGTATGAACTGAGATTCTTGAAGCTCTTGTCACACTGGTCACAGCTGTAGTTTTCTTCCATGTGTGTATGTTCATGAAGGTTACGATTAGCTGAATGTGCAAAGCTTTTGTCACAGTGTCTGCACTTGTATGGTTTCTCTCCTGTGTGGCCTCGTTTGTGTCTTTTAAGGTTGGTTGCAGTAATGAAAGATGACCCACACTGATCACAGACGTGCTTTTTAACCCCACTGTGAATCAGTTCATGTTGTTTTAATCCACTTAATGTGCTGAAGCTTCTCCCACATTCTTTGCAGTATTTCAGTTCTTCTCCAGTGTGTTTACGCTGATGTACTTTTAGACTGTCTTTTCGACTGAAAGCTTTTCCACAAAGGTCACAAACAAAGTCTTTCCCACCACCACAGTGATGACAGGGTTGAGAACTGGATCCATCTGTGTCGCTCTGCTTCTAAACAAAGACACAAAGACGGTGTAAGTCAGTCCTTCAACATTTTTATCCTGAACGTCGCCTGAAATAAAGAGCAAATAAAAAACAAACAAAATCATAACTGAAATGAAAATCTGAATAATCACTCAGAGCTGCTTTTTCATGCAGTAGAATTGCCAAAACATCAGAATCAGTGAGCTGCAAACTTTCAGCCCCGACTGTGTCTGTGCTGTCGGGTGAGAAAGGCGACAACTCACTGATTCTAATCCGCAGGTCTGCGCTTTGTGCAGAATCCGTGTACCTCCTCTAGTTTACTGTTTGAGCTGTTTGGTGGTTGTCAAAATTTTGTGAGGTTTCACCTGAGATTCGGGCGTTTTGGGAAAAATAAAATTATATTAAAAAACTCGATTCAGGATTTTAATGAATTGATGTCACGTTATCCAAGCCAGACTCGATTTTAATTGGTAAATCGATTATCAAAACCCACCCCTAGCTGAGACAGTTTAATGAGCAGAGTTGTTCCAAACAGTCAGGCTAAAATGACAAGATAAAAATATAATATAAAAACATACCTCACAGTAACTGCACTTGGAGAGTCTCTTTCTGGTGTGGATCTGTTGGTGTTTTCTCAGGTCATGTGGAGATTTAAAAGTCTTCTCACACAGGTCACATTTATAAGGTCTCTCCTCAGTGTGGGCAAACATGTGTTGTTGTAACTGCGTGTTGGTTATAAACTGTTTGCCACACTGTTCACAGCAGTACACATCATGTCTGGTGTGAATGCGTAGGTGTGTATTTCTGCTCTCAATCCGGCTGAAAGTTTTCCCACAGATGTCACAGCTGTATGCCTTAATTCCAGAGTGGGTAACTAGATGCCTCTGTAAGTTGCTACTGTGAGTAAAAGCTCTCCCACACTGATCACAGTTGTACACTTTAACTCCACTGTGGATGAGTTGGTGTGCTTTTAGGGAAAGCTTCCAGGAAAAAGACTTTCCACACAAGTCACAGCTGAACGGTCTCTCTCCAGTGTGGATGACCTGATGCTGTTTTAGTGAATCCTTCCCAATAAAACCCATCCCACACTCATCACAGGTGTGTTTTTTCTCTCTCTTTCTTCTGTGAGGTTTGTCGGCCTCCTGAGAGCGCTGACTTCTCGCTCCATGTTGGTCCTGCAGTGACAGAGATACAAACAGAGGCAGTGAGTGAAATGCAGTCGTGGAACAAACTCAACCTTCAAACTCCCTCCATTAACACTAGTTTTAAACCTGAAGGTGGAGTGTGGCACCAAACACCTTAAAGGTCTCTTATCCCCACCTGCTGGTAGTTCTAACACATTACATCCAACCTGGTGTTAAAAATAATTCATGACTGTTCAAACACTCTAAAATATTTTTCCTTTTTTTCCCTTACTTTTACTCCCCACAGAAAAAAAGACTTTCTACTCATTATATTTTCAAAACAGACTTTTTACTTTTGGTTTGAGGAATTTGAGGGGAGTTATTTCATCACTAAGGGCATCAAACTGATTTGAGCCTGAAAAGTAACACATGAAAGAATCCTGATCGTGTACTAATCACCAGGGTTTGAAACATAAAAAGAGATGAAAGAGGCAAAACTGTGAGTCATAGTCAGGAGTTAAAGTGAGACGTTGTTCTTCTTTCTTTTTTGCACAGCACCTGAACAAACAGGTAATTTCAAATGCAGCGTTTCTATCAACAAACATCAGCAAACACACAAACTGTTTGTGTGCAGTTTGTCTCACAGTGTGTTGCTGGCTAAAGGTCCAGCTGCTGTACATCACAGGGAGAGAAAAGAAAGAGAGCTAACTTCACTCAGAGATGGAGAAAGATAAGACACACAGGACAGGAGAGGAAGAAGAGAGGTTAGATTTAAAGGGAAGGACTGCTCAGTGGGATTTGATCAACTGGAGATTAAAGCTTACATGTAAGTCCTCATGTGTTGAAATCAGATATTGGGTCTGTACATGTTACATTATGGGTTTTTTTTTTCAGATTATGAAACATGCTGCAAAACAATCTGAGGCAGATTAACTGTGCCGCCTCAGATGCAGCCTTTTCCATGCAGTAGAATTGCTAACATGCTAACACAGTTTAATCTGCAGAGTTGTTCCAAACAGTCAGGCTAAAATGACAAGATAAAAATATAAATACATACCTCACAGTAACTGCGCTTGTAGAGTCTCTTTCTGGTGTGGATCTGTTGGTGTAGTCTCAGGTGATGTGGAGATTTAAAAGTCTTCTCACACAGGTCACATTTATAAGGTCTCTCCTCAGTGTGGGTAAACATGTGTTGTTGCAAGCTTGAGTCTGTTGTAAACTGTTTGCCACACTGATCACAGCAGTACACAAGATGTCTGGTGTGAATGCGTAGGTGTGTATTTCTGCTCTCAATCCGGCTGAAAGTTTTCCCACAGATGTCACAGCTGTATGCCTTAATTCCAGAGTGGGTAACTAGATGCCTCTGTAAGTGGCCACTTTGAGTAAAAGCTGTGCCACACTGATCACAGCTGTACGCTTTAACTCCACTGTGGATGAGTTGGTGTGCTTTTAGGGAACCCTTCCAGGAAAAAGACTTTCCACACAAGTCACAGCTGAACGGTCTCTCTCCAGTGTGGATGACCTGATGACGTTTCAGGTGACACTTGGAAATAAAACCCATTCCACACTCGTCACAGGTGTATGTTTTCTCTCCCTTTCTTCTGTGAGGTTTGTCGGCCTCCTGAGAGCGCTGACTTCTCGCTCCATGTTGGTCCTGCAGTGACAGAGATACAAACAGAGGCAGTGAGTGAAATGCAGTCGTGGAACAAACTCAACCTTCAAACTCCCTCCATTAACACTAGTTTTAAACCTGAAGGTGGAGTGTGGCACCAAACACCTTAAAGGTCTCTTATCCCCACCTGCTGGTAGTAGAAACAAATTACATCCAACCTGGTGTTAAAAATAATTCATGACTGTTCAAACAGTAAAATAATTTTTTCCTTACTTTTACTCCCCACATTAAAAAAAAAAAGGACTTTCTACTCATTGTATTTTCAAAACAGTCTTTTTACTTTTGGTTGGAGGAATTTGAGGAGAGTTATTTCATCACTAACTGTGTTATTTAAAGACTGCATGAAGATCCTCTGCAGGTTAGTGCAGGATAAACAGGTTCGTTTGCTGAACCGTGATGGATTTAAAGTAAAGAACAGTGTGACTGGTGCACAGTGACTGTGGTGCTCATGTCAGAGTTAGATTACATCAAGTGTAGCAGAGATTCATTTAAACTGAAGCTCATGATGCTGACATTCATTCACTGAGTTCCACCTTCATACCAACAGTATAGTGTCTAATATAAAGACAGTGTACTGTCAGTGTAGAGAATGGAAATCAGCCAGGACAGCTCATGAAACATCTGCTGACATCTGGTTGAATTCAGTTGTGTACATCCACAGAGAGCAGCAGGTCAGCTGATCACAGCCTGTACTTTAACAGGGCTCTAGAGTGCGACCAATCTGGTCGCAAATGCGACCAAATTTTTCAGTGGTGCGACTAAAAAAAATATTTGGTTGCACCTGTGCGACCAACTGTTCGGGTAACAAAAATAAAATAAAAATCTCTGCAACTCTCTGTGTGGTCAACAACAGACACACATTATGCCCCTATCGTGGACTAAACTAGAGATGGACCGATCCGATATTACGTATCGGTATCGGTCCGATACTGACCTAAATTACTGGATCAGATATCGGAGAAAAATAAAAAATGTAATCCGATCCATTAAATATCACGAAAGCACCTCACAAAACTTGCAACACGCCGTAACTCACCTCAGAACGTTAGCACGTCGGAGCAGTAGGCATCACGTGATAGAGCGGCTGTGGCATGCGGGAGCTGTCGGTGGTCTGGATAGCATTTGGAGCTTAGCTACCAACCCGGCATTTCATCTCCGACAAAGTTATCCCGAGAGAAGTAAAGCAAGTGTGTAAGTCCATCTCTGAATGTTTGTAAAGCATTCCTGCGTTAAGCTTAACAAGCGACTGCCTCTTCTTGCTGCTACTTCAATCATGAAACTGCTTAATAATCAGCTGATTGGCTTTTCTGTCGCGAGTCCGTCTCTCTTGTTTGTTTTTGGCCCACTTTGCACCAGAAAGAGGAAACCAGCGGCTGAACAACAGCAGCACGTTTAAGCTTGATAAGCTTTTGTTAGAATTTATTTAATATTACTTTCTACACCAGGATCTTTTTCTACGTAGCTGACGGCTGGTAACTGTGCAGGGGCGGATCTAGCAAAGTTTAGCCAGGGGGGCCGATAGGGCATTAACAGGGAAAAGGGGGCACAAAGACATACTTTTCTTTCTTATTCTCATTTAAAATGTCTAGCTTTTAATAAATAATTATCTGACACCCAAAGTTTTAATTTGATGTAAAATGAATAGAAGTCAATTACTGTATATAGTAACTATTAAGTCTAATATATATACCCTAGTAAGCTATAGTACTTTTTCCTTTGGGTTCAAGGTTCAAGGTTCTTTATTTGTCACATGCATAGTTATACAAGTATAACACACAGTGAAATGTGGGAAGGTACCATCTGTGCAGTCTGCAATTTTGTTGAAGAAAGATGTTGAATCTATTTAATATTTCTTGAAAAATAATTGATTTCTGTGCATTTTTTTTCACACTGCATCAAATTAAGGTTGATTACGTCGATTAAGCATCATGAGGTGGAGCGTGAGAGGTGGTTCCCTATTTTTTATTTATTTATTTTTGTTGTTGCTGGGAGTTGGAACCCTATTAGTTAGGTTGCTTAATATTTACGCTAAGTACTCTTTAAAATACCAGAATAGGGAGGATGGTGTAGGTTTAAGTTTATTAGATTGATCAGTATTGCTGAACTATGAAATATTTTTTTTTGCATACAGGTATAACAGAATAGCTTTAGTGTAGTTGTTGTTTTAAACTTGAGTATGAACTTATACAAAATGCAGCAAGATATTTAAAAAAAACCAGTTTTGTTGATTAAAAAACACTGTATCGGATTCATATCGGTATCGGCAGATATCCAAATTTATGATATCGGTATCGGTATCGGACATAAAAAAGTGGTATCGTGCCATCTCTAGACTAAACCAATCAGAGATAGTAAGGGGCGGGACCTCTCTGATTGGCCGTGGTCCAGTTGAAAGTGCAGGTGGAAGTGGGAGGTGAGTAGCTTGAATAAAGCGATATCGATTCATTTAATCCTGAATCGACTTTTAAATATAACTGTGTTTTGCCAGAAACGCCAGATTCTCAGATTAAAGCTCACAAAACAATTTCAACAACAACCAAACAGCAAATGAGAGCAGGTACACGGATTCCACACAAAGACGTAAACACAGACCCGACGCATCAGAATCACCTTCGTCTTTCTCGGCTTTCTCACCCGACGACCCGTAGACGGACACGCTGTCGGAGCTCTGTGTTTACGTCTTTTTGCGCTGATTCTGAGCTGCAGGTTTTGTCTCTCCAACCAAAATTCACCGAGCCAGCAGCAAAAGAAGCAGCAAACTGCGCTTCACATTTGATCAATGTCATCATGAATTTTGCTGTTTTGCTTCCACGACTATTAAAATCACACTTCATGCACAGCTAGCTCTCTCTCTCTCTCTGTACTTCAAGAACAGTTTCCCGTCTCCAATCTCTGTTTTCTGTATTATTCATTCGTTTATTACCCAGCAGTCTACCGTTGTTTACAGCGCTGTCTTTTTCTTTTTTTTCACTTAAATGACCTCGGACAAGAAAGCCTAATTTTTCTGTTGTTCAATACTGAAGTAATTTAAACTTTATAGGCAGAATATTGCAGAATATTTTTAAGGTTATCTGCTATAAAAAGCCAGACCAGAAAAATCTCCTTCATGTTTTTCTGTGTTTTATTCTCAGTTACTTTGACACAAAGGCATCTGCTGTGATGTTCACAATTCTGATGAAGTCTCACATGTATCAGTACTGATAAATGATCAGAATTATAATATTTCTGACTGTCTGAGGCTAAGTTGAATCAAATCGGGACTTTGAAAACCGGAATCGAACGGATTATAGAAATCAGTGATGATACCCAGCCATAGTGAGCAGCCTAGGCACGACAGAAGTGGATGTAGCTGTAATAGGAAAAGAAGTATTGATAACTTTTCTGTTAAGTTAAGGCCTGATCCTTCTGAAATTCATAGCCAGTGCTCTGACATGGTGTCATCAATCTTTGAAAGCTGAAAAAGCACAGTGTATCCAGAAAAACACATTATATTATATCAATTATTATATAATTTGTGTGCGCCTAACTTTTGTGCCGGTACGCCTAACTTTTTAAAGTTAGGCGTACCGGTACGCCCATGGCAAAAAGTTAGTCTAGAGCCTGTACTTTAAGAAAATCTACTGGAGCTCTCAACAGAAATTATTGTGAGCTGTGATTCTTTTCCCCACGCTGAGCCACTACAGCTGATTTTAGGGTTCCCACCTGCTCAATCCCACTTTAACCTCTTCCCTGCTCATGTTAAATAAATGGTAAATGGCCTGCATTTGTATAGCGCTTTTCTAGTCCCTAAGGACCCCAAAGCGCTTCACACTACATTCAGTCATTCACCCATTCACACACATGTTCCTGTTTAGAGGCAAAGTCACCCTCTACAGTGTAGGCAACAGAAAATACACATATGTTTTATTTTCCTTCATTTTCTACTTAACTGATTCAAACAGAGAACCTTTATTAGAAATAAAGAGTTTGTACTTCATTTACTAATCTTATTTTATTATTACATTAATAAAGCACAAGGTTCAGTTAACTTTGGATAAAAACATGTGGTTAAAAAGTTCTTCAAGGAGCTACTTTTAGTTTTTTACTCTGATTACATTTCAGAGCCTGTACTTTTTCACTGTTACTTAAGTAAAGAAGGTGAATGAATACTTTTACTGAAGTATTTTTTAACACTAATATCTGTACTTCTAGTTAAGTATAGAGTAAATGTACTTTTGCCTCTGATCATTTCTATAATATTATTTATATCAGTGATGGCCAAATGAAGCTTTCTGAAACACTGAAGCTTGTATTGAAAAAGGTTCATTACTCGAAGCTTTTCAACACAGTCCTCTTTGGTGACATCTGCTGGCCAAAAATATGAAGAGCAGCTTGAATCTACAAATTATAATATAGAGTTTCATAATAATTGCCCACTCTACAGAGCTCAGCTGACAGCTTCTGTCTGATGTTGGGCTGCTGTTGTGGTGCTTTGAACGTGTATTTTTGGGGATGATGAAAAAAATGTTTTGTCTATTTGATTATTAATAATTTTGATGAATAAACCTTCCTTATTTTAACATGTGCTGTGGTCTCTAAAAAACAACATAATATACAACACAGTCATATAACAGGTTGGGAGGATGAGAGTTTTAGACGTGACTGATTATTTGGTGAAACTGTGATATTTTCCTCACCTCCTGTGTTGAGCTCATTGTTTCCTCTGTAGTGACTCAGCTGAGTCCAGATGGCTGAAAATGTTCCTCTGCTGCTCCGTCAGACTCTTCTCCTCCTGCTGATCAGCTGGGACACAAAACAGATCTTTGTTAGGCTCCACACTGCACTGAAGAGTCAAAGTGTCTCATATGTTCATCTGACAACACAAAGTACAAATTTCACTCTGATTGCTTGTAGAAATCTTGTGAGACGTGTTGTGCTGCAAAGTGAGGAAACTCTCTCACTCACTTATACTTCAGGAGGAACTTTGTGACATTGGCTCTAATATTCTAAGCATCCCTTTACTATGACAGGGCCAGAAAGTCCTATTTGAAGGTTTGGGAGAAGGACCATGTTAAAGGTGGATTGGGGTTTATACACTTTGTTATGATACAGGTAAGGCTGTAAGAGCCTGAGAAGGTGTCCTGAATGAACCTCTAAAACCAGTTTTCAGCTAACGACTCTGCTTCAGTCTGGAAAACAGCAACTACAAGTTTAAAGACTCCATCAACAACTCACACCCAGCAACAGCCTGAACAGCTCCTCCTGTGGTTTCCACAAACAGGGACAGACCTGTTACTCCCCCACCCCACACTTTCAACTCCTTCAGCCCCCCAGTCCCACCACCTCCACCATTCCCCAACAACCAATGATTAAAGCTCATTGATCAAATGCTGTGATTGCAGCGACTCACTCACTGTGAACGGTAATCATGGCCATTGATTAATGAGCTTTGATCAGTGGTTTCAGTGCTTTCCTTCCTGCTTTGACTGCAGCTGTGTTTGACACAGGAAGACATTTTTACATTCTTCACGATTATACTTTATTCTTTTTGGGGGAAGTGCAGCTTTAAACCTTCACATGATTCAAGTCAACCCAACAAATCAATCTGAACGATCACAGGTGGGAAAAACTTCTGTAGACAAAATGAAATAAAACCCAACATTCAATCCACAACATGATTAGAAACATGATTCTCCCAAATCACGAAGAGCTGCACATTAACCACCACAATATATTTTATTCTCTGTGCTTTCAAATATGAACACTGTTTACTTTCATCTCTGTTTCATTAGTTTTTGTTAACATCTTCCTGTGCATCACTTTACAGCAGCCACACTCATTAAAATGAGACTTTGTAGGAGTTCACTTCCTCTCATGTGTTCATCCACAGCAGCTGGACAATAAAGTTTATTGTGACCCTGATACTGCAGCAGATCGCTCTCATCCATTTCCTGTTATCACTTCAAATAGAAATGAGGTTGTAGAGGTTTGGTGCAGGCAGAAAAACAGCTGCAGGGACAATGAAAAGACTTTTCTGCTCCAACATCTCCCAGCATGTTGAGCTAATGATTAGCTGGTGTTTTTCTCCAAACACTCTCTCACTCTTCTCTCAACGTGTTCACAATAAACTGTGAACAGACACCGAGGAGAGCAGCAGAAGACCTCATTCAGGAGCTAAACTCAACATGAACTGAACTCACAGTAAAGTTAGCTCGGTGCTTACCTTTAGATGAGCCCACAAACCGAGAGAAACTCCGCGATGAAGCTGGAACTCTTTCCAAACACAGGAAACAGATCAGGGAGCAGAGACCCACGTGGTTCACGCTGATCTCAGCTACGATCCAGGAGACAAGGGTGGGCAGATCGATGCAGATATCGATCCAAACGGTGGTTTAGTTTGTTTTATCATCCAAAATCAGGATTTTACTCGCTTAGGATGAAACGGTAACTCCGTCTGCGTAAACTGTGTCCAGCATGTGATCCCGGAACAGACTTCTTCTTCTTTGTATTGGTAATTGGCGGTTGTCAAACACCAAAATGGTGCCTTACCGCCACCAACTGGTGTGGAGTGAAACGTCGACACCAGAATCCTCCCTCAATGTATACTCTGTTTTAAAAACTGGAATAAGGCCTGACAACTTTCACTTCTTGAACCCTTTTGCAGTAAACTTACGTTTTGAACAGCGGGCGCGTCAACATTATCCCCCTATTCAGCTTCTCGGCGACTCAAAGGTTTGACAGTCACCAATAGTAGTGATCAAACCAGTATGTCCAAATCTTATTCCAGATATGACCACCTCCTCTCTCCTACTCCTTCCTGTGCTTCTCATTTCTCCTACCCTCCTTAAATTTCTTTCTCCCTCCCACTGTTTTTGTCATGTTTCCTTTATTTCTCGCCTTATTATACTCATTATCTCTGTCTGACAGAAGTTAATAGCCAGTTCAGTTAACCCATGTTTTGTGGCTTTCTTCACAACTCTGTCGTTTCATTTCCTCTGACTCCATAGTGAGCTGGAATCCATAAAAAGCCAACTATAAGTCCCATCATGTGTATTTCGTTAAATGTTTGCTGAACCTCTGTTAGTACATCTGCTCTACTTTCTGAGTGGCTACACTGTAAACTGGCCAATGAAGAGCTTCAGTCTGAACAAATGCCTGATTGTAACGGTCACATGTCTTCTACCCACTGAACAGCTGACAGTACTGGAAGCATTTCTCCAGTGTGTACTGACGGTCCACCATTGATCCTTTTCAGGTACCACAAATGCTACCCCGGTTTGACTGGCTGTATTCTTTGATGCATCTGTATATATTTGTACATAATTATAATACTGATCAATGTAAGTCTGTACTGTATGTAAGTTTAAATTAAATTCCCTATTCCTGTTCTTCTTCTCATGTAATGTGAAATCTACTGTGGCATCAGTATATTTGGCTCCAGGGGAATTTATCATCTTTCTGTCTGGTTGGGTTTTTTTTTAGCATCTATTTTTTATTATTTGGTAAGAGTGAATTCTGGTCCACACTAGTTAGTGGTGGCAATGCCCCACCTCCTTATTTGCAAAACGTCAAAAAAAAGTGAGCATGCACCAGGAGAGGAAGACTGTGTCCAAATTCAGGGGATTGATACTTCAAATGCCGTATTTGTAGGCAATTATGTCACAGCGATGCGATGAAGGCTTTCCAAAGTCGAAGAGTCCTCCGAATGTGGTGACGAACGTGTCCTACTTTTCCACACATTTCAAGGATGGGTCTGGTGTATCCTTTGTGGCCCACCATATCCGAGGATTCACTGCAAGTCATACAGGAGAATTTTTCTCATAAGAATACCAAACGAAGTAGGAGTTAATGCTGGAGAGGAATACACTATTAAATTAAGTATATGAAAATCTGGTTGTATAAAAGTTACATTTTTGTAGTGGTTGTGTTGTTAGACTTTGGGCATTTGCATATGGTTTTTACAAAATTAATATAATCTTTGTAAAAACTGCTCGTAAACTAGCTTGTATGGTGGGTCTTGTGATTTTTCATGTATTGCCGCTAACACACAGCTGATTTTGATTTTTAGAATTAACCTTTTTGTGATATGCTTTGGTACCAAAGAGCAAACGGCTCAATTTATTAAAATCAGGCAATAACAATCACCTCTTCACTGGGGTGAAGAATCCAGCCACTGTGGCATGGAGGTACAAGAATAAATCAATTTACACATCATATTGATTTGGGTACAATTTATTAACCCTCATGCTGTACAGAACCTGTGGTGTTGTTAAGGTTCAAAATTGAGGAAGGAGAGTACAAACCACCCTTGGTCCAGAAGCTCTTGGTCAAACAATGATTTTTAATTCACACGTGGGAAGATCACTAGAAACAGCAATTGATCTTCAACTTAATCAAAGCATAAACAGATATTTATACCGTCAGGGCTTAAATTTAATGACGCCCCTTCAACGTCACAGATACATTTTATACATAGATCAAATCAAAACCACAATGACTTTTGACACCGTTTAAAAGAACAATTGTCTTCTATCTTCATAACAGGTGCTTCCTGTCACTGCCGGATGCTCGCCTGTCATCCTGACACCTCAGCAGCAGTTCTGCGACAAACTGCTCTTTTTGCAACCCCAAGCAAAACATGATTAAACTTTCACCTATAAATGATTCTCTAACTGAGTGTGTGTGTGTGTGTGTCTGTGTGCTAACCACAATTGCACCCTGTTTCACCTCGCGACTAGCTCCTGACCTCTAACCAGACAGAGAGACAGAAGCCGCTCTGATATGTAACAACTGAAACTATGTATGTGTCCTCTACTAAATAAATGTTTTAATCAAGAACCCCTACTAAAAGCTTAATACAAGAATATGAACATATAAAAGATATTAAAATGAACTGTTGTGTAAGCATGTATTGCAATTCCTTCTATGTTCTAGTTTTCCCTCAGCATGGATCATCTAGACACTCTCACTAGGTGAAGCTTTAGACCATTAATGAACCTGAACATCAACTCAAATAAGCACAGATATGCATTGTGTATAAAATAGTTAGAACTGCACCTGGAATACAAAGTTAACATTATCATAAACATCTTAAGGCCATCTTAAAGCTATCTGTTACATTGTTAAAGCAATGATCAATTTGAATAACCTAGTAATTCAAATGGCCTCGTCTGGCCTAAACTACAGATTATATTATTAATGCAATGGTAATAATGATGATTATTTAACAATAGCAGTAAAATAATTTCCCTGCTCCACAGTGTCCAGATTGTAGATGGATTTAGGGATAGATATTTGATGGCACCTGTGTGTGCTGCTTGCCGTCAGCTGTTACCTGCTTTGTTTTTGCTAGCTTTGTTTACATCTGTTTTCTTCAAAAATGTCTGTACACTTCTGGTTTATGACTTCCAATCGCTACTAAATATCAGAGCCACTGAGGTAGAGCAATTCCGACTGGCCCAAGGACGTGAAGATTTTCATATCCCACCTGTGTTCGAGACTGTACCACTGTTCCTCCGGTGCGATCCACAATGCCATCCCACCAGGAAGAAATGTCAAAGAAGGCGAGGGCAACAGGGCAGTGTATTGGTAAAATTCAAAAATTGCATGGCTGCTTCACCAACGGCTAATCCTTACGCTGTTCTGAACAAATTTGCCCCGGAGATCAAGTTGTTCATCTACGGGTGATCCCTGGAATTGGTGCACCTATTGGAATTGGCCAGCAACCCTGTATTAGCTAGATTGACTCTGGTTAATGCGAGGTGCTAAAAAAAGATAAAACCTTTATTTTGAACGACTTCTTCACCACTCATCGCTTAAATCTTCTTCTGGTGACGGAAACTTGGCTAAACTTGGGTGAGTTAAGCTCGCTTTCGGATGTTGTCCCTCCAGGCTGTGAATATCTGAAGTCGCCATGAACTACTGGCCAGGCTGGAGGGCTCGCCATAGTTAATAAAACTATTTCAACTGTCAGCATTGGAATGCTCTTCTGCTAGATTAGGGGATACATTGTCCTCAAAAACCTAAATTTTTTGTGGGGTTCCCCAGGGGTCCATTCTTGGCACAGTTCTCTTTTCAATTTATATCCTCTCTATGCGCTCAATTTTTTAAAAAACATGGCATCTCACACCATTGTTATGCAGACAACTCACGGATTTACCTGCCACTGAAACATAAATCTGTGAGTCCTTTGAAGGGATTGCTGGATTGTTTGGAGGATGTTAAGGCGTGGATGGCTTTAAATGTTCTCAGTTTAAACGAACAGAAAACAAAGATCATTGTGTTTGGTCCCTGTGACCACTACGACTTTGGGCCCTTAGGAATTTATTTTGAAAGAGCCCTTGGGAGGAACCTAGGAGTGAGCTTTGATAGTAATCTAACATTTGATAAACATATTAATGCTGTCATCAAGACCAGTTTCTTTCATCTTCAGCTACTTGCAAAGTGAAGCCAATTCTCTGTTTTAGAGACTTTGAGATAGCTATTCATGCCTTCATTTCATCTCACCTCGACTTATGTAATAGTCTTTACTCTGGTGTTAGTCTGTCATCAGTTAGCCGACTGCAGCTAGTCCAAACGCTGCAGCACAGTTACTAACTGGCACATGGAACTACTTTGAACACCGGCGCCCCCGTGCGTGGCAGCTTGTTACAGCAGCTCCGCTCATTCTCAGCTTCTTTCTTATCTCCTCTTTACTTTTGCCATTTTTTTTTTGTATCTAAAGTTTCAGCTGTTAGATTCTGCAGTCATGGACTACCGTTTTGTGCTAGTCTTGGTTGTCTTTCTCTGTTTTTTTTTTCAACTTTTGTTGGCCGTGTTTGGGAACCCGGCACATGGATATGGATCCTTTGTTTAGTGTAGGTATTAGCTGTTACCGCTGCGTCCCGCAGCAGAGCTGCCGGTGGACAAACACGACATTCCCAGCAAGCTGAGAAGGACACAACGTGGGTGTCGTGCTGGGAGGGAGCGCTGTCGGCAGAGAAGGAGACGCTACAGACCATCTGCCCCTTCTGTAATCACTGGAAACGTAAGATCTTTACCAGGCACGTTCAGAGGGGGGGCGCAAGGGGCTTGAGCACCCGTCCCTTTCCTGATGGGAGCCCAAAGTGCCCGTTTGTTGAGGCATTTTTTTTTTATGTGTGTGTACTTGTGGAGTCCTGTCTGTGCCCCTCAAAAATAATATTTAACTATCAATCATAGTTTTTGCTAAATAAAAGGATCTGACTTGCATCAGTCACATGATCGCCATTAACCAATGATTGCCCTTGATGGCAAAACGCTCTGGTTACGAGCGTTCTGCTACATGGACCAGTTGTTGGAGAGGTATTCCAGTATAAAAATAATAATAAGCACAATTGGAATGTTTTGCTGCTGTCAGAAATTTATTATAGATTAAGTGCAGGAGTTGTTAGGTGTGGATAATTACATAATAGTTAATTGCAATAGCAAGTTGTGCCTTGTTCTCAAATGGACACCAAGTGGAGAGTGATAGATGAGATGAGGGGATGTCATATACTGGCATGAATTCAAAATTCTGCTCCTCACATACAAGGTCTTAAATAATCAGGCCCCGTCTTATCTTAATGACCTTGTAGTACCATATCACCTTATTAGAGCACTTTGCTCTCGCACTGCAGGCTTACTTGTTGTTCCTAGAGTATTTAAAAGTAGAATGGGAGGGAGAGCCTTCAGTTTTCAGGTCCCTCTTCTGTGGAACCAGCTTCCAGTTTGGATTCGGGAGACAGACACTATCTCTACTTTCAGTTCTGTTCTAGGATGCCCTCTGGACCTAGAGGTGGTGAGTGACAGGAGAATGGTGGCTAAGCTGTCATCCCTGTTGGACAACATCTCCAACCCCATGCAGGAGACTCTGACAGCTCTGAGCAGCTCCTTCAGTGGCTGCGGCACCTACGATGTGGGACGGAGAGATTTCGCAGGTCTTTCCTCCCCACTGCTGTCAGACTCCACAAGAAAGACTTCAACTGACCAAGCACACACATCCACACATGTGGATTCGATTGTATGTAGTATTTTATTTCATTCTATTCTATTGTGTATAGTATCTCATGGATGTATTATTCCAGTGTTTTTTCTCAAAATTTTCTATGCAACTTTGCACTGTCCACTGCTGTAACAAAACAAATTTCCCACACGTAGGATTAATAAAGGTTATCTTATTTTATGCAACCAAGACTACATATCTCCCATACTGGCAACCTTACACTGGCTGCCAGTTAGGTTTTGAATTAATTTTAAGATTTTATTATGTGTTTTTAAGGCGTTGCATGGGTTAGCACCCTCATACCTATCTGATCTTTTAAATTGGTTTGCTCCTGTAAGATCACTGAAGTCTGTGGATCAGATGCTCTTAGCTGTCCCAAGGTCCAGATTAAACATAGAGGATAAGAAAGGTCTGGCCTCTCTTATCTGGAAACAAAATTAACAAAATTGATTGAAAAACCTGTTGCAAAAAATTCATTTTCGTTTTGTTTTGTGAAGCTACAAACTGATGAACTAGATTACTGGTAGAATGATGTATAGAATGATTTAGAATGATGTTTTTTCTACAGTTGACAGGCTAACAAACCCTCCTGTGTCAGTGGCAGCTGAACTTCATTCGACCATGACCTGCAATGACTTTGCCAAATTCTTCACAGAAAAAATCCAAAAGATTAGACAAGCAATTGGTACATCAACAGCAGATTCAGGATATGTACTGTGTCCACTGAAAAACTGTTTAAACACTAGAGGTGGGAATCACCATACATCCCGCGATACGATATTATCACAATACTTAACGCACGATACGATATTATTGCAATTTTTTAAAATATTTTGCGATATTCAGATTCTGTACATAAAGGTAAACTTTATCAATATTCATTTTATCTAATATCAAAGTCTCACACTCAGTCTTTCTCTCATTTCAGTCAGTTTTATTGTTGACAAACTGAACGGTTTGTATTACAGTCTAGTCCAACTTAACTGAATGCAACAATCTGGTACAATTATAGCTATTCTGAACTATGCAATTTATGAAAACTATGCAGCCCATTCAGCAACTGAAGAATTTGAAAGTAAATTAAAACAAAATATAATTTTACATTAAGTAAAAAAGTTTTAAACTTAATTAAAATAAAACATGTCTTAAATTAAAATAAGTAAACTGTCATGTTTATTGCTGCCAAAAAAAAAAGTTAAACACATTTGGACAGTGAAGGAATGTCAGGATTCTTGCTCAGAAAAAGGAGCTGATCAACATGCTCTGAAGTAAGAGCATGTTCCAGTCCACAAAAACTTTTTTTGTAACAAAATATCGATTTCTGCTGTCCCTGTATCGATACATTATTAGCAAACAAAATATCACGATGCTACACAGTATCGATTTTTTCCCCCACCCCTATTAAATACCATCAAACAGTTTCACCCTATTAACAGCAAAGACCTGGAGGACATCTTAGGTCAACTGAACTCCTCCTCCTGCTGTTTAGATGTCCTGCCAACAGGTTTTTTCAAAAAGGTCTCAAAGAGTCAGACGTGTTACAGATCGTCAACTTTTCTTTAATGTCAGGTGTGTTTCCAGAACCACTAAAAACTGCTGTAATTAAACCTATACTAAAAAAGGACAATCTTGACAAGACACAAATGAACAACTACAGGCCGATCTCAAATCTCCCATTTTTAAGTAAAATCATTGAAAAGCAGTTTCTCAACAGCTCAATTACTTCTTAAAACAGAATAACTGCTATGATGCCTTCCAGTCAGGTTTTAGACAGAACCACAGCACTGAAACCGCTCTGACCAAAGTGTTCAATGACATATGTCTGAATACAGACAGTGGAAAAATGTCAGTCTTAGTTTTACTGGATCTCAGTTCAGCATTTGATATAGTTGACCACAACATATTACTCAAACGACTGGAGAACTGGGCAGGTCTTTCAGGACTGTACTAAACTGGTTCAAAACATACTTAGAAAACAGGAAATACTTTGTATCAATAGGTAACTTCACATCTGAGCAGACAAGTATCACATGTGGAGTTCCCCAAGGTTCCCTCTTGGGACCCCTTCTGTTTAACATTTACATGCTCCCACTGGCACAGATTATAAAGCACAACAAAATAAACTGTCATAGCTATGCAGATGACACACAAATATATATCACAATGTCACCAGGAGACTGAGGCCCTGCAGGCTCTTGGTAAATGCATTGAGGAAATTAATGACTGGTTGTGCCACAATTTTCTCCAGCTAAACAAAAACAAAAATGAGGTAATAGTCTTTGGTGCCAAAGAAAAATGATTACAGGTCACCAGAGAACTTCAATCTATACACCTAAAAACCACAAACCAGGCGAGAAATTTGGGTGTAGTGATGGATGCAGACCTAAACTTAGAAAAACACATTAAGACAATAACAAAATCAGCTTACTATCACCTCAAGAATATTTCAAGGATAAAAGATCTAATGTCCCAACAGTGCATGGAAAAACTAGTCCATGCATTCATCTTTAGTAGGCTTGATTACTGTAACAGCATCTTTACAGGTCTACCTAAAAAATTCAGTCAGACATCTACAGCTCATTCAGAACTCTGCTGCTCGAGTCCTCACTAAGACCAAAAAAGTGGACCACATCAGTCCAGCTCTGAGGTCTTTACACTGGCTGCCTGTCCGTCAGAGGATAGACTTTAAAGTCCTGATGCTGGTCTATAAAGCTCTGAATGGTTTAGGACCAAAATACATCAGTGACCTCCTGACCCAGTATGAACCTTCCAGATCCCTCAGGTCATCTGGATCCGGCTTTTTATCAGTTCCCAGAGTCAGAACCAGACACGGAGAAGCTGCATTCAGCTTTTATGCTCCATATATCTGGAACAAACTCCCAGAAAGCCTCAGATCAGCTGAAACACTGAGTTTATTTAAATCCAGGTTGAAGACTCACCTATTCTCAGCTGCATTTGAATAAAACACCAAATCCACACTTTTAAGCTTAAATTTCAAAACTTACATTTTAACTACTGATTTTATCTACTGTTCTGATTTTATCGACTGTTTTTTAATCAATTTTAAATCATTCTTTTTATTTGTTTTTGTTTTTGAATGTCTCTGTAAAGCATTTTGAATCACCTTGTTGTGGAATTGTGCTATATAAATAAACTTGCCTTGCCTATAAATGAAACATGGTTTGCCCTCTTATGCATATTGTAAAGATGTATCATGACTAGTAATGTGGGATACCACTGATTTCATTTCTGATTCGATACCAAGTAAAATTCAGGCTGGTATCGATGATACTGAACCGATACTGATACTTTGTACAAAAAATTATTTTATTTATTGTATCTTCTATTGTATCTCCAATTTTAGCGTCATCATGATTACAGGACATCAGACTACTTGTTCTTATCACTTAATAATGCAGAAGTCATCATATAATAAAAAAACTTAAGTGGTGCGCTATTTGAACACTTTGCCTGCCTGCAGCATTAAAGGACTCCGCGAGAGACGTCTGTCTCGCCCTAGCAGCACCTGTCCTCTCCACTTCAGTTCGCCTCAACATACACTCATCATATCCTGCGATATGATTTACTCTCAGGTGTTTGACGAGGTTAGTGGAGCTGCCATGACACCTCACTTTCTTACCACATGAATCGCAAACCATGTCTCGGCTGTTTGTGGAGATAAAATACGTCCGCAGATGACCCCAGTTATGCTCAGCCATTGTTGTGAGTGCGCACGCCAGGCTCTGCGACACATTTATACAGCCGTATTTCAAACATGACTATGAAAGGCGGAAGAGGAAGTAGTTCCTTCCAGTGTAGACGATCCAAATGGTATTTCTTTATTTTCTTTCCACTGTGTTCCTCTTAATGATGAACTACAAATTTACCCTAAATTACTAAAATATCGATATTTTAATATGAGAATCGATTCTAGAACATAAGTTACTGGTATTTGAGGAATCAATATTTCAGTATCGATCCACGCATCACTAATAATGATTTATTATGCCTCCTTTAAGTTCAATAATTACTATGGCTGTGTCCCAATTAAGAGACTGCACGTTTGAAGTACGCGCACTACGCGTACTACGTACGGTGCGTACTATAAGTACGAGAAGTGCGGAAGTGAGAGGCTTGTGAAATGGGACGGTATACGCTTCGTCGCGCTGTTCAGGTTGCCTAGCAACCATAATACTAACCGCGAGACACGTTACATACAGCTTTGTTTGACAGAAATGAAGGAGAAAAATGTTTTGTTGGTCATTCATTTTTGTCATGACATCACTTTGATTAGTTGAGTATCTGAGGCTGAGACCACAGGACTGTAAAACATGATAGTTGGGCTTCATTTCTGTGCTGAATAGTCATTTAAGATTAGTTAGTAAATAACAATTAGTTAATGTTGTTCATGAGACTAAAGCCATCTCACTGTGGTAATGTAAATATAATATGGCCAATATTATAGTATTGTCAGATTATTATATATATATATATATATATATATATATATATATATATATATATATATATATATATATATATATATACACACACACACACACATATACATATATCACTGACTTTCAGGTTGTTGTGTTTGTGGATATATGACTGACTTTACTTATTAAACATTCGCACATAAATAAGTGACGTCATATTCAGTACTTTTGACAGTTCACTCTTCGGCCACTCCATCTTATTAGGGAAATTCCACATACATAAATGTAAATTTCAAAACTCAACCCCATCATTTAATTTGTTTTTGATTGAAATTGAATATTACTTAAACTCTCTTAAATTAACTTCCAATAAAAAAGGTTTATCATTGATTGAAATTCATTCAGAAATGTTTAACGAATGAGCTGTCACAACTTTCAAGTACAAAGTTGTTATGAAGTCTGTCACATTCCCCCCCTTTTTTTCTTTTCTATCCTTTATTTATTTATCCTTCTTATTTCATTGTACTGTATATTGTTACTCTTATTTGCCTTGCATGTCTACTGTACAAACTGAACTGGAATGACTGACTGTTCGCTTTATGATTTCAATGAAGTTTGGAAAAAAAAAAACAACCTCTTCGGCCGCTCCCTTCTCCCGTATTTTGCGGCACACTTCTCCACACCCACCGCCGCGCTATGAATTGTGGGATATATGGGACCACGAAGCGTGCACCGGACCACGCTTGATATTTGGGGAAATCGACGGCGCATTTGGAGTATGCATTTGAAGTACACTTTGAATTGGGACAGCCGTCGTCGCGTGGCGGTGACGTAACTGCACTTAAAATGCGTACTTCAAGCGTACAGTCTCTTAATTGGGACACAGCCTATGTCCTCTGCCTCATGTAATTAGGAGCTGGTGTGTAGGAGCCATTTTTCTTGTTTCCCTGTCCTTATCACCACTAGAGGGTTGTATTTCATTTTATGTACTGGTTATGGCAGAGGTAGGTACGGGGTTATTTAAGGTCAAGGGTAATTCTGTCCAGGTGTTGCTGATGAGAAGGGGCAAACCATTTCCTACTGTGCTTAGTCTAGTTACTTGTTGTCTGTGTTTAAATGGAAATTCAAATGGATGTTGCAAAGGAAATAAAAGTCCCCTTAGGACCCTTCCTTGATTCAGTCTTTCCCTTGTCATGTAAATGGTCTCCTTGACTCTGGTCTCAAACCGGCGTTCCTCCCTGTCCAGGATGTGTACTTGTGTTCCTGGAGGACAGGCGGGTCCATGGACCAGTCCACAGCTGAACACCGTACTTGGGTTCAACTTCCAGTGAAACTGAGGCCACAGCTCAGGACAATAGAAGATTGAAAAATGCTGCCTGGTCTAATGGGTCTCAATCTCTGCAACGTTCGGCTTTCAGAATTTGTCTTAAACACCATAAAAGCATGGATCCATCCTACCTTGCATCAGGAAAACGTTGATGAACTCTGAGCAAATGAAACCACAACTTTAAAAAAATGAATTCCCAAAATTAATTGTTTCGACATCTTAAACACAAAATCATAAGTTTTAATACCTACAGCAAGTTTAAGGAAAAATACAAGATTTTAAAGAGGTTTCAAATTTTTCTCAAATGTAAAACAGCAGATGGAACTTACATGCGTCTTTTATGGGATTGTCTAAAAATATCTAAATTCTGGCTCTGCATCAACAAGGAAATGAACTTGATACTAAACTGTAAGATCTGTAAAGATCCGGGTCAATTCTTACCACAGTTGCTGCCTCTGAATAAAAATCTGGACAAAAGAGATCCACATTATTAAATAAGCTTATGTTTAATGTCAGGAGATGTGTTATTGAACTGGATTACGGAGCAGCCCCCCTACTGTAACTCAGTGTTACAAGGAAATTTTTCATAACTTTCAGGTCAGATTTTTAATAAGCTGCAGGAACCCTGTTCAGTGTGAGTGGAGAGCAGCCAAGTCTCCTCCTCTGATAAACCTCCATCTGTGCCACTGAAAACAGTTCATCTGACTGACTGTAAACATGTTTCCATTTGTCACTTCAGCCTTTACTCTGAAATACAGGAAATGAAATCACAGCTCAAACTTCTTCATCCAACTGCTGGAACAAAGCGAACCACTCGACATGAACACTGAAGCAGAACAGTTTAGAAAGCTTAAAATGAGACTAGGGAACCATTTTCATTCATAGTTGCCTCATCAGATCTTTACAGGAGATTCACTCTGAACTCTGTGGAGCCTGATCTCAAGGGTTTTGAGTCTGACCCTGAAACCAGAAGAGGATCTTTCTGTCTCTTTAGATTCACTGTGATCCAGTGATGGGAGTGATTTCAGCCCTGAGTGATCACGCTGATGTTTGCACAGAGCAGACAATGAGGTGAATGTTTTGGCACATTGGTAACAGTGAAACAGTTTATTAGTAACGTGGGATCGTTTGTGTTCGGAGTATGAACTGAGATTCCTGAAGCTCTTGTCACACTGGTCACAGCTGTAGTTTCCTTCCATGTGTGCACGTTCATGATAGTTACGATTAGCTGATTGTGAGAAGCTTTTGTCACAGTATCTGCACTTGTATGGTTTCTCTCCTGTGTGGACTTGTTTGTGTGTTTTAAGCCCACTTGCAGTAATGAAAGATGACCCACACTGATCACAGATGTGCTTTTTAACCCCACTGTGAATGAGTTCATGTTGTTTTAATCCACTTGATGTGGTGAAGCTTCTTCCACATTCTTTGCAGTATTTCAGTTTGTCTCCAGTGTGTTTACGTTGATGTGTTTTTAGGGTGTATTGGTGACTGAAATTTTTTCCACAGAGGTCACAACGAAAGTCTTTCCCACCAACACAGTGATGACAGGGTTGAGAACTGGATCCATCTGTGTCGCTCTGCTTCTAAACAAAGACACAAAGACAGTGTAAGTCAGTCCTTCACCATTTTTATCCTGAACGTCGCCTGAAATAAAGAGCGAATAAAAAACAAAATCATAACTGAAATGAAAATCTGAATAATCACTCAGAGCTGCTTTTTCAAGGCATCTTCCTTGGGGGGCTCAACCCGGGGTAGCGGTCATGTCCGGTTGGGGGCTCTGTTGGCTCTCAGGTGACTGTTTCCTCGCGGCTGCGTGCAGCGGGGCTAGGGGAGGGTCTGTGCTGACGGACGTGGGTTACTGACCTGGTGGCCTGGCTGCCCCTGGGTGGGTCCGGGATGGGCGTGAGGTTCTGGGGGCGCTCCGTCTCTGGGCTGGGGCCCGGGCCGGGCCTCGGGGGCTTGGGTCCTGGTTGGTGTTTTGCCGGGGTTGTGGGCGGGTGGGTGCATGGGGGCCCAGCCCTGGAGCAGGGTGCCGCCGGTGCGTCGAGCCACCTGGGGGGCTCTTCAACTGGTGGGGGAGATGGTCACATCTGCAGGAGCTTTCCTCTCTTCAGGGACTCTCTCTGCAGGAGGGGGAGATACAGGAGAGGTGGAGGAAGATCTCAGCCTGGGCGTTTACTGTCTTATGTAGTCTGGAAGATGAGTGGATGGTGGGGTGGGTGCAGCTTTTTCTGTGGTGGGGTTGGGTGAACTGTCCCGGGCTCTGTGGGGCCGGGAGGCGCTGCTGCACTGGGCCCCGGTCTGGATGGGCCTGGGCCCTCTTTCTCTGGCGGGTCGCGGAGTGTGGGAGTGCCTACTGGGGTCAGCGGGGGAGCTGGCCCCAGGGAGGGGTTACCTGCCCCTCCCTTCCTTCCCTCCCCATCTCCAGCTGCCTCCCTCTTCCCGCTCCACCACAACCACCCACACATGCAGGGCCTTGGAGTAGGGGTATGTCACCAGGGTGCAGAGGAGGCTAACCCCCCCTCTGTCCCCTTCCGGCTGCCTCTGCCTCAATTTTATCCCACAACTTAGACATTCACATTATTCACACTCTCATTACACATACATATAGGATCTTAGGGGTGGGCACAATCACGGAGTCCATATTACCATCAGGGTGTATACCTCACCCCTGGCGTCGTTGCCCACCTCTCAATTTTAAATACACTTAGACATTGAGGGCTATCAGGAGGGACTATGCGCTTACCTGCTGCTCTCTGGCAGGTAGCTCCATGCCCTCCTGGGTTTTAATTGCACCTTAGAACACACATGCATCAACACTACAATGAGCGGGTGGATGGAGGTTTGGAGTCTTCTCCCACCCCCATTCTCTGCGGCCTGCTGGAGCGGGAGGGCTAGGAGGAGTTGGCCGTCCGACTGCGGTCTGGAGTGTGGGGCCTCCCTGCTGCTACGGAGTCGGGGTGGTCTGCCTCTCCCCACCGCAGGGAAAAGGGTAACACCACCTGGGTCTGGGTGCAGTTCCCCCCTCCAGGGGCAAGGGTACCTAGACCCGGTTTGTAGAGTACGCTTGGGGAGTGTGATCGTGTGTACAGCGTCTCTTTATGTCTGTCTCCACGTTGGTTGAGTGTGGAGTGAGTGCATATGAGAGCATGAGGGGGGGAATGGATGTTTGTGTCTGTGTGTGCCTGTATGTCTGTGTCTATATGTCAGGTTGGGTATCAGACACCACCTCTCTGGGGACACCTCAGGCCCTCCAAGGTTTGGAGGCATATCTCCACCCACCACCACTTCCCCTGCCGGTGGCGGACTCCCTCAGGTGTCGGTGCGTTGGTGGTTCTTTGTGTCTGGGGGTGGGCGCCCAGGTACACACCGGCTCACTCCTTGGCGGCCGCTTATCGGGGCCTGGAACCTGGGGCTCGCTTGGACCACTTCGGAGGTGGGGTGCCCCCGGCCTCTCGGCCTGGGGCTCGGTCACTCAGGCACAGCTGGCTGCCGGCGGAGCTCACGGGCGCGTCACTGCAACTCCCCCTGGCTTCTGCTCCGCGGCTGCTGAGTGAACCCTCATCTGGGACTCTCCTCAGCTCTTGCTGGGACAGTGGCGCGGCTGCCCCTCTGTTGGTCTTCCATGGTTTCTTGTGTTCTGGGGGCCTCTGGATGTCTGGAGTTTTGATCTCCTCCATACCTGCTTCATACCCTGGAGGACGGGGCTGTGGGCCCCCCCCACACTCCCTAGCAGATCGTTACATGGAGAAACCTTTGGAATACAAGCACGCTGATCCACACAGGTATGCACACGGGTGTTCACTGCTCGTAGACTTAAATTACACCTTTCTTGGCTACTACTTCGAAGCACATCTGTCCTGCGTGCTGCACAACAACATTGAATATTTAGTATTTACTGCTGTTTACACTTAGCTAGATTAATGCGATGGTGTTGTGTTTAGTATGTTGCTTTGTTTTTTTTGTTTTTTTTGTTTTCTATTCTTCTCTCAACAGGTGATCCAGGAGATTTTTATTTTTTTTCTCCCCCCCTTTCTCACTGTCCCTCTCCCCTTCTGTTTTTCCTTTCCTTCCTCCCTTTCCTATCCCTCACTGATGTCTGTCCCGTCTGTAACATCTGAAAATAAAATATAATAAATAATAAAAACAAAGATCGACCAAATGGACCAATACGGCAATGCCACGAAGATCCATTTGGCAAAGTAAATCCATTGGGTATCCTTGTTGGTCTTCAGACAACAATTCTGATGGCTAAAGAACCAAATGGGACAGGCAAAAAAAAAAAAAAAAAAAAAAAAAAAAAAGAGCTGCTTTTTCATGCAGTAGAATTGACGAAACATCAGAATCAGTGAGCTGCAAGCTTTCAGCCCCGACCATGTCCGTGCTGTCAGGTGAGAAGGGCGACAACTCACTGATTCTGATCCGCGGGTCGGCGCTTTGTGTTTACGTCTTTGTGCAGAATCCGTGTACCTGCTCTCATTTACTGTTTGGTGGTTGTCAAAATTTTGTAAGGTTTCAACTGAGATTCGGGGCTTTTCGAGCAAAATAAAATTATATTAAAAAAATCGATTCAGGATTTTAATGAATTGATGTCACGTTATCCAAGCCAGAATTGATTTTAATCAGTAAATTGATTATCAAAACCCACCCCTAGCTGAGACAGTTTAATGAGCAGAGTTGTTCCAAACAGTCAGGCTAAAATGACAAGATAAAAATATAAATACATACCTCACAGTAACTGCACTTGGAGAGTCTCTTTCTATTGTGGATCTGTTGGTGTAGTCTCAGGTAATGTGGAGCTTTAAAAGCCTTCTCACACAGGTCACATTTATAAGGTCTCTCCTCAGTGTGGGTAAACATGTGGCGTTGTAACTGCTTGTTGGTTATAAACTGTTTGCTACACTGATCACAGCAGTACACATCATGTCCGGTGTGAATGCGTAGGTGTGTATTTCGGTTCCCTAACCGGCTGAAGGTTTTCCCACAGATGTCACAGCTGTATGCCTTAATTCCAGAGTGGGTAACTAGATGCCTCTGTAGGTGGCCACTTTGAGTATAAGCTCTTCCACACTGATCACAGCTGTACGCTTTAACTCCACTGTGGATGAGTTGGTGGTTTTTTAGGGAATCCTTCCTGGAAAAACTCTTTCCACACAAGTCACAGCTGAACGGTCTCTCTCCAGTGTGGCTGACCTGATGAAGTTTCAGGTGACATTTGGAAATAAAACCCTTCCCACACTCGTCACAGGTGTATGTTTTCTCTCCCTTTCTTCTGTGAGGTTTGTCAGCCTCCTAAGAGCGCTGACTTCTCGCTCCATGTTGGTCCTGCAGTGACAGAGATACAAACAGAGGCAGTGAGTGAAATGCAGTCGTGGAACAAACTCAACCTTCAAACTCCCTCCATTAACACTAGTTTTAAACCTGAAGGTGTAGTGTGGCACCAAACACCTTAAAGGTCTCTTATCCCCACCTGCTGGTAGTTCTAACACATTACATCCAACCTGGTGTTAAAAATAATTTATGACTGTTTAAACACTCTAAAATCATTTTTTCCTTGTTTTCCTTACTTTTACTCCCCACAGAAAAAAAAGACTTTCTACTCATTATATTTTCAAAACAGACTTTTTACTTTTGGTTTCAAACATCAAACTGATTTGAGCCTGAAAAGTAACACATGAAAGACAATCCTGATCGTGTACTAATCACCAGGGTTTGAAACATAAAAAGAGATGAAAGAGGCAAAACTGTGAGTCATAGTCAGGAGTTAAAGTGAGACGTTGTTCTTCTTTCTTTTTTGCACAGCACCTGAACAAACAGGTAATTTCAAATGCAGCGTTTCTATCAACAAACATCAGCAAACACACAAACTGTTTGTGTGCAGTTTGTCTCACAGTGTGTTGCTGGCTAAAGGTCCAGCTGCTGTACATCACAGGGAGAGAAAAGAAAGAGAGCTAACTTCACTCAGAGATGGAGAAAGATAAGACACACAGGACAGGAGAGGAAGAAGAGAGGTTAGATTTAAAGGGAAGGACTGCTCAGTGGGATTTGATCAACTGGAGATTAAAGCTTACATGTAAGTCCTCATGTGTTGAAATCAGATATTGGGTCTGTACATGTGACATTATGTTTTTTCTTTCAGATTATGAAACATGCTGCAAAACAATCTGAGGGAGATTGACTGTGCCGCCTCAGATGCAGCCTTTTCCATGCAGTAGAATTGCTAACATGCTAACACAGTTTAATTTGCAGAGTTGTTCCAAACAGTCAGGCTAAAATGACAAGATAAAAATAAAAATACATACCTCACAGTAACTGCGCTTCGAGAGTCTCTTTCTGGTGTGGATCTGTTGGTGTCGTCTCAGGTAATGTGGAGATTTAAAAGTCTTCTCACACAGGTCACATTTATAAGGTCTCTCCTCCGAGTGGGTCAACATGTGGCGTTGTAACTGCGTGTTGGTTATAAACTGTTTGCCACACTGATCACAGCAGTACACAAAATGTCTGGTGTGAATGCGTAGGTGTGTATTTAGAGTTTCTTTCAGGCTGAAAGTTTTTCCACAAATGTCACAGCTGTATGCCTTAATTCCAGAGTGGGTAACTAGATGCCTCTGTAAGCTGCTACTGTCAGTAAAAGCTCTGCCACACTGATCACAGCTGTACGCTTTAACTCCACTGTGGATGAGTTGGTGTGCTTTTAGGCCACTCTTCCAGGAAAAAGTCTTTCCACACAAGTCACAGCTGAACGGTCTCTCTCCAGTGTGGATGACCTGATGACGTTTTAGTAAACACTTCTCAGTAAAATCCTTCCCACACTCGTCACAGGTGTGTTTTTTCTCTCCCTTTCTTCTGTGAGGTTTGTCGGCCTCCTGAGAGCGCTGACTTCTCGCTCCATGTTGGTCCTGCAGTGACAGAGATACAAACAGAGGCAGTGAGTGAAATGCAGTCGTGGAACAAACTCAACCTTCAAACTCCCTCCATTAACACTAGTTTTAAACCTGAAGGTGGAGTGTGGCACCAAACACCTTAAAGGTCTCTTATCCCCACCTGCTGGTAGTAGAAACACATTACATCCAACCTGGTGTTAAAATAATTAATCACTGTTTAAACACTCTAGAATATTTTTTCTTTACTTTTACTCCCCACAGAAAAAAAGACTTTCTACTCATTATATTTTCAAAACAGACTTTTTACTTTTGGTTTGAGAAATTTGAGGGGAGTTATTTCATCACTAAGGGCATCAAACATCAAACTGATTTGAGCCTGAAAAGTAACACATGAAAGACAATCCTGATCGTGTACTAATCACCAGGGTTTGAAACATAAAAAGAGATGAAAGAGGCAAAACTGTGAGTCATAGTCAGGAGTTAAAGTGAGACGTTGTTCTTCTTTCTTTTTTGCACAGCGCCTGAACAAACAGGTAATTTCAAATGCAGCGTTTCTATCAACAAACATCAGCAAACACACAAACTGTTTGTGTGCAGTTTGTCTCACAGTGTGTTGCTGGCTAAAGGTCCAGCTGCTGTACATCACAGGGAGAGAAAAGAAAGAGAGCTAACTTCACTCAGAGATGGAGAAAGATAAGACACACAGGACAGGAGAGGAAGAAGAGAGGTTAGATTTAAAGGGAAGGACTGCTCAGTGGGATTTGATCAACTGCAGATTAAAGCTTACATGTAAGTCCTCATGTGTTGACATCAGATATTGGGTCTGTACATGTGACATTATGTTTTTTCATAAACTGAAAGATGCTGCAAAACAATCTGAGACAAACTAACTGTGTGATTGTATATATACTAAAATACAACACAGTCATATAACAGGTTGGGAGGATGAGAGTTTTAGACGTGACTGATTATTTGGTGAAACTGTGATATTTTCCTCACCTCCTGTGTTGAGCTCATTGTTTCCTCTGTAGTGACTCAGCTGAGTCCAGATGGCTGAAAATGTTCCTCTGCTGCTCCGTCAGACTCTTCTCCTCCTGCTGATCAGCTGGGACACAAAACAGATCTTTGTTAGGCTCCACACTGCACTGAAGAGTCAAAGTGTCTCATATGTTCATCTGACAACACAAAGTACAAATTTCACTCTGATTGCTTGTAGAAATCTTGTGAGACGTGTTGTGCTGCAAAGTGAGGAAACTCTCTCACTCACTTATACTTCAGGAGGAACTTTGTGACATTGGCTCTAATATTCTAAGCAGCCCTTTACTATGACAGGGCCAGAAAGTCCTATTTGATGGTGAGTTACAGTTGTCTGCAACTCCTTTTATTGTATTGATGTTCGTTCCTCACTAACGGTTTCAACACTCTCTCATCCCCATCTGTTTCCTGTTTCTCGTTGTGAGGCCCCATGATCGTATATGACACATCCTCAGTAGGGCCGGGCCATATCATACTGTTCACGGTAATACCGGTGTAATTTTGGGCAACGATAGGAAAATGAAATATCGCGATAGAATATGGGTAAAATGCGCATGCGCAGTGCCTGTGATTACATACGCACATGGCGGCGACGCAGAATGAGAAGAGCGAAAGTGGATCGTTAAATGAAATGGATGAACCAGAATTGGTTTGTAAAAATGCTGCAACTTCAGTGGTGTGGAACTGGTTTAGCTTTCGTCCGTCAGATACACAACAAAGCACTATTTGTGGTAGCGCATGCTAGCGGGCCGCCGTTATTACAGTGTTGTTTGGAAAATACGGCACACTTAAAATCAATCCTTTGATTTTTCTGAAAATCGACAGTGTCCATTATAATCCTGTGTGCCTTATGTAGGAATTCTGGTTGTGTTTACTGACCTGGAAACGATTTTATGTACACGGTGCTCGAAAATCTGTCAAATGTTTCAGTACGACTTTGCTATGCTACGAAGCCACACCGCTTGATGGATTGTCGGAGCAATACGGCTGTCGTAGGCAGGAGCCTCACGGAGTGATACGTACTGTGCTTCAACATAATATTACCGTATTGTGTGTGTATAACCTCTTTTTAAGTTTTGTGGATATTATACATGGTTATGCTGAGGATATGTCGGCCAGTTTCCACTGGAAATGCCTTTTGGTTAAACTGTCAACAAGGAATTTGCACTGTTACATTTTTATATAACTTTAATGCACATAAAAAAAAAAAAAAACAGCTGCTTGTTTAAGTGAAAATACATTGATGTTTTTTTTGCACTAATAAAGTTGTGGAGTTGTAAAGCATTTTGTCTAGTGTCAATTATATTGTCAGTTATATCGTTATCGCAAATTTTCAAATGTATATCGTGATAAATATTTTTGGTCATATCGCCCTGCTCTAATCCTGAGTACATCCTGTTCTAATCTGCGCAGGCACGTATGCAGTTACAAGCAAAACACTACTTTAAATGACTTCCAGTTTAAACCTTCTATCGCCTCTTGATTAATATGGCACTTATTTAAATATTGCAACATTTATATTTCCCACAGTACTGATGGTCTTTGATTAATGAGCTTTGATCAGTGGTTTCAGTGCTTTCCTTCCTGCTTTGACTGCAGCTGTGTTTGACACAGGAAGACATTATTACATTCTTCACGATTATACTTTATTCTTTTTGGGGGAAGTGCAGCTTTAAACCTTCACATGATTCAAGTCAACCCAACAAATCAATCTGAACGATCACAAGTGGGAAAAACTTCTGTAGACAAAATAAAATAAAACCCAACATTCAATCCACAACATGATTAAAACATGATTTCACCAAATCACCAAGAGCTGCACATTAACCACCACAATATATTTTATTCTCTGTGCTTTCAAATATGAACACTGTTTACTTTCATCTCTGTTTCATTAGTTTTTGTTAACATCTTCCTGTGCATCACTTTACAACAGCCACACTCATTAAAATGAGACTTTGTAGGAGTTCACTTCCTCTCATGTGTTCATCCACAGCAGCTGACTAAAGACTAAATAATATTTTTTATGTTCTTGACAAATTTGTTAATTCAGTCGAAGCTGGTCTCTACTTTGGAATCAGGTTTCACGACCTTTTACTTTGAAATTAGGTGTCCGCATATCTCGCCGTAATACTTAGAATACAAAGGAAACACAAAACATGGTGGAGGCTGACTTGACTGTAATTCTCAAACTGGAGGCTGGGTTGACACCAGTAGCATGTTGAGCTAATGATTAGCTGGTGTTTTTCTCCAAACACTCTCTCACTCTTCTCTCAACGTGTTCACAATAAACTGTGAACAGACACCGAGGAGAGCAGCAGAAGACCTCATTCAGGAGCTAAACTCAACATGAACTGAACTCACAGTAAAGTTAGCTCGGTGCTTACCTTTAGATGAGCCCACAAACCGAGAGAAACTCCGCCATGAAGCTGCAACTCTTTCCAAACACAGGAAACAGATCAGGGAGCAGAGACCCACGTGGTTCACGCTGATCTCAGCTACGATCCAGGAGACAAGGGTGGGCAGATCGATGCAGATATCGATCCAAACGTTGGTAGTGGTTTATGATCGATACTTTAGTTTGTTTTCTCCTCTAAGTTCACTAGTTTACTCGCTTTGGATGAAAAAGTAGCTCCGTCTGTGCAAACTGCGTACGGCATGTCACCACGGAGCATGCTTCTTCTTCTTTATATTGTTGGCAAATAACAAAATGGTGCATTACCGCCACCAACTGGTATGGAGATTGAATTGAAACGTCGACTAGCAAAGCAAAGCATGTCAGGGTGGTGTAAAGCCGCAATGCCCACCCGCTCAACACAGGCAACCCAGTATATGACTGTCCCCTCCTTTCTTACTCCCACTGTTTTTGCCATCTTTTCTTGATTTCTTGCCTTATGATACTCTTTGTTTCTGTCTGACAGAAGTTAATAGCCAGGTCAACTACCCCATGTGTTGTGGCTTCCTTCGCAGCTCTCTCTGTTGTTTCATTTGCTCTGACTCCATAATGAGCTGGAATCCATAAAAAGGCAACTATAAGTCCCATTATGTGTATCTTGTAAAATGTTTGCTGAACCTCTGTTAGTACTTCTGCTCTACTTTCTGAGTGGTGTTACGCAGGGCTGTGCAGAGAGGTTTAAAGGGGCGGGTGCTCAAAGTTAAAAAGGGGCACATTGAACCAGGCTGAATAACAGCAACACACATTCATCAAGAATCTAATATGGGAAGGGCAGGGCTGTGTTGATCTGAGACTGTAGACATTAAAAAGTCCATAGGAGAGATGGTAGCTGATTAAACAAGTGTCATGAGATAATAACAAAATGCAAAGATTGGTGACAGCGCTTGGAACCATAAGGCAACAAAAAACTGTGAGAAATAATTTAGACTCTGCCTGTGACTCACTCTTTGCTTCTCTTCTTCCTTCCATCCCATCTTTTCATATATCACTCTCCACTTGCTATGTGAGAACAAAGCACAACTTTCTATTGCAATAAACTATAAGCTAATTATCCACACCTAACAACTCTTGCACTTAATCTATAATAAAATGATGACAGAAAAATGTTATAGCACTGCCTTTAGTAGCCTCACACAGCTCTACTGTTTCCTCCTCATGTCCTTACCAGCCATGTCTGGACAATGTTATATCATGAGTAATATTTTTTTTAAAAATCCATCAAAATAAAACACACACATGCACGCACACACAGTGACATTTTAGACCTTCTTCAGAATACTGTATATACTATGGGCATCATGGTGCTGATCCAGAATCCTTACATTATTATTTATTACTAGAGCTACAATAATAAAGCAATGAGGAGGGGGAAGTAATAAATATGAAATAATGTCATTATGATGATTCCATTTGTTTCACTATCCACTCTGTGCAGGGGCAAAGCTTATTACATGTTTAAACTGTAGAGATACAATAATTTTACTGCTGTAAAATCCAAATTTTGTCTTATTTAAAATATAAATCTAATATAATCTTCTTCTTAATGTATGTTCTTTAAAATACAGCGTGTTTTTTAAAATATTATAATTATAATAATTATTATGTGGACATGCATATTAGATCGTTTTTTAGTGAAATATAATCCCTCCAGAAAGGCAGGAAAAGCCCTGTAACTTACTTTAAAACTAAACATGTTTCTAAATACTTTAAAACTAAATATGTTCCCTAAAACGGTGACAGAGCTACAGACCCATGACAGCCTTACACAGGTAGCCAGCAGCTATGACCAGCACTACTTGTGCAGTTAATAAAAGGACAGGTAATGTTTGTCGCGCTGTTGCACACACAGCACGCTCGTTTGTTTCAGTTCGTCAGTTGCAACAAGACAACTTACCAACATGTACATAATAAGCTAATACTCCTGTGTGCTATACACTACAGTGTGCGCTGTACACCTACTTACTGGTTTTGTCGCATCAGTTTGTGTCTCTGAGTTAACTTGTGTTTCTCCTACAGCTCCGGACCGCTAAAAATGCGCGTGCAAACTCTGTGTCTGTGTGCGTATGCACGAGCATGTGAGTGCCTGTGTGTGCACGTACCTGTGTGTATGTGTGAGTGCAAGTGAGTGAGTGTGCGTGTAGGTGTGGGTGCGTCGTAACAGTCAAAGCACTGTGTGTGTGTCTGTATCTGTGACTTCCTGCCGGTCATATGAGTAATCTCCTCAGCCAAGCTACACCAAATTCCTTTAGACAACACACAAAACACAGTTAAGATATTACATACACTGAGACCCCCACTCTGCATCCACTGGGCCATTGGCCTCTTGTTGTCTTACATTTACAGATAAGGTGGAGAGTCTCCTGCAAACCTACTTCTAAGTTTATAACAATTATGACCGTTTATTAGATTCAGGTTAAAGCATCAGATTCCGCATCCCCCACTGTAGCTTCCTGTCTCCTTTTATGACAGGCAGACCCCCAGTTTCAATAAATTCCTTTGCCTCTACAAAATTACACACACTCTCAGGCCTATAGCTAAGCCAAACTAAAACACACAGACAAATCCTTCCCTATTTCTCTGATCTACTGGTGGACACTCTCATCTAAGCAAATTTAACACATTATATTGTAATAATTGTTTTCTTGTACTCACAGTGGCTACACTGTAAACTGTCCATCATTGATCCTTTTCAGGGACAACAAATGCTACCCCGGTTTGACTGGCTGTATTCTTTGATGCATCTGTGTATATTTGTACATAATTATAATACTGATCAATGTAAGTCTGTACTTTATGTGAGTTTGAATTAAATGCCCTATCCCTGTTATTCTTTTCATGTAATGTGAAATCTACTGTGGCATCAGTAGATTTGGCTCCAGCAGATCCCAGGAACAACATCGGAGATCTCTGCCCAAGGAGCGCAGTCCTAGGAACAGCTAGGATGTGCAGGACCCTCAAGCTCCCAGGCCTCTGGTAGAGGACCTGAGCTTGAAGGATAGACCACCCGCAGGAGCGAGAGGGGAATTTATTATCTTTTTGTTTGGTTTGGTTTTTAACATTTTTGATTATTTGATAAGCTCAAATTCTGATCCACACTCCAAGCCAGATGGTTGGTGGCAGCAAAGCACCACATCCTTGTTTGCCAAATGCCAAAAAAGATAATGATGGAGAAGAAGGGGGCGGAGCAAAGTGAGCTGCTCCAGGAGAGGAGGGCTGTGTCCAAATTCAGGGGGAATGATGCTTCAATGCACTATTTGTAGGCAATTATGTCACAGCGACGTGATGAAGGCTTTCCAAATTCATCGTCTAAATGTGGCAACAAATGCGTCCTACTTTTCCCCAGATTTGAAGGATGGGTCGGGTGTATCCTTCGTGGCCCACCATATCCCAGGATTCATTTCCAGTCATCCAGGAGAATTTTTTGTACACTTTTAAATGCAATTATATGAACATCTGGTGGTACTAATATACATTTTTGTAGTGTTTGTGTTGTTAGGGTTTGGGCATCTGCGTATGTTTATCTTTAAATTAATGTAATCTTTGTAAAAAGTGCCAGTAAACTAGCTTTCGTGTGTCTTGTGGTTTTCATGTATTGCTGCTTACATATGTCGTTGATTTTATTTCCAGATTATGACAAACAGAATTCCAATGAGTTATAGTGATATTGTTGCCAGATGCAGATGAAGTTCTTTTAGACTGTGCCATGTGTTGTGTTGTGTCATGTCAAATGTGTATTCATACCAAGTGGCAGTCCTAGCCTGTTTGGCGCGAACACTCCCTCTGCCCCCACCCCCCACCCCCCCACACACACAGACACAAAACATATTAAGGATTATACATTAACATAAAACTGTTGTCGGAACCATACTGAATTTCGCCAGAGAAACACACACACACACAGACACACATATGAAGAGAGAGAGAGAATGCATTGTATGCAAACGGCTACCAAACAGCCATCATAATTCGTCATACAATGAGAACTGGACGAATCAACGATTGACAACGACTAATTAATATTAAAATCTGTAACATAATGTATTGTTTGGAGTTTAGTCTGTTACTGTTGATATTTTTACCATTTCTTTTTGGAGCAACTGTAACCCACATATTTCCTTAGGGATTAATAAAGTATTCTGACTCTGATTGTTTCAGGATGACCTGCCATCATCCAATCACACATCTGCTTACCTGTATCTTTTGCTCGTTTCTCTTCTTCTTTTCTATTTTTTCTAAACTGAGCACCTGATGGCTTTGAACTTTTCTTGTACATCTTCCATTGGTTTTAATTTTGCACTAGTATGAACACAAATCCCCCAACCCGAGGATCACCACAACATAACCTAACAGACCTACACCTTAGTTCTCAGATTCACTTTGTGTAGGCTTTATTTCTGGGATTTCACACAACCCAGGATTCAAATCATGAATACATAATGGGCTTGGATTTGCATCATTATGAATGAAATGTGCTCTATCTGGAAGCAGCCGGCCCCCCTCCCCTGTCGACAGGTTGTGTGTGAGATCATAAAACTGTAAATTATAAATTTTAAATTGTTATTGATCCCTTTACCCCTGGTCCTAAAGTGCATATTTATTTTCTTACTCTTCTTATATTTGTTGTTTGTTTACTTGCACTGCTGTAACTGGAGCCTCGTCGTCTCGTCTCTCTATATACTGGACTGTATGTAGCGGAGCTGTCAATAAAGTTTACTTTGACTTCAGCAGCAAGCAGGCGCACCGAGGGCTCTCGCGCTCACTTTTCGCCTATAGAATTTCGAAAAAACATCGGTGCAAATTATAAGTCTGTATCATAATGTCTCGTGTTTTCGTGTTTGTTGGTTTTTTTTATTGTTTTATTTTGCCAGTTGGTTATTAAATGCCGCTCTAGCCAGCCAGAGACTCCCCCGCCGCCCCGCCCTCTCCTCCCTGTGCCGCAAGCAGCAGGCGCACCTCGCAAACGGAGGGCGCCCTTACTCCCAGCAAATGGGCGATAGAAAACCGATCGGTGCCTGTGACATTCCCCATATGCGCTGTCTGATGTCGGGGCAACATGAGCACGAGCAATTTATTATTTTTTTTTTTGAATCCGCCCCCACCACGATGCCGCCCTGGGCAACCGCCCGTGTCGTCCGTATAAAAAACCGCTACTGTTCATGCCTCCAGTGTAGGTTGAACCTCAGTATTTGTCCAGCTCCTCCATATTTCTGTTGACCAACACTTTGGCTTGTTCCGGTGTTCCATTGAGTTTAATGAATACTTTACAGTTGGTGGTCCATGTATTCTGAATTTTTCCCTATTTCTTCAAGTAACGTGCTTTCCTGGCAATGTCCGCATTTCTTTTTATCAGATGTTCATTCATGAAGACATCGGCTCCTTTCAGTTTCTTTCCTTGTTTTAACAGTGCTGTTTTGTGTTTTCTGTTAGCAAATCTCACAATGATGGCTGGTTTGTCACCGTCATTTTTTCGGGGTAGAGGGTGGCAAGCCTCAATGTTGTTATAATTCACTTCCACACATTTGTTTGTTTGTTTTTTGTTTTTTTTGCCTGTCCCGTTTGGCTCTTTTGCCATCAGAATTATTGTCTAAAGGCAAAGAAAGATGCCCAACGGATTTACTTTACCAAATTGACCATCCCAGCCTTGCCATAATGGTCCATTTGATTCACCTTTTATTGTTTATTTTATTTTCACTTGCTGAATATGGGACAGACTTGACTGGAGGAAAGAAGGGGAGAAAGAAAGAGGGAAAGAGAAACAGCTGAGAAGAGGGACGGGGGAGAAGGGCAAAAAACAAAAACCAACAGAATGGGCAGGAAAAAAAAAAGAAAAAGAAAATGCATATATCGATCACCTGGATCACCTGTTGAGAAAGAAAAAAGAAAACAAGCAGAAGAGAACAAGAGTAATAGAATAAACAACATCACAATGATATATGGGAATATGACAGTAAATACTAAATATTAAACATCATTGTGCAGCACATAAGATCAACAGAACACAGTGTGCTTTGAGGTAGGAGCCAAAAGGGGTGTAGTTTGTGGGTGTGATCACCCGTGTGTACACCTGTGAGCATGAGCGCGCTTGTTTTTTTAAAAGGTTCCTTCATGTAATGATCTGCTAGAGGGTGTGGGGGGGCCACAGCCCCGTCCTCCAGGGTATGAAGCAGGTATGGAGGAGATCAAAACTCCAGACATCCAGAGGCCCCCAGAACACAAGAGACCAAGGAAGACCAACAGAGGGGCAGCCGCGCCACTGTCCCAGAAAGAGCTGAGGAGAGTCCCAGATGAGGGCTCACTCAGCAGCCGCGGAGCAGAAGCCAGGGGGAGTTGCAGTGACGCGCCCGTGAGTTCCGCCGGCAGCCAGCTGTGCCTGAGTGACCAAGCCCCAGGCCGAGAGGCCGGGGGCACCCCACCTCCGAAGTGGCCCGAGCGAGCCCCAGGATCCAGGCCCCGATAAGCGGCCGCCAAGGAGTGAGCCGGCGTGTACCTGGACGCCCATCCCCATCCCCAGACACAAAGAACCACCAACGCACCGATGTCTGAGGGAGTCGCCACTGGCAGGGGAAGTGGTGGTGGGGGGAGATAGGCCTCCAAACCTTGGAGGGCCTGAGATGTCCCCAGAGAGGTGGCGTCTGATACCCAACCTGACATATAGACACAGACATACAGGCACACACAGATACAAACATCCATTCCCACCCTCATGCTCTCATATGCACTTACTCCACACTCAACCAACGTGCAGACAGACATAAAGAGACGCTGTACACACCATCACACTCCCCAAGCGTACTCTACGAACCGGGTCTAGGTACCCTTGCCCCTGGAGGGGGGAACTGCACCCAGACCCAGGTGGTGTTACCCTTTTCCCTGCGGTGGGGAGAGGCAGACCGCCCCGACTCCGCAGCAGCAGGGAGGCCCCACACTCTAGACCGCAGTCGGACGGCCAACTCCTCCTCCTAGCCCCCCCGCTCCAGCAGGTCGCAGAGAATGGGGGTGAGAGAAGACTCCAAACCTCCCTCCACCCGCTCATTGTAGTGTTGATGCATGTGTGTTCTAAGGTGCATTTAAAACCCAGGAGGGCATGGAGCTACCTGCCAGAGAGCAGTAGGTAAGCGCATAGTCCCTCCTGCTAGCCCTCAATGTCTACGTGTATTTAAAATTGAGAGGTGGGCAATGACGCCAGGGGTGAGGTGTACACCCTGATGGTAACTTGGATTCCGTGTATCGTGCACACCCCCAAGATCCTATATGTATGTGTAATGAGAGTGTGAGTGATGTGAATGTCTAAGTTGTGGGATAAAATTGAGGCAGAGGCACCCAGAAGGGGACAGAGGGGACAGAGGGGGGGGGGGGTTAGCCTCCTCTGCACCCTGGTGATATACCCCTACTCCAAGGCCCTGCATGTGTGGGTGGTTGTGGTGGAGCGGGAAGAGGGAGGCAGCTGGAGATGGGGAGGGAAGGAAGGGAGGGGCAAGTGACCCCTCCCTGGGGCCAGCTCCCCCGCTGACCCCAGTAGGCACCCCCATACTCCGCGACCCGCCAGGGAAATGGGGCCCAGGCCCATCCAGACCGGGGCCCAGTGCAGCAGCGCCTCCCGGCCCCACAGAGCCCGGGACAGTCCACCCAACCCCACCACAGAGAAAACTGCACCCACCCCACCATCCACTCATCTTCCAGACTACATAAGACAATAGACGCCCAGGCTGAGATCTTCCTCCACCTCTCCTATATCTCCCCTTCCTGCAGAGAGAGTTCCTGAAGAGAGGAAAGCTCCTGCAAGATGTGACAACCTCCCCCACCAGTTGAAGAGCCCCCCAGGTGGCTCGACGCACCGGCGGCACCCTGTGCCAGGGCTGGGCCCCCATGCACCCGCCCACCCACAACCCCGGCAACACACCAACCAGGACCCAAGCCCCCGAGGCCCGGCCAGGGCCCCAGCCCAGAGACGGAGCGCCCCCAGAACCTCACGCGCATCCCGGACCCACCCAGGGGCAGCCAGGCTACCAGGTCAGTAACCCACGTCCGTCAGCACAGATCCTCCCCTAGCCCCGCTGCATACAGCCACGAGGAAACAGTCACCTGAGAGCCAACAGAGCCCCTAACCGGACATGACCGCTACCCCGCGTTGAGCCCCCCAAGGAAGATGCCTCCGGGGAACCCCCCGACGCCCTAGGCCTGTCCCTACCCCCACACCAATCACAACAGTGAAGGCGGGACCAAACTATGACCCCCCCACCCCCACTAGGTGATGGAGCTGATCAAAGGAGCCCAGAGCAATTGATCTGATGTGGTGGCAGAGGCTGTATCAAGACTAATGTAATCTAATAGATAATTTCTATATTGGTTAGAATTAAGATTATTTTTATTTTTCCAGTTCATGAGGACTGTTTTCTTGGCTATGCATAGGGCAGTGAAAACCATATGGGCTATATTCTTTTCTGAAGTGACATTATCTAAGCTGCCCAACAAACACACTAAGGGGGAAGTTGGAATGTTACATTTCAGACACTTTGATAAGTCTTCACATATCTCGCGCCAAAACTTCTGAACTGGTGGACAGAACCAAAGAGCGTGGATATAATTGTCCGGTGAATTGTATACACCGGTTTTAAAATGTTAATGACAGGCCACTAAAACCAGAGTTATGATTAAAAAAAAATATTAGCCAAGCTTTTTCTAAATACTTTCGTCACATGTTTTTTAAAAAAGTATTTTCTAAGGACAGCAGAAAAACAGTAAAGAAAGAAAAAGGCCACCTCTTTCCTATTGGTTGAAAAATGTACTATGTCGACCAATTTTTTATAGATTTGGGATTTGGTTGTTTAGGAAGAGGGGAACATTTTGGGAGTGACACCAGAGAGACAGAGAAATTGAGTTTGTACTACGTGGTTTGAGATGTGGGAGATTTGTGACGTTTAGTGTGGAGTGTGTAGTTGGTGTGTTGTGTTGTGTAGTTTTGGCAGATGGCAATGTAAACACAGTCTGCAGGTGGAAAAGAGAAGTGATGAAGCTCCTGTTGTCAGACCTGCAAGTTTATCCCTGTGGTGTTCTCTTCTTTGTTGTGGCGAACAGACACAGATAATTTGTGGGGCATCTTATTGTGACACCAGTGGCCCGTTCTTCGTACGTCGCTTACTACATCCAAGATCAAATGACACATCCAAGACCGAATCATCGCGCTAACCGTGAGCTCGCTAATCCGGTTCTCCGAACACACCTGCTGTTGACGATTAGTACAGCTGGATGAAGTAATGTGAGATCACTGGGTGTCGTAAAAGGGGCTACGCATCGATAGTAGAAACATTGATCGGCAACCCTCTGATTGGCCGGCGAAAATGTCGAAGGAGAGCGCTCGGTATTTTTCGGCAGCAGAGCAAGAACTCTTGAGTGAGGGATTTCAGGAGTTTCAGAGTTTAATCAGAACGCAAGGGAACACTGCAAAGGCTGCAAAAGCAAGGAGAGAGGGCTGGCAGAAAGTTGCTGACAAATTAAACTCGTAAGTGATAATAATAATAACAATAATAATGGAGTGGATTGATATAGCGCTTTTCAAGGCACCCAAAGCGCTTTACAATACCACTATTCAGTCACTCTCACATTCACACACTGGTGGAGGCAGCTACAGTTGTAGCCACAGCTGCCCTGGGGCAGACTGACAGAAGCCAGGCTGCCATATCGCGCCATTGGCCCCTCTGGCCAACACCAGTAGGCGGTAGGGTAGATTTATTATATTACACTATATTATCCAATATTATATTACATTATATTATATTATGTTATATTATATCCCCTTACACATTAGAGCCACAACAGGACCCACTAGAACATGGGAACAAGTAAAAGTGAAATATAAGAATATTCTACAGAATGGTAATATTTATCACTTATATTGCTTGTAGTCTCTTGAAAAGAGACCCTGAAATAATCTGTTTGTTTGTTCATAACAGCAACCAAGAAAAGGGCAGAGCAAAAAAAAGACAGGTGGTGGTCCTGCACCCCCTCGTCAACAAGTTGGTTAAGTGAATAATACCCTCACGGGAATATCGATATCTCTCAATGAGCACACTGTCGCGCTGAGCTAAAGGATCCTGTCTATCCCGCAATATACGCTGAATTCCGAGGACTCTCCTTATCAATCTTGCACCTTCCGCAATGGGTGGCTCGCGTATACGGACAGGACATGGCTGCGACAGGCTTCCCAAATCCACCTTCGCTTTTATAGCCGTGGTCTCTCATCTTGATTACACAAAGTAATTTGCAATTGCTACTCTGAAATATGAATTACATCTGTAATAATCACATACATGTAATAGAATGTTAATAGTACATTTCCCTTTTTTAGGAAATGACCTGTATGTGTGAAATCAATAAATGGATCAGGTGCTGCACTATCTTTAGTTACATTGATGTTATTTATTTATGGTGAAACAGTGGTGGGATATCGCTGTTGCTTTCGTATAAATGAAGCGGACATACCTGCGTGGCCGCGATCTAATCCTGTTTACATAAAGTAAACCTGCTCCCGAGCAGGTTTACGCTTACGGCTCTGTTGCTATGGCAGCAAGTCCCGGATGAGCTTCGGGGAACCGAACGATCCAAGATCACGCGAAATCGTCAACAATCTAATCCAGCTAACCTACTTAGCGAGGTACGAAGAACGGGCCCCTGTTTGTTCTCTCATTTTAGTTATACTACTATTTTTAAATGGTTGTACAAAATAAAAATAAAAAAATGCCAGGTGTGCATTGGCTGCATTTTTAGATAAATAACTGTATATATTTACACAATGTGTGCATAAGTTTTAAAAGTGTACAATTTATATTTGCATTTCAAGTTCTAAAATAATTTACTGAACATGTCTGTGGTTTTTACAGTAAAAAAAAATACTGCTAGGTTTTATGTTTTTTTTATGTGATTTCAGGAATCTTGTGTTAGTACAACAATAACTATATTTAGACACGTGAGTTTGAACTAAAAACAATGATACCAAACAAGGCAGGAAAAAAACAACCTTTCTGATCTTTTAAATTGGTACACTCCTGTAAGATCACTGAGGTCTGTGGATGCTCTCAGCTGTCCCGAGGTCCAGATTAAACACAGAGGAGACCGGGCCGTTGCTGTGACTGCTTTTAAATTGTGGAACAAACTTCACATCAGGACCTCTCCAACACTGGACACTTTTTAAACCCATCTAAAAAACCCACTTTTATTCCTTGGCTTTTAAATCAGGATGAGTTTGTACTACTTTTATCTTACTTCTTACTCAAATCTTCTAATTTTATGATTCCTTTTAACTTTTATCATGTCGTCCTATGTTTTTATCTCTTTTGATGATCTTAAATGTACAGCCCCTTGGTCAACAGTTGCTGTTTTCAATGTGCTATATAAATACATTTGACTTGACTGGACTTGACTATATAGTCAGGAGTGTTGAAATGCTATGGAGGAACTGCAGTATTTGCAGGAGTTAAGCATGCCAGCTAACATTAAATTTCTGATTCAAACTTTTTCATTTAAACTGAGAGAAAAATAGAGAACAAAGGCAAATGAGATTCTCGAGAAGAATGGCCAAAGAGCATGTTTCCCAGATATTGTTTTAGAAAGAAAGTTTCGGATAACAAATGGAGTTTCAACTGTGCAAAATGTTTATTCTGTAAACTGAATGGAGGAAAACCCAGCCAACAACAGATGGCAGACCTGCCAGAGGAAAGAGTGGTTCCAGATCTGCAACCTTTCAGAAACGTTTCAACAAAAGTTGAATTCCAACAATGGCAGCAGCTACTTAGTTGTAATATTACTCTTTCTGGGTCAGAAAATACACTTTTAAGATATTTTGAGGCGTGAATGTAGTTGTGCAAACGTCAGATATCTGCTCGGTTTACAAGACATCACATACTTGCAAAAGTGCTCCGATGTTTTCGGAGATGTATGAAACTTTTGCGAGATCCCGAGTTAGTTTTGTTCATGATCCTACACAGGTCATGAACAAAATGGGGTTTTTTTTTTTCCATTGTGGGCTAAAGCAGTTAATTAAAAGTAGTCTAACATGAATGTAAATGCTGTAATGTGATTATTTTAATAAACCATGTAACTTGGATAGCTTTGATGAACTCTTTGGAGCCTGATCTCAAGGGTTTTAACTCTGACACTGAAACTAGAAGAGGATCTTTCTGTCTCTGCAGATTCACAGTGATGGGAGTGATTTCAGCCCTGAGTGATCACGCTGATGTTTGCACAGAGCAGATAATTTAGTGAATGTGGTGGCACATTGGTAACAGTGAAACAGTTTATTAGTAACGTGGGATCGTTTGTGTGCAGAGTATGAACTGAGATTCCTGAAGCTCTTGTCACACTGGTCACAGCTGTAGTTTCCTTCCATGTGTGCACGTTCAGGATAGTTACGATTAGCTGATTGTGAGAAGCTTTTGTCACAGTATCTGCACTTGTACGGTTTCTCTCCTGTGTGGACTCGTTTGTGTGTTTTAAGGTTGCCTGCAGTGATGAAGGATGACCCACACTGATCACAGAGGTGCTTTTTAACCCCACTGTGAATCAGTTCATGATGTTTTAAGTCCCTTAATCTGGTGAAGCTTCTCCCACATTCTTTGCATTTTATCATTTTATCTCCAGTGTGTTTACGCTGATGTTCTTGAAGCCCGTCTTTTCGAATGTAAGTTTTTCCACAAAGGTCGCAAAAAAAGTCTTTCCCACCACCACAGTGATGACAGGGTTGAGAACTGGATCCATCTGTGTCGCTCTGCTTCTAAACAAAGACACAAAGACAGTGTAAGTCAGTCCTTCAACATTTTTATCCTGAACGTTGCCTGAACTAAAGAACATCTCTGCAGACGTCCAATTACTGTTTCAGTTAACATGCTCAGTTTACTGGGCTGCAATAACTACAATACTACCACCATAATACTACAGTAATACTTATTTCATGTTACAGTAACATCTGAGTTACACTGAAGTACTACCACACTAATATTTTCAGGGTAATTTAAAGGCTACCAACACAGTGCTAAACTACTAATGTAACACTGCAATAATACTAATTTAAAATTAAAAAAAAAAAAATTGTGTGCATGCGCCAACCAGCGCATGTTACAGTTGCTGCAAGGCCAGCAATGTTGTTGGGATGGAGCTGGACTCCCTTAGGGTAGTGTCGGAGAGGTGAATGTTATCCAGGATAAAGACAATGTTGGATTCCCATAATGCATTGCGTTTTCCCCTTCCAGTCCCCTTTCTCACTCACTATATATTAATAGACCTCTCTGCACTGAATCATATGTGTTATTAATATCTGATTAATCTAATTGAAATTGAATTGATAATTCCTCCCACCCACTCCATGACATGCTTGCTAGCCACAGGAGCACGTTCAATGAGAGACTGACATTACCAAAGAGCACCCCTGAATGGCACAGAAAGTCATTCCTGCTTGTGGCAATAGTGTGTGTGTGTGTGTATATTGTGCTATTTCTTTCTTCTTGTGTTGTCTGTTTTTGCTACTGCTTGTACTGGAGCACTGTAACCAACATAATTTCCCGTAGGATCAATAAATTCTGATTCTGACAATACTGCATTAATGACACTGTAACTGTGCATTTAAAGCACTCAGCTGACTGGGACAACAAAAACACTACTACCCCCATGACACTGCAATTATAACATTAAATTAGTATTTTAACACTAGTGTCTAAAAGTACTAAAGTTAAAAACAAGCAATGATACTACTGCTACAATATTACAAAACCGATACAACTTTGTTAACCATAATAGAAGATTACTGAATGTTTGGTTTTGTACTTATTTTCATTTGTGTTTTATTTTATTCCATGTACACCTGACAGAGGAACGAGCCGCTGTAAACAAAATGCCATCTATGCGGAAATAAAAACCATGTTATGATATACCAGGAAACGTTAAATAACACATGAATTATCAATTTTCAGCACTTTTAGTTTTTCATGATCGTGTAAACAAAAATCATAACTGAAATGTAAATCTGAATAATCACTCAGAGCTGCTTTTCCATGCAGTAGAATTGCTAACATGCTAACACAGTTTAATGAGCAGAGTTGTTCCAAACAGTCAGGCTAAAATGACAAGATAAAAATATAAATACATACCTCACAGTAACTGCACTTGGAGAGTCTCTTTCTGGTGTGGATCTGTTGGTGTCGTCTCAGGTGATGTGGAGCTTTAAAAGTCTTCTCACACAGGTCACATTTATAAGGTCTCTCCTCCGAGTGGGTCAACATGTGTTGTTGTAAATGCGTGTTGGTTATAAACTGTTTGCCACACTGATCACAGCAGTACACATCATGTCCAGTGTGAATGCGTAGGTGTATATTTCGGCTCTCTATCTGGCTGAAGGTTTTTCCACAAAAGTCACAGCTGTATGCCTTAATTCCAGAGTGGGTAACTAGATGATTCTGTAAGCTGCTACTGTGAGTAAAAGCTCTGCCACACTGATCACAGCTGTACGCTTTAACTCCACTGTGGATGAGTTGGTGATTTTTCAGGGAACGCTTCCAGGAAAAAGACTTTCCACACAACTCACAGCTGAACAGTTTCTCTCCAGTGTGGATGACCTGATGACGTTTTGGTGTAGACTTCTCAGTAAAATCCTTCCCACACTCATCACAGGTGTGTGTTTTCTCTCCCTTTCTTCTGTGAGGTTTGTCGGCCTCCTGAGAGCGCTGACTTCTCGCTCCATGTTGGTCCTGCAGTGACAGAGATACAAACAGAGGCAGTGAGTGAAATGCAGTCGTGGAACAAACTCAACCTTCAAACTCCCTCCATTAACACTAGTTTTAAACCTGAAGGTGGAGCGTGACACCAAACACCTTAAAGGTCTCTTATCACCACCTGCTGGTAGTTCTAACACATTACATCCAACCTGGTGTTAAAAATAATTTATGAATGTTTAAACACTTTAAAATATTTTTTCCTTATTTTCCTTACTTTTACTCCCCACATTACAAAACAAATCTGTATTTTGTTGCATTTACAAAACAGATTTTTTACTTTTGTTTTTAGGAATTTGAGGGGAGTTATTTCATCACTAAGGGCATCAAATATCAAACTGATTTGAGCCTGAAAAGTAACACATGAAAGACAATCCTGATCGTGTACTAATCACCAGGGTATGAAACATAAAAAGAGATGAAAGAGGCAAAACTGTGAGTCATAGTCAGGAGTTAAAGTGAGACGTTGTTCTTCTTTCTTTTTTGCACAGCACCTGAACAAACAGGTAATTTCAAATGCAGCGTTTCTATCAACAAACATCAGCAAACACACAAACTGTTTGTGTGCAGTTTGTCTCACAGTGTGTTGCTGGCTAAAGGTCCAGCTGCTGTACATCACAGGGAGAGAAAAGAAAGAGAGCTAACTTCACTCAGAGATGGAGAAAGATAAGACACACAGGACAGGAGAGGAAGAAGAGAGGTTAGATTTAAAGGGAAGGACTGCTCAGTGGGATTTGATCAACTGGAGATTAAAGCTTACATGTAAGTCCTCATGTGTTGAAATCAGATATTGGGTCTGTACATGTGACATTATGTTTTTTCAGGTTGTGAAAGATGCTGCAAAACAATCTGAGGCAGATTAACTGTGTTATTTAAAGACTGCATGAAGATCCTCTGCAGGTTAGTGCAGGATAAACAGGTTAGTTTGCTGAACTGTGATGGATTTAAAGTAAAGAACAGTGTGTGACAGGTGCACAGTGACTGTGGTGCTCATGTCACAGTTAGATAAGATAAGATGACCTTTATTAGTCCCACAGGTGGGAAATTTGTTTCGTTACAGCAAAAGTGCAAAGTTATGTAGCAGAAATTAGAAAACACTGGAATGCAATAAAATGAAATAAAATACAATAGAATAATAGAATAGAATAAAATAAAATAGAATACAAATGCTATATACAACTGAATAAGAAAATACAAAAGTACAACTGCTGCAAATCAGCTGCAAAAGTCTTTCTTGTGGAGTCTGACAGCAGTGGGGAGGAAAGACCTGCGAAATCTCTCCGTCCCACATCGTAGGTGCCGCAGCCACTGAAGGAGCTGCTCAGTGCCGTCAGAGTCTCCTGCATGGGGTGGGAGATGTTGTCCAACAGGAATGACAGCTTAGCCACCATTCTCCTGTCACTCACCACCACTACTGGGTCCAGAGGGCATCCTAGAACAGAGCTCTGCCCTTTCCTGTAGAGGGCGTCTGAATTATGAGACCTGTCCAGTTTATTGTTCAGATGAACACCAAGGTACCCGTAGCTGTCCACAGTCTCAATGTCCATACCTTGAATGTTGAGTGGTTGCAGTGGGGGATGTTTGTGCCTGCGGAAGTCTACCACCAGCTCCTTGGTTTTACTAGTGTTGATCTGGAGGTAGTTCTGCTGGCACCAGTCAACAAAACCTTTGGTCAGTTCTCTGTACTCCTTGTCATCCCCATCAGTGATGAGACCGACTATTGCAGAGTCGTCAATAGAGCATCTGTACTTCTACTTAAGTATAGAGTAAATGTACTTTTGCCTCCTCTGATCATTTCTATAATATTATTTATATCAGTGATGGCCAAATGAAGCTTTCTGAAACACTGAAGCTTGTATTGAAAAAGGTTCATTACTCAAAGCTTTTCAACACAGTCCTCTTTGGTGACATCTGCTGGCCAAAAATATGAAGAGCAGCTTGAATCTACAAATTATAATGAAGCTTCATTATAATTGCCCACTCTACAGAGCTCAGCTGAGAGCTTCTGTCTGATATCGGGCTGCTGTTGAGGTGCTTTGAACGTGTATTTTTTGGGGTGATGAAAAAACTGTTAGGTTTAATGTATGTGTTGTAGGTTGCCCTTTAAAAAGCTACACAATGCCATTTAGAAAGCTAGAATGCTTCTGTTTGCTATCTAGGTAACCTACGCATATGACTACGTGCATGACATTGATAAGGGGAACAAGCAGCCTTGAGAAGAACAGATTCTACCAACAACAATCTGGGAGAGCTGCACTCTCATCATATAACCACACACAATGTATAATCACACTTGCACAGCACAATCACTTCGTAACCAGTTATAGTAGTTTCTCATAGGTAATACAGCAACAAGCTTTATGAATATTCATGTGTGTAACCAATAAAAACAACCTGCAGGGGGAAAAGCAAGTTGAAGTGGGTTGGAGACAACTGCTTCCCCCTCGCGAGTGAAAACTTGAGCTCTGTGTGACCTCGTTCCTGAGTGAGTTTCTGTTTATCCAGCAGTATCAGGGGTAAAACTCTGACAAATGTCCATTTGATTATTAATAATGTTGATGAATAAACCTTCCTTATTTTAACATGTGCTGTGGTCTCTAAAAAACAACATAATATACAACACAGTCATATAACAGGTTGGGAGGATGAGAGTTTTAGACGTGACTGATTATTTGGTGAAACTGTGATATTTTCCTCACCTCCTGTGTTGAGCTCATTGTTTCCTCTGTAGTGACTCAGCTGAGTCCAGATGGCTGAAAATGTTCCTCTGCTGCTCCGTCAGACTCTTCTCCTCCTGCTGATCAGCTGGGACACAAAACAGATCTTTGTTAGGCTCCACACTGCACTGAAGAGTCAAAGTGTCTCATATGTTCATCTGACAACACAAAGTACAAATTTCACTCTGGTTGCTTGTAGAAATCTTGTGAGACGTGTTGTGCTGCAAAGTGAGGAAACTCTCTCACTCACTTATACTTCAGGAGGAACTTTGTGACATTGGCTCTAATATTCTAAGCAGCCCTTTACTATGACAGGGCCAGAAAGTCCTATTTGAAGGTTTGGGAGAAGGACCATGTTAAAGGTGGATTGGGGTTTATACACTTTGTTATGATACAGGTAAGGCTGTAAGAGCCTGAGAAGGTGTCCTGAATGAACCTCTAAAACCAGTTTTCAGCTAACGACTCTGCTTCAGTCTGGAAAACAGCAACTACAAGTTTAAAGACTCCATCAACAATTCACACCCAGCAACAGCCTGAACAGCTCCTCCTGTGGTTTCCACAAACAGGGACAGACCTGTCACTCCCCCACCCCACACTTTCCACACCTTCAGCCCCCCAGTCCCACCACCTCCACCATTCCCCAAAAACCCACTAATTAAAGCTCATTGATCAAATGCTGTGATTGCAGTGACTCACTCTCTGTGAATGGTACTCATGGCCATTGATCAGCAGTCTTTGATTAATGAGCTTTGATCAGTGGTTTCAGTGCTTTCCTTCCTGCTTTGACTGCAGCTGTGTTTGACACAGGAAGACATTTTTACATTCTTCACGATTATACTTTATTCTTTTTGGGGGAAGTGCAGCTTTAAACCTTCACATGATTCAAGTCAACCCAACAAATCAATCTGAACGATCACAGGTGGGAAAAACTTCTGTAGACAAAATAAAACAAAACCCAACATTCAATCCACAACATGATTAAAAACATGATTCTCCCAAATCACCAAGAGCTGCACATTAACCACTGTGAGATTATTATTCTATCATATGTTATCCTATGCCTGTAATCGAAATGAGTGAATCATTATACTGCTGTAAGCAGCATCATACTTCTTATTATAGAGAGTATAATTAGTATGTAGCTGTAGTTCTAGTTTGCATTATACTGCTGAATTAAAAAGAATGTGAGAATCACTAGATTTATCAGATAGGTTTGTATTATCCTATACTGTTGATTTACTGTGAATGAGCTACACTGTCTCATGACATTTCATACTGCTGAGTTAAGAAGAGAATACCTTGTGCAGAGAGCACAAAGCACATTCCACAGGAGCTTCACCCCTTGTTGGAAGCAGATAAACAGGTCATAACTCACTGAGAGAGAGAAAGAATGTGAATGTTTAGGCTTTTACGACTTGGTAGGGGCCACTAGAGGCTATAAGAGCTTGAGTAACCCTCCACCAGTTGGAGATTTGCTGTGACCCTCTGCATGCATGTCTCCCCATCCGGATGGTTTGTGCTCAAAGGTGTTGAACTGTATGTAATAAAGTAATTGTTGATTGAGCATTTATACACCGAGTATTGTCCTTCCTTCAGCCCAAAGATCGAAAGAATTGGGAGAAATTAACACCACCACAATATATTTTTATTCTCTGTGCTTTCAAATATGAACACTGTTTACTTTCATCTCTGTTTCATTAGTTTTTGTTAACATCTTCCTGTGCATCACTTTACAGCAGCCACACTCATTAAAATGAGACTTTGTAGGAGTTCACTTCCTCTCATGTGTTCATCCACAGCAGCTGGACAATAAAGTTTATTGTGACCCTGATACTGCAGCAGATCGCTCTCATCCATTTCCTGTTATCACTTCAAATAGAAATGAGGCTGTAGAGGTTTGGTGCAGGCAGAAAAACAGCTGCAGGGACAATGAAAAGACTTTTCTGCTCCAACTTCTCCCAGCATGCTGAGCTAATGATTAGTTGGTGTTTTTCTCCAAACACTCTCTCACTCTTCTCTCAACGTGTTCACAATAAACTGTGAACAGACACCGAGGAGAGCAGCAGAAGACCTCATTCAGGAGCTAAACTCAACATGAACTGAACTCACAGTAAAGTTAGCTCGGTGCTTACCTTTAGATGAGCCCACAAACCGAGAGAAACTCCGCGATGAAGCTGCAACTCTTTCCAAACACAGGAAACAGATCAGGGAGCAGAGACCCACGTGGTTCACGCTGATCTCGGCTACGATCCAGGAGACAAGGGTGGGCAGATCGATGCAGATATCGATCCAAACGGTGGTTTAGTTTGTTTTATCATCCAAATTCACTCTTTTACTCGCTTAGGAAGAAACGGTAGCTCCGTCTGAGTTGTCACTGTCACTACCCGATTCGTACCGTTCACTTTAAAATCATTAATGAGGTTTATCCAACCAATGAATTCTTAAGACGGAAATTAAATTTAGATGTGAACGCCTGCACATTTTGTGAAAATGATATTGAAAGTCTGGATCACTTGTTTTTCAACTGTGAATCAGTGCACTCCTTCTGGACTGACATGTGGAGCTGGCTGCAGTCCAGGAGAATTCAGTTACCACATTTGACGGTGACAGTAATAAAATTTGGAATACTTGCTGAGAATGCAGATTTTGACCTGTTGATTAGGACGATTTTGTTAATGGGAAAAATTTTTATTCACAAATGCAGATACTTTAAAGCTAAACCATGTATAAACAGATGGCTGAATGACTTTAGACTCTGGGCTAAATCGCTGAAACTTGTGAATAACAAGAAAGCCCATAAACTTGTTGTTTTATTTAAAGAGTTTAACCTATGTTAAAAAAAACAAAAAACTCCCTATTTTATAATCACGACTGCCCTTTTTTTGCACGTTAGTTTTTGCCTTTGGTTCGAATCCTTCAATGACTGTTCTTTATTTTTGTGCTAACTCTTTTAACTTTGTGCTTATTGTTGTTGTTTTTGGTTTTTTTTTGTTCGTTTTATTTGTTTTGTTTGTTTTGCTATAATGCTCAACCGAGGATGTAACATAATCGGATTAATGATGGTGCCTTGTATGTTAAACTGTTGTTTGTAAATAAAGTTTAATTTAAAAAAAAAAACAAAAAACAAAAAACCCGATCCGTACCGGAAACCCGATCGGTACCCCGCATGCGCAAAAGGTTTCTACTTCCGGTCGTAGCGTTTTTCGATAGTTATGGGTCAGAGTATCTGTTAAGATGTTAAGAATAACAAGTATATCTTAAAATGTTTGCAATAATGAAGCATTTCAGTACAATGTAGACATAAACGAAAAATAAAAAGAACGTTACGGATCAGGACTCTCCGATCCTTACTGCGCATGTGTAAAGTCTGACCGTACAAATCGGGTCTACCCGATCCGTACCGCGCATGTGCAGATGTTTTCTTCTTCTTTTGTTCGTTTAATGGCAGTTTACTCCCCAGTGTACGAGGATACCGCCACCTGCTGACCGTGCGAATAAACCCTATTATAAACTGAATTATCGTCATTACAAACGTGTGTTAAATCTGATTTAGCGATAGTCGAGTGTGTTTATGCTTGTCTGTGAGGAGAGGATTGCTGGAATAGTGATGATGATGTGCGCTATCACTGTCAATTGTCAGTAAACACTTCATCTGGCTGATGAATCTACACGTGTTTTTTTTTTTCATACTTTAATTAAATTTATGCACATATTACAATCTCTCGTTGGGAGACAAAATTAGTGCAACAACATCTTGAAAAGGTTGAATAAGAAACCAAACGAAATAGTAAAAAAAAACCCCACATATATACATATACATAAATATATGAAGGCCATTTTTATGACATATAACAGTTTCCTTTCTGCGAACACTTTAACATACATGTGGCTTACTTAGTACACCAAAAACACAATCATTAAAAGGATAGAGATTGAGTCCCATTGTCGCATATCAAAGCAGCCTCTTTACATGAATCCCTCAGTAATTCTAAAGATGACAAAAAAGATTTTAATTCAATTTTCAATACAGTTAGGGAAGGTCTTTTACTTTGCCATTTGCATTTGTGTATGTGGTATTTGCCCATAATTATCACCACCTTGTGTAGCATGGACAGTTCCTTAGATGGATCACCATTATTATATAAAACTTGTGTTAGCGTCAGTGGGGTCATCCCATCTATTCTTATACTCAACCAGTCTACTAGATCTTGCCAAAAGTCAGTTGTTACTGAGCAGGAAAAAAACAAATGATCAATACTTTCCACATTTTGTGAACAAAATCCACATGGCTCTACCTCAAACCCAAACCTTTTTCTAAGCATTTCAGCTGCTGGGTAATATCCATTAATTATTTTAAATTGCATTTCTTTGACTTTGGGGGGGATAGGCCAACTTAAAACATGTGTATATTTGTTCGTTATTTTAACGTTACTCCCTTTTAATTTTGTGTTACTGTTAAAATCGTGAAATAATTCATTTTTAAATATTTTGTTTATGGTTTTATTATTACAGTTTTTATCAGTCAAAGGAATCTGATTTAGCTGTAGAGAAGGTAAACTAATTTGTCCCTTAGAGTAATATAAATAGCCTTGTATCAAACTCAACAGAGGTAAGGGGATCGCCTTACAAACCTTGTCATATTCTCTAAGGCAGGGGTGCTCAATACGTCGATCGCGATCGACCAGTCGATCGCAAAGGTAGTATTGGTAGATCGCATGGCATTAAAAAAATAGATGCCAGCCTATCATCCATCCCGTCATTTGATTGATACAGGGAAGCCAGTCAGATGACATCAGATTTTTTTCTGACGCTTAGGTCGCTGCGCATGCGCAAACAGCGGCGCGAAGTGTAGTAAAACTGACAAGCTAGTCAGCGAGTTAACTCCAATTTTTAGCTCTCGGTTTTTTCTCTTAAACCTGGCCGTCAGCAGCTACTGTCCGGACTATGCATCCCTGGCTGATTCAATTCAGTGCAAGTCATCAGAGTAAACTCAGGTAATGACAAAAAATTTACATAGTTAATTGTGTTGTGAAATATTGGATATTGCGGTTATGCATGTATATACATTGTAGATATAAAGAATCCTCAATATATTTATAAATAAGTATATGTTTTGGATTTTTGTAGTGGGTAGATCATTTTGACTTGGTCATTTTATAAGTAGCTCACATGCAGAAAAAGTGTGAGCACCCCTGCTCTAAGGGAACACTGAATGTTAAACTTTGCATTAAAAACACCCACTGAGAGAAACTGTCCCTTTTCATCAAGTAAATCTGTTATAAAGATAATGTTTTTTTCATACCACTCTTTAATGAACAATGACTTCCTATTAATTGTAATGGTCCTGTTATTCCACAAGGTGGAGCAATGTGGTGAAAAGTTATGGGCAAAAACCTTCTTCCAATAAGACAAGACCTGCTTATGATATTCTGACAGTTTCACAGGCAACTTCAATATATCAAAATCACATTTCAGGAGAAAATCCAACCCTCCCACCTTTTTGAAAATATTTTTTGGGATATGGAACCATATGGAGTAAGGTTTCAAGAGGAAGGCTTTTATCCAGTTTATTTTAAATACTCCAACCATTAATTGAAAATCAATTGTCTTTATACCACCTTTAGCGTAATCTTTGACGAGTTGTGATTTTTTAATGTAATGTGTTTTATTGCGCCAAATGAATTGATAGATTATAGAGTTAATCTTTTTAATACTTTTCGGGGTAATGTATAATGAGTAAGCTGGATAAACCATCTTTGAGACGCCCTCTGATTTGGATAATAGATTGCGTCCAAAAATTGTGAGGAACGGATTTCAGCATGAACGATCAGTTCCCCAGAGAGATCCTGGAACGACGCAGGGTCCTCTTCCCAGTCCGACGTAGTTTTATCCAGAAAGGCTCCCGGGCTGTCATCGCCGTGGACCGGCTCTACGTGGACGGACAACTCTACCGCGACCCCGGCACCACTCCATGGCTGTATTGACTGCACACCAAATAAGAATCCGCTGCACTATTCTCTTCACTCACACTCTCTTGTATTAACTTTTGCTTAACTATGTAATATCAGCTTGCTAATTTAGTATAACGTCACTCTCCGCCAATGCCTTAATTGGAATGTTTCCGTTTCTATTTCTTTTTCCCTCTCTCTCTCTTGCTCTTTGGTTTATTTGCTTCTCTTTTCTATCACTATGTCGATCACCTGTTTCCCTATCCATCCACAAACAACACTGTCTATTTCTACATGCTCACTCTGCACGATCACGCACACACATGCATTTAAAGGCAACACATTTACAACAGCCACACAGCGCACACAGATATAGGACACACGCACACATTTGCTCATTTTAGTTATTATGCACACACATAGTCAGACCTATGGAGCTTCTCGCCGCGCATTTTCTTCTCTTTATTTACAAAAAAATTATGTCTTTCCATTTTCCTCACCCGTCTAAGTGAGACACACAGCGTACATCATTAGCCACAAACACACAACTATGGGCACGCTAAGATTTGTCACATGTAATGTGCATGGAGCTGGCTCTAGGGAAAAAAGGTTAAAAATACTTAACCAACTTAAAAAAATTACAGGCAGACGTTTTTTAATTACAAGAGACCCACATGCCTGTCCCAGGTTTGAATAAACTTAAAACGCCTGAGTTTCCTAATCTGTTCTCAGCCTGTTATAATTCTAGACAAAGAGGAGTAGCAATTCTAATGCATAAAAATATTAATTTCACAGTACTCGATACAGTTATAGATCCAGAGGGCAGATTCCTAATCGTCAAACTATCTATACTTAACCAAAAGCTAGGTATTGTAAGTATATATGGTCCAAATGTTGATAACCCCTCATTCTTCCACGTTTTTTTTAGTACACTCTCCGAACACCTAGATTGCACAATTGTTCTTGGGGGAGACCTCAACCTGGGACTAAATGAAGAAATGGATAGGCTCAATACAGCAGGAACTCAGCGTAATTGGCAGTCCACAAATATAATCAAACAGTATATGAGCGACTTTGGTCTTTGTGATGCATGGCGCTCCCTTCACCCCAACAGTAAGGAATATTCTTTCTTCTCACATGTCCATCACTCCTACTCTCGTCTGGATTATTTTCTAGTCAGCAGCTCACTGCTGAGTAACATTTCAGACACTGAGATTCGTCCTATAGCTGTCAGTGATCATGGTCCTGTATCTTTAACACTAATACAGATGAATAATACTACGCCAAGTAAAAACTGGAGATTTAATACATCACTGCTCAAAGACAAAGAGTTTATCAAATACTTTAAAAAGGAGTGGACTCTATATTTAGGCTTTAATGACATACCTGGAACATCAGCATCTGTCCTCTGGGAAGCAGGGAAAGCCGTGATGAGAGGTAAAACAATCTCTTTCTCATCACATAAGAAGAAAGAAGAAAACAAAAATATTCAGGAACTAGAAAAAAACATCAAATTCTTAGAAAAAGCCTATGTGTCACACCAAGATCAAGAAATATTAAACAAAATACGCAAGACAAAACTAGAATTAAATGAAATTATTAATAAAAAGACTAAATTCTTAGTACAAAGACTTCGCCTGCAAAATTATGAACACGGTAACAAATCCGGACAATTTCTTGCTAACCAGTTAAAAATCAATAAAGAAAAAAACACTATATGTGCTGTTAAAGATTTATCTGGGAATACAATATATGATCTTAAAAAAATAAACAAATTTTTTAGGGATTTCTATGAAACTTTATATACACCACAAAAAACCCCATCTAAAAATGAAATTGATCAAGTTCTCGACAACATAACTCTTCCAAAATTATTAGACACCCAAACAATGGCACTGGATTCGCCACTGACACCAGGTGAACTCCAGGAAGCTCTGATAAGTATGCCCAATAATAAGGCTCCAGGTCCAGACGGCTTTTCAACAGATTTTTACAAAGAATTCTGGACGATTCTGGCACCAGTTTTTCACAAGATGTTGCAGGAAATCAAAGAAAATGGTAGACTACCACCAAATATGAACTCTGCAAATATCAGTCTCTTACTAAAACCAGGCAAAGACCCTGTATTTCCTTCAAGCTATCGTCCAATATCCCTTATTAATGTAGACCTTAAAATAATCTGCAAAGCTCTCTCAAAAAGATTAGAGAAAATAACCCCCCTTTTAATTCATCCTGACCAAACTGGTTTTATAAAAGGTAGGCACTCATCAACAAATACACGTAGATTACTTAATTTAATAGACTACTCATGCAGTAAAAACATTGAAACCGTAATATTTTCTTTAGATGCAGAAAAAGCATTTGACAGAGTTAACTGGAAATTTCTATTTGCAACTTTACACAAATTTGGGTTTGGATCCTCTTTCATAAACTGGTTAAAAATATTATATAATTCCCCAACAGCTTGTGTCAGAACAAATGACCAAACATCCTCCAGCTTCTGTCTCCTGAGGGGCACCAGGCAGGGATGCCCACTCTCCCCTTCACTGTTTGCTATTTTTATTGAGCCACTAGCAGCAGCAATTAGACAGGCTACAACAATTTAGGGCAGAAAATGTAAGAATGTAGAACATAAAATCAGCCTTTATGCAGATGATGTGTTACTTTTTCTCCAAAATTCACAAACCAATCTCTCTGGGGTAATTGCATTAATAAATTCTTCCTCAAGTGTCTCAGATTATTCAATTAACTGGTCAAAATCTACAGTTCTTCCGATTAATTGCTCCTTCCATAATTCCTCTCCTTCCCCACTGCAATCTGGAAATATAAAATATTTAGGTATTAATGTCTCTCCTAAGCTTTCAGAATTAACTAAATTAAACCACATCCCACTTTTAAAGACAGTAGAAGGCAATCTGGCTAGATGGAAATCTTTACCCATATTACTCATGGGAAGGGTCGCTGCTATAAAAATGATGGTCTTGCCAAAAATAAACTATTTATTTTCAATGATCCCAAATAAGCCATCACAAGATTGGTTCAGATCTCTAGACTCGTATATTTCTAAATTCCTTTGGAAAGATAAACCCCCACGTATCAGCTTAAAAACACTGAAAAAGACCAAGGATAAAGGAGGATTAGATCTGCCTAACTTTAATCACTAGTTTTTAGCCAACAGGCTTCAGTTCATCTCTAGATGGTTTAAACACACCCTCTTAGATGAACCTTGGATAGATGTAGAACACTGTAATAACCTAGAAATCTCAAACATCCAACGACATGAATGCTTCAAAAGCGTCAGCATCAGCTCTTCTCTGACAGCATGGTGGGAGTTTCTAAAAATGACAGAGTCTTCATTAATCCCATGCAAACGTACACCTATCTGGAACAATCCGGACATATTACAAAACAATAATATGATAAACTTTCCAGATTGGAGTTGCAAAGGAATTAAATACTTGGAACATATATTGGAAGGAACAGACTTTATTTCGTTTGACAGACAAAATATGGGATCAACAAGAAACGATTTTTGGATTATCAACAAATTAAACCCATAGTAAAAAAGAAATTTAATCCCAGTGAAGCTGAATTACAAACACCACCAAGTGTGGTACAATTTTTTTAGTCTAAAACCCCCCAAATTATTGTCTAAAATATACAGAACACTTTCTAAAATAGATGAATCAATATCCCTTGCTATTGCAAAATGGGAAGCAGATTTATCAATCAGCTTAGACCCAAATCTTTGGTCTCAGATATGCTTAAAAACCTTTCAATGGATCAGAAATCCCAGTTTGCAATTAATACAATACAAAATATTACACAGAGTGCACTATACTGGTCATAGGATGTTCAAGATGGGCTATACGCCTTCCAACAACTGCTTGCACTTGCACTGAGATGCACATCACATAATATGCTTAATTGGTAGTAGGCTTTCGAGCCTATACAGCTTGGAGTAAGACAACATGCATGAAGAGGATGATGTGGACAAAATACTCATTTGCCTAATAATTCTGCACTCCCTGTACACCGGACAATTACATCCACGCTCTTTGGTTCTGTCCACCAGTTCAGAAGTTTTGGCGTGAGATATGTGAAGACTTATCAAAGTGTCTGAAATGTAACATTCCAGCCTCCCCTTTAGTGTGCTTGCTGGGCAACTTGGATGAGGTCACTGCAGAAATAAACACGTTGTTTTTACGGCCCTATGCATTGCAAAGAAAATGGTCCTCATTAACTGGAAAAATAAAAATAATCTTAATTGTAACCAATATAAAAACCCTCTAATAGATCACATTCGTCTTGATACAGCCTCTGCCATCACATTTGATCAATCCCTTTGGGCTCCATCACCTAGTGGGGGTGGGGTGTCATGGTTTGGTCCTGCCTTCGCTATTGTAGTTGATATGGGGGTAGGGACGGCCTTAGGACGTCTGGGGAGTCCCTAGGGACGTTTTCCCTGGAGGGCCTAACCCGGGGGATGTGGCCATGACCTGGTTAGGGGCTCTGGTGGCTCTTAGATGGTGTTTTTCTTGTGGCTGCGTACAGCGGAGATGGGGCAGGGTCTGTGCTGGCGGACGTTGGTTACTGGCCTGGTAGCCTGGCTGCCCCTGGGTGGGTCCGGGATGTGCTCTCCTGTGTTTTAAAGGCACTTTAGAACAGCACACAGCAACACTACATATGAGCGGGCGTAGGGAGGTTTTGGGGTCTTCACTCACCCCGCTTCTGTTAGCCATCAGGGCTGGGGGGCTGGGAGGAGGTGCTGGCCGTCAGATTGGGGTCTGGGATGCGGGCCCTCCCTGCTACTGCAGATAAGGAGGTGGTCCGCTTGCCTCCACCCCAGAGACAAGGGTAACATCTCCTGGGTCTAGGTGCGGCTTGCCCCTCTGGGGGCACCTGGACCTGGGATATAGAGTATGTTTGGGGAGTGTGACTGTCTGTGCAGTGTCTACTTGTGTCTGTCTACACGTTGGGTGAGTGCCGAGTATTTGGTTGTGTATATGGGGGTAGGAATGCATGTTTGTGTCCGCGTGCGCCTGTTCGTCTGTGTCTATATGTCAGGTTGGGTCTTAGACTCAACCTCTCTGGGTACATCTTGGGCCCTCTAAAGGACGGAGGCCTATCTCCCCTCACCACACTCCTTGCCGGTGGATGATGCCCTCAGATGTTGGTGTGTTGGTGGTTCTTGTCGACTGGGGCTGGGCGCTCATGTATGTACCGGCTCACTCCTGGTGGCCGATTGGCGGGGCCTGGCGCCTGTGGCCCGGCTGGGCTCCTACCGGGGGGTGGGGTGCCCTCAGTCCTCTGGCCTCTGGGCCTGAAGCTCGGTCCTCTCTGGCACAGCTGGCTGCCGGCAGAGCTCGCGGGCACGCCACTGCAACCCCCTCTGGCCTCTGCTCCGTAGCTGCTGGGTGACCTCTCGTTTGGGACTCTACTCGGCTCTTCCCAGGAGGGTGGCACGGTTCCCCCCCCTTTTGGTGGTCCTCCTCGGGTCCTCGTACTCTGGGGCCTCTGGCTTGTTTTTCTTTCTTTCTTCCCCCTTTCTCACCGTCTCTTCTCCCCTTTGGTTTTCTTTCTCTCCCTCTCTTTCTTTCACTCTTTCTCCCTGTCCTATCCCCCAGTCATGCCTGTCCTGTTTGTAGCAACCGAAATTAAAATAAATACATAATTATAATAAAGGTCAATCAAATGGACCAATATGGCAAGGCCATGATGATCCACTTGGTAAAATAAATCCGCTTGGCATCTTTCTTGGCCTTAAGACAACAATTCTGATGGCTAAAGATCCAAATGGGACAAAAAAAAGAAAAAAAAAGAAAAAATTGTAATATCTCTTGTTAACCAATGATTTAGCGTTTTGGACATACCATCAATTTTGTCTTTTAGGTTTTTTGATTCTCTAGTGTTGATGTCTTTGTTTAAATAAATGCCTAGATATTTGACTTTATTTTTCACTGGAATCGTCCTCATGCTATTTTCCAAACAATCATAAAGTGGCAAAAGTTCACACTTCTTTAGATTCAGACACAAGCCTGAAGCTTTAGAAAAAATTTTAATTACATTCAGTTTCTGGAACTTAATCTAACAATAACAGCTTGTTTTCACAACTCATTGTGGTGTTGTGATGTGACTGTTCAGAGAGTTCATGATAGAAAGACGTTTGCATAAGCAGAAATAGTAAACACTTATCAGTACAACTCAGTTGCATTTCATGACAATAAAACTTAAAAATCCTCTAACAAGTTCAATATCAAAAATATTTATTCCTTCGATGTCTGAATGGTTCACAATGAGGTAAGCCATTAATTGAGTGCAAAGAATAAATAATTTTGGAGAAATTGGGCAACCCCGTCGAATTCCACGGAATACGTCTATCCTAGGTGTTATGCCTGGATTGAGCGAAACATAACTATAAATCTGCTTGTAGAACAGTTTGATCACTTTGCAAAATTTGTTTCCAAATCCAAAAAGTTCTAAAGATCTAAATTAAAAATTATGGTCTATTGAATCAAATGCTTTAAAAAAAACAGTCAATAAATAATATTAAACTTTCTGAATTAATAACGGATCGGTAGTCAATCATATCTAATATTAATCTTATGCTATTATGAATCTGCCTTCCTTTAATAAACGCTGATTGGCACTCATCAATTAATTTGTTTAAGATGCTCTTAATCCTATTTGCATATACTAAGGCTAATAATTTGTAATCATTACATAAAAGTGTTATGGGTCTCCAATTGTGTAGCACTTGTAAATTTTTGTTTGGTTTGGGCAATAAGGTTATTAATCCTGTTTTCATTGTTGGGGATAGTTCTTCATTTTTTAAACAATCCAAAAAGCCATTAAATAACAAATCTTTCATCTCTAGACTATAGAAATAAAATTTATTTTTTCCCCCATGCTCAATCCACTTGGCTTTAGGCCTTAATCAACTACACCTTATCTAGCTGGTGTTACAAAGATTGTAAGTGTTCTGACTCGTCTGCAGTCATACAAGGCTTACCACATAATACAGTGGGGCAAAAAAGTATTTAGTCAGCCACCGATTGTGCAAGTTCCCCCACTTAAAATGATGACAGAGGTCAGTAATTTGCACCAGAGGTACACTTCAACTGTGAGAGACAGAATGTGAAAAAAAATTCCATGAATCCACATTGTAGGATTTGTAAAGAATTTATTTGTAAATTAGGGTGGAAAATAAGTATTTGGTCACCTCAAACAAGGAAAATCTCTGGCTCTCACAGACCTGTAACATCTTCTGTAAGAAGCTTTTCTGTCCCCCACTCGTTACCTGTATGAATGGCACCTGTTTGAACTCATCATCTGTATAAAAGACACCTGTCCACAGCCTCAAACAGTCAGACTCCAAACTCCGCCATGGCCAAGACCAAAGAGCTTTCGAAGGACACCAGGAAAAGTATTGTAGACCTGCACCAGACTGGGAAGAGTGAATCTACAATAGGCAAGCAGCTTGGTGTGAAAAAATCAACTGTGGGAGCAATCATCAGAAAATGGAAGACATACAAGACCACTGATAATCTCCCTCGATCTGGGGCTCCATGCAAGATCTCATCCCGTGGGGTCAAAATGATCATGAGAACGGTGAGCAAAGATCCCAGAACCACACGGGGGGACCTGGTGAATGACCTGCAGAGAGCTGGGACCAAAGTAACAAAGGTCACCATCAGTAACACACTACAACGGCAGGGAATCAAATCCCGCAGTGCCAGACGTGTTCCGCTGCTGAAGCCAGTGCATGTCCAGGCCCGTCTGAAGTTTGCCAGAGAGCACATGGATGATACAGCAGAGGATTGGGAGAATGTCATGTGGTCAGATGAAACCAAAGTAGAACTTTTTGGTATAAACTCAACTCGTCGTGTTTGGAGGAAGATGAATACTGAGTTGTATCCCAAGAACACCATACCTACTGTGAAGCATGGGGGTGGAAACATCATGCTATGGGGCTGTTTTTCTGCCAAGGGGACAGGACGACTGATCCGTGTTAAGGACAGAATGAATGGGGCCGTGTATCGTGAGATTTTGAGCCAAAACCTCCTTCCATCAGTGAGAACTTTGAAGATGAAACGAGGCTGGGTCTTCCAACATGACAATGATCCAAAACACACCGCCCGGGCAACAAAGGAGTGGCTCCGTAAGAAGCATTTGAAAGTCCTGGAGTGGCCTAGCCAGTCTCCAGACCTCAACCCCATAGAAAATCTGTGGCGGGAGTTGAAAGTCCGTGTTGCAAACATCACTGCTCTCGAGAAGATCTGCATGGAGGAATGGGCCAAAATACCAGCTACTGTGTGTGCAAACCTGGTAAAGACCTATAGTAAACGTTTGACCTCTGTTATTGCCAACAAAGGTTATGTTACAAAGTATTGGGTTGTATTTTTGTTATTGACCAAATACTTATTTTCCACCCTGATTTACGAATAAATTCTTTACAAATCCTACCATGTGGATTCATGGATTTTTTTTTTTTCACATTCTGTCTCTCACAGTTGAAGTGTACCTCTGGTGCAAATTACTGACCTCTGTCATCATTTTAGGTGGGGGAACTTGCACAATCGGTGGCTGACTAAATACTTTTTTGCCCCACTGTATGTATGTATGTATGTATGTATATATATGTGTATGTATATATATGTACCGTATTTTCACGACCATAAGGCGCACTTAAAAGTCTTAGATTTTCTTCAAAAAGTACGGCGCACCCTATAGCGCAGTGCGCCCTGTGTGTTGTAATGAGGACGTAGTAGAGAACACCATGAGAACGCTAAAGGGTGAAGTGTGGCCGAGTTGGAGGAAAGACTTGAGCGGTGGATCATCGAGCAAAGAACGAGCGGGAGAAGCGTTTCGACGGTCACCATTCGGCTAAAAGCAGTTTCACTTTCACTTTTTATGAAATGGTGCCATTTTTCCATCCGGACCAGGACTACGGTAGCGCAGCAACTTCCAGCGGATTATAAGGAAAAGCTGGCCATCTTCCGCTCCTATTGCAGCAAACACATCCAGCCCAGCCACATCACTAACATGGACGAGGTCCCGCTCACTTTTGACATCCCAGTGAGTCACACTGTGGAGAAGGGGACCAGCACGGTAGCGATACGCACAACGGGGTATGAAAAGTCTTCTTTTACTGTTGTGCTTGGCACAAAGAGTGGAAGGCAGCGCCGGGCGAGTTACGCCACAATTTGCGAATGGATTGTAGATGCTTGGGCTAACATGTCTGCTGGCACTGTTGTTCGAGCTTTCGCAAAAGCCGGCATCATTTCCGAGGAGCCGCACGGCACGGAAAGTGACTCTGACAGTGAAGAAAGTGAACCTGGAATGTTTGATGGAGATTTAGCGCAGCTGTTCAATTCAGACACAGAGGATGAGGACTTCGATGGGTTTGATTGATGATAAAAATGTGAGTACCAAACTTTGTTTTGCTCCTGCTTTATTTTTAAATACGCACACTTGTATGCTTGTGTGTTGTTGATGATGATGATTACTGGTAATAAAAATGTGAGTACCGAACTCAGGTTTGCTCCCGCTTTATTTTTAAATACGCATACGGTACTTGTATGCGCCCTATGATCCAGTGCGCCTTATGTGTGTGTTAAATACAGTAACGGCACACATAACTGAGACTGCACCTTTTAGCACAGTGCGTCTTATGGTCGTGAAAATACGGTATATATATATATATATATATATATATATATATATATATATATATATATATATATATATACACTGAACAAAAATATAAACGCAACACTTTTGTTTTTGCTCCCATTCCCCATGGGATGGACGTAGAGACCTAAAATTCATTCTAGATACACAATATAACCATCCCTCCCAAACAGTGGTTCACAAATCAGTCCAAATGTGTGGTAGTGGGCACATCTGCTATATTGAGATAATCCATCCCACCTCACAGGTGTGCCACATCAGGATGCTGATCTGACATCATGAGTAGTGCACAGGTGTACCTCAGACTGCCCACAACAAAAGGCCACCCTGGAATGTGCAGTTTTTTGCGCTATTGGGGGTCTGGGGACCCAGAACCGGTCAGTATCTGGTGTGACCACCATTTGCCTCATGCAGTGCAACACATCGTCGCATGGAGTCTATCAGATTGTCAATTGTGGCCTGTGGAATGTTGGTCCACTCCACTTCAATGGCTGTGCGAGGTTGTTGGATATTCGTGGGAACTGGTACACGCTGTCGTATACGCCGGTCAAGCACATCCCGAACATGCTCAATGGGTGACATGTCCGGTGAGTATGCTGGCCATGCAAGAACTGGGACATTCTCAGCTGCCATCTGCCCTGAACAATGTGAACCATGATTCATCCGTGAAGCGCACACCTCTCCAACGTGCCAGACGCCATCGAATGTGAGCATTTGCCCACACAAGTCTGTTACGGCGACGAGCTGGAGTCAGGTCAAGACCCCGATGAGGACGACGGGCATGCAGTTGAGCGTCCCTGAGACGGTTTCTGACAGTTTGTGCAGAAATTGTTTGGTTGTGCAAACCAATTGTTCCAGCAGCTGTCTGGGTGGCTGGTCTCAGACGATCTTGGAGGTGAACCTGCTGGATGTGGAGGTCCTGGGCTGGTGTGGTTACATGAGGTCTGCGGTTGTGAGGCCGGTTGGATGTGCTGCCATATTCTCTGAAACGCCTGTGGAGACGGCTTATGGTTGAGAAATGAACATTCAATGCACGGGCGACAGATCTGGTTGACATTCCTGCTGTCAGCATGCCAATTGCACGCTCCCTCATTGCTTGTGGCATCTGTGGCATTTTGCTGTGAGACAAAACTGCACATTCCAGGGTGGCCTTTTGTTGTGGGCAGTCTGAGGTACACCTGTGCACTACTCATGATGTCAGATCAGCATCCTGATGTGGCACACCTGTGAGGTGGGATGGATTATCTCAATATGGCAGATGTGCCCACTACCACACATTTGGACTGATTTGTGACCACTGTTTGGGAGGGATGGTTATATTGTGTATCTGGGATGAATTTTAGGTCTCTACGTCCATCCTATGGGGAATGGGAGCAAAAACAAAAGTGTTGCGTTTATATTTTTGTTCAGTGTATATATATGTGTGTATATATAATCACTGACTTTCAGCTTGTTGTGTTTGTGGATATATGACTGACTTTACTTATTAAACATTCGCACATAAATAAGTGACGTCATATTCAGTACTTTTGACAGTTCACTCTTCGGCCGCTCCATCTTATTAGAGAAATTCCACATACATAAATGTAAATTTCAAAACTCAACCCCATCATTTAATTTGTTTTTGATTGAAATTGAATATTACTTAAACTCTCTTAAATTAACTTCCAATAAAAAAGGTTTATCATTGATTGAAATTCATTCAGAAATGTTTAACGAATGAGCTGTCACAACTTTCAAGTACAAAGTTGTTATGAAGTCTGTCACATATCCCCCCCTTTTTTTCTTTTCTATCCTTTATTTATTTATCCTTCTTATTTCATTGTACTGTATATTGTTACTCTTATTTGCCTTGTATGTCTACTGTACAAACTGAACTGGAATGCCTGACTGTTTGCTTTATGATTTCAATAAAGTTTGGAAATAAATAAGAAACCTCTTCGGCCACTCCCTTCTGCCGTATTTTGCGGCACACTTCTCCACACCCACCGCCGCGCTATGAATTGTGGGATATATGGGACCACGAAGCGTGCACCGGACCACGCTTGATATTTGGGGAAATCGACGGCGCATTTGGAGTATGCATTTGAAGTACACTTCAAATTGGGACAGCCGTCGTCGCGTGGCGGTGACATAACCGCACTTAAAATGCGTACTTCAAGCGTGCAGTCTCTTAATTGGGACACAGCCTATGTCCTCTGCCTCAGCCATTTTTCTTGTTTCCCTGTCCTTATCACCACTAGAGGGTTGTATTTCATTTTATGTACTGGTTATGGCAGAGGTAGGTACAGGGTTATTTAAGGTCAAGGGTAATTCTGTCCAGGTGTTGCTGATGAGAAGGGGCAAACCATTTCCTACTGTGCTTAGTCCAGTTACTTGTTGTCTGTGTTTAAATGGAAATTTAAATGGATGTTGCAAAGGAAATAAAAGTCCCCTTAGGCCCCCTCCTTGATTCAGAGTCTTTCCCTTGTCATGTAAATGGTCTCCTTGACTCTGGTCTCAAACAGGCGTTCCTCCCTGTCCAGGATGTGTACCTGTGTTCCTGGAGGACAGGCGGGTCCATGGACCAGTCCACAGCTGAACACCGTACTTGGGTTCAACTTCCAGTGAAACTGAGGCCACAGCTCAGGACAATAGAAGATTGAAAAATGCTGCCTGGTCTAATGGGTCTCAATCTCTGCAACGTTCGGCTTTCAGAATTTGTCTTAAACAGCATAAAAGCATGGATCCATCCTACCTTGCATCAGAAAAACGTTGATGAACTCTGAGCAAATGAAACCACAACTTTAAAAAAATGAATTCACAAAATTAATTGTTTCGACATCTTAAACACAAAATCATAAGTTTTAATACCTACAGCAAGTTTAAGAAAAAATAAAAGATTTTAAAGATCTTTCAAACTTTTTTCTCAAATGTAAAACAGCAGATGGAACTTACATGCGTCTTTTATGGAATTGTCTAAAAATATCTAAATTCTGGCTCTGCATCAACAAGGAAATGAACTTGATACTAAACTGTAAGATCTGTAAAGATCCGGGTCAATTCTTACCACAGTTGCTGCCTCTGAATAAAAATCTGGACAAAAGAGATCCACATTATTAAATAAGCTTACGTTTAATGTCAGGAGATGTGTTATTGAACTGGATTACGGAGCAGCCCCGCTACTGTAACTCAAGTGTTACAAGGAAATTTTTCATAACTTTCAGGTCAGATTTTAAATAAGCTGCAGGAACCCTGTTCAGTGTGAGTGGAGAGCAGCCAAGTCTCCTCCTCTGATAAACCTCCATCTGTGCCACTGAAAACAGTTCATCTGACTGACTGTAAACATGTTTCCATTTGTCACTTCAGCCTTTACTCTGAAATACAGGAAATGAAATCACAGCTCAAACTTCTTCATCCAACTGCTGGAACATAGCGAACCACTCGACATGAACACTGAAGCAGAACAGTTTAGAAACCTTAAAATGAGACTAGGGAACCATTTTCATTCATAGTTGCCTCATCAGATCTTTATAGGAGATTCACTCTGAACTCTGTGGAGTCTGATCTCAAGGGTTTTGAGTCTGACACTGAAACCAGAGGATCTTTCTGTCTCTTTAGATTCACTGTGATCCAGTGATGGAAGTGATTTCAGCCCTGAGTGATCACGCTGATGTTTGCACAGAGCAGACAATGAGGTGAATGTTTGGGCACATTGGTAACAGTGAAACAGTTTTTTAGTAACGTGGGATCGTTTGTGTTCGGAGTATGAACTGAGATTCCTGAAGCTCTTGTCACACTGGTCACAGCTGTAGTTTCCTTCCATGTGTGTATGTTCATGATAGTTACGATTAGCTGATTGTGAGAATCTTTTGTCACAGTATCTGCACTTGTATGGTTTCTCTCCTGTGTGGACTTGTGTGTTTTAAGCCCACTTGCAGTAATGAAAGATGACCCACACTGATCACAGATGTGCTTTTTTGTCCCACTGTGAATGAGTTCATGTCGTTTTAATCCACTTGATGTGGTGAAGCTTCTCCCACATTCTTTGCAGTATTTCAGTTCTTCTCCAGTGTGTCTACGTTGATGTGTTTTTAAGGTGTATTGGTGCCCCTCAGGGGTGTGTTCTGAGCCCTCTGCTATACACCCTCTTCACCCATGACTGTATTTCCTCCTGCGCGTCCAATCTCATCTCATTGTAGATTTCCGGAGGAAGGGTCATAACAACCATCTGCCTCTCTTCATTGGCAGTGAGGCGGTGGAGAGGGTGAGCAGTTTTAAATTCTTGGGGGTAACTGTGACCGAGGACCTGTCCTGGGGCAACCATATCACCTTAGTTGCACGGAAGGCCCAACAGCGCCTCTACTACCTGAGGAGACTACGGAGCGCACACATTCCCAGATCTCTGATGTTGAACTTCTACAACTGTGCCATCAGCAGCGTCCTGACGCATGGATTTCTAGTGTGGCTCCCCAGCTGCACCAAGGCCAACCAGCAAGCACTCCAGCGGGTGGTGAAAGAAGCTGGCAGAATTATTGGAACAATTCTGCCAGAGATTAGTAATATCTTCCCCACTCGCTGTCTGAAGGTGCACAGTATCCTGCGGGACCAACATCACCCTGCGCGCCACCTTTTCCACCTGCTGCCCTCAGGGAGAAGGTACAGGTCTATACAGGCCAGAACATCCAGACTGGCCAACAGCCTGTATCCACAGGCTGTGAGGCTCCTGAATTCTGCCCCCCTCCCCTCTCTGCCCCCCTCTCACGGACAATAACCATATCCAACTTCTTAATAGCACTGAACTGGTTTGCATTGGTGCATTATATCTTTATTCTCTCTTCCCCCCCCCCCCCCCCCCCCCCTCCCCTTCTTTCTTAAATAGACAACCATCATATCTCACAGTACAATAATATTGAACGGGTTGCATTGTTGCATTTTGTCATGTTTCTCAGTTCTTTGTCTGAATGTCCTATGAACATTACCTGTCTTGTTCTCATGTTGTTGCTAAGGATTGTCTCATTGCACTGAAGTTACACTGGGTTAAATATTTACACTTGGGTTTTAACCCTTTAAGACCTACCATAGAACCAAGTCCGCCAGAGCTTATATTATATTTTTACATGCTGTGGAGCCATTTTTGGGAGCATTTCAAGTTGCTATATATCAATACAACCATTATAGCCCAGATTTTAATAATATGTATTCATTAAGTGCATAGTAATTACATAAATTGCAAAAAAAGTGCAATAAACTACAAAAAAATTGAAAATCGTTTTTGATTTTTTAACATATATTTGTAGTTAGAGAAATTTAAGAGGCTTATCCCTCAAAACTGTAAATACAAAAAAGTTGCACAAAATAGTTTCCCACCACAGGAAATTTATTTTGAGTGTCTTCATAGTTTTATTTTTGAAATACACCAATTTTTATACACTGCAGGAAAAACGAAAATAAATATTATAGTGCAAATTTGCAAAAAAGCAGCATATGCATCAAAATAAACTATTTCCAGCAGTGCAATATGAGTCCTAAGCATCCCAGAAACGACACAGAAAGTCATAAAGTCAAAGATAACTTTTAAAAAGAGCAGTATAGGCCCTGAGGCCCTGATCGCAAAAAAGACTACATTTCCGCGAAAATGACGTCACTTCCGGTTTCGGCCAGGTAATGGCGGAAATGCAAAAGTTCGCGCTGACGTCTATTCCAACGTAGGAAGTGTTTTGAACAGCTGATCGGACCGGCAAAGCGTGTTTCTGGAATATTATGTTTTTGTTCCTGCAAGCGCTTTTTATGCAGTTTTTGCTAAGCTTTATGTGGAAGGAAACCGTGACCTAGGACAAGCTGATGGCACAATATGTAAGTACAACTCCTCCGGTTTCATATGCAAAAAAAAATTTTGCGCTAGCTTACGTGGTTGCAGAGCTACTGGGATTTAAAAATAGTTACGCATAACAGAGCGTTCCCGCTCCGATCGGCTCTAAAGGGTTAAGGGTTTTTTTTTGTTTTTTTTTTTGTTTTTTTTTTACGGGTGTACGGAAGCCCCAAACGCAATTTCATTGTTCTTTGACAATGACAATAAATAAATACTTGACTACTTGACTTGACTTGACTGCAATTTTTTCCACAAAGGTCACAACGAAAGTCTTTCCCACCACCACAGTGATGACAGGGTTGAGAACTGGATCCATCTGTGTCGCTCTGCTTCTAAACAAAGACACAAAGACAGTGTAAGTCAGTCCTTCAACACTTTTATCCTGAACATCGCCTGAAATAAAGAGCAAATAAAAAACAAACAAAAATCATAACTGAAATGAAAATCTGAATAATCACTCAGAGCTGCTTTTTCATGCAGTAGAATTGACGAAACATCAGAATCAGTGAGCTGCAAGCCTTCAGCCCCGACCGTGTCCGTGCTGTCGGGTGAGAAAGGCGACATCTCACTGATTCTGATCTGCGGGTCGGCGCTTTGTGTTTACGTCTTTGTGCAGAATCCGTGTACCTGCTCTCATTTACTGTTTGGTGGTTGTCAAAATTTTGTGAGGTTTCACCTGAGATTCGGGCATGTCGAGCAAAATAAAATTATATTAAAAAAATCGATTCAGAATTTTAATGAATTGATGTCACGTTATCCAAGCCAGAATTGATTTTAATCAGTAAATTGATTATCAAAACCCACCCCTAGCTGAGACAGTTTAATGAGCATAATTGTTCCAAACAGTCAGGCTAAAATGACAAGTTAAAAATATAAATACATACCTCACAGTAACTGCACTTGGAGAGTCTCTTTCTGGTGTGGATCTGTTGGTGTACTCTCGGGTAATGTGGAGCTTTATAAGGTCTCTCCTCAGTGTGGGTAAACATGTGGCGTTGGAACTGTTTGTTGGTTATAAACTGTTTGCCACATTGATCACAGCAGTACACATCATGTCTGGTGTGAATGCGTAGGTGTGTATTTCGGTTCCCTAACCGGCTGAAGGTTTTCCCACAGATGTCACAGCTGTATGCCTTAATTCCAGAGTGGGTAACTAGATGACTCTGTAAGTGGCCACTTTGAGCAAAAGCTCTTCCACACTGATCACAGGTGTACGCTTTAACTCCACTGTGGATGAGTTGGTGGTTTTTTAGGGAATCCTTCCTGGAAAAAGACTTTCCACACAAGTCACAGCTGAACGGTCTCTCTCCAGTGTGGATGACCTGATGTTGTTTCAGGTGACACTTGGAAATAAAACCCTTCCCACACTCATCACAGGTGTATGTTTTCTCTCTCTTTCTTCTGTGAGGTTTGTCGGCCTCCTGAGAGCGCTGACTTCTCGCTCCATGTTGGTCCTGCAGTGACAGAGATACAAACAGAGGCAGTGAGTGAAATGCAGTCGTGGAACAAACTCAACCTTCAAACTCCCTCCATTAACACTAGTTTTAAACCTGAAGGTGGAGTGTGGCACCAAACACCTTAAAGGCATCTTATCCCCACCTGCTGGTAGTTCTAACACATTACATCCAACCTGGTGTTAAAAATAATTCATGACTGTTCAAACACTCTAAAATAATCTTTTCCTTATTTTCCTTACTTTTACTCCCCACAGAAAAAAAGACTTTCTACTCATTATATTTTCAAAATAGACTTTTTACTTTTGGTTTCAAACTCAAACTGATTTGAGCCTGAAAATTAACACATGAAAGACAATCCTGATCGTGTACTAATCACCAGGGTATGAAACATAAAAAGAGATGAAAGAGGCAAAACTGTGAGTCATAGTCAGGAGTTAAAGTGAGACGTTGTTCTTCTTTCTTTTTTGCACAGCACCTGAACAAACAGGTAATTTCAAATGCAGCGTTTCTATCAACAAACATCAGCAAACACACAAACTGTTTGTGTGCAGTTTGTCTCACAGTGTGTTGCTGGCTAAAGGTCCAGCTGCTGTACATCACAGGGAGAGAAAAGAAAGAGAGCTAACTTCACTCAGAGATGGAGAAAGATAAGACACACAGGACAGGAGAGGAAGAAGAGAGGTTAGATTTAAAGGGAAGGACTGCTCAGTGGGATTTGATCAACTGGAGATTAAAGCTTACATGTAAGTCCTCATGTGTTGAAATCAGATATTGGGTCTGTACTAGAGATGGCACGATACCACTTTGTTATGTCCGATACCGATATCATAAATTTGGATATCTGTCGATATGAATCTGATATAGTGACAGGGGATTTCTTTAAATCACCCTGTAATTCTTCAGCTAAGACACCTGAGTTAGAAAACACAAAGACTGCAGTCGTATTTACACGCGTGGGCAGTCACTTCTGAGATCTGCGAATCTGCGATCTGCCTGCGTGGTACATTTATACATGTCTGTGTGTGTGTGTGTGTGTGTGTGTACAAAAATAACAACGTCACTCAGAGCAACAGAATCAGCACATACACACTTAAGATTATAGTTTCACTTCTGTAAAAAACATGCTCTGCAAACCTGCAGTTTCCTGTCTACACTTTGTACAGAGTGTACTAAAAGCAACGGGTTCTTTCCCTTTTCTACATTTGTACTCAAAAAACAGGAAATGGTTCAGTAGCTGGATAAATTCATCACAAGGTTATTGGGTGAAAAGTCACATAGACGTTTAGCACATTTCATGAAGCTGATCAAATTATATGAAAACAAACATCTCTTGACATATAGTGTGTTTTTAATCAATAAAGCTGTTTTTTTAAATATCTTGCTGCTTTTTGTATAAGTTCATGCTCAAGTAAAAACAAAAAAAAAACAAAAAAAAAAAACTAAAGCTATTCTGTTATACCTGTATGCAAAAAATACACTGCACCCAAAATATTTCATAGTTCAGCAATACTGACCAATCTAATGAATGTAAACCTACTCCATCCTCCCTATTCTGGTATTTTAAAGAGTAAGCAACCTAACTAATAGGGCTCTAAAACTCCCAGCAAAAAAAAACAAAAACAAAAGGCAACCACCCACCCTCCACCTCATGATACTTGCAAGGAAATCAATTATTTTTCAAGAACATTTAAATAGATTCAACATCTTCAACAGATTTGCAGACTGCACAGATGGTACCTTCCCAAAGGAAAAAGTAGTATAGCTTACTAGGGTATATTAGACTTGATAGTTACGATATACAGTAATGAACTTCTATACATTTTACATCAGATTAAAACTTTGGGTGTAAGCTTCGTATAATTATTTATTAAAAGCTAGACATTTTAAATGAGAATATGAAAGAAAAATATGTCTTTGTGCCCCCTTTTCCCTGTTAATGCCCTATCGGCCCCCCTGGCTAAACTTTGCTAGATCAGCCCCTGCACAGTTACCAGCGTCAGCTACGTAGAAAAAGATCCTGGTGTAGAACGTAAATAAATTCTAACAACAGCTTATCAAGCTTAAACGTGCTGCAGTTGTTCAGCCGCTGGTTTCCTCTTTCTGGTGCGAAGTGGGCCAAAAACAAACGAGACGGACTCGCGACAGAAAAGCCGATCAGCTGATCATTAAGCAGTTTCATGATTGAAGTAGCAGCAGGAGAGGGAGAGAGAGAGAAGAGGCAGTCGCTCCATATATCGGTTGTTAAGCTTAACGCTGGAATGCTTTACAAACATTCAGAGATGAACTTACACACTTGCTTTACTTCTCTCGGGGATAACTTCCTCGGAGATGAAATGCCGGATTGGTAGCAAGGCTCCAAATGCTCAAACAGACTGCAGACAGGTCCCGCACGCCACAACCACTTTATCACGTGATGCATACTGCTGCCACGTGCTACGGTTATGAGCCGAGTTACGCCATGTCGCAAGTTTTGTGAAGTGCTTTTTTGATATTTAATGGATCAGATTACATTTTTTATTTCTCTCCGATATCCGATCCAGTAATTTACGTCAGTATAAGACAGATACATAATATCGGATTGGTCCATCTCTAGTCTGTACATATGATTTTATGTCTTTTTTTCAGATTATGAAACTTGCTGCAAAACAATCTGAGGCAGATTAACTGTGCCGCCTCAGATGCAGCCTTTTCATGCAGTAGAATTGTTAACATGCTAACACAGTTTAATGAGCAGAGTTGTTCCAAACAGTCAGGCTAAAATGACAAGATAAAAACATAAATACATACCTCACAGTAACTGCGCTTCGAGAGTCTCTTTCTGGTGTGGATCTGTTGGTGTCGTCTCAGGTAACGTGGAGCTTTAAAAGTCTTCTCACACAGGTCACATTTATGAGGTCTCTCCTCAGTGTGGGTAAACATGTGTTGTTGTAACTGCTGGTTTCTTGTAAAGTGTTTACCACACTGATCACAGCAGTACACATCATGTCCGGTGTGAATGCGTAGGTGTGTATTTCTGCTCACAATCAGGCTGAAAGTTTTTCCACAGATGTCACAGCTGTATGCTTTAATTCCAGAGTGGGTAACTAGATGAGCCTTTAAGTTGCTACTGTCAGTAAAAGCTCTGCCACACTGATCACAGGTGTACGCTTTAACTCCACTGTGGATGACTTGGTGTCTCTTTAGGGAATCCTTCCTGGGAAAAGTCTTTCCACACAAGTCACAGCTGTACGCTTTAACTCCAGTGTGGATGACCTGATGCTGCTTCAGTTTATCCTTCTCAGTAAAATCCTTCCCACAATCGTCACAGGTGTGTTTTTTCTCTCCCTTTCTTCTGTGAGGTTTGTCGGCCTCCTGAGAGCGCTGACTTCTCGCTCCATGTTGGTCCTGCAGTGACAGAGATACAAACAGAGGCAGTGAGTGAAATGCAGTCGTGGAACAAACTCAACCTTCAAACTCCCTCCATTAACACTAGTTTTAAACCTGAAGGTGGAGCGTGGCACCAAACACCTTAAAGGTCTCTTATCCCCACCTGCTGGTAGTTCTAACACATTACATCCAACCTGGTTTTAAAATAATTCATGACTGTTCAAACACTCTAAAATATTTTTGACTTTTTTTTTTTACTTTTACTCCTCAAACAAAAAGGACTTTCTACTCATTACATTTTCAAAACAGTCTTTTTTACTTTTGGTTTGAGAAATTTGAGGGGAGTTATTTCATCACTAAGGGCATCAAACATCAAACTGATTTGAGCCTGAAAAGTAACACATGAAAGACAATCCTGATCGTGTACTAATCACCAGGGTATGAAACATAAAAAGAGATGAAAGAGGCAAAACTGTGAGTCATAGTCAGGAGTTAAAGTGAGACGTTGTTCTTCTTTCTTTTTTGCACAGCACCTGAACAAACAGGTAATTTCAAATGCAGCGTTTCTATCAACAAACATCAGCAAACACACAAACTGTTTGTGTGCAGTTTGTCTCACAGTGTGTTGCTGGCTAAAGGTCCAGCTGCTGCACATCACAGGGAGAGAAAAGAAAGAGAGCTAACTTCACTCAGAGATGGAGAAAGATAAGACACACAGGACAGGAGAGGAAGAAGAGAGGTTAGATTTAAAGGGAAGGACTGCTCAGTGGGATTTGATCAACTGGAGATTAAAGCTTACATGTAAGTCCTCATGTGTTGAAATCAGATATTGGGTCTGTACATGTGACACGTTTTTTTTTTTTTTCAGATTATGAAACATGCTGCAAAACAATCTGAGGCAGATTAACTGTGCCGCCTTGATGCAGCCTTTTCCAGGCAGTAGAATTGCTAACATGCTAACACAGTTTAATTTGCGGAGTTGTTCCAAACAGTCAGGCTAAAATGACAAGATAACAATATAAATACATACCTCACAGTAACTGCGCTTGTAGAGTCTCTTTCTGGTGTGGATCTGTTGGTGTCGTCTCAGGTAATGTGGAGATTTAAAAGTCTTCTCACACAGGTCACATTTATAAGGTCTCTCCTCCGAGTGGGTCAACATGTGGCGTTGTAACTGCATGTTGGTTATAAACCGTTTGCCACACTGATCACAGCAGTACACATCATGTCCGGTGTGAATGCGTAGATGTGTATTTCGGTGCCCTATCTGACTGAAGGTTTTCCCACAGATGTCACAGCTGTATGCCTTAATTCCAGAGTGGGTAACTAGATGCCTCTGTAAGTGGCCACTTTGAGTAAAAGCTCTGCCACACTGATCACAGGTGTACGCTTTAACTCCACTGTGGATGAGTTGGTGGTTTTTTAGGGAATCCTTCCTGGGAAAAGTCTTTCCACACAAGTCACAGCTGAACGGTTTCTCTCCAGTGTGGATGATCTGATGATGTTTTAGATTAGACTTCAGAGTAAATCCCATCCCACACTCGTCACAGCTGTATGTTTTCTCTCTCTTTCTTCTGTGAGGTTTGTCGGCCTCCTGAGAGCGCTGACTTCTCGCTCCATGTTGGTCCTGCAGTGACAGAGATACAAACAGAGGCAGTGAGTGAAATGCAGTCGTGGAACAAACTCAACCTTCAAACTCCCTCCATTAACACTAGTTTTAAACCTGAAGGTGGAGTGTGGCACCAAACACCTTAAAGGTCTCTTATCCCCACCTGCTGGTAGTTCTAACACATTACATCCAACCTGCTGTTAAAAATAATTCATGACTGTTCAAACACTAAAATATTTTTTCCTTATTTTCCTTAGTTTTACTTCCCACAGAAAAAAAAAAAACACTTTCTACTCATTATATTATCAAAACAGACTTTTTACTTTTGGTTTCAAACATCAAACCAATTTGAGCCTGAAAAGTAACACATGAAAGACAATCCTGATCGTGTACTAATCACCAGGGTATGAAACATAAAAAGAGATGAAAGACGCAAAACTGTGAGTCATAGTCAGGAGTTAAAGTGAGATGTTGTTCTTCTTTCTTTTTTGCACAGCACCTGAACAAACAGGTAATTTCAAATGCAGCGTTTCTATCAACAAACATCAGCAAAATTCAGTTGTGTACATCCACAGAGAGCAGCAGGTCAGCTGATCACAGCCTGTACTTGAAGAAAATCTACTGGAGCTCTCAACAGAAATTATTGTGAGCTGTGATTCTTTTCCCCACGCTGAGCCACTACAGCTGATTTTAGGGTTCCCACCTGCTCAATCCCACTTTAACCTCTTCCCTGCTCATGTTCCTGTTTAAAGGCAAAGTCACCCTCTACAGTGTAGGCAACAGAAAATACACATATGTTTTATTTTCCTTCATTTTCTAATTAACTGATTCAAACAGAGAACCTTTATTAGAAATAAATAGTTTGTATTTCATTTACTAATCTTATTTTATTATTACATTAATAAAGCACAAGGTTCAGTTAACTTTGGATAAAAACATGTGGTTAAAATGTTCTTCAAGGAGCTACTTTTACTTTCTTACTCTGATTACATTTCAGAGCCTGTACTTTTTCACTGTTACTTAAGTAAAGAAGTTGAATGAATACTTTTACTGAAGTATTTTTTAACACTAATATCTGTACTTAAGTATAGAGTAAAGAGAGTTTGAAGAGTTTCATAATAATTTCCCACTCTACAGAGCTCAGCTGACAGCTTCTGTCTGATATCGGGCTGCTGTTGTGGTGCTATGAACGTGTATTTTTGGGGATGATGAAAAAATGTTTTGTCTATTTGATTAATAAATATTTTTTATGAATAAACCTTCCTTGTTTTAACATGTGCTGTGGTCTCTAAAAAACAACATAATATGCAACACAGTCATATAACAGGTTGGGAGGATGAGAGTTTTAGACGTGACTGATTATTTGGTGAAACTGTGATATTTTCCTCACCTCCTGTGTTGAGCTCATTGTTTCCTCTGTAGTGACTCAGCTGAGTCCAGATGGCTGAAAATGTTCCTCTGCTGCTCCGTCAGACTCTTCTCCTCCTGCTGATCAGCTGGGACACAAAACAGATCTTTGTTAGGCTCCACACTGCACTGAAGAGTCAAAGTGTCTCATATGTTCATCTGACAACACAAAGTACAAATTTCACTCTGATTGCTTGTAGAAATCTTGTGAGACGTGTTGTGCTGCAAAGTGAGGAAACTCTCTCACTCACTTATACTTCAGGAGGAACTTTGTGACATTGGCTCTAATATTCTAAGCAGCCCTTTACTATGACAGGGCCAGAAAGTCCTATTTGAAGGTTTGGGAGAAGGACCATGTTAAAGGTGGATTGGGGTTTATACACTTTGTTATGATACAGGTAAGGCTGTAAGAGCCTGAGAAGGTGTCCTGAATGAACCTCTAAAACCAGTTTTCAGCTAACGACTCTGCTTCAGTCTGGAAAACAGCAACTACAAGTTTAAAGACTCCATCAACAATTCACACCCAGCAACAGCCTGAACAGCTCCTCCTGTGGTTTCCACAAACAGGGACAGACCTGTCACTCCCCCACCCCACACTTTCAACTCCTTCAGCCCCCCAGTCCCACCACCTCCACCACTCCTAAAAGTTTGATTCTGTGCAGCCATTCCCCAACTCTCTCTGAACGGTACTGTCCTGATTCTTTGATGTTGGGCTGAGAACAAAAAAACATTACTCAGATCTTGTCCAGTCAACAACAATTATTTATTAAGCACATATGTGGGAGATGTACACGACACCACCCTCAGCGTAGTCCAGTAGATCTCAAAGAGGAAGCACTTCGATACACAGTTTTACATGTCAGGGTTCACGCCCCTTCATGCCTAAGCAGATAACATAACATGCACGATAGTTGTCTGCAACTCCTTTTATAGTATTGGTGTTTGTTCCTCACTAACGGTTTCAGCACTCTCTCACCTCCATCTGTTTCCTGTTTCTCGTTGTGAGGCCCCATGATCGTATATGACACATCCTGAGTCCATCCTGTTCTAATCTGTGCAGGCACGTATGCAGTTACAAGCAAAACACTACTTTAAATGTCTTCCAGTTTAAACCTTCTATCGCCTCTTGATTAATATGGCACTTATTTTAAATTACAACATTTATATTTCCCACAGTACTCATGGTCATTGATCAGTGGTTTCAGTGCTTTCCTTCCTGCTTTGACTGCAGCTGTGTTTGACACAGGAAGACATTATTACATTCTTCACGATTATACTTTATTCTTTTTGGGGGAAGTGCAGCTTTAAACCTTCACATGATTCAAGTCAACCCAACAAATCAATCTGAACGATCACAGGTGGGAAAAACTTCTGTAGACAAAATGAAATAAAACCCAACATTTAATCCACAACATGATTAAAAACATGATTCTCCCAAATCACCAAGAGCTGCACATTAACCACCACAATATATTTTATTCTCTGTGCTTTCAAATATGAACACTGTTTACTTTCATCTGTTTCATTAGTTTTTGTTAACATCTTCCTGTGCATCACTTTACAGCAGCCAGACTCATTAAAATGAGACTTTGTAGGAGTTCACTTCCTCTCATGTGTTCATCCACAGCAGCTGGACAATAAAGTTTATAGTGACCCTGATACTGCAGCAGATCGCTCTCATCCATTTCCTGTTATCACTTCAAATAGAAACAAGGCTGTAGAGGTTTAAAGCAGGCAGAAAAACAGCTGCAGGGACAATGAAAAGACTTTTCTGCTCCAACTTCTCCCAGCATGCTGAGCTAATGATTAGTTGGTGTTTTTCTCCAAACACTCTCTCACTCTTCTCTCAACGTGTTCACAATAAACTGTGAACAGACACCGAGGAGAGCAGCAGAAGACCTCATTCAGGAGCTAAACTCAACATGAACTGAACTCACAGTAAAGTTAGCTCGGTGCTTACCTTTAGATGAGCCCACAAACCGAGAGAAACTCCGCGATGAAGCTGCAACTCTTTCCAAACACAGGAAACAGATCAGGGAGCAGAGACCCACGTGGTTCACGCTGATCTCAGCTACGATCCAGGAGACAAGGGTGGGCAGATCGATGCAGATATCGATCCAAACGCTGGTTTAGTTTGTTTTATCATCCAAAATCAGGATTTTACTCGCTTAGGATGAAACGGTAACTCCGTCTGCATAAACTGTGTCCAGCATGTGATCCCGGAACAGACTTCTTCTTCTTTGTATTGGTTATTGGCGGTTGTCAAACACCAAAATGGTGCATTACCGCCACCAACTGGTGTGGAGTGAAACGTCGATACCAGAATCCTCCCTCAATGTATACTCTGTTTTAAAAACTGGAATAAGGCCTGACAACTTTCACTTCTTGAACCCTTTTGCAGTAAACTTACGTTTTGAACAGCGGGCGCGTCAACATTATCCCCCTATTCAGCTTCTCGGCGACTCAAAGGTTTGACAGTCACCAATAGTAGTGATCAAACCAGTATGTCCAAATCTTATTCCAGATATGACCACCTCCTCTCTCCTACTCCTTCCTGTGCTTCTCATTTCTCCTACCCTCCTTAAATTTTTATACAACCATCGTCCCCTCCTTTCTTCCTCCCACTGTTTTTGTCATGTTTCCTTTATTTCTTGCCTTATTATACTCGTTATCTCTGTCTGACAGAAGTTAATAGCCAGTTCAGTTAACCCATGTTTTGTGGCTTTCTTCACAACTCTGTCGTTTCATTTCCTCTGACTCCATAGTGAGCTGGAATCCATAAAAAGCCAACTATAAGTCCCATCATGTGTATTTCGTTAAATGTTTGCTGAACCTCTGTTAGTACATCTGCTCTACTTTCTGAGTGGCTACACTGTAAACTGGCCAATGAAGAGCTTCAGTCTGAACAAATGCCTGATTGTAACGGTCACATGTCTTCTACCCACTGAACAGCTGACAGTACTGGAAGCATTTCTCCAGTGTGTACTGACGGTCCACCATTGATCCTTTTCAGGGACCACAAATGCTACCCCGGTTTGACTGGCTGTATTCTTTGATGCACCTGTATATATTTGTACATAATTATAATACTGATCAATGTAAGTCTGTACTGTATGTAAGTTTAAATTAAATTCCCTATTCTTGTTCTTCTTTTCGTGTAATGTGAAATCTACTGTGACATCAGAATATTTGGCTCCAGCTTATCCCAGGAACAACATTGGAGATTTGAGCGCAGTCCTAGGAACAGCTAGGATGCACAGGACCCTCAAGCCCCCAGGCCTCTGTTAGAGGACCTGAGCTTGAATGATAAACCACCTGCATGGGCAAGAGGGGAATTTATCATCTTTCTGTCTGGTTGTTTTTTTTTTAACATCTATTTTTTATTATTTGTTAAGAGTGAGTACAAGAAAAAAATTATTATAATATGATGTGTTAAACTTGTTTAGATTATAGGAATAAGGAAGGATTTGTCTGTGTTTTAGTTTGGCTTAGCTGTAGCCTGAGAGTGTGTAATTGTTTAGAGAGAAAGGAATTTATGGACACTGGGGGTCTGCTGTCATAAATGGAGGCAGGAAGCTACAGTGTGGGGTTGCTGATGCTGATGCTTGTACCTTTAATAAAAACTCATAATTGTTATAAGTTAGAAGTAGGTTTGAAGGAGACTCTCCACATGCTTATCTGTAAATGTAAGACAACAAGAGGCCACTGGCCCAGTGGATGCAGAGTGGGGGTCTCAGTGTTTGTAATATGTTAACTCTGTTTTGTGTGTTGTCTAAAGTAATCTGATGTAGCTTGGTGAGGAGATTACTTTTGACCGGCAGGAAGTCACAGAGACACACACACACAGTGCTTTAACTGTTACGCACCCACATGCACACTCACTCACGTGCACACACATACACACGGGTACGCGCACACACAGGCAAGAGTGAATTCTGGTCCACACTAGTTAGTGGCGGCAATGCCCCACCTCCTTATTTGCAAACCACGAAAAAAAAGTGAGCATGCACCAGGAGAGGAAGACTGTGTCCAAATTCAGGGGATTGATACTTCAAATGCCGCATTTGTAGGCAATTATGTCACAGTGATGCGATGAAGGCTTTTCAAAGTCGAAGAGTCCTCCAAATGTGGTGACGAACGTGTCCTACTTTTCCACAGATTTCAAGGATTGGTTGGGTGTGGGGCGGAAGGGGCTTGAGCACCCGTCCCTTTCCTGATGGGAGCCCAAAGTGCCCGTTTGTTGAGGCATTTTTTTTATGTGTGTGTACTTGTGGAGTCCTGTCTGTGCCCCTCAAAAATAATATTTAACTATCAATCCTAGTTTTTGCTAAATAAAAGGAAATGACTTGCATCAGTCACATGATCGCCATTAACCAATGGGTATTTTTGAAAATGCAGATTTTTCTATGTGTTTGCACCTTTCGTCCACACGAAAACGGCGTTTTTGGTCACTGAAAACGGAGATTTTTAAAAACTCCGGCCAGAGTGGATATTTTTGAAAACTCAGTTTTTGCATTTACGTGTGGACGAGAAAAACGGAGAAAATGCAGCGTCAAAGATGTGCGCCTTTTTTGATGTCACAGTGTGCGCCACGTTATTGTTTCGGTGAAATGAATTTCTACAATACTATTACTGTTAATTGTGCTCTCTGCAGTGTTTAAATGCTTACATATACACACAGTTACTGTCCCTCCACACATACGACTCGGTTCTGCTTCTATGCCCCAGCTTTGTTTACTTTTTCCCACTGAGGCTTCCAGACTTCTGATTGGCCAACATTTCTGCACGGTTAGGAATATTTTTGCACTGTTGCTTTGGCATGTTCATAGCAGCGTTTTCCTTCATTTCTGCCTTTACGTCTGGACGGGATTATTTTTTAAAACGAAAATGGAAAATCTCCGTTTTCAAAAATACCCGTATACGTGTGGACGTAGCCACAGACTGATGCGACAAAACCAGTAAGTAGGTGTACAGTGCACACTGTAGTCTACAGCACACAGTATTAGCTTATTACGTACACGTTGGTAAGTTGTCTTGTGGCAACTGACGAATTGAAACAATTGAGCGTGCTGTGTGTGCAACAGCGCGACACACATTACCTGTCCTTTTATTAACTGTACAAGTAGTGCTGGTCGTAGCTGCTGGCTAACTGGGTAAGGCTGTCATGGGTCTGTAGCTCTGTCAGCGTTTTATGGAACATATTTAGTTTTAAAGTAAGTTACAGGGCTTCTCCTGCCTTTCCGCGAGGGCTTGTATTTCACTAAAAGCTATCTAATATTCATGTCCACATAATTATGGATGATTATAATTAATATTATATATAATTAATATTTAAAAATCACACGCTGTATTTTAAAGAACATACATTAAGAAGCAGATCATATTAGATTTATATTTTAAATAAGACAAAATGCTGATTTTACAGCAGTAAAATGATTGTATCTCTACAGTTTAAACATGTAATAAGCTTTCTGCCTGCACAGAGTGAATAGTGAAACGAATACATCATGAATACAATATTTCATATTTATTACTTTCCCCCCCTCATTGCCTTATTATTGTAGCTCTAGTAATAAATAATAAGGGAAGGATTCTGGATCAGCACCATGATGCCCAAAGTATATCCAGTATTCTGAAGAAGGTCTAAAATGTCACTGTGTGTGTTTTATGTATATAGATTTTTAAAATTATTATTCATGATATAACATTGTCCAGACATGGCTGGTAAGGACATGGGGAGGAAACAGAGCTGTGTGAGGCTACTAAAGGCAGAGGATTCCTCAGCAGCTGGATTACAAAGAGCACAGGTAACATTAACACATGGACCAGTTGTTGGAGAGGTATTCCAGTATAAGAATAATAATAAGCACAACTGGAATGTTTTGCTGCTGTCACAATTTTTATTATAGATTAAGTGCAGGAGTTGTTAGGTGTGGATAATTACATAATAGTTTATTGCAATAGCAAGTTGTGCCTTGTTCTCAGATGGACACCAAGTGGAGAGTGATAGATGAGATGAGGGGATGTCATATACTGGCATGAATTCAAAATTCTGCTCCTCACATACAAGGTCTTAAATAATCAGGCTCCATCTTATCTTAATGACCTTGTAGTACCATATCACCTTATTAGAGCACTTCGCTCTCGCACTGCAGGCTTACTTGTTGTTCCTAGAGTATTTAAAAGTAGAATGGGAGGGAGAGCCTTCAGTTTTCAGGTCCCTCTTCTGTGGAACCAGCTTCCAGGTTGGATTTGGGAGACAGACACTATCTCTACTTTCAGTTCTGTTCTAGGATGCCCTCTGGACCTAGAGGTGGTGAGTGACAGGAGAATGGTGGCTAAGCTGTCATCCCTGTTGGACAACATCTCCCACCCCATGCAGGAGACTCTGACAGCTCTGAGCAGCTCCTTCAGTGGCTGCGGCACCTATGATGTGGGACGGAGAGATTTCGCAGGTCTTTCCTCCCCACTGCCATCAGACTCCACAGCACAAGAAAGACTTCAACTGACTAAGCACACACATCCACACATGTGCAATACTCTTTCTGGCATCGTTGTATTATACTCAATTCTATATAGCATTTGTAGTCTATTTTATTCGATTGTATGTAGTATTTTATTTCATTCTATTCTGATCCGTGTTAAGGACAGAATGAATGGGGCCATGTATCGTGAGATTTTGAGCCAAAACCTCCTTCCATCAGTGAGAACTTTGAAGATGAAATGAGGCTGGGTCTTCCAACATGACAATGATCCAAAACACACCGCCTGGGCAACAAAGGAGTGGCTCCGTAAGAAGCATTTGAAAGTCCTGGAGTGGCCTAGCCAGTCTCCAGACCTCAACCCCATAGAAAATCTGTGGCGGGAGTTGAAAGTCCGTGTTGCTCGGCGACAGCCCCAAAACATCACTGCTCTCGAGAAGATCTGCATGGAGGAATGGGCCAAAATACCATCTACTGTGTGTGCAAACCTGGTAAAGACCTATAGTAAACGTTTGACCTCTGTTATTGCCAACAAAGGTTATGTTACAAAGTATTGAGTTGTATTTTTGTTATTGACCAAATACTTATTTTCCACCCTGATTTACAAATAAATTCTTTACAAATCCTACCATGTGGATTCATGGATTTTTTTTTCACATTCTGTCTCTCACAGTTGAAGTGTACATCTGGTGCAAATTACTGACCTCTGTCATCACTTTAAGTGGGGGAACTTGCACAATCGGTGGCTGACTAAATACTTTTTTGCCCCACTGTATTATTCCAGTGTTTTTTCTCAAAATTTTCTATGCAACTTTGCACTGTCCATTGCTGTAACAAAAATTTCCCACACGAAGGATTAATAAAGGTTATCTTATTTTATGCAACCAAGACTACATATCTCCCGTACTGGCATCCTTACAGTGGCTGCCAGCTAGGTTTTGAATTAATTTTAACGTTTTATTATGTGTTTTTAAGGCGTTGCATGGGTTAGCACCCTCAAACCTTTCTGATCTTTTAAATTGGTTCGCTCCTGTAAGATCACTGAAGTCTGTGGATCAGATGCTCTTAGCTGTCCCAAGGTCCAGATTAAACACAGAGGATAAGAAAGGTCTGGCCTCTCTTATCTGGAAACAAAATTAACAAAATTCATTGAAAAACCTGTGGCAAAAATTCCTTTTAGTTTTGTTTTGTGAAGCTACAAACTGATGAACTAGATTACTGGTAGAATGATGTATAGAATGATGTTTTTTTCTACAGTTGACAGGCTAACAAACCCTCCTGTGTCAGTGGCAGCTGAACTTCATTCGACCATGACCTGCAATGACTTTGCCAAATTCTTCACAGAAAAAATCCAAAAGATTAGACAAGCAATTGGTACATCAACAGCAGATTCAGGATATGTACTGTGTCCACCGAAAAACTGTTTAAACACCATGAAACAGTTTCACCCGATTAACAGCAAAGACCTGGAGGACATCTTAGGTCAACTGAACTCCTCCTCCTGCTGTTTAGATGTCCTGCCAACAGGTTTTTTCAAAAAGGTCTCAAAGACTTTAGAGTCAGACCTGTTACAGATCGTCAACTTTTCTTTATTATCAGGTGTGTTTCCAGAACCACTAAAAACTGCTGTAATCAAACCTATACTAAAAAAGGACAATCTTGACAAGACACAAATGAACAACTACAGGCCGATCTCAAATCTCCCATTTTTAAGTAAGATCATTGAAAAGCAGTTTCTCAACAGCTCAATTACTTCTTAAAACAGAATAACTGCTATGATGCCTTCCAGTCAGGTTTTAGACAGAACCACAGCACTGAAACTGCTCTGACCAAAGTGTTCAATGACATATGTCTGAACACAGACAGTGGAAAAATGTCAGTCTTAGTTTTACTGGATCTCAGTTCAGCATTTGATACAGTTGACCACAACATATTACTCAAATGACTGGAGAACTGGACAGGTCTTTCAGGAACTGTACTAAACTGGTTCAAAACATACTTAGAAAACAGGAAATACTTTGTATCAATAGGTAACTTCACATCTGAGCAGACAAGTATCACATGTGGAGTTCCCCAAGGTTCCATCTTGGGACCCCTTCTGTTTAACATTTACATGCTCCCACTGGCACAGATTATAAAGCACAACAAAATAAACTGTCATCTGCATAGCTATGACAGTTTATTTTGTTGTGCTTTATAGGCCCTGTACAGGCTCTTGGTAAATGCATTGAGGAAATTAATGACTGGTTGTGCCACAATTTTCTCCAGCTAAACAGAAACAAAACTGAAGTAATAGTCTTTGGTGCCAAAGAAAAACGATTACAGGTCACCAGAGAACTTCAATCTATACACCTAAAAACCACCAACCAGGCGAGAAATTTGGGTGTAGTGATGGATGCAGCCCTACACTTAGAAAAACACATTAAGACAATAACAAAATCAGCTTACTATCACCTCAAGAATATTTCAAGGATAAAAGATCTGATGTCTCAATAGGACCTGGAAAAACTAGTCCATGCATTCATCTTTAGTAGGCTTGACTACTGTAACAGCATCTTTACAGGTCTACCTAAAAAATCAGTCAGACAACTACAGCTCATTCAGAACTCTGCTGCTCGAGTCCTCACTAAGACCAAAAAAGTGGACCACATCAGTCCAGCTCTGAGGTCCTTACACTGGCTGCCTGTCCGTCAGAGGATAGACTTTAAAGTCCTGATGCTGGTCTATAACGCTCTGAATGGTTTAGTACCAAAATACATCAGTGACCCAGTATGACCCTTCCAGATCCCTCAGGTCATCTGGATCCATTTTTCTTTAAATCAGTTCTCAGAGTCAGAACCAGACACGGAGAAGCTGCATTCAGCTTTTATGCTCCTTATATCTGGAACAAACTCCCAGAAAGCCTCAGATCAGCTGAAACACTCAGTTTATTTAAATCCAGGTTGAAGACTCACCTGTTCTCAGCTGCATTTGAATAAAGCACCAAATCCACACTTTTAAGCTTAAATTTCAAAACTTACATTTTAACTACTGATTTTATCGACTGTTTTTTAATCAATTTTAAATCGTGCTTTTTATTTGTTTTTGTTTTTGAATGTCTCTGTAAAGCACTTTGAATGACCTTGTTGTGGAATTGTGCTATATAAATAAACTTGCCTTGCCTATAAATGAAACATGGTTTGCCCTCTTATGCATATTGTAAAGATGTATCATGACTAGTAATGTGGGATACCACTGATTTCATTTCTGATTCGATACCAAGTAAAATTCAGGCTGGTATCGATGATACTGAACCGATACTGATACTTTGTACAAAAAATTATTTTATTTATTGTATCTTCTATTGTATCTCCAATTTTAGCGTCATCATGATTACAGGACATCAGACTACTTGTTCTTATCACTTAATAATGCAGAAGTCATCATATAATAAAAAAACTGAAGTGGTGCGCTATTTGAACACCTTGCTGGTTATAACAGAGGTAGGTACGGGGTTATTTAAGGTCAAGGGTAATTCTGTCCAGGTGTTGCTGATGAGAAGGGGCAAACCATTTCCTACTGTGCTTAGTCTAGTTACTTGTTGTCTGTGTTTAAATGGAAATTTAAATGGACGTTGCAAAGGAAATAAATGCACCTTTAAGCCCCCTCCTTGATTCAGAGTCTTTCCCTTGTCATGTAAATGGTCTCCTTGACTCTGGTCTCAAACAGGCGTTCCTCCCTGTCCAGGATGTGTACCTGTGTTCCTGGAGGACAGGCGGGTCCATGGACCAGTCCACAGCTGAACACCGTACTTGGGTTCAACTTCCAGTGAAACTGAGGCCACAGCTTAGGACAATAGAAGATTGAAAAATGCTGCCTGGTCTAATGGGTCTCAATCTCTGCAACGTTCAGCTTTCAGAATTTGTCTTAAACAGCATAAAAGCATGGATCCATCCCACCTTGTATCAGGAAAACATTGATGAACTCTGAGCAAATGAAACCACAACTTTAAAAAATCAATTTCCAAAATTAATTGTTTCGACATCTTAAACACAAAATCATAAGTTTTAATACCTACAGCAAGTTTAAGGAAAAATAAAAGATTTTAAAGATCTTTCAACCTTTTCTTCTCAAATATAGAACAGCAGATGGAACTTAATTGCATCTTTTATGGAATTGTCTAAAAATATCTAAATTCTGGCTCTGCATCAACAAGGAAATGAACTTGATACTAAACTGTAAGATCTGTAAAGATCCGGGTCAATTCTTACCACAGTTGCTGCCTCTGAATAAAAATCTGGACAAAAAGAGATCCACATTATTAAATAAGCTTATGTTTAATGTCAGGAGATGTGTTATTGAACTGGATTACGGAGCAGCCCCCTACTGTAACTCAGTGTTACAAGGAAATTTTTCATAACTTACAGGTCAGATTTTTAATAAGCTGCAGGAACCCTGTTCAGTGTGAGTGGAGAACAGCCAAGTCTCCTCCTCTGATAAACCTCCATCTGTGCCACTGAAAACAGTTCATCTGACTGACTGTAAACATGTTTCCATTTGTCACTTCAGCCTTTACTCTGAAATACAGGAAATGAAATCACAGCTCAAAATTCTTCATCCAACTGCTGGAACAAAGCGAACCACTCGACATGAACACTGAAGCAGAACAGTTTAGAAAGCTTAAAATGAGACTAGAGAACCATTTTCATTCATAGTTGCCTCATCAGATCTTTACAGGAGATTCACTCTGAACTCTGTGGAGCCTGATCTCAAGAGTTTTGAGTCTGACCCTGAAAGCAGAAGAGGATCTTTCTGTCTCTTCAGATTTACTGTGATGGGAGTGATTCCAGCCCCGAGTGATGACACTGATGTTTGCACAGAGCAGATAATTTAGTGAATGTTTGGGCACATTGGTAACAGTGAAACAGTTTATTAGTAACGTGGGATCGTTTGTGTCTGGAGTATGAACTGAGATTCCTGAAGCTCTTGTCACACTGGTCACAGCTGTAGTTTCCTTCCATGTGTGTACGTTCATGATAGTTACGATTAGCTGATTGTGAGAAGCTTTGGTCACAGTGTCTGCACTTGTATGGTTTCTCTCCTGTGTGGACTCGTTTGTGTGTTTTAAGCCCACCTGCAGCAATGAAAGATGACCCACACTGATCACAGATGTGCTTTTTTGTCCCGCTGTGAATGAGTTCATGTCGTTTTAATCCATTTGATGTGCTGAAGCTTCTCCCACATTCATTGCAGTATTTCAGTTTGTCTCCAGTGTGTTTACGTTGATGTATTTTCAGGGTTTCTTGCCGACTGAAAGCTTTGTGACAAAGGTCACAATGAAAGTCTTTCCCACCACCACAGTGATGACAGGGTTGAGAACTGGATCCATCTGTGTCGCTCTGCTTCTAAACAAAGACACAACGACAGTGTAAGTCAGTCCTTCAACATTTTTATCCTGAACGTCGCCTGAAATAAAGAGCAAATAAAAAACAAACAAAAATCATAACTGAAATGAAAATCTGAATAATCACTCAGAGCTGCTTTTTCATGCAGTAGAATTGCCGAAACATCAGAATCAGTGAGCTGCAAGCTTTCAGCCCCGACCATGTCCGTGCCGTCAGGTGAGAAAGGCGACATCTCACTGATTCTGATCTGCGAGTCGGCGCTTTGTGTTTACGTCTTTGTGCAGAATCCGTGTTCCTGCTCTCATTTACTGTTTGGTGGTTGTCGAAATTGTATGAGGTTTTACCAGAGATTCGGGCGTTTCGGGAAAAAATAAAATTATAATAAAAAATCGATTCAGGATTTTAATGAATCGATATCACGTTATCCATGCCAGACTTGATTTTAATCGGTAATCGATTATCAAAACCCAACCCTAGCTAAGACAGTTTAATGAGCAGAGTTGTTCCAAACAGTCAGGCTAAAATGACAAGATAAAAATATAAATACATACCTCACAGTAACTGCACTTGTAGAGTCTCTTTCTGGTGTGGATCTTTTGGTGTAGTCTCAGGTCATGTGGAGATTTAAAAGTCTTCTCACACAGGTCACATTTATAAGGTCTCTCCTCAGTGTGGGTAAACATGTGTTGTTGGAACTGCGTGTTGGTTGTAAACTGTTTGCCACACTTTTCACAGCAGTACACATCATGTCCGGTGTGAATGCGTAGGTGTATATTTCGGTACCCTATCTGACTGAAGGTTTTCCCACAAATGTCACAGCTGTATGCCTTAATTCCAGAGTGGGTAACTAGATGCCTCTGTAAGCTGCTACTGTGAGTAAAAGCTCTGCCACACTGATCACAGCTGTACGCTTTAACTCCACTGTGGATGACTTGGTGCTGTTTCAGAGCATCCTTCCAGGAAAAAGTCTTTCCACACAAGTCACAGCTGTACGGTCTCTCTCCAGTGTGGATGACCTGATGATGTTTTAGTGAACCCTTCCCAGTAAAATCCTTCCCACACTCGTCACAGGTGTATGTTTTCTCTCTCTTTCTTCTGTGAGGTTTGTCGGCCTCCTGAGAGTGCTGACTTCTCGCTCCATGTTGGTCCTGCAGTGACAGAGATACAAACAGAGGCAGTGAGTGAAATGCAGTCGTGGAACAAACTCAACCTTCAAACTCCCTCCATTAACACTAGTTTTAAACCTGAAGGTGGAGTGTGGCACCAAACACCTTAAAGGTCTCTTATCCCCACCTGCTGGTAGTTCTAACACATTACATCCAACCTGGTGTTAAAAATAATTCATGACTGTTCAAACACTCTAAAATCATTTTTCCTTATTTTCCTTACTTTTACTCCCCACATTAAAAAAAGGACTTTCTACTCATTACATTTTCAAAACAGACTTTTTACTTTTGGTTTGAGGAATTTGAGGGGAGTTATTTCATCACTAAGGGCATCAAACTGATTTGAGCCTGAAAAGTAACACATGAAAGACAATCCTGATCGTGTACTAATCACCAGGGTGTGAAACATAAAAAGAGATGAAAGAGGCAAAACTGTGAGTCATAGTCAGGAGTTAAAGTGAGACGTTGTTCTTCTTTCTTTTTTGCACAGCACCTGAACAAACAGGTAATTTCAAATGCAGCGTTTCTATCAACAAACATCAGCAAACACACAAACTGTTTGTGTGCAGTTTGTCTCACAGTGTGTTGCTGGCTAAAGGTCCAGCTGCTGTACATCACAGGGAGAGAAAAGGAAGAGAGCTAACTTCACTCAGAGATGGAGAAAGATAAGACACACAGGACAGGAGAGGAAGAAGAGAGGTTAGATTTAATCAATCAATCAAAGCTTTATTCACCACATGCAGGTTGCCTTGCAGTGAAATGGGACCCCCCCCGACCTTACACACACAACACAGACATTACATGGGGATACAAGTTGGAGATCGGTAGCGTTACAGAAAAACACTTAAATGTACACTACAATGGGAAAGTACAAGAGGAAAAAAAGAGACCTCTACTCGTGCTGTGCTTCCATGGTAGGACAGCATGAGAACAGGAAACAAAAAACTTCTCTGTACAAAAAGCACATAAATGTCCACAGCACAACTTTGTGAAAGACATGACAAGCCACAGGATTGGGTGAGGAGTGAGGAGTAATCCGAAGCGAACACAGCAGCCGCCCTGCACAGCGCTACCATTCCAGCACACAGACCCGCCGTGTTCCCCCCCAGGAAGCAGGAAACAGGAAACAAGCATCGAAGGCGTTTGGAAAGGGAGGGGGATGAGTGTGTGCTTATCAGTGTAAGTGTATGTGTGTGCGCGTGTCCAGAGTTCAGCTGAGACAGTGTCCTCCGCCCTATCAGGCTAAGTAAACAGTCTTCCAGCCAACCCAGGTGGCCTTGCATGGAATGGGAAGGAACAGACTAAACACAGTCGTTATCAGGGTGTTTTGTTCGGCTCCAGCCTTGAGGCCGCAGCTGGCGCCGAAGGGGTAGCCGCATGAAGTGATGATGGTTTTTACTTTAGTGCGAACAACTCATATGTATTTCAAAGCTGTTCCAACGCTGGTCTCTCAATCTCCCGTTGGAGAGCCGTGAGCTTCTCCATGATGTTATCCAAACTTACGCTCCGTGATGTTGTCATTCTTGTGGTCAAAGAGCAGGTTCTGAGAACTCACGACCGCAGTGCACTTCCCAAGATTTGATCCAATTTGCGCTCAAAGGTGTTATTGGAGCTAGCCCCTCCAGATGTAATCCAGTTTTTCACTCAGAGGTCTTGTTCTGAGTATTCACGGCAGCCATGCGTTCTCCAAGATCTTCTCCGTGCTGCACTCAATGAGCCCATTTTGAGAAACTCACGCCTCGTCCCATCATTTCAATCCCAGCGGGCAGCCTTGTGGGGGTTTGAACAGTCAGTTCCACTTCCGTAATTCTGCGATAAGCCAGGGCCAAGCCAGCTCCGATCAGCAAGAACCCTGTTATCATGGTTCCGAATAGGTAGATATCTTAAGCACTCAGGCTCACCCGAGCCCAGACTTCTTGTTGAGAAGGGGTGTCAATTGCATTCACAGACCAGTTGATCAAATCCATAATTCCTCAAAGGGAAGGACTGCTCAGTCGGATTTGATCAACTGGACATTAAAGCTTACATGTAAGTCCTCATGTGTTGAAATCAGATATTGGGTCTGTACATGTGACATTGTGTTTTTTCAGATTATGAAACATGCTGCAAAACAATCTGAAGCAGAGTGTTATTTAAAGACTGCATGAAGATCCTCTGCAGGTTAGTGCAGGATAAACAGGTTCGTTTGCTGAACTGTGATGGATTTAAAGTAAAGAACAGTGTGTGACTGGTGCACAGTGACTGTGGTGCTCATGTCACAGTTAGATTACATCAAGTGTAGCAGAGATTCATTTAAACTGAAGCTCATGATGCTGACATTCATTCACTGAGTTCCACCTTCATACCAACAGTATAGTGTCTAATATAAAGACAGTGTACTGTCAGTGTAGAGGATGGAAATCAGCCAGGACAGCTCATGAAACATCTGCTGACATCTGGTTGAATTCAGTTGTGTACATCCACAGAGAGCAGCAGGTCAGCTGATCACAGCCTGTACTTGAAGAAAATCTACTGGAGCTCTCAACAGAAATTATTGTGAGCTGTGATTCTTTTCCCCACGCTGAGCCACTACAGCTGATTTTAGGGTTCCCACCTGCTCAATCCCACTTTAACCTCTTCCCTGCTCATGTTCCTGTTTAGAGGCAAAGTCACCCTCTACAATGTAGGCAACAGAAAATACACACATGTTTTATTTTCCTTCATTTTCTAATTAACTGATTCAAACATCCATCCATCCATTCGCTTCCGCTTATCCTTTTCAGGGTCGCGGGGGGCGCTGGAGCCTATCCCAGCTGTCATAGGGCGAGAGGCGGGGTACACCCTGGACAGGTCGCCAGTCTGTCGCAGGGCCAACACACAGGGACAGACAACCATTCACTCGCACATTCACACCTGATTCAAACAGAGAACCTTTATTAGAAATAAATAGTTTTTACTTCATTTACTAATCTTATTTTATTATTACATTAACAAAGCACAAGGTTCAGTTAACTTTGGATAAAAACATGTGGTTAAAATGTTCTTCAAGGAGCTACTTTTACTTGTTTACTCTGATTACATTTCAGAGCCTGTACTTTTTCACTGGTACTTAAATAAAGAAGGTGAATGAATACTTTTACTGAAGTATTTATAACACTAATATCTGTACTTCTACTTAAGTATAGAGTAAATGTACTTTTGCCTCCTCTGATCATTTCTATAATATTATTTATATCAGTGATGGCCAAATGAAGCTTTCTGAAACACTGAAGCTTGTATTGAAAAAGGTTCATTACTCAAAGCTTTTCAACACAGTCCTCTTTGGTGACATCTGCTGGCCAAAAATGTGAAGAGCAGCTTGAATCTACAAATTATAATATAGAGCTTCATTATAATTGCCCACTCTACAGAGCTCAGCTGAGAGCTTCTGTCTGATATCGGGCTGCTGTTGTGGTGCTTTGAACGTGTATTTTTTGGGGTCATGAAAAAACTGTTAGGTTTAATGTATGTGTTGTAGGTTGCCCTTTAAAAAGCTACACAATGCCATTTAGAAAGCTAGAATGCTTCTGTTTGCTATCTAGGTAACCTACGCATATGACTACATGCATGACATTGATAAGGGGAACAAGCAGCCTTGAGAAGAACAGATTCTACCAACAACAATCTGGGAGAGCTGCACTCTCATCATATAACCACACACAATGTATAATCACACTTGCACAGCACAATCACTTCGTAACCAGTTATAGTAGTTTCTCATAGGTAATACAGCAACAAGCTTTATGCTTCATGTGTGTAACCAATAAAAACAACCTGCAGGGGGAAAGCAAGTTGAAGTGGGTTGGAGACAACTGCTTCCCCCTCGCGAGTGAAAACTTGAGCTCTGTGTGACCTCGTTCCTGAGTGAGTTTCTGTTTATCCAGCAGTATCAGGGGTAAAACTCTGACAAATGTCCATTTGATTATTAATAATGTTGATGAATAAACCTTCCTTATTTTAACATGTGCTGTGGTCTGTAAAAAACAACATAATATACAACACAGTCATATAACAGGTTGGGAGGATGAGAGTTTTAGACGTGACTGATTATTTGGTGAAACTGTGATATTTTCCTCACCTCCTGTGTTGAGCTCATTGTTTCCTCTGTAGTGACTCAGCTGAGTCCAGATGGCTGAAAATGTTCCTCTGCTGCTCCGTCAGACTCTTCTCCTCCTGCTGATCAGCTGGGACACAAAACAGATCTTTGTTAGGCTCCACACTGCACTGAAGAGTCAAAGTGTCTCATATGTTCATCTGACAACACAAAGTACAAATTTCACTCTGATTGCTTGTAGAAATCTTGTGAGACGTGTTGTGCTGCAAAGTGAGGAAACTCTCTCACTCACTTATACTTCAGGAGGAACTTTGTGACATTGGCTCTAATATTCTAAGCAGCCCTTTACTATGACAGGGCCAGAAAGTCCTATTTGAAGGTTTGGGAGAAGGACCATGTTAAAGGTGGATTGGGGTTTATACACTTTGTTATGATACAGGTAAGGCTGTAAGAGCCTGAGAAGGTGTCCTGAATGAACCTCTAAAACCAGTTTTCAGCTAACGACTCTGCTTCAGTCTGGAAAACAGCAACTACAAGTTTAAAGACTCCATCAACAATTCACACCCAGCAACAGCCTGAACAGCTCCTCCTGTGGTTTCCACAAACAGGGACAGACCTGTTACTCCCCCACCCCACACTTTCAACTGCTTCAGCCCCCCAGTCCCACCACCTCCACCACTCCTAAAAGTTTGATTCTGTGCAGCCATTCCCCAACTCTCTGTGAACGGTACTGTCCTGATTCTTTGATGTTGGGCTGAGAACAAAAAAACATTACTCAGATCTTGTCCAGTCAACAACAATTATTTATTAAGCACATATGTGGGAGATGTACACGACACCACCCTCAGCGTAGTCCAGTAGATCTCAAAGAGGAAGCACTTCGATACACAGTTTTACATGTCAGGGTTCACGCCCCTTCATGCCTAAGCAGATAACATAACATGCGCCAGTGAGTTACAGTTGTCTGCAACTCCTTTTATAGTATTGATGTTTGTTCCTCACTAACGGTTTCAGCACTCTCTCACCTCCATCTGTTTCCTGTTTCTCGTTGTGAGGCCCCATGATCGTATATGACACATCCTGAGTCCATCCTGTTCATCCACAGCAGCTGACTAAAGACTAAATAATATTTTTTATGTTCTTGACATATCTGTTAATTCAGTCGAAGCTGGTCTCTATTTTGAAATCAGGTGTCCGCGCATCCTGCCGTAATACTTAGAATACAAAGGAAACACAAAACATGGTGGAGGCTGACTTGACTTTAATTCCCAAACTGGAGGCTGGGTTGACACCAGTAGCATGTTGAGCTAATGATTAGTTGGTGTTTTTCTCCAAACACTCTCTCACTCTTCTCTCAACGTGTTCACAATAAACTGTGAACAGACACCGAGGAGAGCAGCAGAAGACCTCATTCAGGAGCTAAACTCAACATGAACTGAACTCACAGTAAAGTTAGCTCGGTGCTTACCTTTAGATGAGCCCACAAACCGAGAGAAACTCCGCGATGAAGCTGCAATTCTTTCCAAACACAGGAAACAGATCAGGGAGCAGAGACCCACGTGGTTCACGCTGATCTCAGCTACGATCCAGGAGACAAGGGTGGGCAGATCGATGCAGATATCGATCCAAACGGTGGTTTAGTTTGTTTTATCATCCAAATTCACTATTTTACTCACTTTGGATCAAGGGCGTAGATTTGGGATGGACGGAAGGGACATGTCCCCACCAATAATTTGATCTCTTCGAGTAAAGAAAAACAAAACCGATAGAAATTTAAAAAAAAAAACAAAACAACAAAACGATCTGTCAGCGTCTCGTTTCACTCACCCAGCGGTGCAGAAAGAGTTAAATTACGTTCTCTACTGGAGTCCTACGTCATGTGACAAATATGGCCAATGTGATTGGCTGAGCCTTTCAGGGAGGTCTGTTTAGTTTTAGCAGCGGCAAGCCTGCGCTGTGAGGAGGAGAGGAGGATGGCAGCAAAAAGATCCTGGATATAAGAAAGTATTTTTTTAATGATGGGTAGATGAGGCCTCATGAAGCGTTTTAGCACAAACTGTATCCATGCTGTGTCGACACAGTTTTGCTGTTTTGCTCCATACTGGCACCTGCTGGACCTTAAATATCATTGCAGGCAACTGACTTGAGACTCACAACAGACACTGATTCAATGACCTAGTCATACTTATATACACTGTATACACTGTAAGGTATTGTACTTTCCATGGAATCATTTTACATCTATATTACAAATATTGTAGACATCTTTAAAACATATTATGAATGACATTAAGTGAAAATTAAAATGAAAGTATTGTGAATGTAATATTACCCATTTGACTCAGAGTTTATTATAAATTTGTATTCAGAAAATTAGGTTTATCCAATGTATTTGCATTCAGTCTATTGCGTTTTTTGTTTTGTTTTTTACACCATTTCCCCAGCTTTGGAAAACTCACAGGAACAGATGAAGCTGGGGTACACAAAAGCTGTAAAGCCAGGTGGATAAGGTTCTGATAATATGTCTTCCTATTCCCTCAGTACGTTACACTCAATCTCCACAATACTAAGGGGTTGGCAGTCCTTTATAATAAAATTCAGGACTGCCTGGTCCAGAACAGTCTTCCTAGATGAAAATAATAAAACACATATTAATTAAAACAAATGATGATAAAGATGTTCAGTGTCTATATAGGCCCACCAGTGTTCATCCTCGGTGTGTTTGTCTCCTCATTTTCATGTTTGGCTCTGTAATGCCTAAACACTGAGGAGGTGCTTTTGTTTGTGTAAGAAAGCTCCGCAGAACAGATGCGACATTTAACCTGCATAAAATGAAATAAATAATTTACACTTCAAGTCACATTGCTGTTTTTCCTATTATGGAAAATAGGACACCTACACCAGGAGATGCCGGACTAGAGCAGCGCAGATACTGAAGGACCCGTCCCATCCTGGCAACAAACTGTTCCAACTTCTGCAATCTGGTAGAAGGTTCCACATCTTCCGGGCAAGGACAGAGAGACTCAAGAGGAGCTTCTATCCCCAAGCCATCCGTGCCCTAAACACACACACCCGCCCTCTCACATCATCTATAATTGACTGAGACAGGACTCTTCCAGACACTAAACCAAGGAACAATGTACATTTCAATTCCTTTAATTTTAAATATGTTTATATTGTCTATCCTGTAAAATAGTCAGATGTCTATTCATATTAATGTACAGAATTCACCTGCTTGCTGCTACTACTGCACATTCACCCAGTGTATATACTATATGTATATACTATATGTATATAGTATATACAATTTTTGCACATGTCGAGGAGCGTGTCAGGCTACATTTCACTGTATGTTATACTTGTATAACTATGCATGTGACAAATAAAGAACCTTGAAGAACCTTGAAGAATGATAGATTACACTGAAACAAAGACAGACAAACTATTACCTTATTTGCAGTTAAAAGATCAAAATGATCCCACACAGCAGAAACATTTCTTTTTCTTTCGGGCTCCATTTTGTTATGGAGAGAGATGTGTATTATTATTATTTTTTTAATCTTTGCGAGAGTAATTTTGTGTTTTTTTGGTAGCGACTCATTCCGTTGGCAGATGCAGATGCGGTACCTTTTAAACACAGATTGGGTCGTTGGCAATGAACGATACAGCAGCTGTGTCGATCACGTGACTTTTTCTTAAAGCGACGCACGCATCGATACAGGCATCGCTAGGTGAGCTTGATACATGCGTCGGTGTGTCAGTGTTGCTGGACCCAGAAACGGCCCTAACCAATCTGGCGCCCTAGGCAAGATTTTAGGTGGCGCCCCCCTACATCAGCAGTGTAGTGTAATGTTGTAACAAATAATATTTCTATTAAATAAGCTTTACTTTGCATTTTAATTAACGTGGGATTATTTTTTGTATTTAGAAATAATAGTACCAACTTTTCTTTTTTTTCAACATTTGTGGCACTGGCGTGGCGCCAGTGCCACAAATGATGGACGGCGCCCTTAGCATTTGCCTATACAGCCTATGCCACGGGCCGGCCCTGACTGGACCCATCACTAGTATTTTTCAAAGAAACCTGTAATTCATTTAAAGTTAAGTTCACTCATAAAATCTGTCCATCATAATAACATTACAGGCTATGCAAGGCAATACATGCCAACCCTCCCGATTTCTCGGACAATCCCGAATTTCAGTGCCTCTCTTATTACTCTTTCTGGATTGCAAAATAAACTTTTAAAAAAAATTTCAGGCGAGAATGTAGCTGTGCAAACTTCAAATATCTGAACCAGGGAGAACAGCAAACTCCCGGCACATCGTTTTAGGCTTTGTCTCACATCAGTCTAAAATTGTATGTAGCCATGAATAACGTGTTGCCATGTCCACCAGGAGAGACTGGACAGTATAGATGTAAAACAAATATGCCAGCAGTTTATCTCAGTTAATGAGAGAAGAAGGCATGTGTTTGGCTGCTTCACATAGTGGACATTCTATCTTATCTTATCTTATTGAGTTGTTGTGTGGGACACCAGTAGTGCATGTCTGTTGCTGCGACAGTAGTTCATGTTTAGAGTAAAACATCCCAGCTCACTGACTTGATAGTGTCACGTCCGGTGTGGCAGACATGTGGAATATATTAGGACCCAAAATGCGGCAGCTCAGGTGCAGGTGAGTATTTATTAAACCAAAAGGAAATACAAACAACAATGGCACTGGGAACATAAAACTAGAAGCTAAACTGGGTAAAACTAACAAAACAAACCAGAAACCAAGATGCAGGGAGGTCCAGGGAAATACATACGGCGAGACGCAGGGAGACCGAGGGGAAACAACACAGCTTGTCGACGGTACGACGCAAAACTGACTCAGAGAAACACAGGGTTTAAATACACTGGGAAGTAACAAGGGGAATGAGACACAGAAGGAGAGCACAGCTGGGGGAAATAAGAACTGACGAGACAAGGAAGCGTAAACTGAACACATTCACATAAGACACGGACCTTCAAAGTAAAACAGGAAGTATGACACAGAGACGCGAACTTGACACGGTGGAGACAGAAACTAAGAAACACAGAGACATAACCAGTAAGGCAGAGGACTCGATGAACCAAAAGACACAGAGGGAAACTCAAACATGCTGACACAGACTTACACAGAACAGAGGGGACACAGAGAGACATGAAGGGCAAGGGATCAAAACTAGAAACCATAGAATAAATCACCTCCACAGGACAAGACTCAGCAGTCCATCTGCATCTTAAGGATAAAGGACACTCTTTCGAGGATGCCAATGTTCACATTTTGGACAGAGAGGACAGATGGTTTGAAAGAGGAGTGAAAGAAGCCATCTATGTCCACTGTGAGCGACCATCTTTGAACAGAGGCGGGGTTTACGACACCAACTCTCTGCCATCTATAATCCAGTTTTGAGTTCCCTTCCCAGACGCCTTAACGCCCACTCACATCCTGGGCCATCTGATCTCAGGAATTCACATGATAAGGTGGGGCCAGGTTTCACAATGAACGCACCCGAAACTCTGGCTGATTGGGACCCACACCCAGTTTCACACCTTGGCTCAGGCGATTAGAGGATCATCAGGGGGTCCTTTTGTCCCTCTGTGGGGGGTTCCTCCCACTAGGTTTATATCTGGGACTCTCCACCATTTGACCTCAGAACTGAAGAAGCTTCACGGATGAGAGGTGAAACGTCTTCAAGCAACTTAAAGAAGTCCAGACGCTTTTCTTTGCAAGCTCCTTTGACTACGATGACCTGGATGACTGAGAACCTTCACAGACATAGAATAAATCACACACACAAGTACAATAATACAAAAATCACAAAGAACTAAAAACACTGGGTCAAGAGACCCAGGACCCTGACAGATAGGGGCAAGAGTGCCTAAAATGTTGCATAATTTTGCTAAGAGATCTGTTACTTTGTGGTAATCTTAGATGAGTAGTTTTATGGACAAAAACCAGCAGGTCATTCAGAGATGTTGGTGTCCTATAACTGAAGTAATGTTGTTAAGTCCTTAAAGTCATATTCTTTTATTGTCATGACTGTATTTTTAAATGGTTTAAAAACACGTAGAATAGCATATGTAGGCAAGTATATTTCTCCTTTTTTTTTAAATCAAAATCCGTCCCCACCAATGCCAAAACCAAATCTACGCCCTTGCTTTGGATGAAAAAATAGCTCCGTTTATGTATATATATATATATATATATATATATATATATATATATATATATTAGGGGTGCAACGATATTCGTATCGATATTGAACTGTTCGATACAGTGCTTTCGGTTCGTTACGCATATGTATCGAACAATACAACATTTGTAATTTATTTTATCAACTTTCCTTCTGACGATGCTGTCTGTGTGGAGCGCTCAGTGAATCTGCGTTCGACTACTCCGCCTAGGCTGCACTGTCGAGCGCAGATCCACTGAGTGCTCCACACAGACAGCATAGTCAGAAGGAAGAGCGCAGGGCACCTCCCCCACCCTCATTCAGATCTGGCGTTTGGAATTATTTTGGTTTTCATGTGACATATGACCCTGAAGGTAAGCGAGTCATGGACTAAAGTAAAACAGTATGTTGGATGTGCCATGCAATGCTCAATTACATGGGTGGGAACTAGTGTGTTAGCGCAGTTAGCTCGTTAACGTGTTGGCCGTCTAGCCCCATGCACGGGGCGACCGGCGGTAGCTCGTTAACGGAGATTTGCCGTGTTGTGGCGTTAAGGTCATTTCAACGAGATTAACCTGAAAGCACTAGTGGGAACACAACGAATATGACTGCACATTTACGCCGACATCATCCTAGTGCAAAGACAAAAACAACAAGCATGCTACTAACTTTAGCCGAGTCATTTAGACAGCTGTTAGCACATGATTCTCCTTATGCTGCTGAGAATATAGCCCAGAAGAAGCGGATAGTATAGCTTTTATTTTGGAAAGAGACATTTCTCTGTAATAAACTCTCTTTTCCAAAGATGCATGATTCCTCAATCAGATACAGGGCTTGCAATATCGCTAGCCTGACGTCCTGGGGCTAGCGATTTTTTCAGTCGGGCTACCAAAATCTATCTCTTCCCTGCCCGTTGGGCTATTGTAGGAAGGAAAAATATATGTCAATGCTTTTGCATTCTTTCAGAAATGTAGCTGGGTAATTATGTCATTGGCATCGGTGAGCCACTGTCAATATGTGACATATTGAAATCGCGTTTGAATTTGCGCTTGTTTTTTTGCTTTCACTTTGCAATTGTGCGAACTGTGTATAGAGAGCGACAGCACTGATCTGTGAGTGATGATAATTTGTGCACCAATTCCTCTGACATCGTCTTATTAATCGTTAGCTTACTATGCAAACATGACAAGTGAAATCTCCCGCAGCTTAAACATGTGAGAGGTTGATCGCGCAGAGAATCGCTGAGCTTATGTGAGTGAGTGTGTAAAAGCAGCAGGATTTATATTTGACTACGATGACCTGGATGACTGAGAACCTTCACAGACAGATATATATTTCAGTTCTGCTGAGCCAAATAAGACAGGTCAGGGTGAAAAAGTGACAGCCAAAGAAAAGCTTACCACAAAACGGAGAAGTTATGACAAATCAGACTATAAGGCAAAAAGAAAGTGCAGCTTTATGGTTTCATGGACAAAATAATTTCTGTGGCTGCAATATGACGAGCTAAATAACCAGGGCTGCACATAAGTGGTCCGCAGGTGCGCATTCGCTGTCAAAATAAAAAACACGCACAAGGGTTAGGGTTAAATTTAAAAACTGTACTTTTGAGTTAAAATATATATTTATAATTTTAATAAATGACAAATTAAAAAGGCATGAACATTTTTTTTGTATCGAAAAAATATCGAACCGTGACACCAAAGTATCGAACCGAACCGAACCGTGAATTTTGTGTATCGTTGCACCCCTACATTTTATATACAGTGGAGCAAATACCAAGAACACAAATCCCTGTGAGCTCACTAGACTCCCATGTCATGTCTTCACCCAAACATTCGTGCTCTCTGCTCTCGTCTTCCCGAACTCCCTGTGTGTGCTTTCCTTTTTCGTCCACGCTCCTCCTACAGGGAAACACTAACTCCCACGGGCATACATGACCAGCCTGACACTACACTTAGACACACACTAACTTGGAGTGTAACTCAACGATCCAGCGTCGAGGAGCTCTAAGCTACACTCCTATGTTACTCCCCTGACAAGTCAGATCAGCTGCAGGTGTGTAAGGTCCTTAGTTGTGGCCAAAAAACAAAACAAAAGCAAAAACAAAGAAACCCTGGTGTATTGGCTCCATTTTTTGATAAATAATTGTATATATTTACACAATGTGTGCATAAGTTTTCAAAATACACAATTTATATTTGCATGGCTGTAGGTGGCTGTAGGTTTGCATGTGAGTGGCTGTAGTTCAGGTGGTAGAGCAGGTCATCTACTGATCGGAAGGTTGGTGGTTCGATTCCTGGCTTTCCCCAGTCTGCATGCCAAATATCCTTGGGCAAGATATTAACCCCAAATTGCTCTCCGATGCATCCATCGGAGTATGAATGTGTGTGAATGTTACTTAGAAAGCAACTAGAACAATGTGCTTGTGCGAATGGGTGAATGCACAAGTTGTGTAAAGCGCTTTGAGTGCTCAGAAGAGTAGAAAAGCACTATATAAGAACCAGTCCATTTACCATTTCAAATTATAAAATAATTTATTTAACATGTCTGTGGTTTTTACAGTAAAAAAATACTACTAGGGTAGTCTTTTGTATGATTTCAGGAATCTTGTGTTAATACAGTGTGTCAATGAAAAAACAAATAAATTCAGACACGTGAGGTTGAGCTACAAACAATGATACAAAGCAAGGCAGGAAAAAACAACCTTTCTGATCTTCTAAATTGGTACACTCCTGTAAGATCACTGAGGTCTGTGGATGCTCTCAGCTGTCCCGAGGTCCAGGTTAAACACAGAGGAGACCGGGCCTTTGCTGTGACTGCTCTTAAATTGTGGAACAAACTGTCACACAAAGACCTCTCCAACATTGGACACTTTCAAAACCCGTCTAAAAAATCCACTTATATTCCTTGGCTTTTAAATCAGGATGAGTTTGTACTACTTTTATCTTACTTCTTACTCAAATCTTCTAATTTTATGATTCTTTCATGTCTTCTTATGTTTTATCTCTTTTATCTCTTTTATCTCTTTTTATGATCTTAAATGTCCATCACCTTGGTCAACAGTTGCTGTTTTCCATGTGCTATATAAATAAATTTGACTTGACTGGACTTGACTATATATTCAGGAGTGTTGCAATGCTATGGAGGAACTGCAGTATTTGCAGGAGTTAATCATGCCAGCTAACATTAAATTTCTGATTCAAACTTTTGCATGCCAAATATCCTTGGGCAAGATACTAACCCCATGTTTGCCTACTGGTGGTGGTCAGAGGGCCCGGTGGCGCCTGTGTCCGGCAGCCTCGCCTCTGTCAGTGCGCCCCAGGGCAGCTGTGGCTACAATGTAGCTTTCCATCGCCAGTGTGTGAATGTGTGTGTGAATGGGTGAATGACTGAATGTAGTGTAAAGCGCTTTGGGGTCCTATGGACTAGAAAAGCGCTATACAAATGCAGGCCATTTACCATTTAAACTGAGATAAAAATAGAGAACAAAGGCAAATGAGATTCTCAAGAAGACTGGCCAAAGAGCATGTTTCCTAGATATTGTTTTAGAAAGAAAGTTTCGGATAACAAATGGAGTTTAAGCTGTGCAAAATGTTTATTCTGTAAACTGAATGGAGGAAAACCCAGCCAACAACAGATGGCAGACCTGCCAGAGGAAAGAGTGGTTCCAGATCTGCAACCTTTCAGAAACGTTGGTCTAGATTATTTTGGTCCACTTGTTGTGAAAAGAGGGCGCAGTATTGTAAAACGGTATGTAGTAGCGTTCACTTGCATAACAAGCAGAGCCGTGCACCTCGAAGGGGATTACTTTTTAGATACTGACTCATGCTTTATTGCACCATCAGAAAAGCTATCACAGGACACAAATGACCTCCAAGCATTAACACCGAACCACTTCCTCGTCATGAAGTGAAAACCAGCTCTTAAGGGCCCCTGAATGATTTTCTCCATCTGGAAAGAACAGGCCTGTTGCAACCTGTAATATGTCCTTTTTCTTGGCATCCTTGCAAATGTCTATTTTTCTTGTTCCTCCTCCTCATCTAGCTCTAACCTGCTTGAAAACCTCAGTGTCTTCATCATAATGCATCCATCCTATTTCTATTTTTCTATTTCTCTTCAGAGCATTTCTTTTATGGGTTGTTTGGAAATGTTCTTTTTGCCATGTGCTACTGCCATCATCTTCAGATAATTTTCTTTTGGACAGTTTGGATTTCAGCCATTCAAAAAGCGCTGACTTGCGGCTGCTGCCCCTCCGTCTGTAAAATCCAAATACTGCTAGACAATCACCGTATGATGGCAAATAAGTCTTCAGCTCCTCATCTGTCATTAGACTTATGACACTGGCATCAATCTAAAGATGGAAAAATAATTTAATTTATTAAAACAACCAGCCTTGAAAATACAATCCTATTTTTAACTTAAGAACAATGAGGAAAAGTTGCATTTCAACCAGTATCTTGTTGGAATTAAGTACCTTCTCATTCTCCAAGGTCTGTATAAATTCCTCAGAGACTTCTCTTTGTTTCAAGAATTCAGTCAAGTCTCCCATGCTGTAAGGAAGGATGTAAATTAAAATTACCTATTATAAAGCCACCATGTTATCATCAAAGTATCTGTGCCTACCTACATTATGAGCTCTGACTATGGTGGGGAAGTGGGAATGGCATTTTTAAGTGTCCATTTGCACTGTAACTACAATCAGCATCACAATACAGTCAATCCCACCTTTTCCCATTTGCCTGGTTACATTTTTATTGGTTTTGTTCCTTATTTATATAGTTTTCAGTCATATTCCCTGTTTTGGGTGATTTGTGGTTTTGTTTTATATAGTGCTGTACACTTATTACGTATGCTTTCAGCAAAACGTCTGTTTCATCAGACGTAACAGGTGTCATTAGCGTGTAACAGAAACCTTATAGGTACCTTTGGTTAACCTTCACATTGCATTCTATTCAACTTTGTATGTAACAATCGCTGTCACACTGTTTTGTATACCTTTTATCCAGTTATCATTTGTAGGAAGGTATTCAAAGCTGAAGAGCCTGGCGCCATTTGTTGTTATACAGTAGCTCACGACACAATCTAGTTTTGAGTGCGCACCCGTTTGATTTATTAACTCAAAAATTTGAGAAAAGTAACTCAAAATTTCGAGTTAGCGCTGCCAATCAGTAATCTACGTGAATGACGTCATTTCCTTGTTACCCGGAAGCTGAAGCCCTCAGCTACAAATGCTACAGCTAAGCTACCGGTATTACATCCAGTCGTGAATGCACAGATTGCTGAGTGTTTTCAGCCTGGCTTCACAAATGATAAAATCCCTGTGTTATTAGCTGAATCACATGGTGTTACTATCAGCAAACGTACTCGCGAAAGCACCAATTTGTTGGGATCCATTTTTGAGTGCGCGTTCCTCTGCGCCATATGCTTCCGGGTAACAAGGAAGCGACCTCATTCACGTAGATTTTTGATTGGCAGAGCTAACTCGAAATTTTGAGAAAAGTAACTTGAAATTTTGAGAAAAGTAACTCGAAATTTTGAGAAAAGTAACTCGAAATTTTGAGTTATGGATACTATTTTTTTGGTTTTTATTTAGTGGCGGAAACCGGCTTCCATATATATATACGTATGTGTAGCCGTTATATGAGGGATTAACTATGTGACTTACTGAAAGTTTGTCTGCTTTAGTTTTTTTTCATTGTCAGTCGATCAATCAATCAATTCGACATGTGCAGGTTGCCCTGCAGTGAAATGAGACCCCCCCCCCATCACATAGGGATACAGGTTGGAGATCGGTAGCGTTACAGAAAAAACACTGAAATATACACTACAATGGGAGGGTATAAGAGGAAAAACAGAGACCTCTACTCATGCTGGGCTCCTGGGAGGACAGCATGAGAACAGGAAACAAAAAAATCCTCTGCACAGAAAAGCACATAAATGTCCACAGCACAACATTATGGAACACGTGACAAGCCACAGGGTTGGGTAGGGGGTGAGGAGTAATCCGAAGCAAACACAGCAGCCATCCTGCCCAGTGCTACCATTCCAGCGCGGGCTCACCGCTGGCCGTGTTCCCCAGGAGGGAACAAGCATTGAAGGCATTTGGAAAGGGAGGGGGGATGAGTGTGTGCTCATCAGTGTATATGTATGTGTGTGCATGTCCAGAGTTCAGCTAAGATAGTGTCCTTCACCCTGCTAGGCTAAGTAAACAGTCTACCAGACAACCCAGGTGGCCTTGCATGGAATGGGAAGAACAGTCTAAACACAGTCCATTATCAGAGTGTTGTTGTTCAGCTCCAGCCTTGAGTTTAGAAACAGACTGTGAGAGAGTGTTCCAGGGAAAAGTAAAAACACCAGACAAGAAAAGGACATAAGAAGCTAAGCAGGGAAGATAAGGGAGAGGAGAGGAGAAAAAGTGCGACCGCCTTCACCGAGAGCCAAACGAGTTTTGTGTATGTGTTGGGTGTGTATGTGCATTACCTTTTATGTTTTATTGTCTAACACTAAATAAAAAGATTAGGAAAAAAAGGTTTTGAATATTTTATTTTTCTTACATTTCAGGTCAGATTTTTAATACAGTGGGGCAAAAAAGTATTTAGTCAGCCACCGATTGTGCAAGTTCCCCCACCTAAAATGATGACAGAGGTCAGTAATTTGCACCAGAGGTACACTTCAACTGTGAGAGACAGAATGTGAAAAAAGTATTTTGGCCCATTCCTCCATGCAGATCTTCTCGAGAGCAGTGATGTTTTGGGGCTGTCGCCGAGCAACACGGACTTTCAACCCCCGCCACAGATTTTCTATGGGGTTGAGGTCTGGAGACTGGCTAGGCCACTCCAGGACTTTCAAATGCTCCTTTGTTGCCCGGGCGGTGTGTTTTGGATCATTGTCATGTTGGAAGACCCAGCCTCGTTTCATCTTCAAAGTTCTCACTGATGGAAGGAGGTTTTGGCTCAAAATCTCACGATACATGGCCCCATTCATTCCGTCCTTAACACGGATCAGTCGTCCTGTCCCCTTGGCAGAAAAACAGCCCCATAGCATGATGTTTCCACCCCCATGCTTCACAGTAGGTATGGTGTTCTTGGGATGCAACTCAGTATTCGTCTTCCTCCAAACACGACGAGTTGAGTTTATACCAAAAATTTCTCCTTTGGTTTCATCTGACCACATGACATTCTCCCAATCCTCTGCTGTATCATCCATGTGCTCTCTGGCAAACTTCAGATGGGCCTGGACATGCACTGGCTTCAGCAGCGGAACACGTCTGGCACTGCGGGATTTGATTCCCTGCCGTTGTAGTGTGTTACTGATGGTGACCTTTGTTACTTTGGTCCCAGCTCTCTGCAGGTCATTCACCAGGTCCCCCCGTGTGGTTCTGGGATCTTTGCTCACCGTTCTCATGATCATTTTGACCCCACGGGATGAGATCTTGCGTGGAGCCCCAGATCGAGGGAGATTATCAGTGGTCTTGTATGTCTTCCATTTTCTGATGATTGCTCCCACAGTTGATTTTTTCACACCAAGCTGCTTGCCTATTGTAGATTCACTCTTCCCAGTCTGGTGCAGGTCTACAATACTTTTCCTGGTGTCCTTCGAAAGCTCTTTGTTCTTGGCCATGGCGGAGTTTGGAGTCTGACTGTTTGAGGCTGTGGACAGGTGTCTTTTATACAGATGATGAGTTCAAATAGGTGCCATTCATACAGGTAACGAGTGGGGGACAGAAAAGCTTCTTACAGAAGACGTTACAGGTCTGTGAGAGCCAGAGATTTTCCTTGTTTGAGGTGACCAAATACTTATTTTCCACCCTAATTTACGAATAAATTCTTTACAAATCCTACCATGTGGATTCATGGATTTTTTTTTCACATTCTGTCTCTCACAGTTGAAGTGTACCTCTGGTGCAAATTACTGACCGCTGTCATCATTTTAAGTGGGGGAACTTGCACAATCGGTGGCTGACTAAATACTTTTTTTGCCCTACTGTAAGTTGCAGGAACCCTGTTCAGTAGTGATGTGACGTTCTGTATCGAGGCTTCGAAGCTTGTGTCGAGTAATGGAGGGGGCGTTTCCGCGATGCGCATATCGAGGCTCGCTTCATTTATGGGAGGAGCTGAAAATGATGACGTCCGAAGCCTCGCTGCCCGGCTGTACCACGTGACTGGTTCATGAAGTGGTTCGAACTTTGCCGCGAGATATGACAGCGATATAAACCCCTCAGACTTCATTCAAAAATGTGGGTGTTTGATGGAGAGTTGCGGTTAGTGAGAGTTTGGAGACAGTTTGGAGGTTTATGAGAGTGAGGAGAGAAAGTCAGGAGAGAATGGAGCCAGCTAAGAAGAGGAGGATGTCCTCCCCTGTGTGGTAACATTTTGATCTTATTCCTCCCAACAAGGTATGTAAATTTCTACAGAAGATGTATTTTCATAATACTGATGGTGCAATACAATATATGTTAAGCTGTCTTTACTTTTGTACAAGGTGAAGTGTTTGCTATGTGCCAGGGAGCTGGGATATAACAACAACACCTCATCCATGCTTAGGCACTACAGAGCTTTGCCTGAGAATAAGGGGAACACCGATTGAGAAGCAAGAGGTGAGCCATCAAATGCCATGATAATATAGCATGCAGTAATGTTACTAAATGATATAACAATATTATACAACTGTAATAAGTTACGTGTGTGATATTTATATTTGTGCTTTGTCTTTATTGTCTTTCCTCAGGAGAACAATCTCAAATAGATGAAGACCTGGTCAGCATGGTGATCGAGGACTCCCAGCCATTTAGCATTGTGGAGGACAAAGGATTTAAAAGATTTGTTAAATCATTAAATCCCAGCTATGTTCTCCCCACCAAAAAGGTCATAAAAAAATTTAGTTTTTACAGAATAAAATGTGAACAGGCAGGACTGAGGCCTCAGTGTGTAGCTGTCCATACCTCAACGTTACAAAAGCACAACCACTGTCCTCACCTCACAGTAAATGATCATTTCCATTTTAAGCATTTCCAAATGATCATTTTCCATACTGCCAGTATAAATATACACAGTATGCTGCCATCACTACAATATAGATGTTTTACACACTCCTTTTGTTGTTGACTGTGTGCAAAAGGCCACACTTCAAATTCTTGCCAACTAATATTTTTATGTCCAGTAGGTGTCCTACTAGAGCAAATGAAGCTTCAAGAAGCTTTGTGCTGGGGTGAACCAATTGGATGAAAAGCTTCAGTGCTTCATGAAGCTTCATCTGCCCATCACTACTGTTCAGTGTGAGTGGAGAACAGCCAAGTCTCCTCCTCTGATAAACCTCCATCTGTGCCACTGAAAACAGTTCATCTGACTGTGACTGTAAACATGTTTCCATTTGTCACTTCAGTCTTTACTCTGAAAAACAGGAAGCGAAATCACAGCTCAAACTATTTCTTTGTTTAACATTTTAAATGTTTATTTAACATTTTCAAGACTTCACGTTCAAAATACATTCAATAAAAACTTGATAAGGTAAGATTATTTATATAGCACAATTCAACAACAAGGTGATTCAAAGTGCTTTACAGAGACATTAAAAAAAATGAAATAAAATGAAAAGCATGATTTAAAATGGATTAAAAAACAGTAGATAAAATCAGAACAGTAGATAAAATCAGTAGTTAAAATGTAAGTTTTGAAATTTAAGCTTAAAAGTGTGGATTTGGTGTTTTATTCAAATGCAGCTGAGAACAGGTGAATCTTCAACCTGGATTTAAATAAACTCAGTGTTTCAGCTGATGTGAGGCTTTCTGGGAGTTTGTTCCAGATATATGGAGCATAAAAGCTGAATGCAGCTTCTCCGTATCTGGTTCTGACTCTGGGAACTGATAAAAGACCGGATCCAGATGACCTGAGGGATCTGGAAGGTTCATACTGGGTCAGGAGGTCACTGATAACATGACAACAGATTTTTTCATCCAACTGCTGAAGCAAAGCAAACCACTCAACATGAACACTGAAGCAGAACAGTTTAGAAAGCTTAAAATGGAACTAGGGAACCATTTTCATTCATAGTTGCCTCATCAGATCTTTACAGGAGATTCCATCTGAACTCTGTGGAGCCTGATCTCAGGAGTTTTGAGTCTGACCCTGAAAGCAGAAGAGGATCTTTCTGTCTCTGCAGATTCACTGTGATGGGAGTGATTTCAGCCCTGAGTGATCAAGGTGATGTTTGCACAGAGCAGATAATTTAGTGAATGTTTTGGGACATTGGTAACAGTGAAACAGTTTTTTAGTAACGTGGGATCGTTTGTGTTCGGTGTATGAACTGAGATTCCTGAAGCTCTTGTCACACTGGTCACAGCTGTAGTTTCCTTCCATGTGTGTACGTTCATGCTTGTTACAATGACATGAGCGTGAAAAGCTTTTGTCACAGTGTCTGCACTTGTATGGTTTCTCTCCTGTGTGGACTCGTTTGTGTGTTTTAAGCCCATCTGCAGTGGTGAAGGATGACCCACACTGATCACAGAGGTGCTCTTTAACCCCACTGTGAATCAGTTCATGTTGTTTTAATCTACTTGATGTGGTGAAACTTCGCCCACATTCTTTGCAGTGTTCCAGTTTGTCTCCAGTGTGTTCACGTTGATGTGTTTTTAGGCTTTTTCTATGGCTGAAAGTTTTTCCACAAAGGTCACAATGAAACTCTTTCCCACCACCACAGTGATGACAGGGTTGAGAACTGGATCCATCTGTGTCGCTCTGCTTCTAAACAAAGACACAGTGTAAGTTAGTCCTTCAACATTTTTATCCTGAACGTCGCCTGAAATAAAGAGCATCTCTGCAGACGTCCAATTACATTTGACTGTTTCAGTTAACACACTCAGTTTAGTGGGCTGTAAAAACTACAATACTACCACCATAATACTACATTAATACTGATACTACTAATATGTTACAATAACATCTGACTTGCACTAAAGTACTACTATCCTAATATCTGCAGGGTACCAACACAGTGCAAAACTACTAATGTAACACTGCAATAATACTAATTTAATACTGCATTAATAACACTAACTGTGTAGTTATAACACTCAGCTGAATGGGACACAAGAAAAATACTACTACCCCCATGACACTGCAATTATAATATTAAATGAGTATTTTAACACTGCTACTATACTACAATACTATTATGTAACAACACAACTTTGTTAACCATAATAGAAGATTACTGAATGTTTGGTTTTGTACTTATTTTCATTAGTGTTTTATTTTATTCCATGTACTCCTAACAGAGGAATCAGGCTCTGTAAACAAAAGGCCATTTATGTGGAAATAATAACAATGTCATTATATACCAGGAAACTGCCTGAACATTAAATAACACCATCATATTAATTTTCAGCACTTTTAGTTTTTCATGATCCTGTAAACAAAAATCAAAACTGACATGAAAATCTGAATAATCACTCAGAGCTGCTTTTCCATGCAGTAGAATTGCTAACATGCTAACACAGTTTAATGAGCAGAGTTGTTCCAAACAGTCAGGCTAAAATGACAAAATACAAATATAAATACATACCTCACAGTAACTGCACTTGTAGAGTCTCTTTCTGGTGTGGATCTGTTGGTGTTCTCTCAGGTAACGTGGAGCTTTAAAAGACTTCTCACACAGGTCGCATTTGTAAGGTCTCCCCTCAGTGTGGGTAAACATGTGGCGTTGTAACAATGTGTTGTTTATAAACTGTTTGCCACACTGATCACAGCAGTACACTTTAACTCCAGTGTGGATGAGTTGGTGTCTTTTTAGAGCACTCTTCCAGAAAAAAGACTTTCCACACAAGTCACAGCTGAATTGTCTCTCTCCAGTGTGGATGACCTGATGCTGTTTTAGTTCATACTTCCAAGTAAAATCCTTCCCACACTCGTCACAGGTGTATGTTTTCTCTCTCTTTCTTGGTTGAGGTTTGTCGGCCTCCTGAGAGCGCTGACTTCTCGCTCCATGTTGGTCCTGCAGTGACAGAGATACAAACAGAGGCAGTGAGTGAAATGCAGTCGTGGAACAAACTCAACCTTCAAACTCCCTCCATTAACACTAGTTTTAAACCTGAAGGTGGAGTGTGGCACCAAGCACCTTAAAGGTCTCTTATCCCCACCTGCTGGTAGTTCTAACACATTACATCCAACCTGGTGTTAAAAATAATTCATGACTGTTCAAACACTCTAAAATATTTTTCCTTTTTTTCCTTACTTTTACTCCCCACAGAAAAAAAGGACTTTCTACTCATTGTATTTACAAAACAGATTTTTTGCTTTTGGTTTGAGAAATTTGAGAGGAGTCATTTCATCACTAAGGGCATCAAACATCAAACCAATATGAACCTAAAAAGTAACACATGAAATAATCCTGATCGTGTACTAATCACCAGGGTATGAAACATAAAAAGAGATGAAAGAGGCAAAACTGTGAGTCATAGTCAGGAGTTAAAGTGAGACGTTGTTCTTCTTCCTTTTTTGCACAGCACCTGAACAAACTGGTAATTTCAAATGCAGCGTTTCTATCAACAAACATCAGCAAACACACAAACTGTTTGTGTGCAGTTTGTCTCACAGTGTGTTGCTGGCTAAAGGTCCAGCTGCTGTACATCACAGGGAGAGAAAAGAAAGAGAGCTAACTTCACTCAGAGATGGAGAAAGATAAGACACACAGGACAGGAGAGGAAGAAGAGAGGTTAGATTTAAAGGGAAGGACTGCTCAGTGGGATTTGATCAACTGGAGATTAAAGCTTACATGTAAGTCCTCATGTGTTGAAATCAGATATTGGGTCTGTACATGTGACATTGTGTTTTTTCAGGTTGTGAAAGATGCTGCAAAACAATCTGAGGCAGATTAACTGTGTTATTTAAAGACTGCATGAAGATCCTCTGCAGGTTAGTGCAGGATAAACAGGTTCGTTTGCTGAACTGTGATGGATTTAAAGTAAAGAACAGTGTGTGACTGGTGCACAGTGACTGTGGTGCTCATGTCACAGTTAGATTACATCAAGTGTAGCAGAGATTCATTTAAACTGAAGCTCATGATGCTGACATCCATTCACTGAGTTCCACCTTCATACCAACAGTATAGTGTCTAATATAAAGACAGTGTACTGTCAGTGTAGAGGATGGAAACCAGCCAGGACAGCTCATGAAACATCTGCTGACATCTGGTTGAAATCAGTTGTGTACATCCACAGAGAGCAGCAGGTCAGCTGATCACAGCCTGTACTTTAAGAAAATCTACTGGAGCTCTCAACAGAAATTATTGTGAGCTGTGATTCTTTTCCCCACGCTGAGCCACTACAGCTGATTTTAGGGTTCCCACCTGCTCAATCCCACTTTAACCTCTTCCCTGCTCATGTTCCTGTTTAGAGGCAAAGTCACCCTCTACAGTGTAGGCAACAGAAAATACACATATGTTTTATTTTCCTTCATTTTCCTTCATTCGGGCTGCTGTTGTGATGCTTTGAATGTGTATTTTTGGGGTGAAGAACAAAATGTTATGTCCATTTGATTAATAAATAATTTCGATGAATAAGCCTTACACATGTGCTGTGGTGTAGTCTTTCTTTGCTTGTGACTTAATAATGTTTGTAAACATAATAGTCTAAAAAACAACATAATATACAACACAGTCATATAACAGGTTGGGAGGATGAGAGTTTTAGACGTGACTGAGTATTTGGTGAAACTGTGATATTTTCCTCACCTTCTGTGTTGAGCTCATTGTTTCCTCTGTAGTGACTCAGCTGAGTCCAGATGGCTGAAAATGTTCCTCTGCTGCTCCGTCAGACTCTTCTCCTCCTGCTGATCAGCTGGGACACAAAACAGATCTTTGTTAGGCTCCACACTGCACTGAAGAGTCAAAGTGTCTCATATGTTCATCTGACAACACAAAGTACAAATTTCACTCTGATTGCTTGTAGAAATCTTGTGAGACGTGTTGTGCTGCAAAGTGAGGAAACTCTCTCACTCACTTATACTTCAGGAGGAACTTTGTGACATTGGCTCTAATATTCTAAGCAGCCCTTTACTATGACAGGGCCAGAAAGTCCTATTTGAAGGTTTGGGAGAAGGACCATGTTAAAGGTGGATTGGGGTTTATACACTTTGTTATGATACAGGTAAGGCTGTAAGAGCCTGAGAAGGTGTCCTGAATGAAGCTCTAAAACCAGTTTTCAGCTAACGACTCTGCTTCAGTCTGGAAAACAGCAACTACAAGTTTAAAGACTCCATCAACAATTCACACCCAGCAACAGCCTGAACAGCTCCTCCTGTGGTTTCCACAAACAGGGACAGACCTCTTACTCCCCCACCCCACACTTTCAACTCCTTCAGCCCCCCAGTCCCACCACCTCCACCACTCCCCGACAACCAATGATTAAAGCTCATTGATCAAATGCTGTGATTGCAGTGACTCACTCACTGTGAACGGTAATCATCGCCACTGATCAGCGGTCTTTGATTAATGAGCTTTGATCAGTGGTTTCAGTGCTTTCCTTCCTGCTTTGACTGCAGCTGTGTTTGACACAGGAAGACATTTTTACATTCTTTTACGACTCGGTGGGGGCCACTAGAGGCTATAAGAGCTTGAGTAACCCTCCACCAGTTGGAGATTTGATGTCTCCCCATCCGGATGGTTTGTGCTCAAAGGTGTTGAATTGTATGAAATGAAGTAATTGTTGATTGAGCATTTATACACCGAGTATTGTCCTTCCTTCAGCCCAAGAATTGGGAGAAATTAACCACCACAATATATTTTTATTCTCTGTGCTTTCAAATATGAACACTGTTTACTTTCATCTCTGTTTCATTAGGTTTTGTTAACATCTTCCTGTGCATCACTTTACAGCAGCCAGACTCATTAAAATGAGACTTTGTAGGAGTTCACTTCCTCTCATGTGTTCATCCACAGCAGCTGGACAATAAAGTTTATTGTGACCCTGATACTGCAGCAGATCGCTCTCATCCATTTCCTGTTATCACTTCAAATAGAAATGAGGTTGTAGAGGTTTGGTGCAGGCAGAAAAACAGCTGCAGGGACAATGAAAAGACTTTTCTGCTCCAACTTCTCCCAGCATGCTGAGCTAATGATTAGTTGGTGTTTTTCTCCAAACACTCTCTCACTCTTCTCTCAACGTGTTCACAATAAACTGTGAACAGACACCGAGGAGAGCAGCAGAAGACCTCATTCAGGAGCTAAACTCAACATGAACTGAACTCACAGTAAAGTTAGCTCGGTGCTTACCTTTAGATGAGCCCACAAACCGAGAGAAACTCCGCGATGAAGCTGCAACTCTTTCCAAACACAGGAAACAGATCAGGGAGCAGAGACCCACGTGGTTCACGCTGATCTCAGCTACGATCCAGGAGACAAGGGTGGGCAGATCGATGCAGATATCGATCCAAACGTTGGTAGTGGTATATGATCGATACTTTGGTTTGTTTTCTCCTCTAAGTTCACTACTTTACTCGCTTTGGATGAAAAAGTAGCTCCGTCTGTGCAAACTGCGCACGGCATGTCACCACCGAGCATGCTTCTTCTTCTTTATATGGTTGGCAAATAACAAAATGGTGCATTACCGCCACCAACTGGTATGGAGATTGAATTGAAACGTCGACTAGCAACAGTTTACTCTCTTTTAAAACCTGGAATAAGGCCTGATCACTTTCACTTCTTGAGTCTTTTTGCAGTAAATCAATAAGATCCAGTTCCATTTTTATGTTACTGAGTTTTTGGATCCGTATAATATATCATGTTCTATAGTTTCCTCTTCTCCACAGGAATCACATTTACCTGTATTATATTTCCCTGTCATGAATAGTGTAGAGTTCAAACCAGTATATCCAAATCTTATTCTAGATATGACCACCTCCTCTCTTTTCCTCTCCTTCTTGTGCTTCTCATCTCTCCTCCTCTCCTTTGAATCATGCATGAAGCTGAATCGCGATGAAGCTGGAACTCTTTCCAAACACAGGAAACAGATTAGGGAGCAGAGACCCACGTGGTTCACGCTGATCTCAGCTACGATGCAGGAGACAAGGGTGGGCAGATCGATGCAGATATCGATCCAAACGTTGGTACTACTTTATTCGCTTTGAATGAAAATCCAGCTCCTTTTGCGCAAACACCTCTCTTGAAGCGTCCACACTTTGCTCCGCCCTTCTTCTTCTTTTACTTCTAGGTGCAGGGTATTGAGCTTTGAGGATCCCAGTCAAACCTAGCTTCGAAGCACATGCTAAAAGCACTTCTACTTGTGTATTTTTCAAAAAAGGAGACCGTACCCAAAATATTAACTCTCAAAAAACAACAATCACAGGACATTTTACAGAGTTCAAATGTGCAGCTGCAGCGCAAATGACAGCAAACACTTTTTGTAAGCCTAACAGCTTCCAGATCATTTATTCTGACAATACAGCAAGAAGGTCATCACTGCTTCAAGCACTGCCTATATGAGCTGGTCAGAGAGCAAGGACAGCAAGCAGTCCTCTGCCCTTGAAGAAAAGACATCTGCCCAAGATGAAGAAACTTCCTCTCCAGAAGATGAGGGGAGAATCTGCAAAGAGGCTGACTGCATCATTCACCACTGATGATGAGTACTAGCCAGTGCCCGAATCCTCTTCTTTGGGGGAGGATTGGTGTTGGGGGGCATGGAGGTGGAGGCTGAGCAGCTGATGGAAAAGAACATAGGGGCATTTTCTGAGACCGAGGAGCCGGTGACTGAGTGGATCACCTGAGATCTACTTTTGAACTTTTTATAATAAAGGAGATTTAGCTGCTGTGCACCCTCACAAACCTGCACAGGGGGCGAAGGTGCAAGGATTGGAGGATTATAGATGAAGTGGAGACTACACCAGAAGAAACCAATACATAGCATGTTGGATGACAACACTGGAAGTTCTCAGGAAGTAACAAATGGCATAGGGTTCAGACTCCAACTGACGGAGGAGCTCTGAGGACAATGTCTTTACTTCGGTCACTTTGGAAGAGGAACTCTTTATATGAAAACTGGCACAGGGGAAACAACCCAGAGCTTCCTCCCCAGCTCCTCCAGTTGCAACAGAGGAAGATTTTGTTGTCTGTCTTTGGCTTCACCGAAACTGCCACGGCGATATCCCACATGCCAAAGCAACGGAGGAATGTGCTTCTTTTGACAGCAGCACACAAGGAACCAGTCAGTGATGGGGAATAAAGGATGCGTGAAAGCAAGAAGCAATCCTGGATTACAATAGGCACAAATACACATTGGATAACTTAGAGAGGATGTTGGCACCTCGAGTTGTAGAAGGAAAACTAACTGATGGCTGATGGCTCTTTTCTCCAATCTCCTGGATGTCGGATGTCTTGGGATACAATGCCTTTGTCCAGCTGGAAACAACTTCACTGAAGTGGGGGAGTCCTCTACAGCCTACAAATGAAGAGTGATCCTGGGAGAGCTGGGACACATGCTGGTGACCTCAACAACTGCAAGACACACTTGTCCCTGATTCTCAGCCACTTCTGCCATTGATCTCAAGATACAGTAGTCTGAACCAGAGTGTGATCCACACTCCACCAACGAAATGAGAAGAAGGTGCAAAAGGCGCACCACCAGGATTGGAACAGCAGCCCCATGCACCAGGTGTAGAAAGTGTACAAAAACCACTCTACTGTGGTTAGCACATCATGCTGCTAATGAGCATACACACAGAAGCACACACTGGAATATAAATTTTGATCATTTTAGTGGTCATTTCAATGGTTATTTGGTCATTAAATTGCCTTTCTGGCCACTAACATACCATGTGTGATTTTCTTTTTGGGTATTCATCTCCCCCGCAAAAAATAAAATAAAGTAAAGATAAATCATTGTTACTGGTACTGGTACTGATTATAATCATGACCTATAGGGCCTGGCACGGTGTAGCTCTAACTTACATCAGTTATCTTCTTCTTCCTTATCGCCCCAGCAGGTCCCTGAGGTCTCGTGATCAGGGCTTGCTGGTTGTCCAGCATACAAGTTTAAAAACAAAAGGTGACTGAGCGTTTGTATCAGTGGCTCCCAGACACTGGAACTCGCTCCCTTTGAGTTTGAGATCTGTGGACTCAGTCATTTCTTTTAAAAAGCAGTTAAAAATGTATCTGTTTATACTTGCTTTTGGTTGATTTTGTTTGAGGTTGTATGTCCATTTCTGCTTCTGTGAAGCACTTTGTGATTTTTATCTTGAAAGGTGCTATAAATTAAATTTTACTTTCCTATACTTTACAACATTACAGGTCAGTTGCAAAAACAATAAAGCTAAAACATGACAAAGATACCGACTGTAAATCATGACATGAGTCCTCATTAAGATCAAGATAACTGGTGACTTTAATGGCATAAATCCAGGATGCCTCTGATGACATGACATGAGCAGTGTTATAATTTATGAAAGTAATGAAGGATTTTATTACTAAAAACATGCAGGAGTGTTTTTTTTTTAAACCTTTAGGGAAATGAAGTTGTGGCTACAAACAAATATATTTTAGCAATTACACAAGTTGTTTAAAGATGGAAGAAAGCATGTTATCTAGCATATCAAGACTATCTCTAGTCTGAAAACTGAAGGCTCTCCCTTCCATTCTACTTTAAAAATACTCTAGGAACAACAAGTAGGCCTGCAGAGCGAGAGCGAAGTGCTCTAATAGGGTGATATGGTACTACAAGGTCATTAAGATAAGATGGGGCCTGATTATTTAAGACCTTGTATGTGAGGAGCAGGATTTTGAATTCAATTCTGGATTTAACAGGAAGCCAAAACAGGAGAAATATGCTCTCTCTTTCTAGTCCCTGTCTGTACTCTTGCTGCAGCATTTTGGATTAACTGAAGGCTTTTTAGGGGGTTTTAAGGACATCCTGATAGTAAGTCCAGCCCGGAAGAAATAAATGCGTGAACTAGTTTTTCAGCGTCACCCTGAGACAGGATATTTCTAATTTTAGAGATGTCGTGAAAATGGAAGAAAGCAGTCTTACGTATTTGTTTAATATGTACATTGAAGGACATGTCTTGGTCAAAAATTACTCCTTACAGAATCTGGTTAGATACCATATTTCTAAGATTTTCAGGACCTCAGTTTGTTCTGAATTAACAAGCAGAAAGTTAGCGGCCATCCAGGTCTTTATGTCTTTAAGACATTCCTGCAGTCTAACTAAATGGTGTGTGTTACCTGGCTTCATTGATTGATAGAGCTGGGTGTCATCAGCATAGCAGTGAAAATGTATGCTATGTCTTCTAATGATACTACCTGGGGGAAGCATGTATACATGTAGGTACACTAGTACCTACTCAGTTTTGGTCATTTTCCATTATAATTAACTACCAACTAATGTGGGTGGAGTCATTATAGCAATATGGTTGAAACTGCTAGGTTTCAAAGATGGCGGTTTTGATTTTCATGAATGAGTCGCTCTCATGACTCACAGAGTGATGCCAATGACTGGCAAAATGGCATCACGCTGCCTGTTTGTCATGGCTGCAGTCTGTCTTTGAATTTTGTAAATAAAGTCTGCACACATACTTGCTTCATCGCTGGGCAGGGATAGCTCAGTAGGTAGAGTGGTACCCCTGTGATCGGAAGGTCGGGGGTTCGATTCCCCTCAACAGCTACCCTGAGGTACCCCTGAGCAAGGTACCGTCCCTACACACTGCTCCCCGGGCGCCCAGTGGCTGCCCACTGCTTCATGAATGAGTGAATGGGTTAAATGCAGAGAGGGATTTTCCCCACGGGGACCAATAAAGTACACTTTCTTAAGCAGGCAAAGGTTATACAAAAATCATACAGTGCGATTCTAAACACAAAATCTAAATGTGAGGATTAACGATCATTTTCCCATTACATCACTTTTATTATTGTTTATCATACAAAAATCACTAAAAGAGTTTTACTTCAACACCAAGTAACATCAACAACAATGAATACTCAGAGAGGTTCATTATGTGCATCATTACAGTGTTAGAGGTACAATTTTACACTTAGTGGTCATCCTTACTCTCACTATCGTCTCTTCTTCATCTGAAATTTATATGCAAAATATTAGTAATAATAATAAGGAAAAAATTTTAAAACAACAGATTACACGTGGAAATATGAAAGAGCTTTAGTTGTTCACCTGCTAAATGAGAGCTTGAACTCTTTAGTTAATCCTCTTCTGTCCGCGTCCTGACCTTGTCTCGTGTACATCATGTGTATGTGTAAGCATGCTGCAAAAAAAACCTTCTGCACTCTACGTCATCCTGCAATATATCAATACAGACAGTAACACTGAATGAAGCTCTTAACTCTCAAAATACGGAGCGCCGACTCAGTTATGAGCACATTCGCATTATGTATATAACAAAACAGCTTTATCTAATACTTTAAATAAGAATCAAATAATACCCCCCCCCCCCCCCCCCCCCCCCACTCTAACAACCACCATACATCAAACACTTCTGATCTAAGGTTTACAGTAGTTTGATAGATCTAGATTCTAACTAGTCAGTGCTCCAAACAATCAGTCACATTTAGCTCTGAAAGAACAAGTTCATTCTCGAGATCCTCAAAGCATGTTTCAGGTCTCGTAAAATCCCTTAATAAAGTGTAATGACCCCAAAATCCTATTTAGGGTGTCAGATAATGTGTCAGGACAAATTAGCTATGTCAAAGGAGCTACAGTTTAACAAACTGCTGTTGATATATTTACTGTGGTATTTAGGATCTAATGCACAGCCCACAAAGCAGTCTACCTGCCATGCAGAGCGTGCACAAGTCATTGTTAGTCAAATGGCTGTGAAATTTGCATATTATTTTTAATCACATCAGAACTAGAGAAAAGTTTGAAACCAAGCAATTCATATACACCTTTCCTGTTTTTTTGATAATTGGAGAGTCATGTAAATTTAAATATTTTGTGACGCAATTAAAAAGTCACACCAATAACCACCTTATTGAACACACACTGAACTTTTCAGGCAAAACTGCCTGGCGGTTTTATCAGGTGTTGTCTGCGTTCCATCGCTGATCCCTCATCAGTGACACAGAGCCTCAACCTGCACGTCACTAAGTTGGTGCTTGGCACACTCTTGTTGGAGGAGGGCGCTTTTTCACCCCTCACTCTCTCGTTCTAATGCAGCTGTGGGTTGAAAGGGCAGAGCACGTTGTACACCCTTGTTGTCTTCCTCAGCGTCTTAACGCAGGGATCTTTCTTAACCTTTGCGGTTTTTTCTGTGTGCTCTGGAATCTTCTTGTGATGAGCAGCAGGACCCCAAATGACATGACTCGGGCCCTTGACCGCTGTCTGGGCTGTCGGCTGTGCCTGGACTGGTCCCTGCTTCCCGCTCTCTGAAGATTTCTGATCAGCACCCAGTTTCAGTCTGGAGCTTCCACCCTTGGGATGATTTCTCCCAGCAATACTCTGGATACTGCACCTGTATTTCCTTACTTGAAGGTAAAACTTCTAACCGTTTTGAAAATATATCAATCATCATCAATCAGCATTCCACTTTCTGTTCAGTGAACTTGTAGGTTATCAACAACTTATCTAATAGCACCTGTAGGGGTTTAATACCTGTACATTAACTGTTAGTCACACAAATCATAGAAAAATCACTGAAAATTGTAGAAAACTGTAGAAAAATCACCAGATAGTTATAGAGTAAACCTGAAATCCCTCCTTTTGATACATTGTCCTTCCCATGTGGCAATTTACCATAATTTCTCATGGTTAGCGCTGGCCAACTGTGGGGAAGAAGGACCCAAATGCTGGACTCTTTGATGAGTGCATTTTATATACAGTGGAGCAAATACCAAGAACACAAATCCCTGTGAGCTCACTAGACTCCCATGTCATGTCTTCACCCAAACGTTCGTGCTCTCTGCTCTCGTCTTCCCAAACTCCCTGTGTGTTCTTTCCTTTTTCGTCCACGCTCCTCCTACAGGGAAACACTAACTCCCGCGGGCATACATGACCAGCATGACACTACACTTAGACACACACTAACTATGGAGTGTAACTCAACGATCCAGCGTCGAGGAGCTCTAAGCTACACTCCTATGTTACTCCCCTGACAAGTCAGATCAGCTGCAGGTGTGTAAGGTCCTTAGTTGTGGCCAAAAAACAAAACAAAAGCAAAAACAAAGAAACCCTGGTGTATTGGCTCCATTTTTTGATAAATAATTGTATATATTTACACAATGTGTGCATAAGTTTTCAAAATACACAATTTATATTTGCATGGCTGTAGGTGGCTGTAGGTTTGCATGTGAGTGGCTGTAGTTCAGGTGGTAGAGCAGGTCATCTACTGATCGGAAGGTTGGTGGTTCGATTCCTGGCTTTCCCCAGTCTGCATGCCAAATATCCTTGTGTGTGAATGTTACTTAGAAAGCAACTAGAACAATGTGCTTGTGCGAATGGGTGAATGCACAAGTTGTGTAAAGCGCTTTGAGTGCTCAGAAGAGTAGAAAAGCACTATATAAGAACCAGTCCATTTACCATTTCAAATTATAAAATAATTTATTTAACATGTCTGTGGTTTTTACAGTAAAAAAATACTACTAGGGTAGTCTTTTGTATGATTTCAGGAATCTTGTGTTAATACAGTGTGTCAATGAAAAAACAAATAAATTCAGACACGTGAGGTTGAGCTACAAACAATGATACAAAGCAAGGCAGGAAAAAACAACCTTTCTGATCTTCTAAATTGGTACACTCCTGTAAGATCACTGAGGTCTGTGGATGCTCTCAGCTGTCCCGAGGTCCAGGTTAAAGACAGAGGAGACCGGGCCTTTGCTGTGACTGCTCTTAAATTGTGGAACAAACTGTCACACAAAGACCTCTCCAACATTGGACACTTTCAAAACCCGTCTAAAAAATCCACTTATATTCCTTGGCTTTTAAATCAGGATGAATTTGTACTACTTTTATCTTACTTCTTACTCAAATCTTCTAATTTTATGATTCTTTCATGTCTTCTTATGTTTTATCTCTTTTATCTCTTTTATCTCTTTTTATGATCTTAAATGTCCATCACCTTGGTCAACAGTTGCTGTTTTCCATGTGCTATATAAATAAATTTGACTTGACTGGACTTGACTATATATTCAGGAGTGTTGCAATGCTATGGAGGAACTGCAGTATTTGCAGGAGTTAATAATGCCAGCTAACATTAAACTTCTGATTCAAACTTTTTCATTTAAACTGAGAGAAAAATAGAGAACAAAGGCAAATGAGATTCTCGAGAAGACTGGCCAAAGAGCATGTTTCCCAGATATTGTTTTAGAAAGAAAGTTTCGGATAACAAATGGAGTTTAAGCTGTGCAAAATGTTTATTCTGTAAACTGAATGGAGGAAAACCCAGCCAACAACAGATGGCAGACCTGCCAGAGGAAAGAGTGGTTCCAGATCTGCAACCTTTCAGAAACGTTGGTCTAGATTATTTTGGTCCACTTGTTGTGAAAAGAGGGCGCAGTATTGTAAAACGGTATGTAGTAGCGTTCACTTGCATAACAAGCAGAGCCGTGCACCTCGAAGGGGATTACTTTTTAGATACTGACTCATGCATTAATGCACCATCAGAAAAGCTATCACAGGACACAAATGACCTCCAAGCATTAACACCGAACCACTTCCTCGTCATGAAGTGAAAACCAGCTCTTAAGGGCCCCTGAATGATTTTCTCCATCTGGAAAGAACAGGCCTGTTGCAACCTGTAATATGTCCTTTTTCTTGGCATCCTTGCAAATGTCTGTTTTTCTTGTTCCTCCTCCTCGTCTAGCTCTAACCTGCTTGAAAACCTCAGTGTCTTCATCATAATGCATCCATCCTATTTCTATTTTTCTATTTCTCTTCAGAGCATTTCTTTTATGGGTTGTTTGGAAATGTTCTTTTTGCCGTGTGCTACTGCCATCCTCTTCAGATAATTTTCTTTTGGACAGTTTGGATTTCAGCCATTCAAAAAGCGCTGACTTGCGGCTGCTGCCCCTCCGTCTGTAAAATCCAAATACTGCTAGACAATCACCGTATGATGGCAAATTGTTAGGGTCCCTGGGTCGTTGACCCAGTGTTTTGTGTTTTTGGTTCTTTGATTTTGTTATTTCATTATTTTCTAGCTTTGCTTTATGGGTTTTAGGATCATTCTTAGTTTAGGTTCTCTGGGTGGGGTTTGGTTAGAGTTTTAGTGTTCTGGTTTTCTGTCTGTGTTCCATAGTTGCTGTCTCCCCTGTCTGCTGTATCCCCACATCCAGTCAGTGTCTGTGTCTACCCTAGTCCCACGTCTTTGTTCCCTTTGTTATAGTGCCTGCCTGTGAGTCTGTGTTATGTTTCCTGTTTTACTTTGAAAGTCCATGTCTGATGTTAATGTGTCTGGTTTTGCTTCCCCTTGGCTCGTTAGGCCTGATTTGCCCCAGCTGTGTTTCCCTCCTGTTACCCATTCCCTGATTGCTCCCTTTGTGTATTTAAGCCCCGTGTTTCTTTGTGTCTGTGTCGTGATCTACTCTCATTTATGCTGTGTGTTCCGTTTGCCTGGTCATGTAAGTTTATTTGGATTTTGGATTTCTGTTACTTTTTGCTAGTGATGGCCAAATGAAGCTTTCCGAAGCACTGAAGCTTGTATTGAAAAACGGTTCATTACTCGAAGCTTTTCAACACAGTCCTCTCCGGTGACATCTGGTGGTGAAAATTTTGAAGAGCAGCTTGAATCTGCAAAATAAAACGGACTGCTCAATTATCACTGCTCACTCAAGAGTGGAGTTCTCTCTGATATTGGGCCACCGTTCCGTTGCTTTGAACATGTAATTGGTTTTGTTTTCTCGATTGGGGGGCTGAAAAAAATGTAATGCGTATCTGCGTAATACATTTTGATCAATAAACTTTCCCTATTTAAACATGCACTATGGTGTGGCCTTTCTTTGCTCATAACTCCTTGATGTTGGTAAATACAATAAGTGAGCAATATATATAATATACATATGATAATGCACAGCACATTATGGAGTATGCCCCTGCTGTGAAGTCCTGCCTCCATCTACTTGTCGTTTAATCACTGGACAGCTGGACAGGTTCATACAAAATATTAGATTAGGCCAATTCCTATACATATTTTTGACCTAGGGGTGGGATTGATTGTGAACTGGAAAGGGAAAATGCTTAGGGGGCTGAGTACGGCTGCATCGTCACTGATTTGTAGAATCATTTTGATTCGATACAGGATCCGATTCAATTTGATTGGAATCTGGAAAGTTTTGCCTCAGTCAGAAATATTACAATTCTGATCATTTAACAGTATATATCCATAATTTCGTATCTATTAAAAGAAAGCTGACACATGTGAGACTTAATTAGAGATGTAAACAGAGAGTTATGAAACCTGCAGCTGCAGAAGCCAGCGGGGAAAAAAGAGGCAAACACAGCGCGGACCCAACGACACACCAAAATCTGATTCTGACGCGTCGGGTCCGCGCTCTGTGTTCACGTTTGTATGCAGAATCCGTAAACCTGCTCCCAGTTACTGTTTTAGCTGCATGGTGTTTGACGACATGTTGTGAGGTTTAACCTGAGATGCTGGCGTTTCAGGCATAATAACGTTAATTTACAAATCGACACGGGATTTTAATGAATCAATATCACTTTATTCAATTTAGCATGGATTGTAATCAGAAAAGCGATAATCAAAACCCACCCCTAATCAAGAACTTGCAAAGTAAAAACATGCTCTATGTCAGGTAGCCCTTTTGTTATTTACATTTAAAAAGAGGATTAGTGTTACTGTGCGCTGGCTGAGTCTGTTTCTTTTCTTAGAAATAGTTTCTACTGCCCTGGAGAAAATCCACTTGCATGGAACAGAAGAGGCTGTGGAGTGCAGGAACCACACTGCAAGCTGGTAGATATGCAGGTATTCCTGGGTCCTGCAGACTATCACCTAAAAACAATAAACAAAATGATTTTCTAAACTGTGTAGCAATGTAATGTACGTATAGTGTCAAATACATTTTTGTAGTCTTCATCAGCTTTAATTCACATGGAAGTGTTCCTAAAGTCATATGCTGTAATGATATTTACATTATGAAAACATGATTTTGGACATTTCAAGTTTTTCACTTCGGCAGATAAAATGAATTGAGCAAAATCAACTCAAAATATTCCCACACGCCAGAATGTCCTCTCTTCCTCGCTGGCTCCATATCTGTCAGTGGAATGATCACCTCGTCGCTATCTGTCACCATCAACACACTCCACGAATCCCGTGGATGATTCACTTCCTTATATCCGTTTGAATCAGGTACCGAAGCAGTTACGTGCGTAATGAAGCTTCAGACGTCACTGGTCACGTGACTTTTGCCAAACGAAGCAAGCCTCGACACAGTGCTTCTGAACCAGTGTGTTGTTTTTTTCGACACACGCTCCGGAGCGTCAGCTTCAAGCGGGCCATCACTACTTTTTGCCATCCAGCAATAAAAGCTGAGTTTTGAGCCATTTTCTGCCTCCGAGTGTCTGCACTTTGGGTCCTTCTACTTCCACTCCTACCTGCACACAGCCTTAACCTGACAGAAGATCACGACCAGAACATGGACCCCGCAGACTCTTTAGCTTTTGGATTAAACGCTGAGATGGAGCGGATGATTAAGCTCCTTGACCGCATTGCTCAGGCCAATGATTTGAGGACCATGGCAGTTGGGCTAAGCGCTGTAGATGCCATCATTCGGAGCAACCCTTGGCTTACTCAGCTTTCTATGGACACTGTGCTGGGCAGCTCCATAGCTGCCTGGAGGGAGCAAGTCAGGGCTGGCGAGCTTGCTCTCTCTACCTCCACCTCCACTTCTTTACCGCCGCTCCAGGACAACACACACTCACCACCTGCCTCGTCGCTACCTCAGACTGCCTCTCCTTCCTCACACCAGCCGGGACCTTGTTCGCCTGCCCATTCGCCTGCCTTTTTCCTGGTGGCCATGTGGTCGGAGGATGAGGAGGAGGTCTCCGTTTCTCCGCCAGTTTCAGTTCCCTCCTTCAGAAGGAAACGACGCCACCGTCGCTCCTCTCCTCAATCTTCTGGTCAGCCACCTGTCTCCGCTGGAGGGTCCGAGGGGCCCGTTCAGCCTCTTGCCTCGTCAGCTGGGGGTCCGGGAGGACCCAGCCAGCACGTCCCAGTGTCTGCTGATGGTTCTGGCGAGGCCGTTCAGCCACCACCGGCTCCTCCGCCTGGTCCGGCCTCCGAGTCTGCAGCTCCGCCTGGTCCGGTCAAAATGCACGGACAATTCTGCATTCCCATATACAGTGGAAAAATGTTCCACGGGCTTCTCCACATTTAAAACATGTATCTGGAATTCTGTTATTATATTTATTCAATTTCACCGGTGTTACATACAGTGGGGCAAAAAAGTATTTAGTCAGCCACCGATTGTGCAAATTCCCCCACTTAAAATGATGACAGAGGTCAGTAATTTGCACCAGAGGTACACTTCAACTGTGAGAGACAGAATGTGAAAAAAAAATCCATGAATTCACATGGTAGGATTTGTAAAGAACTTATTCGTAAATCAGGGTGGAAAATAAGTATTTGGTCACCTCAAACAAGGAAAATCTCTGGCTCTCACAGACCTGTAACGTCTTCTGTAAGAAGCTTTTCTGTCCCCCACTCGTTACCTGTATGAATGGCACCTGTTTGAACTCATCATCTGTATAAAAGACACCTGTCCACAGCCTCAAACAGTCAGACTCCAAACTCCGCCATGGCCAAGAACAAAGAGCTTTCGAAGGACACCAGGAAAAGTATTGTAGACCTGCACCAGACTGGGAAGAGTGAATCTACAATAGGCAAGCAGCTTGGTGTGAAAAAATCAACTGTGGGAGCAATCATCAGAAAATGGAAGACATACAAGACCACTGATAATCTCCCTCGATCTGGGGCTCCACGCAAGATCTCATCCCGTGGGGTCAAAATGATCATGAGAACGGTGAGCAAAGATCCCAGAACCACACGGGGGGACCTGGTGAATGACCTGCAGAGAGCTGGGACCAAAGTAACAAAGGTCACCATCAGTAACACACTACAACGGCAGGGAATCAAATCCTGCAGTGCCAGACGTGTTCCGCTGCTGAAGCCAGTGCATGTCCAGGCCCGTCTGAAGTTTGCCAGAGAGCACATGGATGATACAGCAGAGGATTGGGAGAATGTCATGTGGTCAGATGAAACCAAAGTAGAACTTTTTGGTATAAACTCAACTCGTCGTGTTTGGAGGAAGAAGAATACTGAGTTGCATCCCAAGAACACCATACCTACTGTGAAGCATGGGGGTGGAAACATCATGCTATGGGGCTGTTTTTCTGCCAAGGGGACAGGACGACTGATCCGTGTTAAGGACAGAATGAATGGGGCCATGTATCGTGAGATTTTGAGCCAAAACCTCCTTCCATCAGTGAGAACTTTGAAGATGAAACGAGGCTGGGTCTTCCAACATGACAGTGATCCAAAACACACCGCCCGGGCAACAAAGGAGTGGCTCCGTAAGAAGCATTTGAAAGTCCTGGAGTGGCCTAGCCAGTCTCCAGACCTCAACCCCATAGAAAATCTGTGGCGGGAGTTGAAAGTCCGTGTTGCTCGGCGACAGCCCCAAAACATCACTGCTCTCGAGAAGATCTGCATGGAGGAATGGGCCAAAATACCAGCTACTGTGTGTGCAAACCTGGTAAAGACCTATAGTAAACGTTTGACCTCTGTTATTGCCAACAAAGGTTATGTTACAAAGTATTGAGTTGTATTTTTGTTATTGACCAAATACTTATTTTCCACCCTGATTTACGAATAAATTCTTTACAAATCCTACCATGTGGATTCATGTTTTTTTTTTTCCCATTCTGTCTCTCACAGTTGAAGTGTACCTCTGGTGCAAATTACTGACCTCTGTCATCATTTTAAGTGGGGGAACTTGCACAATCGGTGGCTGACTAAATACTTTTTTGCCCCACTGTATATACACAAAAGAAAAGTATTGTACCATGTTGAGAATTTACCGATTTGAGAGAGCAACCCTTCCCACACCCCAGCCTGTGTAAGAACATACAGGCATCCCTTAACCCCAAAACTACTTCCGCCCTCTTCTTGGAACATGTCCACCCTAAACCGAGGAACTATTCACCTGCATTTAGCAACAGTTGTTAAAGTAATTACAATTGATTAAAAGAATTTAACTAAAGAAAAAAAAAGATAATAACAATAGAAATAAATCCACCTTGTCAAGTTTTTACTCTCACACATTTGACACAATAAGTGAAATTACTAGTAACTCTTATTAAGAGAACAAAACAACCAATGTCTAACCCAGCATTGTATAACAACCCTTTGGCAATATAATAAATTGTTCTGTCCATTATGGTTCATAAATACACTTAGTGTATTTACGAGTTAGTGATCTACCATCATATACCTTATCAAACATCTTGTACTTGATTGAGGCTCTTAATGTAGGCGTCCACGTCCGCTGGTGTATCGAATACATGCGTACGTTCCTCGTTGGTCAAAAGCAGCCTCGCTGGATAAATGATCCGATGTTTCCACGATCCAATCTCCCGCAGCTTCTTCCTCATACCATCATACTGACGCTGATGTCTATATGTCTCTGCAGGCAGGTCCGGCAGGAAGGCTATCTTATTGTCCTTATACGTCAGTTCTTTTGTCGTCCTAGCGGCTTTCATGATGCCTTCTCGATCTCTGTAACTTAAGCACTTAATTATAAAAGTTCTCGATCGGTTTGCAATGGAGCTTTGCCTTGTGATTATCCTGTGCGCTCTCTCCAGGACAGGAGGGGGAATTTTCAAAATGTCCGATATAAACTTCTCCATGAAAGTACGTGGATCTGTACCTTCTTCTTTCTCAGGGATGCCGAGGATTCGGATGTTATTACGCCGACTTCTTCCTTCCAAATCCTCCACCTTTTTAGATAGAAATTTGGCCTGTCTTTCAAGGCATTCCATATCATTTTTCAATAAGGTGATTTCGTCCTCCGCGTTGGAGATTCTTTTTTCAGCCTCGTCAATTCGCCCTCCACATTTTTGTATATCAGCTTGAACAGCTCCTATTGCTGACATAATACCACCCATTTCAGTATGGAACTCTTGCTTGAACAATCGAATAGCGTTTAAAAGGTCCAAGGTAGAAGGCATTTCTGGGTTTGCAGGTTGCTTTTCTTGCTCGTGTTCATGCATAGCGTCCATCTGCCCTTCCTCCACCCCGCTTTCGTCTTGTGCCTCAGACGTAGTTTTTTGTTTGTCCTTTTTCAGTTTTTTAGGCATGTTAGCGTTCTCATATGTTCCCAAACGAACTATGTCAAAACGTAAGTTCTATTTTGGATTTACAGAGAGTATTTAACGAAAAAGACAACTGAGCTCGCGAAGCACGGGTCTCCTCACTTTGCCGCCATTACCGGAAGTCAGGTTTTGAATATTTTATTTTTCTTACATTTCAGGTTCTTACATTTCAGATTTTTAATAAGTTGCAGGAACCCTGTTCAGTGTGAGTGGAGAACAGCCAAGTCTCCTCCTCTGATGAACCTCCATCTGTGCCACTGAAAACAGTTCATCTGACTGTGACTGTAAACATGTTTCCATTTGTCACTTCAGTCTTTACTCTGAAAAACAGGAAGCGAAATCACAGCTCAAACTATTTCTTTGTTTAACATTTTAAATGTTTATTTAACATTTTCAAGACTTCACGTTCAAAATACATTCAATAAAAACTTGATAAGGTAAGATTATTTATATAGCACAATTCAACAACAAGGTGATTCAAAGTGCTTTACAGAGACATTAAAAAAATAAAATAAAATGAAAAGCATGATTTAAAATGGATTAAAAAAAACAGTAGATAAAATCAGAACAGTAGATAAAATCAGTAGTTAAAATGTAAGTTTTGAAATTTAAGCTTAAAAGTGTGGATTTGGTGTTTTATTCAAATGCAGCTGAGAACAGGTGAATCTTCAACCTGGATTTAAATAAACTCAGTGTTTCAGCTGATGTGAGGCTTTCTGGGAGTTTGTTCCAGATATATGGAGCATAAAAGCTGAATGCAGTTTCTCCGTGTCTGGTTCTGACTCTGGGAACTGATAAAAGACCGGATCCAGATGACCTGAGGGATCTGGAAGGTTCATACTGGGTCAGGAGGTCACTGATAACATGAAAACAGATTTTTTCATCCAACTGCTGAAGCAAAGCAAACCACTCGACATGAACACTGAAGTAGAACAGTTTAGAAAGCTTAAAATGGAACTAGGGAACCATTTTCATTCATAGTTGCCTCATCAGATCTTTACAGGAGATTCCATCTGAACTCTGTGGAGCCTGATCTCAGGAGTTTTGAGTCTCACCCTGAAAGCAGAAGAGGATCTTTCTGTCTCTGCAGATTCACTGTGATGGGAGCGATTTCAGCCCTGAGTGATCAAGGTGATGTTTGCACAGAGCAGATAATTTAGTGAATGTTTTGGGACATTGGTAACAGTGAAACAGTTTTTTAGTAACGTGGGATCGTTTGTGTGTGGTGTATGAACTGAGATTCCTGAAGCTCTTGTCACACTGGTCACAGCTGTAGTTTCCTTCCATGTGTGTACGTTCATGCTTGTTACAATGACATGAGCGTGAAAAGCTTTTGTCACAGTGCCTGCACTTGTATGGTTTCTCTCCTGTGTGGACACGTTTGTGTTCTTTAAGGTTGACTGCAGTGGTGAAAGATGACCCACACTGATCACAGAGGTGCTCTTTAACCCCACTGTGAATCAGTTCATGGCGTTTTAATCTACTTGATGTGGTGAAACTTCTCCCACATTCTTTGCAGTGTTCCAGTTTGTCTCCAGTGTGTTTACGTTGATGTGTTTTTAGGTTTTTTCTATGGCTGAAAGTTTTTCCACAAAGGTCACAGAGGAAGTTTTTCCCACCACCACAGTAATGACAGGGTTGAGATCTGGATCCATCTGTGTCACTCTGCTTCTAAACAAAGACACAAAGACAGTGTAAGTCAGTCCTTCAACATTTTTATCCTGAACGTCGCCTGAAATAAAGAGCATCTCTGCAGACGTCCAATTACATTTTACTGTTTCAGTTAACACACTCAGTTTAGTGGGCTGTAAAAACTACAATACTACCATCATAATACTACATTAATACTGTCCATCCATCCATTCACTTCCGCTTATCCTTTTCAGGGTCGCAGGGGGCGCTGGAGCCTATCCCAGCTGTCATAGGGCGAGAGGCGGGGTACACCCTGGACAGGTCGCCAGTCTGTCACAGGGCCAACACACAGGGACAGACAACCATTCGCACTCACTTTCACTCGCACATTCACACCTAGTGGCAATTTGGATTATCCAATTAACCTATCCCCACAAGTTGCATGTCTTTGGACGGTGGGAGGAAGCCGGAGTACCCGGGGGGAACCCACGCAAACACGGGGAGAACATGCAAACTCCACACAGAAAGACCCCGGCCTGATGGTGGAATTGAACTCAGGACCTTCTTGCTGTGCGGCAACAGTGCTAACCACCGTGCCACCGTGCTGCATTAATACTGATACTACTAATATGTTACAATAACATCTGACTTGCACTAAAGTACTACTATCCTAATATCTGCAGGGTACCAACACAGTGCAAAACTACTAATGTAACACTGCAATAATACTAATTTAATACTGCATTAATAACACTAACTGTGTAGTTATAACACTCAGCTGAATGGGACACAAGAAAAACACTACTACCCCCATGACACTGCAATTATAATATTAAATGAGTATTTTAACACTACTACTATACTAAAATACTATTACGTAACAACACAACTTTGTTAACCATAATAGAAGATTACTGAATGTTTGGTTTTGTACTTATTTTCATTTGTGTTTTATTTTATTCCATGTACTCCTAACAGAGGAATCAGGCTCTGTAAACAAAAGGCCATTTATGTGGAAATAATAAAAATGTCATTATATACCAGGAAACTGCCTGAACATTAAATAACACCATCATATTAATTTTCAGCACTTTTAGTTTTTCATGATCCTGTAAACAAAAATCACAACTGAAATCACTTCATTACTTAAATCACGCTGCTGTTATTGTGTATATATTTATTTATATTTCTTCATACATTCTTATATAGTTCTATATTGTGTATTTTGTTGTACAGTTATTTTATTTTCAACTTTAATTTATATATTTTATCTTATTCTCCCAGTTAAATTTACCCTTCATTCTAATTTGTGTTGTACAGTTATTTCATTTTTAACCTTAATTTATATTTTATTCCTTCCTAGTTAAATCTACCCTTTTTAATTTTTCATATTTATTTCCTATCTTATTCATAGCCTTTTCCTATTTTGTTTTCTTTAGGTCACGAGCAGTTGTCCAAGCATTTCACTACATATCGTACTGTGTATGACTGTGTACGTGACAAATAAAATTTGAATTTGAATTTTTGAATTTGAAATGAAAATCTGAATAATGACTCAGAGCTGCTTTTCCATGCAGTAGAATTGCTAACATGCTAACACAGTTTAATGAGCAGAGTTGTTCCAAACAGTCAGGCTAAAATGACAACAATATAAATACCGTAATTGTCGGGCTATAAGCCGCTACTTTTTGCACAAGCTTTGAACCCTGCGGCTTTTAGTCAGGTGCGGCTTTTCTATAGATTGTCCATGATTTTTGTGATATCGTAAGACGATTTGTTTTGTTTGTTCCGCTGTTGTACGGCACTACGTTGCCTGGCGGAAGGATCGGGGTTCAAGAGTGGTATGTTGGTCACATGTCCATCCGCCAGGCAACATAGTGCTGTACAAGTAGCGCGAAAAACAAACTTCAAAGTAGCGCTATGCGTTCAGCGGGAGTCGTGGATGACGAGCGGCGATAAACTTGCGAAAAGCAAGTTGTGCTCAACTCTACCGGTGGATTCTGACAGCGTGGAAAAGTGTGCAAACATCCACGATCACCAACGGATTTCGAAGGGCTGGACTGCTGCATGATGAAGAGGAGGACACCGCCACGGCCCTTCAGAGGGTGTTCGACTCTGACACTGACAATGACAATGAGGATTATCTTTGGTTTTGAAAGTGACAACGAAGGAAAGAAGCTGAGAGTGGATGACGAAGCCATCCTGAGCCTGTTCGTATCCGACACTGGAGAAGAGGACTTTGGTGGTTTTAGTGCGCAGGAAGATGGTGGTGAATGACTGACTTTTCTTCTTGTTAAAGCCGTGTCTCTGCACCTGAGCCTAAAAGGTAGTCTGAATCTATTTTTCTGGTGTGCTGTAGGTTATTGTTATGTACTACATTTGTTACTCATTTATGAAGCACAGCACATGTGCAAATATGTACCCATAACTTGATTTTCAAAATATTAATAAAAGGGGTGTGTCTCCAAACAGCCATCTCTTTCCTGACAATTCGCTTTGTGCATATTCTCTTACATATGATAAGTCAATATTGAAACACCTGCGGCTTTTGGTCAGGTGCGGCTAATGTATGTACAAAACAGGATTTTCCTCTGATTTTAGCTTGTGCGGCTAATATTCAGGTGCGCTTTGTAGTCCGGGAAATATGGTACATACCTCACAGTAACTGCACTTGTAGAGTCTCTTTCTGGTGTGGATCTGTTGGTGTTCTTTCAGGTAACGTGGAGCTTTAAAAGTCTTCTCACACAGGACGCATTTGTAAGGTCTCCCCTCAGTGTGGGTAAACATGTGGCGTTGTAACAATGTGTTGTTTGTAAACTGTTTGCCACACTGATCACAGCAGTACACTTTAACTCCAGTGTGGATGAGTTGGTGTCTTTTTAGAGCACTCTTCCAGGAAAAAGTCTTTCCACACAAGTCACAGCTGAACGGTCTCTCTCCAGTGTGAATGACCTGATGACGTTTTAGTTTAGCCTTCCCAGTAAAACCCATCCCACACTCGTCACAGGTGTGTTTTTTCTCTCCCTTTCTTCTGTGAGGTTTGTCAGCCTCCTGAGAGCGCTGACTTCTCGCTCCATGTTGGTCCTGCAGTGACAGAGATACAAACAGAGGCAGTGAGTGAAATGCAGTCGTGGAACAAACTCAACCTTCAAACTCCCTCCATTAACACTAGTTTTAAACCTGAAGGTGTAGTGTGGCACCAAACACCTTAAAGGTCTCTTATCACCACCTGCTGGTAGTTCTAACACATTACATCCAACCTGGTGTTAAAAATAATTCATGACTGTTCAAACACTCTAAAATATTTTTCCTTTTTTTCTTTACTTTTACTCCCCACAGAAAAAAAGACTTTCTACTCATTGTATTTACAAAACAGATTTTTTACTTTTGGTTTGAGAAATTTGAGAGGAGTCATTTCATCACTAAGGGCATCAAACATCAAACCAATTAGAGCCTGAAAAGAAACACATGAAAGACAATCCTGATCGTGTACTAATCACCAGGGTGTGAAATATAAAAAGAGATGAAAGAGGCAAAACTGTGAGTCATAGTCAGGAGTTAAAGTGAGACGTTGTTCTTCTTTCTTTTTTGCACAGCACCTGAACAAACAGGTAATTTCAAATGCAGCGTTTCTATCAACAAACATCAGCAAACACACAAACTGTTTGTGTGCAGTTTGTCTCACAGTGTGTTGCTGGCTAAAGGTCCAGCTGCTGCACATCACAGGGAGAGAAAAGAAAGAGAGCTAACTTCACTCAGAGATGGAGAAAGATAAGACACACAGGACAGGAGAGGAAGAAGAGAGGTTAGATTTAAAGGGAAGGACTGCTCAGTGGGATTTGATCAACTGGAGATTAAAGCTTACATGTAAGTCCTCATGTGTTGAAATCAGATATTGGGTCTGTACATGTGACATTGTGTTTTTTCAGGTTGTGAAAGATGCTGCAAAACAATCTGAGGCAGATTAACTGTGTTATTTAAAGACTGCATGAAGATCCTCTGCAGGTTAGTGCAGGATAAACAGGTTCGTTTGCTGAACTGTGATTTAAAGTAAAGAACAGTGTGTGACTGGTGCACAGTGACTGTGGTGCTCATGTCACAGTTAGATTAAGTGTAGCAGAGATTCATTTAAACTGAAGCTCATGATGCTGACATTCATTCACTGAGTTCCACCTTCATACCAACAGTATAGTGTCTAATATAAAGACAGTGTACTGTCAGTGTAGAGGATGGAAATCAGCCAGGACAGCTCATGAAACATCTGCTGACATCTGGTTGAATTCAGTTGTGTACATCCACAGAGAGCAGCAGGTCAGCTGATCACAGCCTGTACTTTAAGAAAATCTACTGGAGCTCTCAACAGAAATTATTGTGAGCTGTGATTCTTTTCCCCACGCTGAGCCACTACAGCTGATTTTAGGGTTCCCACCTGCTCAATCCCACTTTAACCTCTTCCCTGCTCATGTTCCTGTTTAGAGGCAAAGTCACCCTCTACAATGTAGGCAACAGAAAATACACATATGTTTTATTTTCCTTCATTTTCCTTCATTCGGGCTGCTGTTGTGATGCTTTGAATGTGTATTTTTGGGGTGAAGAACAAAATGTTATGTCCATTTGATTATTAAATAATTTCGATGAATAAGCCTTACACATGTGCTGTGGTGTAGTCTTTCTTTGCTTGTGACTTAATAATGTTTGTAAACATAATAGTCTAAAAAAACAACATAATATACAACACAGTCATATAACAGGTTGGGAGGATGAGAGTTTTAGACGTGACTGAGTATTTGGTGAAACTGTGATATTTTCCTCACCTCCTGTGTTGAGCTCATTGTTTCCTCTGTAGTGACTCAGCTGAGTCCAGATGGCTGAAAATGTTCCTCTGCTGCTCCGTCAGACTCTTCTCCTCCTGCTGATCAGCTGGGACACAAAACAGATCTTTGTTAGGCTCCACACTGCACTGAAGAGTCAAAGTGTCTCATATGTTCATCTGACAACACAAAGTACAAATTTCACTCTGATTGCTTGTAGAAATCTTGTGAGACGTGTTGTGCTGCAAAGTGAGGAAACTCTCTCACTCACTTATACTTCAGGAGGAACTTTGTGACATTGGCTCTAATATTCTAAGCAGCCCTTTACTATGACAGGGCCAGAAAGTCCTATTTGAAGGTTTGGGAGAAGGACCATGTTAAAGGTGGATTGGGGTTTATACACTTTGTTATGATACAGGTAAGGCTGTAAGAGCCTGAGAAAATGAAAAACAACTATTTTTATAGAGCCAAAAAAAGAAAAGATTTCTAAAGGGAACATTCATTTTATTTATTGTTATTTTATTATTATTTTCCTAAAATGTGTCAAATATATATTTTCTCATCTAAATGTCCACTGAGATGTGTGCCAGGGGGCGGTAATGCTCCTTAACATTGGCTGCCAACCAGCCAATGTCACGACCACAACAACCGTGAAAATAGTTGGATTTACATTGCTGCTCAATCACAGCTGCCTGATTAATGGTTTTCATTAGCAATTTAGCAAAGTTGATGGTGGTGGTGTGTCTGTGTGAGTGAAAGACAGAGAGGGAGCGAGCGACAGATTTTCTGTTATAACCTTCATTTTATGGAGGCACAGTGTGAGCACTCGGGTCGCATCAGAGCATCGGGTGAGACCCTGCATCGTGACCTACCAACTTCTAACCCCTGCGAGTCAATCGTGCAGTTTGAAAATCGCACAGTGTATGTCCAGCTTTAGGTGTACTGTCGTCCGAGACTTGCACCGCAGTGTTGGCGTTTGTTTCCCTGTTGGCCATGCTTCTTGTTGTGGTCATCTGTTGTCTTCCGGTATTTTCTCCGTAAGCGACCTTTCCTCGACCAATGAGATAAGCGGTAATCTGACTTGTCATAGTCGAATTGTCATAAGTGTGCTGTCAGCTCATTGGTCACAAAGCAGGAGAGGGGCTGGGAATTATGTTTTCAAACAAAGCGTTAATTCCATTAAAAGTTATAGACTACTTTTGATTATCACTGTATTACGGGACAAAGTGCGTCCCTTATTAGCTCAATACGGGACGTGTACTTTTGTTTCTAAATACGGGACGTTTTTATTTTTTAAGGGACGGTTGGCAACCCTAGGGGTGAGTAACTCTGCTTTTAGCATGTTAGCACCCTAGCACCACTGAAGGAACAATGGACAGTTATTGAGCATTAATATGCAAATCCTCATGAACATTGAACAACAACCACTGATTAAAGCTCACTGATCAAATGCTGTGATTGCAGCGACTCCCCAACTCTCTGTGAATAGTACTCATGGAAATTGATCAGTGATCTTTGAGTAACGAGTTTTAATCAGCGGTTTCAGTGCTTTCCTTCCTGCTTTGACTGCAGCTGTGTTTGACACAGGAAGACATTTTTACATTCTTCATGATTATACTTTATTCTCTTTGGAGGAAGTGCAGCTTTAAACCTTCACATGATTCAAGTCAACCCAACAGATCAATCTGAACGATCACAGGTGGGAAAAACTTCTGTAGACAAAATAAAACCCAACATTCAATCCACAACATGATTAAAAACATGATTTCTCCAAATCACCAAGAGCTGCACATTAACCACCACAATATATTTTATTCTCTGTGCTTTCAAATATGAACACTGTTTACTTTCATCTCTGTTTCATTAGTTTTTGTTAACATCTTCCTGTGCATCACTTTACAGCAGCCACACTCATTAAAATGAGACTTTGTAGGAGTTCACTTCCTCTCATGTGTTCATCCACAGCAGCTGGACAATAAAGTTTATTGGCTGTGTCCCAATTCACGCTTGAAGTACGCATTTTAAGTGCGGTTACGTCACCGCCACGCGACGACGGCTGTCCCAATTCGAAGTGTACTTCAAATGCATACTCCAAATGCGCCGTCGATTTCCCCAAATATCAAGCGTGGTCCGGAGCACGCTTCGTGGTCCCATATATCCCACAATTCATAGCGCGGTGGTGAGTGTGGATAATTTTGCCGCAAAATACGGCAGAAGGGAGCGGCCGAAGAGGTTTCTTTTTTATTTCCAAACTTTATTGAAATTATAAAGTGAACAGTCAGTCATTCCAGCTCAGTTTGTACAGTAGACATACAAGGCAAATAAGCGTAACAATATACAGTACAATGAAATAGGAAGGATGAATAAATAAAGGACAAAAAAAAAAGAAAAAAAAAAGGGGGGGGGGGGGAATATGTGACAGACTTCATAACAACTTTGTACTTGAAAGTTGTGACAGCTCATTCGTTAAACATTTCTGAATGAATTTCAATCAATGATAAACCTTTTTTATTGGAAGTTAATTTAAGAGAGTTTGAGTAATATTCAATTTCAATCAAAAACAAATTAAATGATGGGGTTGAGTTTTGAAACTTACATTTATGTATGTGGAATTTCCCTAATAAGATGGAGCGGCCGAAGAGTGAACTGTCAAAAGTACTGAATATGACGTCACTTATTTATGTGCGAATGTTTAATAATTAAAGTCAGTCATATATCCACAAACACAACAAGCTGAAAGTCAGTGATATATATGTGTGTGTGTGTGTGTGTATATATATATATATATATATATATATATATATATATATATAATAATCTGACAATACTATAATATTGGCCATATTATATTTACATTACCGCAGTGAGATGACTTTAGTCTCATGAACAACATTAGCTAATTGTTATTTACTAACTAATCTTAAATGACTGTTCAGCACAGAAATGAAGCCCAACTATCATGTTTTACAGTCCCGTGGTCTCAGCCTCAGATACTCAACTAATCAAAGTGATGTCATAACAAAAATGAATGACTAACAAAACATTTTTCTCCTTCATTTCTGTCAAACAAAGCTGTATGTAACGTGTCTCGCGGTTAGTATCATGGTTGCTAGGCAACCTGAACAGCGCGACGAAGCGTATACCGTCCCATTTCACAAGCCTCTCACTTCCGCACTTCTCGTACTTATAGTACGCACCGTACGTAGTACGCGTAGTGCGCGTACTTCAAGCGTGCAGACCCTGAATTGGGACACAGCCATTGTGACAAATACAGGCCATTTCACTTCCTCTCATGTGTTCATCCACAGCAGCTGGACAATAAAGTTTATTGTGACCCTGATACTGCAGCAGATCGCTCTCATCCATTTCCTGTTATCACTTCAAATAGAAATCAGGCTGTAGAGGTTTGGTGCAGACAGAAAAACAGCTGCAGGGACAATGAAAAGACTTTTCTGCTCCAACTTCTCCCAGCATGCTGAGCTAATGATTAGCTGGTGTTTTTCTCCAAACACTCTCTCACTCTTCTCTCAACGTGTTCACAATAAACTGTGAACAGACACCGAGGAGAGCAGCAGAAGACCTCATTCAGGAGCTAAACTCAACATGAACTGAACTCACAGTAAAGTTAGCTCGGTGCTTACCTTTAGATGAGCTCACAAACCGAGAGAAACTCCGCGATGAAGCTGCAACTCTTTCCAAACACAGGAAACAGATCAGGGAGCAGAGACCCACGTGGTTCACGCTGATCTCAGCTACGATCCAGGAGACAAGGGTGGGCAGATCGATGCAGATATCGATCCAAACGTTGGTACTACTTTATTCTCTTTGAATGGAAAAGCAGCTCTCTGTGCAAACACCTCCTCTCATGGAACATTCTTACTTTGTTTCGCAACCCTTCTTCTTCGTCTTCCTACAAATTGTATTTGTCGTTGTCAAACAACAAAATGGTGAATTACCGCCACCAACTGGTGTGGAGTGTGAACTGGAACGTCGACCAGCAACAATTTACTTTACTTTTAAAAACTGGAATAAGGCCTGATAACTTTCACTTCTTGAGTCCTTTTGCAGTAAATCAATAAGATTCAGTTTCATTTTTATGTTACTGAGGTTTTGGATCAGTTACCTTCTCACAGTGTAATATAACATGCTCTACAGTTTCCTCTTCTCTTTTTTGAATGCTTTGAATGGAGGTTATAATCCACCATCACTGAACTAAAATGAAACTCATATGTCGTGTCCAAATTCATGGGCTGCATCCTCCTGAGGTCGCATTTGTAGACCGATTACGTCACAGCGACGCGCCGAAGGCTGTCCAAATTCGTAGACTCCTCCGAATGCAGCCGACAAATGCGTCCTCCTTTTCCCCGAATTTGAAGGATGGGTCGGGTGTGTCCTTCGTGGCCTGCCATATCCCAGAATTCATAGCGCAGCCCAGCCAAACTCCAGTTTCCAACAATGGCGGCCGCTACTAAGTTTTAAAATTACTCATACTAATCTTTCTGGGTCACAAAATAAACTTTTAACATATTTTCAGGCGAGAAAGTAGTTGTGTAAACATCAAATATCTGCTCGGTTTATCAAGATATCGCATATTTGCAAAAGTGCTTCGACGTTTTCGGAGGCTTCTGCTACCCACCAGCTCGATAGCTAGCCGGGAGCTTGAGGGTTACTGATGCGGCCGAGAACGGCACAACTCCCGGCACATCATTTTCAGATCACCGCGGACTTTCGCTGCTCAGGTTAAACGTAATATATAAGTCCCTTAGACAACCTAAAAATGTTATTGTTGGGCTTTTTTCAGTGTTTTGTTTGTTCGTGAGTAAATCGGTGTGGCTGAGATTAAAGTTATTAGATTAGATTAGATAAAATAAATGTATTAATCCCCCTGGGTGGGTTCCTCCTTGGTTTTTACACAGCTGACTAAACGTCAAACAGAAAACTGATTAAACAGAAGTATGAGACAGTCGAGAATTTACGCCAGTGTCTGGTTATATTTTAGATAGCAAGGAGCAGACGGCTGAGTTTATTAAACTCCACCGAGACAGCGGTGACGCTAATCAGAAGGCTAGACCGTTCAATTTCACGGCCGTTTACTTCCAGCCTACCCGACCTTCTGAGGACCCGGCCCAAGTATACCGTGAAGGCCGGGTCCTCAGGAGGATGCAGCCCATGAATTTGGACACGACCTTAATAGGAGGTAATTTTTTCTTAATGGATATTGTCATGGTCCGGGGTCCTTAGACCCAGAGTTTTGTGTTTAATATTGGTATCATCTTGTGTTTTGGGTTAATTCTTGTTTTCTTGTTCTTGGGGGTTTTGTGTTTAGTGTTTTCTATACCTACCCATGTCCTCCCCCAGTGCTCTGTTCATGTCCCTGAGTTTGTTTTTGAATTTTTCTGTTTTACTTTGAAGGTCTCAGTCTAGGTTTGTGTTCTTTTCCTGATTACCTTGTGTATTTATAGTGTGTCTATCTCTGCTTGTCGTTGGTTTGTCTGTGTATCGCTGTGTCTCTAACCCCAACATTCTCCGTGCGGTTTTCCCGTGTTCGTATGATTTCAGGTTCGTTTACTACTTTTCCCCAGTTTAGGTTATTTTGTGGTGGACCACTAGAGGGCTCCACTCACACCCAGTGTATAGGAAGCGTCTTCCGTGGGTTTTGCTGGGATTGTGTAGCGCGGTTAAAGAAGACCTCGGGGTTTCCCCGGCTGAACTGGTCCTCGGCCAGCCTCTCCGGGTCCCTGGGGAATTCTTACCTGAGAGCCCTCCCCCATGTTTCGATACCTCTTTGTTGCCTTTTCGCCCCCCAAGAGACTCATTTCCTGTTCCTGGTCCTGTGCACCACTGCCTGCCTGACACTTTTGTTCCGAGTTTGTTGGACTCTGCTCGTTTCGTTTTCGTCAGGCACGATGCCCATAGGACTCCGCTGCGTCCACCATATGACGGGCCATACAGGGTTCTTAAACCAGGCAACAAACATTTCATTTTGGACTTTGGCGGTCGGCAGGAAGTTGTCTCTGTTGACAGACTTAAGCCTGAACATGTTATGCAAGAGGATCAGGTGGTCCCGGCCCAGGCCCCTCGCCGCGGCCGCCCACCTGCCACTGGGCTGATGGATTCTGTTTTTTCCCCCAGGAGTGACCCAAAATCAACGGAGTCCAAGTCGTCTGAAGCTTTTTCTGACCGCCAGTGCCAGCCTCGCTCCCGGGCTGGGTTGCCCTCTGTCAGTTCCCCACCCCCCCAGTTCAGCCGTTCCGGCCGTTTGCTTAAGCCCCGGGTCCTGGACTAGTTCTGCTGGGTGTTCGGGGGGGGACATGTGTGGTGGACCACTAGAGGGCTCCACTCACACCCAGTGTATAGGAAGTGTGTTCCTGTGTTTTGTGGCGCGATATGCGCAGTTGATGTTGGAGACGAATAAAGAAGGAGTGAGAACTGAGAGCTCTGTGTCGTTGTGCTTACCTCCACAATGTTTCAGTTTTCCTATCCTGCACTAAAACTCACTCGCATCTCTGCGTTGATCTGCATCTTGGGTCTTTCCTTACAACACCACACGACTGCTGCCACAGCCGTGACAATTATATTCATTTCACTTCAATTTTGATTTTATTTTTTATTAATGCATGTATGCATTTCCTTTTATATATAGCACTTATTTACAATAGCAGTTTCCAAGGTGTGTTATTGCAAGGTAAAGGTCATTTTAAACTTTGTAAAAATATTCTACTAATATCTTATATTTTAACAGGAGTGACTGGTTTTAAAAAAGGGATTTTTTACGTCTGTGTAATATTTCTTTAGTCTCTGTTACTCTGTTGTTTCTCTCCATACTCAACCTTGTTTTTGTTTTTCCCCTATAACACACAGTTATGCATCACATATTATAAATCTGACTTTGATAAATATTTAGATCTTCATACATTTCAGGGTCCAAGTGTGGGTTGACTGAAGTGTTTGCTTTTATCCCCACAACATCCTAAACTTTTACTGTTATGTATGAGCAGAAACGAAAAACCAAAAACAACATGATATATGCAGTACTGTCTTCAGCCTCTAGGCGACATTGTTGTTCAGGAAGTATATTCTCCTCTGAATAGCTGCTAAAAGCGCTTGTCTAACCAAAGACTGTAAACAGAAGACAAAAGTTTATGAACTGTAAAACAGAACAGATACACTGAAGCCACAGTGATATTAAACATACAGCACTGACAGTGATGACAGACAACACAGGGCTCTAGAGTGCGAACAATTTGGTCACAAATGCGACCAAATTTTTCAGTGGTGTGACTGTTCGGGTAACAAAAATAAAATAAAAATCTCTGCAACTCTCTGTGTGGTCAGCAACAGACACACATTATGCCCCTATCGTGGACTAAACCAATCAGAGATAGTCAGGGGCGGGACCTCTCTGATTGGCCGTGGTCCAGTTGAAAGTGCAGTTGGAAGAGAGAGGTGAGTAGCTTGAATAAAGCGATATCGATTCATTAAATCCTGAATCGACTTTTAAATATAACTGTGTTTTGCCAGAAACACCAGATTCTCAGATTAAAGCTCACAAAACAATTTCAACAACAACCAAACAGCAAATGAGAGCAGGTACACGGATTCCACACAAAGACGTAAACACAGACCCGACGCATCAGAATCACCTTCGTCTTTCTCGGCTTTCTCACCCGACGGCCCGTAGACGGACACGCTGTCGGAGCTCTGTGTTTACGTCTTTTTGTGCTGATTCTGAGCTGCAGGTTTTGTCTCTCCAACCAAAATTCACCGAGCCAGCAGCAAAAGAAGCAGCAAACTGCGCTTCACATTTGATAAATGTCATCATGAATTCCCTCTGAGCTTTGCTGTTTTGCTTCCACCACGATAAAAATCATACTTCATGCAGAGCTCTCTCTCTCTCTCTCTCTCTCTCTCTCTGTACTTCAAGAACAGTTTCCCGTCTCAAATCTGTTTTCTGCATTTTTCATTCGCTTATTACCCATCAGTCTACCGTTGTTTACAGCACTGTCTTTTTCTTTTCTTTCTTTTTTTTCACTTAAATGACCTCGGACAAGAAAGCCTATTTTTTCTGCTGTTGTTCAATACTGAAGAAATTAAAACTTTTTAAAATTATGCAGAATATTGCAGAATATTTTTAAGGTTATCTGCTATAAAAAGCCAGACCAGGAAAATCTCTTTCATGTTTTTCTGTGTTTTATTCTCAGTTGCTTTGACACAAAGGCATCTGCTGTGATGTTCACAATTCTGATGAAGTCTCACATGTATCAGTACTGATAAATGATCAGAATTATAATATTTCTGACTGTCTGAGGCTAAATTGAATCGAATTCGGACTTTTAGAACTAGAATCGAATGGATTATAGAAATCAGTGATGATACCCAGCCCTAGTGAGCAGCCTAGGCACGACAGAAGTGGATGTAGCTGTAATAGGAAAAGAACTATTGATAACTTTTCTGTTAAGTTAAGGCCTGATCCTTCTGAAATTCATACCCAGTGCTCTGACACGGTGTCATCAATCTTTGAATAATGCTGAAAAAGCACAGTGTATCCAGAAAAACACATTATATGCTGCAATAAATGCACTGCCCAAGTGTCCCCTCTCCCCACTGCCTTTCAGCAGCATGCAACAGCAAACAGGTCGTCAGAGGAGCCGAGATGATGATTAAGTTTAACATTTTCTACAATATTGACAAAGCACTTTAAGCACAAGATTGTTAGTTAATAATTTAGAAATGAATATTGTCTGTATGGACTGCAATTCCCCCCCCCCCAAAAAAGTGCACATGTAAAACTGCGGTGTTAAGCGATGCGGTTGAAAAATTTAAGTGCGCCTTTTGTGCCGGTGCACCCATGGCAAACAGTTAGTCTAGAGCCCTGCAACATTACAGGTCAGTTTAGGTCAGTTCCAAAAACAATAATAAAACAATAACGCTATCAGGATAACTGGTGACATAAATCCAGTATGCCTCTGATGACTGGACATGAGCAGTGTTACAATTTATAAACTGATGAAAGATTTTATTACTAAAAAAATTAAGGAGTGTTTTTAAAATAAAATCTTTGTGGAAAATGAAGGTGTGGCAACAAAAATAAATATATTTGAGCAATAACTCAAGTTGTTCAAATTTGGAAGGAAGCATGATCTCTGGGTTAAGACTGTAGTAACCGGAGGATGAGAAACAATGATGGTTTAATGAGCACTGAATAACAGAGAATTCATTTGTCTTCCATACAGTTACTGGATGTAGTGTTTGTACAGCACGTTTTAAAAAATGCAAAGATGATGACTTTAAATGATCATATTAAATGGTTAATCAGTGACTTTTAAATTATAAGTTTTATTTTCATATTTAGTTGATGGAATTTGTCTTCATGTTGCAACAATCAGGAACAGCTGACAGTGAAATCTCCTTTTGAGCGGGCAGTTTGTTTAAAACCAGAGTTTATTTCAAAAATATCATTAAATGGTGGACATTTTACAGTCTGCACACCCACCTGTAGCTCCAACCCCTCACAAAGTAAAGTGGCTTCACATAGTGGTGAAACCACATACTACAATAACACCACATCTACAGTAAAAACCTGTTAACAATGCTCAAGGGTTACTTGAGCATCCCTCAAAATTTATACCCATCCTTTGCCCTTGGGACCCAAACGGGCCCCATTTTTCACTAGGGTCACACGAGGGTTAACCTGATTGTGAAATGGTTCATACTCTGATCACATCTATATGGTTTAAGTCCAGCGTGAATAATTTATGTCTCATTACAGCTCACAATGTTGTATATGAAGAATCTGAAAAGTAATAAACTGTCAATTAGTGCAATAAAAAGTGTACAGTGATAAAAATGAATATAAAAGAAAATGCTCAAGTAAAGTATTAAGAAATGTACAAACATATTCAACCAACCTGATTAAACTTAGTACTTCTTTACTTTCCACTATGGCAGTCAGCACAGCTCAGTGTTTGCAGTTATAGAACCAGTTTTACTTACAGTGTGTGTGCGCTCTGCTGTTGTGAAACAACAACATTTGAACGCATGAATGCTGAGTCAGGCTGATCCTCGAAAGGATCCAGACACACAACTACAGGATACAACCACAATACTTATTCACAACATCTTAAATGTATAAGCTCAAATATGATGACTGACACATAATGAACCCCAGAAGCAGGTACTATTTAAAGTACAAAACCTAAGAAACAGAGGAAAGGCTGCTGAACACGGAGGCACAGCAGGTGAGCTCGATGAATAGAGTCATGTTTATGTAACTGCTGGATCGAAGGAGCCTGGATGACTGAGAACCTTCACAGACTAACTGCTGGATCATATATTCAGTCAGGAGCTCCTGAAAGTCAAGTTAAAATCTTTACATTTTTCCACCGTTGAACCATTTTCCAGTTAAATTAATTAACAGACACAGTGCATCAGGTGTGAGGCTGGTTTTCACAGAAGTACAATTTGAGTTTTCTCCTTTCCAGCTGCTCCTTTGGTCTCTCCTCATCAGTTCGTCAATTCAATTCAATTTTATTTATATAGCGCCAAATCACAACAAAAGTTGCCTCAAGGCGCTTCATAGATACAGAGAAAAACCCAACAATCATATGACCCCCTATGTGCAAGCACTTTGGCGACAGTGGGAAGGAAAAACTCCCTTTTAACAGGAAGAAACCTCCAGCAGAACCAGGCTCAGGGAGGGGCGGGGCCATCTGCCCCTCCCTGGTTGGGGTGAGAGAAGGAAGACAGGATAAAAGACATGCTGTGGAAGAGAGACATATTTAAAACAGATATGACTCAATGCAGAGAGGTTTATTAACACATAGTGAGTGAGAAAGGTGACTGGAAAGGAAAAACTCAATGCATCATGGGAATCCCCGGCAGCCTACGTCTATTGCAGCATAACTAAGGGAGGATTCAGGGTCACCTGGTCCAGCCCTAACTATATGCTTTAGCAAAAAGGAAAGTTTTAAGCCTAATCTTAAAAGTAGAGATAGTGTCTGTCTCCCGAATCCAAACTGGAAGCTGGTTCCACAGAAGAGGGGCCTGAAAACTGAAGGCTCTCCCTCCCATTCTACTTTTAAATACTCTAGGAACAACAAGTAGGCCTGCAGAGCGAGAGCAAAGTGCTCTAATAGGGTGATATGGTACTACAAGGTCATTAGATAAGATGGGGCCTGATTATTTAAGACCTTGTATGTGAGGAGCAGGATTTTGAATTCAATTCTGGATTTAACAGGAAGCCAATGAAGGGAAGCCAAAACAGGAGAAATATGCTCTCTCTTTCTAGTCCCTGTCAGGACTCTTGCTGCAGCATTTTGGATCAGCTGAAGGCTTTTCAGTGAGTTTTTGGACATCCTGATAATAATGAATTACAGTCGTCCAGTCTGGAAGTAATGAATGCATGAACTATCCTTATGAGGAGCAGCTTCCTGTGCTGCTCCTCATAAGGACGCATCTTATGACATCTCAGTTTAATGTGAGAACTCATTATCGCAATTTATTCATTAAATGTTTACAATTCACCTAGACTTCACCAATTATTGTACTGAGCCTTGCAATTGGATTTTTTTCATCAGCCTCAGCTTATAGATAAAGTAGAAAAAGCTCCTCCTCCTGCCCCTCCCTTATCTCTGGTAGGTTCCTAGCAGGTGTTTGTTTTTCCAGCTAAGCAAACAAAGAAAGAGGCGACCTTGTTTCAGTCACTCTACTCTCTCTTCCAGGATCTCCACCCTCCTCTCTAGCACACCTGAAACGGTCAACTTCAACTTTTTATCATCTGCTGATCAGTTGGAAACTGTTTATGCTGGGAGCAAACATTCAGTCTTTGCCTGAGTGCTGAATCAGCCACGTCAGTGAAACCTCCCATCCAATCTCCCATCAGTAAGTCTGTGTTCCTGTAGCTGCCTCGATGATGACTTACCTGTTTCTCTCCTCTGTGCAGCAGTCCTGCCATTTTCCCGTGTGAGAGAGCTGTGGAGGAGATTCTGTTCCTGTTTGTGAAATTAAAACTCTGGATTCATTAACAAACTTTCCAAGGACCTTGTTAATAAAGTCTGTGGATTTATCCCTGCCTGAAGATTGTGTAAATAGTTTCCACTTCATGACTCCTGCATCTGAGTCCGTCCTGCCTCACTGGATATAAAAAAACAACTTGTTTCAGTATCAGTTCATCTTTTAGTGACTGTTTATGCGGATGTGTGACTTGCAGCCGGAGCATGACCCGTAACAACTGTGCCGTGTTTTTGAGGGTCTTTTCTTTTCTGTGGATGATCATTCCTGGCAGAGCAGGTGAGTTTGTTCCTGCCTTGTTTTTCATTTAAATAACGATTAAGACAATAATGTACAGTAAATGTTGCAGCACAGAGGAAAATGTGTCAAGATACAAACTTTACATTTTAAGACTTCACAATAAGGATGATAATACATCAGTGACCAACAATGTCCAGTGACTTTTGTCACTGTGCTGTAAATATGATCACTAACATCTAACAGCTGTTACTCATGTTGACTTTGAATGAGGACGTAAAAGGCCTGTGGATGCAGCAGGAGGGGGAGGGGAACTATTGAAAAGATGCTTCCTGTCAGTAGGTTAGGTTCAGAGTCTGTTATTCCAGTGACTTGCTCAGAGGTTAAATGAGCTTTCTGTCTGAATTTTCCAAACTCCAGGATGGACAAATTTAGTTTTCAGTAAATCTGCTTTCTGGAGCAGAGCTCTGGCCACTCTTGGACTTACTGAGACTGTGGGGTTAGTGAGAGAGATGTGGGTGCAGGGCTTTTCTGATTTTGCATATAATTTGCATACCAGTTCATGTGGAGAAAGAGAAGTAGGCAAAGCAGGTAATTTTAAAACTGAAAGTTCAGAGCTGAAGTTTTACTTTCGTCACATTTTTATCTGTCCGGCTGGGGTATTCCCATGATTAGGGATGGGTATCGTTTAGGTTTTATCCGATACCAGTACCAAACCGGTACTTTTGAAACGGTGCCGGTGCTTAAACGGTGCTCGAACCGGTGCTTAAAGAATGGAGAACACACACTTTGTCCAAAAACCTCTCATGTTCAGCTGGTTTTTGTAAAAAGATAACAATGTTAGCCTTTTCTGCAGCTATAGGGCATATATGGTATCACTCTTGGCTGGAAGCAGTGCTTAATCAATGGAAAAAACACAAACTTTGTCCAACAACCTCTCATGTTTAGCTGTTTCCCTCCTTTTTCTTTAGTCATTTTAGCCTTTTTGGCCAGGGTGAAGGGAGTATCTGCCATCAAACAAGAAGACAGCCGCATGTAGCTATGATGATGTTTGCTAGTTCACCTTACATGCATTAATTTAATAACGTGGTTAGCCTACTCAACGTAAATTACACACGAGGAACATTAAGCTACTCACGCAGAGAAGAACGGCTGCTGCTGCATCATCATCCTCATCATTTCTGCTACACTGGCAGGGCTAGGGGCCAGGACTCTACTCTTCGGGTTTTTGGGGGATGTTGCAACTCCGGGTCTGATAACAGGCAACCCACCCGCAGTAGATGTGCTCGATGTGAGGTCTCGCAGCAAGCTATCAAGTAGGGCGAATTTCTCGGCTTTTAACAAAATGCTATACATCACCAGGTGTTTCATCAGATTCGAGGTGTTACCTCTTTTGCACAGTATCACCTTAAAGCACTTGTTGCAGGCTGCTGAGTTTGCATCTTTTGCTGTGAAGTACAGCCAGACTTTTGACCGCTTCGCCTTGGGCATTTTTAATCTGTAGCTCTGCTCTAAAAGAATGTACATACCTGGGCCCGCCTACTATCCTCGGAAAGATAAAATGATTGGCTAGAATTCAAAGTGTATGACATCTCAGGGGGAAAAAAAAGCACCGAAATAAAGTCTGGTTACTACCGTTTATGTCAGAACCAGTGCCATGATGGCACCGGTTCTGACATAAATACCGGTACCCATCCCTACCCATGATGCATTGAGTTTTTCCTTTCCAGTCACCTTTCTCACTCACTATGTGTTAATAGACCTCTCTGCATTGAGTCATATCTGTTTTAAATATGTCTCTCTTCCACAGCATGTCTTTTATCCTGTCTTCCTTCTCTCACCCCAACCGGTCGCAGCAGATGGCCCTGCCCCTCCCTGAGCCTGGTTCTGCTGGAGGTTTCTTCCTGTTAAAAGGGAGTTTTTCCTTCCCACTGTCACCAAAGTGCTTGCTCATATGGGGTCACATGATTGTTGGGTTTATCTATTATTGTACAATCTACTGTACAATATAAAGCACCTTGAGGCGACTGCTGTTGTGATTTGGCGCTATATAAATAAAATTGAATTGTATTAAGAGGTTGCTGTGGACTTGTGTCCTCTTACCAGATGTTTCAGATCCTGAGGTGTCCTGTGTTTTTATGGAGAGATGTGTCTTACCGTGCAGTTTCCAGAGTGGTTCTGATGTTTTCATCCACTGGGTTCAGGGGACAGCAAAAATCCTTGTCCACTCCTTCTACCACAACAAAGACCAACTTGGAGATCAGGACCAGCGTTTCAGAAACAGGACTTCTCTGTTCAAGGATCAGATCTCAGTTGGAAATGCCTCACTCCAAGTGACAGGGGTTACAATCCAGGACCAGGGCAGATACAAGTGCCACATAAGCACCATCGAAGGAAACCAGGAGTCATTTGTTAACCTGAAAGTGAATGGTATGAAAAATATGCAGTATAACTTAAAACTATAGAGTCAAAAAGGTAGGCATAAAGAAGTTTTTAGATCTAGTCAGGTATTACACAAAAGGCTCCCTCAGACCAATATATACTCAGGACTTGCATTTTGTGGATATATAATAATGGGTGGATAGTGCAGTGGGGCCACGTGATGGGTGTGCATTCCGTTGAAGCCTACCTCGGAATAAGAAGAGATATGTAACTGAAACAATACTAGTTATGTCCCCTAGATTAACAAGGTCCATGTCAGTTGACATGGACAGGACACACTGAGAAAAGCTCCTGGAACATAAGGGATGAGAATACAGGGCTGGAAACAACTCACTGATCCACACCACACCACCAGGATCTACAGCAATGACATCAGTAACAGCTCCCTGAGGAGGCTGACGTTTAAATGTAATATGCAATAGAAGAAAAAGCTGATCACGAACAACATGCGTTGGCTATACTGAAGCATTAGTTAACTGCAAAATGGAGTCTAATTACAGCTGTGCATCATTTTATTCTGTGCAGTGACAGAATTAAAGAATAGTTCTTTTTGTTTACAGTTCACCTTTTAAGTCTGGGAAGAGTAGATAGTGGGCCTAACTTTGGCCTTCTAATAACTAAAAACAACAACTGTTATTGAATGGTGCATACACCCTTGTCCTCAAACCCCAGTTATTGGCGAATCAAGTTTCTCTTTTGTTTTACAGCTCTGGTGCGTCAAATCATTATCCAGCAGGTAGGGAACAGACTCACCTGCAGCTCAGAGGGGATCTACCCTGAACCTCAGCTCACCTGGTCCACCAGGCCTCCATCCAGCATCACCCCCGAGAACACAAAAGTCCAACAGATTGAACAGCAACTTTACAACATCAGCAGTTTCCTGATATTTCCACACACTGATACAGATCTGGTCTACATCTGCACAGTCAGCACACACAGGAACAACAGGAGGGCAACTTGGAGGCAGCTGAGTAAGTATTGAGTCCAAATCCACAAACTATTTACTTCTGAAATTTTCTTTCGAGAATGCAAAAAGAACAGATTATATTTCATTATGTGGAATAACCCGTCGCAAACCAGATGGGAGCAACTATAAACCAAGATTAATGGGTTAGTTAACTGAGTTTAGCTCAAGGTCAGAGTTTACAGCACTATTAAGGTGGTTAGCCCGGCTGGACACACAACATGCTATGTTCACAAATTTAATTTAACATCAGCTGGAAGGTGAGTATTTTCAAACATTGTGTTCATTTTTCCAACACATTCAGCATGTTATAAATTTTCTGCTGAAGGAAAACTTTTTATATACTCTGGTCCCTCATTTATCGCGGTAGTTAAATTTTTTACAATTACTATTGATGTTTTATGGCTGTAAAACCTCTCACTGCAAAAGGACACGGACCTTCAGAATAAAACAGGAAACTGTCACAGTTCTGGGTCAGTTTGACCCAGTATTTTGAGTTGTCATGTTTTGGTGTGTTTTTGCGTTTTGGATTCTTTTCTTATGGTGGTGGTGGTGATGATGATTATGAATCTATGTTTCAGTTATTCTTGTTTAGGGAGTTGTTCGTAGGTTTTGTTTCTCATGTTTTTTGCAGGTTTGGTTCTAGTTCCATGTGTCATTTTCTGTCTGTCTCTCAGTGTCGAGTCTGCGTCTTTGTGTGATGGTTTCTTGTTCCTGTTTTATTGTGAAGGTCTGCGTCTCATGTGAGTGTGTTCAGTTTTACCTCTTGTCTCGTTGATTACTCCCAGCTGTGTCTCCCACCTGTGTGTAATCTCCCTGTGTTTCTCTGTGTGCATTTAAGTCGCGTCTTCTGTCGTTGTAGTTGCTGGTCCGTCTGTGTATCAACCCTGCTTCATCTGTGTGTTTCCCTGCTGTCAACCGCCAGCTGTTTCTGTTCTGTAGTCAGTTTGTTCCCAGTATAGTTTAGTCTTTGTTCCGTTCGCCTTTTGTCCATTTTAATTTTGTGTTTAATAAACCACCCTCACACCTTTACAAGTGCCTGCGTTTGGATCCTCCTTTATTTTCCACACGGCTCATCTCACTCGCCGTGACAGAAACTAACAGACACAGAGAACCAGAGAAGACACTGAACTGAACAGACAGACTCACAAGCAGACACAGTGACACCATAGACAGAGGGAACTCAGAGCAGTGGGAGCAGGCAGGCACAAAACAAAACCCTAACGAATGGCAAACGGAACCCAAAGACATAACAGAATAAACAAGAACACAGAATATTATAAAGAAACACAAAACACTGAGTCGTCAGACTCCGGACCATGACAGAACCATGTTATAGCAAGGGACCACTGTATGTAACATGCAGAACTAATGTTATGGAAGTCACACAGGAAAGTTAGGGTTTCTTTAGGATTTATTTAGTTTATAGGATAGTGTCAGATCTTAATTAACTGAAAAGCTAAATCTTTAAACTAATAAAGTTGAAAGTTTCAGAGTTTTAGTGTGCTACTGAGATCACAAAGGCTACAATAATCATCTGATGAAGAATTGCTACACTGATTGCGTCTTCAGTACTGCGCCTTGATGAGGAGAGATCAGAAACAGCTGAGCAAAACACTTTGAGGACACCTGCTTGCAGAGGAATACAAACAATGGAGGCGTTTGACCCTCATGTCAGGCTCGCTCCTCCATTACAAACTGTCAGCACTTTCTTTGGATACGTCATCAGAGCTTTGTGCACCTATATCCACACATTCCTGCTCCTAGTTTATTCCGTGTATTTATATTTCTCTTTCTCATAATGTGTTTTTTCTGTCTCTGCTCCTTGTCCTTTATGCGTTTCATGTGCTTTTCTGAATTCCTGTTTTCTTTGACTCATCCCTCTGGACTTTATGTAAGTTTTCATCAACTTTGCTAAAGGTCTAAGGAGCTTGGAAAGAAAAGCACCTGAACCTCTTTAAGTTGCTTGAACACATTTCATCTCTCATCTGAGAGGCTTCTTCAGTTCTAGGGTCAAATGTTCTAGGGTCAAACTGTGAACTGCCCTCTCTGTCCACTGTGAACGAGCATCTTTGAACAGAGGCGGTGACATAGATGTCCACTTCTTGATGCATGCTCAATCATCCAGGTAAGTAAAGCTCCAGAAGTTGATTCTGTTCATCTGGACGTAGCGTTTTATGGGAGAAACATTTCGTCACTCATACGAGTGACTTCTTAAGTCTCAGCTGACTGTGGGTTTCCCCAATCTTATAAACAGTACATTTGCATATGTACTGGAAGGAGGTGGAACATTTGGAGGACTGGTCCAGGAAAAACAATCTCTGCTTAAATGAGAAGAAGACGAAGGAGATGATCGTGGACTTCAGGAGGGGAAGACGTGCACACACACAAACCCATGCACATTGGAGGATCTGCAGTCGAAGTAGTATCCAGCTACAAGTTCCTGGGTATATACTTAGATAGCAACCTCACCCGGGAAAAAAAGGTGATCAGGAAGGCTCACCAGAGGCTCTACTTCCTGAGGAGGCTGAAGCGCTCAGTCCTCATGTCCATTTACAGATGTGTGGTGGAGAGTATTCTGTGCTCTGGCATCAACGTGTGGCATGGACACTGCACTGTGGCAGAGAGGAAAGCTCTACAGAGGGTGGTGAACGCTACACAGAGAGTTGTCGGAGGCAGCCTCGACATACACACATCCAAATGCAGGAAGAGGGCCACCTGTATGATTAAGTACCCCACTCACCCAGCAGACACACTCTTTGTCCCACTCCCCTCAGGCAGGAGGCTGAGGAGCATCAAATGCAAAACTACCAGACTAAGAAACGGCTTCATTCCAGAAGCTGTGAGACTTCTGAATGCATAAATGGACAAGAACTGCTATTATAGCACCTTAATCACTACTGACACTTACTGACACCGTCACTTTATCAGTGCTGGTCATCATGCCCATTTGGTGCTAAAGTATTTATCTACACCTTTAATTATACATACATGCTATACCCATACTCCATACTAGTATTAAGGTTGTTGCACTCTAGTTATAGTAGTATTTATAGTAATATTTATTGTATTGTTTTGTTACTTGTCATTTCATTTTATTTATTACTTATTACTTTAGATTTAATAATGAAGAAACAGAAATTTTTTTGCGTCTTTTCACTCCGGGACCGTGTGTCCATAATTTCGTTCCACCTCATATTAACATGTGATGCAAATGACAGTAAAGCTCCTCGAATCCCTGATTTCTTCCAGTTAATTTGCTTTGTTTTTGTCTTTGCTTGTGTTTTTCAGTTTCAGTTAAGGGTACCTACTCTGAAACAACAACAATTCCCTGCTCCAACTTAAACTCTTCACTAACCGATCTTGTCTGGAGATTCAACCACAGTCAAATAATCCTGAGTCGGACTGGGTCTGATGCCAGCTACACAGTCTCAGAGGAGTGGAAGCAGCATGTAAAGGATGTGTCAGAGTCAGGCAGCCTCACACTGCAGGACTTATCCTCAGATCAGGAGGGAACATACACGTGTGAAATCGGTGACGCTGTGGAGACACACATTACAAACACCTTTCTCAAGTTAGACAGTATTAAAGGTAAGTATTAAAGTTATTAACTGTAAAATCTGTGGAAAATAAAAACATTAGCAAACAAGCATCATGTGGGCTCTAGGTACTGTTGTTTTAAATGTATTTTTGTCTTCCAATCTGCAGACAACAGAGTCATTCCAGTGTGGCTTATCATTCCTATAGTAGTAGTAGTAGTACTACTAGTAGTGCTTCTAATCTGGTACTATAAAACGAAAGGTAAAATAATCTTCTCCCTTCACTTTATTAAGAATTAACTTTTGATGTATAAGCCGTTTGTACTGATGGTTTTTCTCCTTTTTCAGATCAGAAGACAGGCAAGGAGGCGAGAAATGCAAAGAGGTGAGAAGTGACTCGGATGTAAGCCGGCAGTTTTCCTTTTTCTTTTTGTATTGGAATGCACTGAAGCAAGTCAATATATACTGTCTAATTAGTCATTTGGCAGTCTTTTTCATCACTTGAATTGAAACTTCAAAAACATATAGAGTATTATTATTTTCTGCAGAATCATTTTTAAATGTAAGTGTTAAATATTTTTAAATGTTTAAAGATCTATTTCAAAACTTGGTAAGTTGCTTACAGATGCTGACTCAAAACTAATGTTGGTGTCATAAAACCTCTTGCAATGTGCTGAGTTTCACTAAATGAAGTTGAAAATTTTTCGGAAGCAGGGCTTCTGAAAAATTGTATGGCAAAGTCAAGATAAGATCAGAACAACTGTTACGAAAGATCCATTGAGTTTTTTTGATTAGTGAACAACAATACACATGAAAGGAAAAAGTTTGAGTTTGCTAAACGTTAGCACCTTTTTGCTTGCAGAGAAAATTCTGAACCAGACAGAGAAGGCCAAGGCAAAGAGATGACCACAGCAATGCTGTGAAGGCGAAACCCCCAGGAAAGGTCCAGTTCTCTAAGGACAAATTACATTTTTTTAATTAAGATAATATTGTGAAACAGTCATGTGACATGTGACTTTCTTATCATGGAGACAAGAATCTGCCAAAAGTAAAGCACTGTTGCCTGAATGCACCAGTGTTCAGTTTTTTTTCCCTCTCGTATGTCTGAAAGCATCGTCGTTCTTTCCTGTAAATTTCAAGAAGTAACAAAGCAAGACATTCACTTCTGAACCAACTGATGTCGGGCTGTTCACACTGAAAAAAAAGAGTCAGTTCCTCACTTTAGTCCAAAATGATTAATAATGGATAAAAACATTTCACTGGAATATGATGCACACACAATGTCTACAATAGTCCAGGAGGCAAAACATCTTCACAAAGCAAAAGTAAAAGTCCAGTTCAATTCAAATGATTAGTACTAGCATACCTGGACAATGAGGAGTGTTTGTACATGCTCCTGGGTCTTTTGACCCACCGTTGTTTTCTATTATTGTGATGTATTTTGGTTGTGGTTTTCTAACGCTTTGGTTTTTGGCTCTGTTCTTGTCACGCTGGGGCAGCAGTCGTGTGGTGAAGTGAGAAAAGGATCCAAAATGCAACAACACAGTACAAAACAGGAAATGAGGAACAGGGAGCAACTAAAGCCTATACTGGGTAAACTAGTAAACAAACCTGAAACTAGTGATGGCCCACTTGAAGCTGATGCTCCGGTGCCTGTGTCAAAAAAATCGACACACTGCTTCAGAAGCTCTGTGTCGAAGCTTGATTCGTTTGGCCAGAGTCACGTGATCAGTGACGTCCGAAGCTTCATTTAGAACGTGACTGCTTCGGTATCTGATTCAGTGGTTTATAAGCAGGTGAACCATTCGCGGGATTTGTGGAGTGTTTTGATGGTTACAGATAGCAAACCACTGATATTTCTATTGAGAGATTTGGAGCCAGCGAGGAAGAGAGGAGTTTCTGTTGTGTGAGAGTATTTTGAGTTCATTTTGGTCAATAGGGTGGGTTTTCCAGCTTTGTGTTCTTGTTGTTTGCTTTTGTTTTGTGTGTGTTTATTTTATCTGACAACAGGAAAAACTTCAAATGTCAAAAATCTGCTTTTCATAATATAAATATCATTAAATAACTTTAGAAAGACTTCTATTTGACTCTTTACATTTAATGTTATAAAAATATATATTTTATGTTTTAAATAATTTTAAAATGTTAGTCTGCAAAATGTGCAGCAATTGAATTTATTTATTCTCTTTAGCTGATAGTTTGTGGGGCCCAGTTAGAATGTATAACTGCATCTATACCAGTTTCTCTGCACTCCAGCCTCTTCTGTTCCATGTGAAGGGATTTTCCTTAATGCAGGAGAAATTATCTCCATGAAAAGGAACAGGTTCGGCCATCGCACAGTGGAACAAATTCTCTTCTTAAATACAAATGGAAAAGGGTTACCTTAAATGCATCATGTTTTTAATTTGCAAGTTTATAAGCACTTTCCCTTTCCAGTTCACAATCAATTCTACCCCCAGGTCAAAAATATGTATAGGAAAATTTCCCTAATGTAATATTATTTATAAATACACCTGTCTAGCGATTAACTGCATAAGTACATGGAGGCAGGACCTCACAGCAGAAGCATACTCCATAATGTGTTGTACATTATTATATGTATATTACCGTAATTGTCGGGCTATAAGCCGCTACTTTTTGCACAAGCTTTGAACCCTGCGGCTTTTAGTCAGGTGCGGCTTTTCTATGGATTGTCCGTGATTTTTGTCATATCGTAAGACGATTTGTTTTGTTTGTTCCGCTGTTGTACGGCACTACGTTGCCGGGCGGAAGGATCGGGGTTCAAGAGTGGTATGTTAGTCACATGTCCGTCCGCCAGGCAACGTAGTGCCGTACGAAGTAGCGCGAAAAACAAACTTCAAAGTAGCGCTACGCATTCAGCGGGAGGCGTGGATGACGAGCGGCGATAAACTTGCGAAAAGCAAGTTATGCCCAACTCCACCGGTGGATTCTGACAGCGTGGAAAAGTGCGAAAACATCCACGATCACCAATGGATTTTGAAGGGCTGGACTCCTGCATGATGGAGAGGAGGACACCGCCACGGCCCTTCTGAGGGTGTTCGACTCTGACACTGACAATGACAATGAGGATTATCTTTGGTTTTGAAAGTGACAACGAAGGAGAGAAGCGGAGAGTGGATGACAAAGCCATCCTGAGCCTGTTCGTTTCCGACATTGGAGAAGAGGACTTTGGTGGTTTTAGAGCGCAGGAAGAAGAAAGATGGTGAATGACTGACTTTTCTTCTTGTTAAAGCCGTGTCACTGCACCTGAGCCTAAAAGGTAGTCCGAATCTATTTTTCTGGTGTGCTGTAGGCTACTGTTATGTACTACATGTGCAAATATGTACCCATAACTTGTTTTTCAAAATATTAATAAAAGGGGTGTGTCTCCAAACAGCCATCTCTTTCCTGACAATTCGCTTTGTGCATATTCTCTTACATATGATAAGTCAACATTGAAACACCTGCGGCTTTTAGTCAGGTGCGGCTAATGTATGTACAAAACAGGATTTTCCCCTGATTTTAGCTTGTGCGGCTAATATTCAGGTGCGCTTTGTAGTCCGGGAAATACGGTATATGTAACGTGGTATTTTTCAATTATTGTATGTACCAACATCAAGAAGTCACAAGCAAAGAAAGACCAAACCACGGTGCATACTTAAACAAGGAAAGTTTACTGGTCAAAATTATTTATTAAAGTAATAAACAACATTTTTGTCACCCCAAAAAATACATGTATAAAGCAACACAACGGTGGCCCAATATCAGACAGAATTCCACTCTGTAGAGTGAGCAATCATAATGAAGCAGTTGGTTTTATTTTGTAGATTCAAGCTGCTCTTCATATTTTTGGCCACCAGATGTCACCAGAGAGGACTGTGTTGAAAAGCTTTGAGTTAATGAACCGTTTTTCAATACAAGCTTCAGAAAGCTTCATTTGGCCATCACTACCTGAAACCATAAGGACGCGGGGAGTCATGCAGGAAAGACACGGAGAAAGGAAAGTAGATAGAAATGGGGAATACCAAATCACACAGAGTGACGAGGAACACAGGCAGGCACACACTATAAATACACACAAGGTAATGAAGGAATGACACACCAGAGGGGAACACAGCTGAACCTAATTAGACACGACGAAACACAGAACTTCAAAGTAAAACAGAAAACTCACAAACTGTTTTACAAACACAAACTCAGGGACACGGACAAGGCACAAGGGGGAAGAACACAGATAGGGATAATAAAACACTGAACACCAGAACCAAATCCTAACAACTAATACAAAATCAGAAGAAAATAGAAAATAACAACTACACGGGGGCACGTGTGGGGTGGCTAAGAGAGCAATTGAAGGATGCCATGTTTACTGAATATGTGCCTAATTTTGTCAGGACATAGCTGGGTCCATTGCTTCTGCGTGCTCTATTTTCACAAGCAAAGGCCTGGCTCTTTCTCCTGGCACCTTCTCAGGTGATCTCCATGCCTTCTTCTCAAATCAACGTCAGGACTGCCGCAAAAAAGCTGACCGTTGTCAACAGGATTCGAACCTGTGCGGGGAGACCCCAATGGATTTCTAGTCCATCGCCTTGACCGCTCGGCCACAACAACCACATTGGGCTGTGCAACTACATACTTGAAACTACATATAGGGTGATCGTGGCTCAGGGGGTTAGGAATCGCATCTGTAACCGGAAGGTCGCCGGTGCGATCCCTGGGCTCTCTGTCCTGGTCGTTGTGTCCTTGGGCAAGACACTTTACCCTACTTGCCTACTGGTGTTGGCCAGAGGGGCCGATAGCGCGATATGGCAGCCTCGCTTCTGTCAGTCTGCCCCAGGGCAGCTGTGGCTACAACTGTAGCTGCCTCCACCAGTGTGTGAATGCGAGAGTGAATGAATAGTGGTATTGTAAAGCGCTTTGGGTGCCTTGAAAAGCGCTATATAAATCCAATCCATTATTATTATTATTATTGAAAGACATACGTCTTCCAAGTCCTACGCCACACATCTTTCAAGTAGGATGTGCACAACAACGGCCACGCTGGATTGTAAATGCGGTAGCTGCATGACTTTGGTGCGAAAGCTTGTGGTTTTGCAGTTCCGTGAGATTGGTGCAGCACAGCTGCGGTTGAAGCTAGCTGGCTGACATTAGCTTGCTTGTTTGCATGAACAGTAACACACACAGCTGATGATTTTGCCACCGCAAAGAGCTGATCAGTACATGGTTAGTAAAATGTTATCTTCATTCCAAACATTCAGCACAATATTTAAAGTGGGACTGGGTGTCTTTATGAAGAAGTAGCGTGTCCAATCCCAGTTTCATGTAAGAAGGTAGAGGTATGAAGTGATGAGAACTCAAAGCCTGTTTGAACAGTGTCTTTCCACAGCAAACGGTAGCAGCGAGGCCGATGAAGAATGCACCTGGCCTGACATTGTAAGCATTTGCAGAAAGAGCGGAGAACGTTTTTAGTGTAAAACAACACGCAGCCTACACGCTTGAACAGCCCTGCGAGTGGCAACTGCGATGGCCGGGAATCGAACCCGGGTCAACTGCTTGGAAGGCAGCTATGCGCGCCACTATACCACCATCGCTGTGAAAGACTGCAACATCACTGATTCATTGTCCGGCTTATACAGATTTTCAGGACAATTAACAAGGTGGGCATTGTGATTACTCGCTTGTCAGGTTCTAAACTGGTCAAAAGGTAGATCACTAAAAAGACTAGTGCTTTCATGCAACTGCACATTTAATCTCATCAGCAAAGCTTCTTTGCTACTCAAGTGTGGCCTCTCACGCATTTAAACTCTTGCGTGATTTTTAGCACCTTGAGAGTCGCAATGGTCACGCGAGTTCTTCAGGTCACAGCAGACAAGGTGAGAATAGGTGTGAATCTGTCTTGGGACGAATCTGGGACGAGGACGTCTTTGGCTCCTCTTTCAAGTTATTGGACTTTGGCAAAAAGGTTTTACGCTTAATTCAAAAATGAGAGCAAGTGTCTGTGTCCCGAATACAAAGTGGGAGCTGGTTCCACAGAGAGGGGCCTGAAAAGTGATGGCTCTGCCTTCCATTGCACTTTAAAATCCCCTCGGAAGCCAGCAGTCTGAGAGCAAAGCACTCTGTTGGGATGATATGGCACTGTGAGATCTTGTAGACAAAATTGGTGGTGATTATTCAAGACCTTGTGTGTGAGGGCAAGTATTTGGATTTTTATTTGGGATTTAATTGGGAGCCAATGAAGAGAGAAGTCCATATGGGGGAAATCTACTCTGTCCTTCCAGTCCCTGACTGTGCTCTGGATGCAGCGTTTTGGAAAACAGTGTAAAGGCTTTTCAGGAAGCTTTTAGGACACTGTGAAAATACTGAATTTGAATAGTGGAGGCTAGAAGTAGTGAATATATCCTTCCTCTCTATCATTAGATGGAGAGAGTGTACAAAGGCCGGCATAGTGGGTCTGTGGCCACTCTTGCTTGCGCTTTTGCGTGTCTGTCAGCCAGCTGTGGAGAAGAGCAACGTTTTTACATGCAAAGAGCTGTAGTGAAAAGCAGTGTTCCAAACAAGGAAATGTGTCCACTCCTTGTGCTTTTCATGCAGTAATGTTTGAAGCTATTTCTGCTGTTGTCCCATTCCCGGTGAAATCCGCTGTGCCTCCAATCCCGATCCTCTTGCAAAGCAATGAGCATTTGTCAGACGCATGAGTCATTGGCGGTACTCAGACTGGATCCTGGACGACTACACGGGGCACGTGTGGGGTGGCTAAGAGAGCAATTGAAGGATGCCATGTTTACTGAATATGTGCCTAATTTTGTCAGGACATAGCTGGGTCCATTGCTTCTGCGTGCTCTATTTTCACAAGCAAAGGCCTGGCTCTTTCTCCTGGCACCTTCTCAGGTGATCTCCATGCCTTCTTCTCAAATCAACGTCAGGACTGCCGCAAAAAAGCTGACCGTTGTCGACAGGATTCGAACCTGTGCGGGGAGACCCCAATGGATTTCTAGTCCATCGCCTTGACCGCTCGGCCACAACAACCACATTGGGCTGTGCAACTACATACTTGAAACTACATATAGGGTGATCGTGGCTCAGGGGGTTAGGAATCGCATCTGTAACCGGAAGGTCGCCGGTGCGATCCCTGGGCTCTCTGTCCTGGTCGTTGTGTCCTTGGGCAAGACACTTTACCCTACTTGCCTACTGGTGTTGGCCAGAGGGGCCGATAGCGCGATATGGCAGCCTCGCTTCTGTCAGTCTGCCCCAGGGCAGCTGTGGCTACAACTGTAGCTGCCTCCACCAGTGTGTGAATGCGAGAGTGAATGAATAGTGGTATTGTAAAGCGCTTTGGGTGCCTTGAAAAGCGCTATATAAATCCAATCCATTATTATTATTATTATTAAAAGACATACGTCTTCCAAGTCCTACGCCACACATCTTTCAAGTAGGATGTGCACAACAACGGCCACGCTGGATTGTAAATGCGGTAGCTGCATGACTTTGGTGCGAAAGCTTGTGGTTTTGCAGTTCCGTGAGATTGGTGCAGCACAGCTGCGGTTGAAGCTAGCTGGCTGACATTAGCTTGCTTGTTTGCATGAACAGTAACACACACAGCTGATGATTTTGCCACCGCAAAGAGCTGATCAGTACATGGTTAGTAAAATGTTATCTTCATTCCAAACATTCAGCACAATATTTAAAGTGGGACTGGGTGTCTTTATGAAGAAGTAGCGTGTCCAATCCCAGTTTCATGTAAGAAGGTAGAGGTATGAAGTGATGAGAACTCAAAGCCTGTTTGAACAGTGTCTTTTCACAGCAAACGGTAGCAGCGAGGCCGATGAAGAATGCACCTGGCCTGACATTGTAAGCATTTGCAGAAAGAGCGGAGAACGTTTTTAGTGTAAAACAACACGCAGCCCACACGCTTGAACAGCCCTGCGAGTGGCAACTGCGATGGCCGGGAATCGAACCCGGGTCAACTGCTTGGAAGGCAGCTATGCTCGCCACTATACCACCATCGCTGTGAAAGACTGCAACATCACTGATTCATTGTCCGGCTTATACAGATTTTCAGGACAATTAACAAGGTGGGCATTGTGATTACTCGCTTGTCAGGTTCTAAACTGGTCAAAAGGTAGATCACTAAAAAGACTAGTGCTTTCATGCAACTGCACATTTAATCTCATCAGCAAAGCTTCTTTGCTACTCAAGTGTGGCCTCTCACGCATTTAAACTCTTGCGTGATTTTTAGCACCTTGAGAGTCGCAATGGTCACGCGAGTTCTTCAGGTCACAGCAGACAAGGTGAGAATAGGTGTGAATCTGTCTTGGGACGAATCTGGGACGAGGACGTCTTTGGCTCCTCTTTCAAGTTATTGGACTTTGGCAAAAAGGTTTTACGCTTAATTCAAAAATGAGAGCAAGTGTCTGTGTCCCGAATACAAAGTGGGAGCTGGTTCCACAGAGAGGGGCCTGAAAAGTGATGGCTCTGCCTTCCATTGCACTTTAAAATCCCCTCGGAAGCCAGCAGTCTGAGAGCAAAGCACTCTGTTGGGATGATATGGCACTGTGAGATCTTGTAGACAAAATTGGTGGTGATTATTCAAGACCTTGTGTGTGAGGGCAAGTATTTGGATTTTTATTTGGGATTTAATTGGGAGCCAATGAAGAGAGAAGTCCATATGGGGGAAATCTACTCTGTCCTTCCAGGCCCTGACTGTGCTCTGGATGCAGCGTTTTGGAAAACAGTGTAAAGGCTTTTCAGGAAGCTTTTAGGACACTGTGAAAATACTGAATTTGAATAGTGGAGGCTAGAAGTAGTGAATGTATCCTTCCTCTCTATCATTAGATGGAGAGAGTGTACAAAGGCCGGCATAGTGGGTCTGTGGCCACTCTTGCTTGCGCTTTTGCGTGTCTGTCAGCCAGCTGTGGAGAAGAGCAACGTTTTTACATGCAAAGAGCTGTAGTGAAAAGCAGTGTTCCAAACAAGGAAATGTGTCCACTCCTTGTGCTTTTCATGCAGTAATGTTTGAAGCTATTTCTGCTGTTGTCCCATTCCCGGTGAAATCCGCTGTGCCTCCAATCCCGATCCTCTTGCAAAGCAATGAGCATTTGTCAGACGCATGAGTCATTGGCGGTACTCAGACTGGATCCTGGACGACTACACGGGGCACGTGTGGGGTGGCTAAGAGAGCAATTGAAGGATGCCATGTTTACTGAATATGTGCCTAATTTTGTCAGGACATAGCTGGGTCCATTGCTTCTGCGTGCTCTATTTTCACAAGCAAAGGCCTGGCTCTTTCTCCTGGCACCTTCTCAGGTGATCTCCATGCCTTCTTCTCAAATCAACGTCAGGACTGCCGCAAAAAAGCTGACCGTTGTCGACAGGATTCGAACCTGTGCGGGGAGACCCCAATGGATTTCTAGTCCATCGCCTTGACCGCTCGGCCACAACAACCACATTGGGCTGTGCAACTACATACTTGAAACTACATATAGGGTGATCGTGGCTCAGGGGGTTAGGAATCGCATCTGTAACCGGAAGGTCGCCGGTGCGATCCCTGGGCTCTCTGTCCTGGTCGTTGTGTCCTTGGGCAAGACACTTTACCCTACTTGCCTACTGGTGTTGGCCAGAGGGGCCGATAGCGCGATATGGCAGCCTCGCTTCTGTCAGTCTGCCCCAGGGCAGCTGTGGCTACAACTGTAGCTGCCTCCACCAGTGTGTGAATGCGAGAGTGAATGAATAGTGGTATTGTAAAGCGCTTTGGGTGCCTTGAAAAGCGCTATATAAATCCAATCCATTATTATTATTATTATTATTGAAAGACATACGTCTTCCAAGTCCTACGCCACACATCTTTCAAGTAGGATGTGCACAACAACGGCCACGCTGGATTGTAAATGCGGTAGCTGCATGACTTTGGTGCGAAAGCTTGTGGTTTTGCAGTTCCGTGAGATTGGTGCAGCACAGCTGCGGTTGAAGCTAGCTGGCTGACATTAGCTTGCTTGTTTGCATGAACAGTAACACACACAGCTGATGATTTTGCCACCGCAAAGAGCTGATCAGTACATGGTTAGTAAAATGTTATCTTCATTCCAAACATTCAGCACAATATTTAAAGTGGGACTGGGTGTCTTTATGAAGAAGTAGCGTGTCCAATCCCAGTTTCATGTAAGAAGGTAGAGGTATGAAGTGATGAGAACTCAAAGCCTGTTTGAACAGTGTCTTTCCACAGCAAACGGTAGCAGCGAGGCCGATGAAGAATGCACCTGGCCTGACATTGTAAGCATTTGCAGAAAGAGCGGAGAACGTTTTTAGTGTAAAACAACACGCAGCCCACACGCTTGAACAGCCCTGCGAGTGGCAACTGCGATGGCCGGGAATCGAACCCGGGTCAACTGCTTGGAAGGCAGCTATGCTCGCCACTATACCACCATCGCTGTGAAAGACTGCAACATCACTGATTCATTGTCCGGCTTATACAGATTTTCAGGACAATTAACAAGGTGGGCATTGTGATTACTCGCTTGTCAGGTTCTAAACTGGTCAAAAGGTAGATCACTAAAAAGACTAGTGCTTTCATGCAACTGCACATTTAATCTCATCAGCAAAGCTTCTTTGCTACTCAAGTGTGGCCTCTCACGCATTTAAACTCTTGCGTGATTTTTAGCACCTTGAGAGTCGCAATGGTCACGCGAGTTCTTCAGGTCACAGCAGACAAGGTGAGAATAGGTGTGAATCTGTCTTGGGACGAATCTGGGACGAGGACGTCTTTGGCTCCTCTTTCAAGTTATTGGACTTTGGCAAAAAGGTTTTACGCTTAATTCAAAAATGAGAGCAAGTGTCTGTGTCCCGAATACAAAGTGGGAGCTGGTTCCACAGAGAGGGGCCTGAAAAGTGATGGCTCTGCCTTCCATTGCACTTTAAAATCCCCTCGGAAGCCAGCAGTCTGAGAGCAAAGCACTCTGTTGGGATGATATGGCACTGTGAGATCTTGTAGACAAAATTGGTGGTGATTATTCAAGACCTTGTGTGTGAGGGCAAGTATTTGAATTTTTATTTGGGATTTAATTGGGAGCCAATGAAGAGAGAAGTCCATATGGGGGAAATCTACTCTGTCCTTCCAGTCCCTGACTGTGCTCTGGATGCAGCGTTTTGGAAAACAGTGTAAAGGCTTTTCAGGAAGCTTTTAGGACACTGTGAAAATACTGAATTTGAATAGTGGAGGCTAGAAGTAGTGAATATATCCTTCCTCTCTATCATTAGATGGAGAGAGTGTACAAAGGCCGGCATAGTGGGTCTGTGGCCACTCTTGCTTGCGCTTTTGCGTGTCTGTCAGCCAGCTGTGGAGAAGAGCAACGTTTTTACATGCAAAGAGCTGTAGTGAAAAGCAGTGTTCCAAACAAGGAAATGTGTCCACTCCTTGTGCTTTTCATGCAGTAATGTTTGAAGCTATTTCTGCTGTTGTCCCATTCCCGGTGAAATCCGCTGTGCCTCCAATCCCGATCCTCTTGCAAAGCAATGAGCATTTGTCAGACGCATGAGTCATTGGCGGTACTCAGACTGGATCCTGGACGACCACACGGGGCACGTGTGGGGTGGCTAAGAGAGCAATTGAAGGATGCCATGTTTACTGAATATGTGCCTAATTTTGTCAGGACATAGCTGGGTCCATTGCTTCTGCGTGCTCTATTTTCACAAGCAAAGGCCTGGCTCTTTCTCCTGGCACCTTCTCAGGTGATCTCCATGCCTTCTTCTCAAATCAACGTCAGGACTGCCGCAAAAAAGCTGACCGTTGTCGACAGGATTCGAACCTGTGCGGGGAGACCCCAATGGATTTCTAGTCCATCGCCTTGACCGCTCGGCCACAACAACCACATTGGGCTGTGCAACTACATACTTGAAACTACATATAGGGTGATCGTGGCTCAGGGGGTTAGGAATCGCATCTGTAACCGGAAGGTCGCCGGTGCGATCCCTGGGCTCTCTGTCCTGGTCGTTGTGTCCTTGGGCAAGACACTTTACCCTACTTGCCTACTGGTGTTGGCCAGAGGGGCCGATAGCGCGATATGGCAGCCTCGCTTCTGTCAGTCTGCCCCAGGGCAGCTGTGGCTACAACTGTAGCTGCCTCCACCAGTGTGTGAATGCGAGAGTGAATGAATAGTGGTATTGTAAAGCGCTTTGGGTGCCTTGAAAAGCGCTATATAAATCCAATCCATTATTATTATTATTATTGAAAGACATACGTCTTCCAAGTCCTACGCCACACATCTTTCAAGTAGGATGTGCACAACAACGGCCACGCTGGATTGTAAATGCGGTAGCTGCATGACTTTGGTGCGAAAGCTTGTGGTTTTGCAGTTCCGTGAGATTGGTGCAGCACAGCTGCGGTTGAAGCTAGCTGGCTGACATTAGCTTGCTTGTTTGCATGAACAGTAACACACACAGCTGATGATTTTGCCACCGCAAAGAGCTGATCAGTACATGGTTAGTAAAATGTTATCTTCATTCCAAACATTCAGCACAATATTTAAAGTGGGACTGGGTGTCTTTATGAAGAAGTAGCGTGTCCAATCCCAGTTTCATGTAAGAAGGTAGAGGTATGAAGTGATGAGAACTCAAAGCCTGTTTGAACAGTGTCTTTTCACAGCAAACGGTAGCAGCGAGGCCGATGAAGAATGCACCTGGCCTGACATTGTAAGCATTTGCAGAAAGAGCGGAGAACGTTTTTAGTGTAAAACAACACGCAGCCCACACGCTTGAACAGCCCTGCGAGTGGCAACTGCGATGGCCGGGAATCGAACCCGGGTCAACTGCTTGGAAGGCAGCTATGCTCGCCACTATACCACCATCGCTGTGAAAGACTGCAACATCACTGATTCATTGTCCGGCTTATACAGATTTTCAGGACAATTAACAAGGTGGGCATTGTGATTACTCGCTTGTCAGGTTCTAAACTGGTCAAAAGGTAGATCACTAAAAAGACTAGTGCTTTCATGCAACTGCACATTTAATCTCATCAGCAAAGCTTCTTTGCTACTCAAGTGTGGCCTCTCACGCATTTAAACTCTTGCGTGATTTTTAGCACCTTGAGAGTCGCAATGGTCACGCGAGTTCTTCAGGTCACAGCAGACAAGGTGAGAATAGGTGTGAATCTGTCTTGGGACGAATCTGGGACGAGGACGTCTTTGGCTCCTCTTTCAAGTTATTGGACTTTGGCAAAAAGGTTTTACGCTTAATTCAAAAATGAGAGCAAGTGTCTGTGTCCCGAATACAAAGTGGGAGCTGGTTCCACAGAGAGGGGCCTGAAAAGTGATGGCTCTGCCTTCCATTGCACTTTAAAATCCCCTCGGAAGCCAGCAGTCTGAGAGCAAAGCACTCTGTTGGGATGATATGGCACTGTGAGATCTTGTAGACAAAATTGGTGGTGATTATTCAAGACCTTGTGTGTGAGGGCAAGTATTTGGATTTTTATTTGGGATTTAATTGGGAGCCAATGAAGAGAGAAGTCCATATGGGGGAAATCTACTCTGTCCTTCCAGGCCCTGACTGTGCTCTGGATGCAGCGTTTTGGAAAACAGTGTAAAGGCTTTTCAGGAAGCTTTTAGGACACTGTGAAAATACTGAATTTGAATAGTGGAGGCTAGAAGTAGTGAATGTATCCTTCCTCTCTATCATTAGATGGAGAGAGTGTACAAAGGCCGGCATAGTGGGTCTGTGGCCACTCTTGCTTGCGCTTTTGCGTGTCTGTCAGCCAGCTGTGGAGAAGAGCAACGTTTTTACATGCAAAGAGCTGTAGTGAAAAGCAGTGTTCCAAACAAGGAAATGTGTCCACTCCTTGTGCTTTTCATGCAGTAATGTTTGAAGCTATTTCTGCTGTTGTCCCATTCCCGGTGAAATCCGCTGTGCCTCCAATCCCGATCCTCTTGCAAAGCAATGAGCATTTGTCAGACGCATGAGTCATTGGCGGTACTCAGACTGGATCCTGGACGACTACACGGGGCACGTGTGGGGTGGCTAAGAGAGCAATTGAAGGATGCCATGTTTACTGAATATGTGCCTAATTTTGTCAGGACATAGCTGGGTCCATTGCTTCTGCGTGCTCTATTTTCACAAGCAAAGGCCTGGCTCTTTCTCCTGGCACCTTCTCAGGTGATCTCCATGCCTTCTTCTCAAATCAACGTCAGGACTGCCGCAAAAAAGCTGACCGTTGTCGACAGGATTCGAACCTGTGCGGGGAGACCCCAATGGATTTCTAGTCCATCGCCTTGACCGCTCGGCCACAACAACCACATTGGGCTGTGCAACTACATACTTGAAACTACATATAGGGTGATCGTGGCTCAGGGGGTTAGGAATCGCATCTGTAACCGGAAGGTCGCCGGTGCGATCCCTGGGCTCTCTGTCCTGGTCGTTGTGTCCTTGGGCAAGACACTTTACCCTACTTGCCTACTGGTGTTGGCCAGAGGGGCCGATAGCGCGATATGGCAGCCTCGCTTCTGTCAGTCTGCCCCAGGGCAGCTGTGGCTACAACTGTAGCTGCCTCCACCAGTGTGTGAATGCGAGAGTGAATGAATAGTGGTATTGTAAAGCGCTTTGGGTGCCTTGAAAAGCGCTATATAAATCCAATCCATTATTATTATTATTATTGAAAGACATACGTCTTCCAAGTCCTACGCCACACATCTTTCAAGTAGGATGTGCACAACAACGGCCACGCTGGATTGTAAATGCGGTAGCTGCATGACTTTGGTGCGAAAGCTTGTGGTTTTGCAGTTCCGTGAGATTGGTGCAGCACAGCTGCGGTTGAAGCTAGCTGGCTGACATTAGCTTGCTTGTTTGCATGAACAGTAACACACACAGCTGATGATTTTGCCACCGCAAAGAGCTGATCAGTACATGGTTAGTAAAATGTTATCTTCATTCCAAACATTCAGCACAATATTTAAAGTGGGACTGGGTGTCTTTATGAAGAAGTAGCGTGTCCAATCCCAGTTTCATGTAAGAAGGTAGAGGTATGAAGTGATGAGAACTCAAAGCCTGTTTGAACAGTGTCTTTCCACAGCAAACGGTAGCAGCGAGGCCGATGAAGAATGCACCTGGCCTGACATTGTAAGCATTTGCAGAAAGAGCGGAGAACGTTTTTAGTGTAAAACAACACGCAGCCCACACGCTTGAACAGCCCTGCGAGTGGCAACTGCGATGGCCGGGAATCGAACCCGGGTCAACTGCTTGGAAGGCAGCTATGCTCGCCACTATACCACCATCGCTGTGAAAGACTGCAACATCACTGATTCATTGTCCGGCTTATACAGATTTTCAGGACAATTAACAAGGTGGGCATTGTGATTACTCGCTTGTCAGGTTCTAAACTGGTCAAAAGGTAGATCACTAAAAAGACTAGTGCTTTCATGCAACTGCACATTTAATCTCATCAGCAAAGCTTCTTTGCTACTCAAGTGTGGCCTCTCACGCATTTAAACTCTTGCGTGATTTTTAGCACCTTGAGAGTCGCAATGGTCACGCGAGTTCTTCAGGTCACAGCAGACAAGGTGAGAATAGGTGTGAATCTGTCTTGGGACGAATCTGGGACGAGGACGTCTTTGGCTCCTCTTTCAAGTTATTGGACTTTGGCAAAAAGGTTTTACGCTTAATTCAAAAATGAGAGCAAGTGTCTGTGTCCCGAATACAAAGTGGGAGCTGGTTCCACAGAGAGGGGCCTGAAAAGTGATGGCTCTGCCTTCCATTGCACTTTAAAATCCCCTCGGAAGCCAGCAGTCTGAGAGCAAAGCACTCTGTTGGGATGATATGGCACTGTGAGATCTTGTAGACAAAATTGGTGGTGATTATTCAAGACCTTGTGTGTGAGGGCAAGTATTTGGATTTTTATTTGGGATTTAATTGGGAGCCAATGAAGAGAGAAGTCCATATGGGGGAAATCTACTCTGTCCTTCCAGTCCCTGACTGTGCTCTGGATGCAGCGTTTTGGAAAACAGTGTAAAGGCTTTTCAGGAAGCTTTTAGGACACTGTGAAAATACTGAATTTGAATAGTGGAGGCTAGAAGTAGTGAATATATCCTTCCTCTCTATCATTAGATGGAGAGAGTGTACAAAGGCCGGCATAGTGGGTCTGTGGCCACTCTTGCTTGCGCTTTTGCGTGTCTGTCAGCCAGCTGTGGAGAAGAGCAACGTTTTTACATGCAAAGAGCTGTAGTGAAAAGCAGTGTTCCAAACAAGGAAATGTGTCCACTCCTTGTGCTTTTCATGCAGTAATGTTTGAAGCTATTTCTGCTGTTGTCCCATTCCCGGTGAAATCCGCTGTGCCTCCAATCCCGATCCTCTTGCAAAGCAATGAGCATTTGTCAGACGCATGAGTCATTGGCGGTACTCAGACTGGATCCTGGACGACTACACGGGGCACGTGTGGGGTGGCTAAGAGAGCAATTGAAGGATGCCATGTTTACTGAATATGTGCCTAATTTTGTCAGGACATAGCTGGGTCCATTGCTTCTGCGTGCTCTATTTTCACAAGCAAAGGCCTGGCTCTTTCTCCTGGCACCTTCTCAGGTGATCTCCATGCCTTCTTCTCAAATCAACGTCAGGACTGCCGCAAAAAAGCTGACCGTTGTCGACAGGATTCGAACCTGTGCGGGGAGACCCCAATGGATTTCTAGTCCATCGCCTTGACCGCTCGGCCACAACAACCACATTGGGCTGTGCAACTACATACTTGAAACTACATATAGGGTGATCGTGGCTCAGGGGGTTAGGAATCGCATCTGTAACCGGAAGGTCGCCGGTGCGATCCCTGGGCTCTCTGTCCTGGTCGTTGTGTCCTTGGGCAAGACACTTTACCCTACTTGCCTACTGGTGTTGGCCAGAGGGGCCGATAGCGCGATATGGCAGCCTCGCTTCTGTCAGTCTGCCCCAGGGCAGCTGTGGCTACAACTGTAGCTGCCTCCACCAGTGTGTGAATGCGAGAGTGAATGAATAGTGGTATTGTAAAGCGCTTTGGGTGCCTTGAAAAGCGCTATATAAATCCAATCCATTATTATTATTATTATTGAAAGACATACGTCTTCCAAGTCCTACGCCACACATCTTTCAAGTAGGATGTGCACAACAACGGCCACGCTGGATTGTAAATGCGGTAGCTGCATGACTTTGGTGCGAAAGCTTGTGGTTTTGCAGTTCCGTGAGATTGGTGCAGCACAGCTGCGGTTGAAGCTAGCTGGCTGACATTAGCTTGCTTGTTTGCATGAACAGTAACACACACAGCTGATGATTTTGCCACCGCAAAGAGCTGATCAGTACATGGTTAGTAAAATGTTATCTTCATTCCAAACATTCAGCACAATATTTAAAGTGGGACTGGGTGTCTTTATGAAGAAGTAGCGTGTCCAATCCCAGTTTCATGTAAGAAGGTAGAGGTATGAAGTGATGAGAACTCAAAGCCTGTTTGAACAGTGTCTTTCCACAGCAAACGGTAGCAGCGAGGCCGATGAAGAATGCACCTGGCCTGACATTGTAAGCATTTGCAGAAAGAGCGGAGAACGTTTTTAGTGTAAAACAACACGCAGCCCACACGCTTGAACAGCCCTGCGAGTGGCAACTGCGATGGCCGGGAATCGAACCCGGGTCAACTGCTTGGAAGGCAGCTATGCTCGCCACTATACCACCATCGCTGTGAAAGACTGCAACATCACTGATTCATTGTCCGGCTTATACAGATTTTCAGGACAATTAACAAGGTGGGCATTGTGATTACTCGCTTGTCAGGTTCTAAACTGGTCAAAAGGTAGATCACTAAAAAGACTAGTGCTTTCATGCAACTGCACATTTAATCTCATCAGCAAAGCTTCTTTGCTACTCAAGTGTGGCCTCTCACGCATTTAAACTCTTGCGTGATTTTTAGCACCTTGAGAGTCGCAATGGTCACGCGAGTTCTTCAGGTCACAGCAGACAAGGTGAGAATAGGTGTGAATCTGTCTTGGGACGAATCTGGGACGAGGACGTCTTTGGCTCCTCTTTCAAGTTATTGGACTTTGGCAAAAAGGTTTTACGCTTAATTCAAAAATGAGAGCAAGTGTCTGTGTCCCGAATACAAAGTGGGAGCTGGTTCCACAGAGAGGGGCCTGAAAAGTGATGGCTCTGCCTTCCATTGCACTTTAAAATCCCCTCGGAAGCCAGCAGTCTGAGAGCAAAGCACTCTGTTGGGATGATATGGCACTGTGAGATCTTGTAGACAAAATTGGTGGTGATTATTCAAGACCTTGTGTGTGAGGGCAAGTATTTGGATTTTTATTTGGGATTTAATTGGGAGCCAATGAAGAGAGAAGTCCATATGGGGGAAATCTACTCTGTCCTTCCAGGCCCTGACTGTGCTCTGGATGCAGCGTTTTGGAAAACAGTGTAAAGGCTTTTCAGGAAGCTTTTAGGACACTGTGAAAATACTGAATTTGAATAGTGGAGGCTAGAAGTAGTGAATGTATCCTTCCTCTCTATCATTAGATGGAGAGAGTGTACAAAGGCCGGCATAGTGGGTCTGTGGCCACTCTTGCTTGCGCTTTTGCGTGTCTGTCAGCCAGCTGTGGAGAAGAGCAACGTTTTTACATGCAAAGAGCTGTAGTGAAAAGCAGTGTTCCAAACAAGGAAATGTGTCCACTCCTTGTGCTTTTCATGCAGTAATGTTTGAAGCTATTTCTGCTGTTGTCCCATTCCCGGTGAAATCCGCTGTGCCTCCAATCCCGATCCTCTTGCAAAGCAATGAGCATTTGTCAGACGCATGAGTCATTGGCGGTACTCAGACTGGATCCTGGACGACTACACGGGGCACGTGTGGGGTGGCTAAGAGAGCAATTGAAGGATGCCATGTTTACTGAATATGTGCCTAATTTTGTCAGGACATAGCTGGGTCCATTGCTTCTGCGTGCTCTATTTTCACAAGCAAAGGCCTGGCTCTTTCTCCTGGCACCTTCTCAGGTGATCTCCATGCCTTCTTCTCAAATCAACGTCAGGACTGCCGCAAAAAAGCTGACCGTTGTCGACAGGATTCGAACCTGTGCGGGGAGACCCCAATGGATTTCTAGTCCATCGCCTTGACCGCTCGGCCACAACAACCACATTGGGCTGTGCAACTACATACTTGAAACTACATATAGGGTGATCGTGGCTCAGGGGGTTAGGAATCGCATCTGTAACCGGAAGGTCGCCGGTGCGATCCCTGGGCTCTCTGTCCTGGTCGTTGTGTCCTTGGGCAAGACACTTTACCCTACTTGCCTACTGGTGTTGGCCAGAGGGGCCGATAGCGCGATATGGCAGCCTCGCTTCTGTCAGTCTGCCCCAGGGCAGCTGTGGCTACAACTGTAGCTGCCTCCACCAGTGTGTGAATGCGAGAGTGAATGAATAGTGGTATTGTAAAGCGCTTTGGGTGCCTTGAAAAGCGCTATATAAATCCAATCCATTATTATTATTATTATTGAAAGACATACGTCTTCCAAGTCCTACGCCACACATCTTTAAAGTAGGATGTGCACAACAACGGCCACGCTGGATTGTAAATGCGGTAGCTGCATGACTTTGGTGCGAAAGCTTGTGGTTTTGCAGTTCCGTGAGATTGGTGCAGCACAGCTGCGGTTGAAGCTAGCTGGCTGACATTAGCTTGCTTGTTTGCATGAACAGTAACACACACAGCTGATGATTTTGCCACCGCAAAGAGCTGATCAGTACATGGTTAGTAAAATGTTATCTTCATTCCAAACATTCAGCACAATATTTAAAGTGGGACTGGGTGTCTTTATGAAGAAGTAGCGTGTCCAATCCCAGTTTCATGTAAGAAGGTAGAGGTATGAAGTGATGAGAACTCAAAGCCTGTTTGAACAGTGTCTTTCCACAGCAAACGGTAGCAGCGAGGCCGATGAAGAATGCACCTGGCCTGACATTGTAAGCATTTGCAGAAAGAGCGGAGAACGTTTTTAGTGTAAAACAACACGCAGCCCACACGCTTGAACAGCCCTGCGAGTGGCAACTGCGATGGCCGGGAATCGAACCCGGGTCAACTGCTTGGAAGGCAGCTATGCTCGCCACTATACCACCATCGCTGTGAAAGACTGCAACATCACTGATTCATTGTCCGGCTTATACAGATTTTCAGGACAATTAACAAGGTGGGCATTGTGATTACTCGCTTGTCAGGTTCTAAACTGGTCAAAAGGTAGATCACTAAAAAGACTAGTGCTTTCATGCAACTGCACATTTAATCTCATCAGCAAAGCTTCTTTGCTACTCAAGTGTGGCCTCTCACGCATTTAAACTCTTGCGTGATTTTTAGCACCTTGAGAGTCGCAATGGTCACGCGAGTTCTTCAGGTCACAGCAGACAAGGTGAGAATAGGTGTGAATCTGTCTTGGGACGAATCTGGGACGAGGACGTCTTTGGCTCCTCTTTCAAGTTATTGGACTTTGGCAAAAAGGTTTTACGCTTAATTCAAAAATGAGAGCAAGTGTCTGTGTCCCGAATACAAAGTGGGAGCTGGTTCCACAGAGAGGGGCCTGAAAAGTGATGGCTCTGCCTTCCATTGCACTTTAAAATCCCCTCGGAAGCCAGCAGTCTGAGAGCAAAGCACTCTGTTGGGATGATATGGCACTGTGAGATCTTGTAGACAAAATTGGTGGTGATTATTCAAGACCTTGTGTGTGAGGGCAAGTATTTGGATTTTTATTTGGGATTTAATTGGGAGCCAATGAAGAGAGAAGTCCATATGGGGGAAATCTACTCTGTCCTTCCAGTCCCTGACTGTGCTCTGGATGCAGCGTTTTGGAAAACAGTGTAAAGGCTTTTCAGGAAGCTTTTAGGACACTGTGAAAATACTGAATTTGAATAGTGGAGGCTAGAAGTAGTGAATATATCCTTCCTCTCTATCATTAGATGGAGAGAGTGTACAAAGGCCGGCATAGTGGGTCTGTGGCCACTCTTGCTTGCGCTTTTGCGTGTCTGTCAGCCAGCTGTGGAGAAGAGCAACGTTTTTACATGCAAAGAGCTGTAGTGAAAAGCAGTGTTCCAAACAAGGAAATGTGTCCACTCCTTGTGCTTTTCATGCAGTAATGTTTGAAGCTATTTCTGCTGTTGTCCCATTCCCGGTGAAATCCGCTGTGCCTCCAATCCCGATCCTCTTGCAAAGCAATGAGCATTTGTCAGACGCATGAGTCATTGGCGGTACTCAGACTGGATCCTGGACGACTACACGGGGCACGTGTGGGGTGGCTAAGAGAGCAATTGAAGGATGCCATGTTTACTGAATATGTGCCTAATTTTGTCAGGACATAGCTGGGTCCATTGCTTCTGCGTGCTCTATTTTCACAAGCAAAGGCCTGGCTCTTTCTCCTGGCACCTTCTCAGGTGATCTCCATGCCTTCTTCTCAAATCAACGTCAGGACTGCCGCAAAAAAGCTGACCGTTGTCGACAGGATTCGAACCTGTGCGGGGAGACCCCAATGGATTTCTAGTCCATCGCCTTGACCGCTCGGCCACAACAACCACATTGGGCTGTGCAACTACATACTTGAAACTACATATAGGGTGATCGTGGCTCAGGGGGTTAGGAATCGCATCTGTAACCGGAAGGTCGCCGGTGCGATCCCTGGGCTCTCTGTCCTGGTCGTTGTGTCCTTGGGCAAGACACTTTACCCTACTTGCCTACTGGTGTTGGCCAGAGGGGCCGATAGCGCGATATGGCAGCCTCGCTTCTGTCAGTCTGCCCCAGGGCAGCTGTGGCTACAACTGTAGCTGCCTCCACCAGTGTGTGAATGCGAGAGTGAATGAATAGTGGTATTGTAAAGCGCTTTGGGTGCCTTGAAAAGCGCTATATAAATCCAATCCATTATTATTATTATTATTGAAAGACATACGTCTTCCAAGTCCTACGCCACACATCTTTCAAGTAGGATGTGCACAACAACGGCCACGCTGGATTGTAAATGCGGTAGCTGCATGACTTTGGTGCGAAAGCTTGTGGTTTTGCAGTTCCGTGAGATTGGTGCAGCACAGCTGCGGTTGAAGCTAGCTGGCTGACATTAGCTTGCTTGTTTGCATGAACAGTAACACACACAGCTGATGATTTTGCCACCGCAAAGAGCTGATCAGTACATGGTTAGTAAAATGTTATCTTCATTCCAAACATTCAGCACAATATTTAAAGTGGGACTGGGTGTCTTTATGAAGAAGTAGCGTGTCCAATCCCAGTTTCATGTAAGAAGGTAGAGGTATGAAGTGATGAGAACTCAAAGCCTGTTTGAACAGTGTCTTTCCACAGCAAACGGTAGCAGCGAGGCCGATGAAGAATGCACCTGGCCTGACATTGTAAGCATTTGCAGAAAGAGCGGAGAACGTTTTTAGTGTAAAACAACACGCAGCGCACACGCTTGAACAGCCCTGCGAGTGGCAACTGCGATGGCCGGGAATCGAACCCGGGTCAACTGCTTGGAAGGCAGCTATGCTCGCCACTATACCACCATCGCTGTGAAAGACTGCAACATCACTGATTCATTGTCCGGCTTATACAGATTTTCAGGACAATTAACAAGGTGGGCATTGTGATTACTCGCTTGTCAGGTTCTAAACTGGTCAAAAGGTAGATCACTAAAAAGACTAGTGCTTTCATGCAACTGCACATTTAATCTCATCAGCAAAGCTTCTTTGCTACTCAAGTGTGGCCTCTCACGCATTTAAACTCTTGCGTGATTTTTAGCACCTTGAGAGTCGCAATGGTCACGCGAGTTCTTCAGGTCACAGCAGACAAGGTGAGAATAGGTGTGAATCTGTCTTGGGACGAATCTGGGACGAGGACGTCTTTGGCTCCTCTTTCAAGTTATTGGACTTTGGCAAAAAGGTTTTACGCTTAATTCAAAAATGAGAGCAAGTGTCTGTGTCCCGAATACAAAGTGGGAGCTGGTTCCACAGAGAGGGGCCTGAAAAGTGATGGCTCTGCCTTCCATTGCACTTTAAAATCCCCTCGGAAGCCAGCAGTCTGAGAGCAAAGCACTCTGTTGGGATGATATGGCACTGTGAGATCTTGTAGACAAAATTGGTGGTGATTATTCAAGACCTTGTGTGTGAGGGCAAGTATTTGGATTTTTATTTGGGATTTAATTGGGAGCCAATGAAGAGAGAAGTCCATATGGGGGAAATCTACTCTGTCCTTCCAGTCCCTGACTGTGCTCTGGATGCAGCGTTTTGGAAAACAGTGTAAAGGCTTTTCAGGAAGCTTTTAGGACACTGTGAAAATACTGAATTTGAATAGTGGAGGCTAGAAGTAGTGAATATATCCTTCCTCTCTATCATTAGATGGAGAGAGTGTACAAAGGCCGGCATAGTGGGTCTGTGGCCACTCTTGCTTGCGCTTTTGCGTGTCTGTCAGCCAGCTGTGGAGAAGAGCAACGTTTTTACATGCAAAGAGCTGTAGTGAAAAGCAGTGTTCCAAACAAGGAAATGTGTCCACTCCTTGTGCTTTTCATGCAGTAATGTTTGAAGCTATTTCTGCTGTTGTCCCATTCCCGGTGAAATCCGCTGTGCCTCCAATCCCGATCCTCTTGCAAAGCAATGAGCATTTGTCAGACGCATGAGTCATTGGCGGTACTCAGACTGGATCCTGGACGACTACACGGGGCACGTGTGGGGTGGCTAAGAGAGCAATTGAAGGATGCCATGTTTACTGAATATGTGCCTAATTTTGTCAGGACATAGCTGGGTCCATTGCTTCTGCGTGCTCTATTTTCACAAGCAAAGGCCTGGCTCTTTCTCCTGGCACCTTCTCAGGTGATCTCCATGCCTTCTTCTCAAATCAACGTCAGGACTGCCGCAAAAAAGCTGACCGTTGTCGACAGGATTCGAACCTGTGCGGGGAGACCCCAATGGATTTCTAGTCCATCGCCTTGACCGCTCGGCCACAACAACCACATTGGGCTGTGCAACTACATACTTGAAACTACATATAGGGTGATCGTGGCTCAGGGGGTTAGGAATCGCATCTGTAACCGGAAGGTCGCCGGTGCGATCCCTGGGCTCTCTGTCCTGGTCGTTGTGTCCTTGGGCAAGACACTTTACCCTACTTGCCTACTGGTGTTGGCCAGAGGGGCCGATAGCGCGATATGGCAGCCTCGCTTCTGTCAGTCTGCCCCAGGGCAGCTGTGGCTACAACTGTAGCTGCCTCCACCAGTGTGTGAATGCGAGAGTGAATGAATAGTGGTATTGTAAAGCGCTTTGGGTGCCTTGAAAAGCGCTATATAAATCCAATCCATTATTATTATTATTATTGAAAGACATACGTCTTCCAAGTCCTACGCCACACATCTTTCAAGTAGGATGTGCACAACAACGGCCACGCTGGATTGTAAATGCGGTAGCTGCATGACTTTGGTGCGAAAGCTTGTGGTTTTGCAGTTCCGTGAGATTGGTGCAGCACAGCTGCGGTTGAAGCTAGCTGGCTGACATTAGCTTGCTTGTTTGCATGAACAGTAACACACACAGCTGATGATTTTGCCACCGCAAAGAGCTGATCAGTACATGGTTAGTAAAATGTTATCTTCATTCCAAACATTCAGCACAATATTTAAAGTGGGACTGGGTGTCTTTATGAAGAAGTAGCGTGTCCAATCCCAGTTTCATGTAAGAAGGTAGAGGTATGAAGTGATGAGAACTCAAAGCCTGTTTGAACAGTGTCTTTCCACAGCAAACGGTAGCAGCGAGGCCGATGAAGAATGCACCTGGCCTGACATTGTAAGCATTTGCAGAAAGAGCGGAGAACGTTTTTAGTGTAAAACAACACGCAGCCCACACGCTTGAACAGCCCTGCGAGTGGAAACTGCGATGGCCGGGAATCGAACCCGGGTCAACTGCTTGGAAGGCAGCTATGCTCGCCACTATACCACCATCGCTGTGAAAGACTGCAACATCACTGATTCATTGTCCGGCTTATACAGATTTTCAGGACAATTAACAAGGTGGGCATTGTGATTACTCGCTTGTCAGGTTCTAAACTGGTCAAAAGGTAGATCACTAAAAAGACTAGTGCTTTCATGCAACTGCACATTTAATCTCATCAGCAAAGCTTCTTTGCTACTCAAGTGTGGCCTCTCACGCATTTAAACTCTTGCGTGATTTTTAGCACCTTGAGAGTCGCAATGGTCACGCGAGTTCTTCAGGTCACAGCAGACAAGGTGAGAATAGGTGTGAATCTGTCTTGGGACGAATCTGGGACGAGGACGTCTTTGGCTCCTCTTTCAAGTTATTGGACTTTGGCAAAAAGGTTTTACGCTTAATTCAAAAATGAGAGCAAGTGTCTGTGTCCCGAATACAAAGTGGGAGCTGGTTCCACAGAGAGGGGCCTGAAAAGTGATGGCTCTGCCTTCCATTGCACTTTAAAATCCCCTCGGAAGCCAGCAGTCTGAGAGCAAAGCACTCTGTTGGGATGATATGGCACTGTGAGATCTTGTAGACAAAATTGGTGGTGATTATTCAAGACCTTGTGTGTGAGGGCAAGTATTTGGATTTTTATTTGGGATTTAATTGGGAGCCAATGAAGAGAGAAGTCCATATGGGGGAAATCTACTCTGTCCTTCCAGTCCCTGACTGTGCTCTGGATGCAGCGTTTTGGAAAACAGTGTAAAGGCTTTTCAGGAAGCTTTTAGGACACTGTGAAAATACTGAATTTGAATAGTGGAGGCTAGAAGTAGTGAATATATCCTTCCTCTCTATCATTAGATGGAGAGAGTGTACAAAGGCCGGCATAGTGGGTCTGTGGCCACTCTTGCTTGCGCTTTTGCGTGTCTGTCAGCCAGCTGTGGAGAAGAGCAACGTTTTTACATGCAAAGAGCTGTAGTGAAAAGCAGTGTTCCAAACAATGAAATGTGTCCACTCCTTGTGCTTTTCATGCAGTAATGTTTGAAGCTATTTCTGCTGTTGTCCCATTCCCGGTGAAATCCGCTGTGCCTCCAATCCCGATCCTCTTGCAAAGCAATGAGCATTTGTCAGACGCATGAGTCATTGGCGGTACTCAGACTGGATCCTGGACGACTACACGGGGCACGTGTGGGGTGGCTAAGAGAGCAATTGAAGGATGCCATGTTTACTGAATATGTGCCTAATTTTGTCAGGACATAGCTGGGTCCATTGCTTCTGCGTGCTCTATTTTCACAAGCAAAGGCCTGGCTCTTTCTCAGGTGATCTCCATGCCTTCTTCTCAAATCAACGTCAGGACTGCCGCAAAAAAGCTGACCGTTGTCGACAGGATTCGAACCTGTGCGGGGAGACCCCAATGGATTTCTAGTCCATCGCCTTGACCGCTCGGCCACAACAACCACATTGGGCTGTGCAACTACATACTTGAAACTACATATAGGGTGATCGTGGCTCAGGGGGTTAGGAATCGCATCTGTAACCGGAAGGTCGCCGGTGCGATCCCTGGGCTCTCTGTCCTGGTCGTTGTGTCCTTGGGCAAGACACTTTACCCTACTTGCCTACTGGTGTTGGCCAGAGGGGCCGATAGCGCGATATGGCAGCCTCGCTTCTGTCAGTCTGCCCCAGGGCAGCTGTGGCTACAACTGTAGCTGCCTCCACCAGTGTGTGAATGCGAGAGTGAATGAATAGTGGTATTGTAAAGCGCTTTGGGTGCCTTGAAAAGCGCTATATAAATCCAATCCATTATTATTATTATTATTGAAAGACATACGTCTTCCAAGTCCTACGCCACACATCTTTCAAGTAGGATGTGCACAACAACGGCCACGCTGGATTGTAAATGCGGTAGCTGCATGACTTTGGTGCGAAAGCTTGTGGTTTTGCAGTTCCGTGAGATTGGTGCAGCACAGCTGCGGTTGAAGCTAGCTGGCTGACATTAGCTTGCTTGTTTGCATGAACAGTAACACACACAGCTGATGATTTTGCCACCGCAAAGAGCTGATCAGTACATGGTTAGTAAAATGTTATCTTCATTCCAAACATTCAGCACAATATTTAAAGTGGGACTGGGTGTCTTTATGAAGAAGTAGCGTGTCCAATCCCAGTTTCATGTAAGAAGGTAGAGGTATGAAGTGATGAGAACTCAAAGCCTGTTTGAACAGTGTCTTTCCACAGCAAACGGTAGCAGCGAGGCCGATGAAGAATGCACCTGGCCTGACATTGTAAGCATTTGCAGAAAGAGCGGAGAACGTTTTTAGTGTAAAACAACACGCAGCCCACACGCTTGAACAGCCCTGCGAGTGGCAACTGCGATGGCCGGGAATCGAACCCGGGTCAACTGCTTGGAAGGCAGCTATGCTCGCCACTATACCACCATCGCTGTGAAAGACTGCAACATCACTGATTCATTGTCCGGCTTATACAGATTTTCAGGACAATTAACAAGGTGGGCATTGTGATTACTCGCTTGTCAGGTTCTAAACTGGTCAAAAGGTAGATCACTAAAAAGACTAGTGCTTTCATGCAACTGCACATTTAATCTCATCAGCAAAGCTTATTTGCTACTCAAGTGTGGCCTCTCACGCATTTAAACTCTTGCGTGATTTTTAGCACCTTGAGAGTCGCAATGGTCACGCGAGTTCTTCAGGTCACAGCAGACAAGGTGAGAATAGGTGTGAATCTGTCTTGGGACGAATCTGGGACGAGGACGTCTTTGGCTCCTCTTTCAAGTTATTGGACTTTGGCAAAAAGGTTTTACGCTTAATTCAAAAATGAGAGCAAGTGTCTGTGTCCCGAATACAAAGTGGGAGCTGGTTCCACAGAGAGGGGCCTGAAAAGTGATGGCTCTGCCTTCCATTGCACTTTAAAATCCCCTCGGAAGCCAGCAGTCTGAGAGCAAAGCACTCTGTTGGGATGATATGGCACTGTGAGATCTTGTAGACAAAATTGGTGGTGATTATTCAAGACCTTGTGTGTGAGGGCAAGTATTTGGATTTTTATTTGGGATTTAATTGGGAGCCAATGAAGAGAGAAGTCCATATGGGGGAAATCTACTCTGTCCTTCCAGTCCCTGACTGTGCTCTGGATGCAGCGTTTTGGAAAACAGTGTAAAGGCTTTTCAGGAAGCTTTTAGGACACTGTGAAAATACTGAATTTGAATAGTGGAGGCTAGAAGTAGTGAATATATCCTTCCTCTCTATCATTAGATGGAGAGAGTGTACAAAGGCCGGCATAGTGGGTCTGTGGCCACTCTTGCTTGCGCTTTTGCGTGTCTGTCAGCCAGCTGTGGAGAAGAGCAACGTTTTTACATGCAAAGAGCTGTAGTGAAAAGCAGTGTTCCAAACAAGGAAATGTGTCCACTCCTTGTGCTTTTCATGCAGTAATGTTTGAAGCTATTTCTGCTGTTGTCCCATTCCCGGTGAAATCCGCTGTGCCTCCAATCCCGATCCTCTTGCAAAGCAATGAGCATTTGTCAGACGCATGAGTCATTGGCGGTACTCAGACTGGATCCTGGACGACTACACGGGGCACGTGTGGGGTGGCTAAGAGAGCAATTGAAGGATGCCATGTTTACTGAATATGTGCCTAATTTTGTCAGGACATAGCTGGGTCCATTGCTTCTGCGTGCTCTATTTTCACAAGCAAAGGCCTGGCTCTTTCTCCTGGCACCTTCTCAGGTGATCTCCATGCCTTCTTCTCAAATCAACGTCAGGACTGCCGCAAAAAAGCTGACCGTTGTCGACAGGATTCGAACCTGTGCGGGGAGACCCCAATGGATTTCTAGTCCATCGCCTTGACCGCTCGGCCACAACAACCACATTGGGCTGTGCAACTACATACTTGAAACTACATATAGGGTGATCGTGGCTCAGGGGGTTAGGAATCGCATCTGTAACCGGAAGGTCGCCGGTGCGATCCCTGGGCTCTCTGTCCTGGTCGTTGTGTCCTTGGGCAAGACACTTTACCCTACTTGCCTACTGGTGTTGGCCAGAGGGGCCGATAGCGCGATATGGCAGCCTCGCTTCTGTCAGTCTGCCCCAGGGCAGCTGTGGCTACAACTGTAGCTGCCTCCACCAGTGTGTGAATGCGAGAGTGAATGAATAGTGGTATTGTAAAGCGCTTTGGGTGCCTTGAAAAGCGCTATATAAATCCAATCCATTATTATTATTATTATTGAAAGACATACGTCTTCCAAGTCCTACGCCACACATCTTTCAAGTAGGATGTGCACAACAACGGCCACGCTGGATTGTAAATGCGGTAGCTGCATGACTTTGGTGCGAAAGCTTGTGGTTTTGCAGTTCCGTGAGATTGGTGCAGCACAGCTGCGGTTGAAGCTAGCTGGCTGACATTAGCTTGCTTGTTTGCATGAACAGTAACACACACAGCTGATGATTTTGCCACCGCAAAGAGCTGATCAGTACATGGTTAGTAAAATGTTATCTTCATTCCAAACATTCAGCACAATATTTAAAGTGGGACTGGGTGTCTTTATGAAGAAGTAGCGTGTCCAATCCCAGTTTCATGTAAGAAGGTAGAGGTATGAAGTGATGAGAACTCAAAGCCTGTTTGAACAGTGTCTTTCCACAGCAAACGGTAGCAGCGAGGCCGATGAAGAATGCACCTGGCCTGACATTGTAAGCATTTGCAGAAAGAGCGGAGAACGTTTTTAGTGTAAAACAACACGCAGCCCACACGCTTGAACAGCCCTGCGAGTGGCAACTGCGATGGCCGGGAATCGAACCCGGGTCAACTGCTTGGAAGGCAGCTATGCTCGCCACTATACCACCATCGCTGTGAAAGACTGCAACATCACTGATTCATTGTCCGGCTTATACAGATTTTCAGGACAATTAACAAGGTGGGCATTGTGATTACTCGCTTGTCAGGTTCTAAACTGGTCAAAAGGTAGATCACTAAAAAGACTAGTGCTTTCATGCAACTGCACATTTAATCTCATCAGCAAAGCTTCTTTGCTACTCAAGTGTGGCCTCTCACGCATTTAAACTCTTGCGTGATTTTTAGCACCTTGAGAGTCGCAATGGTCACGCGAGTTCTTCAGGTCACAGCAGACAAGGTGAGAATAGGTGTGAATCTGTCTTGGGACGAATCTGGGACGAGGACGTCTTTGGCTCCTCTTTCAAGTTATTGGACTTTGGCAAAAAGGTTTTACGCTTAATTCAAAAATGAGAGCAAGTGTCTGTGTCCCGAATACAAAGTGGGAGCTGGTTCCACAGAGAGGGGCCTGAAAAGTGATGGCTCTGCCTTCCATTGCACTTTAAAATCCCCTCGGAAGCCAGCAGTCTGAGAGCAAAGCACTCTGTTGGGATGATATGGCACTGTGAGATCTTGTAGACAAAATTGGTGGTGATTATTCAAGACCTTGTGTGTGAGGGCAAGTATTTGGATTTTTATTTGGGATTTAATTGGGAGCCAATGAAGAGAGAAGTCCATATGGGGGAAATCTACTCTGTCCTTCCAGTCCCTGACTGTGCTCTGGATGCAGCGTTTTGGAAAACAGTGTAAAGGCTTTTCAGGAAGCTTTTAGGACACTGTGAAAATACTGAATTTGAATAGTGGAGGCTAGAAGTAGTGAATATATCCTTCCTCTCTATCATTAGATGGAGAGAGTGTACAAAGGCCGGCATAGTGGGTCTGTGGCCACTCTTGCTTGCGCTTTTGCGTGTCTGTCAGCCAGCTGTGGAGAAGAGCAACGTTTTTACATGCAAAGAGCTGTAGTGAAAAGCAGTGTTCCAAACAAGGAAATGTGTCCACTCCTTGTGCTTTTCATGCAGTAATGTTTGAAGCTATTTCTGCTGTTGTCCCATTCCCGGTGAAATCCGCTGTGCCTCCAATCCCGATCCTCTTGCAAAGCAATGAGCATTTGTCAGACGCATGAGTCATTGGCGGTACTCAGACTGGATCCTGGACGACTACACGGGGCACGTGTGGGGTGGCTAAGAGAGCAATTGAAGGATGCCATGTTTACTGAATATGTGCCTAATTTTGTCAGGACATAGCTGGGTCCATTGCTTCTGCGTGCTCTATTTTCACAAGCAAAGGCCTGGCTCTTTCTCCTGGCACCTTCTCAGGTGATCTCCATGCCTTCTTCTCAAATCAACGTCAGGACTGCCGCAAAAAAGCTGACCGTTGTCGACAGGATTCGAACCTGTGCGGGGAGACCCCAATGGATTTCTAGTCCATCGCCTTGACCGCTCGGCCACAACAACCACATTGGGCTGTGCAACTACATACTTGAAACTACATATAGGGTGATCGTGGCTCAGGGGGTTAGGAATCGCATCTGTAACCGGAAGGTCGCCGGTGCGATCCCTGGGCTCTCTGTCCTGGTCGTTGTGTCCTTGGGCAAGACACTTTACCCTACTTGCCTACTGGTGTTGGCCAGAGGGGCCGATAGCGCGATATGGCAGCCTCGCTTCTGTCAGTCTGCCCCAGGGCAGCTGTGGCTACAACTGTAGCTGCCTCCACCAGTGTGTGAATGCGAGAGTGAATGAATAGTGGTATTGTAAAGCGCTTTGGGTGCCTTGAAAAGCGCTATATAAATCCAATCCATTATTATTATTATTATTGAAAGACATACGTCTTCCAAGTCCTACGCCACACATCTTTCAAGTAGGATGTGCACAACAACGGCCACGCTGGATTGTAAATGCGGTAGCTGCATGACTTTGGTGCGAAAGCTTGTGGTTTTGCAGTTCCGTGAGATTGGTGCAGCACAGCTGCGGTTGAAGCTAGCTGGCTGACATTAGCTTGCTTGTTTGCATGAACAGTAACACACACAGCTGATGATTTTGCCACCGCAAAGAGCTGATCAGTACATGGTTAGTAAAATGTTATCTTCATTCCAAACATTCAGCACAATATTTAAAGTGGGACTGGGTGTCTTTATGAAGAAGTAGCGTGTCCAATCCCAGTTTCATGTAAGAAGGTAGAGGTATGAAGTGATGAGAACTCAAAGCCTGTTTGAACAGTGTCTTTCCACAGCAAACGGTAGCAGCGAGGCCGATGAAGAATGCACCTGGCCTGACATTGTAAGCATTTGCAGAAAGAGCGGAGAACGTTTTTAGTGTAAAACAACACGCAGCCCACACGCTTGAACAGCCCTGCGAGTGGCAACTGCGATGGCCGGGAATCGAACCCGGGTCAACTGCTTGGAAGGCAGCTATGCTCGCCACTATACCACCATCGCTGTGAAAGACTGCAACATCACTGATTCATTGTCCGGCTTATACAGATTTTCAGGACAATTAACAAGGTGGGCATTGTGATTACTCGCTTGTCAGGTTCTAAACTGGTCAAAAGGTAGATCACTAAAAAGACTAGTGCTTTCATGCAACTGCACATTTAATCTCATCAGCAAAGCTTCTTTGCTACTCAAGTGTGGCCTCTCACGCATTTAAACTCTTGCGTGATTTTTAGCACCTTGAGAGTCGCAATGGTCACGCGAGTTCTTCAGGTCACAGCAGACAAGGTGAGAATAGGTGTGAATCTGTCTTGGGACGAATCTGGGACGAGGACGTCTTTGGCTCCTCTTTCAAGTTATTGGACTTTGGCAAAAAGGTTTTACGCTTAATTCAAAAATGAGAGCAAGTGTCTGTGTCCCGAATACAAAGTGGGAGCTGGTTCCACAGAGAGGGGCCTGAAAAGTGATGGCTCTGCCTTCCATTGCACTTTAAAATCCCCTCGGAAGCCAGCAGTCTGAGAGCAAAGCACTCTGTTGGGATGATATGGCACTGTGAGATCTTGTAGACAAAATTGGTGGTGATTATTCAAGACCTTGTGTGTGAGGGCAAGTATTTGGATTTTTATTTGGGATTTAATTGGGAGCCAATGAAGAGAGAAGTCCATATGGGGGAAATCTACTCTGTCCTTCCAGGCCCTGACTGTGCTCTGGATGCAGCGTTTTGGAAAACAGTGTAAAGGCTTTTCAGGAAGCTTTTAGGACACTGTGAAAATACTGAATTTGAATAGTGGAGGCTAGAAGTAGTGAATGTATCCTTCCTCTCTATCATTAGATGGAGAGAGTGTACAAAGGCCGGCATAGTGGGTCTGTGGCCACTCTTGCTTGCGCTTTTGCGTGTCTGTCAGCCAGCTGTGGAGAAGAGCAACGTTTTTACATGCAAAGAGCTGTAGTGAAAAGCAGTGTTCCAAACAAGGAAATGTGTCCACTCCTTGTGCTTTTCATGCAGTAATGTTTGAAGCTATTTCTGCTGTTGTCCCATTCCCGGTGAAATCCGCTGTGCCTCCAATCCCGATCCTCTTGCAAAGCAATGAGCATTTGTCAGACGCATGAGTCATTGGCGGTACTCAGACTGGATCCTGGACGACTACACGGGGCACGTGTGGGGTGGCTAAGAGAGCAATTGAAGGATGCCATGTTTACTGAATATGTGCCTAATTTTGTCAGGACATAGCTGGGTCCATTGCTTCTGCGTGCTCTATTTTCACAAGCAAAGGCCTGGCTCTTTCTCCTGGCACCTTCTCAGGTGATCTCCATGCCTTCTTCTCAAATCAACGTCAGGACTGCCGCAAAAAAGCTGACCGTTGTCGACAGGATTCGAACCTGTGCGGGGAGACCCCAATGGATTTCTAGTCCATCGCCTTGACCGCTCGGCCACAACAACCACATTGGGCTGTGCAACTACATACTTGAAACTACATATAGGGTGATCGTGGCTCAGGGGGTTAGGAATCGCATCTGTAACCGGAAGGTCGCCGGTGCGATCCCTGGGCTCTCTGTCCTGGTCGTTGTGTCCTTGGGCAAGACACTTTACCCTACTTGCCTACTGGTGTTGGCCAGAGGGGCCGATAGCGCGATATGGCAGCCTCGCTTCTGTCAGTCTGCCCCAGGGCAGCTGTGGCTACAACTGTAGCTGCCTCCACCAGTGTGTGAATGCGAGAGTGAATGAATAGTGGTATTGTAAAGCGCTTTGGGTGCCTTGAAAAGCGCTATATAAATCCAATCCATTATTATTATTATTATTGAAAGACATACGTCTTCCAAGTCCTACGCCACACATCTTTCAAGTAGGATGTGCACAACAACGGCCACGCTGGATTGTAAATGCGGTAGCTGCATGACTTTGGTGCGAAAGCTTGTGGTTTTGCAGTTCCGTGAGATTGGTGCAGCACAGCTGCGGTTGAAGCTAGCTGGCTGACATTAGCTTGCTTGTTTGCATGAACAGTAACACACACAGCTGATGATTTTGCCACCGCAAAGAGCTGATCAGTACATGGTTAGTAAAATGTTATCTTCATTCCAAACATTCAGCACAATATTTAAAGTGGGACTGGGTGTCTTTATGAAGAAGTAGCGTGTCCAATCCCAGTTTCATGTAAGAAGGTAGAGGTATGAAGTGATGAGAACTCAAAGCCTGTTTGAACAGTGTCTTTCCACAGCAAACGGTAGCAGCGAGGCCGATGAAGAATGCACCTGGCCTGACATTGTAAGCATTTGCAGAAAGAGCGGAGAACGTTTTTAGTGTAAAACAACACGCAGCCCACACGCTTGAACAGCCCTGCGAGTGGCAACTGCGATGGCCGGGAATCGAACCCGGGTCAACTGCTTGGAAGGCAGCTATGCTCGCCACTATACCACCATCGCTGTGAAAGACTGCAACATCACTGATTCATTGTCCGGCTTATACAGATTTTCAGGACAATTAACAAGGTGGGCATTGTGATTACTCGCTTGTCAGGTTCTAAACTGGTCAAAAGGTAGATCACTAAAAAGACTAGTGCTTTCATGCAACTGCACATTTAATCTCATCAGCAAAGCTTCTTTGCTACTCAAGTGTGGCCTCTCACGCATTTAAACTCTTGCGTGATTTTTAGCACCTTGAGAGTCGCAATGGTCACGCGAGTTCTTCAGGTCACAGCAGACAAGGTGAGAATAGGTGTGAATCTGTCTTGGGACGAATCTGGGACGAGGACGTCTTTGGCTCCTCTTTCAAGTTATTGGACTTTGGCAAAAAGGTTTTACGCTTAATTCAAAAATGAGAGCAAGTGTCTGTGTCCCGAATACAAAGTGGGAGCTGGTTCCACAGAGAGGGGCCTGAAAAGTGATGGCTCTGCCTTCCATTGCACTTTAAAATCCCCTCGGAAGCCAGCAGTCTGAGAGCAAAGCACTCTGTTGGGATGATATGGCACTGTGAGATCTTGTAGACAAAATTGGTGGTGATTATTCAAGACCTTGTGTGTGAGGGCAAGTATTTGGATTTTTATTTGGGATTTAATTGGGAGCCAATGAAGAGAGAAGTCCATATGGGGGAAATCTACTCTGTCCTTCCAGTCCCTGACTGTGCTCTGGATGCAGCGTTTTGGAAAACAGTGTAAAGGCTTTTCAGGAAGCTTTTAGGACACTGTGAAAATACTGAATTTGAATAGTGGAGGCTAGAAGTAGTGAATATATCCTTCCTCTCTATCATTAGATGGAGAGAGTGTACAAAGGCCGGCATAGTGGGTCTGTGGCCACTCTTGCTTGCGCTTTTGCGTGTCTGTCAGCCAGCTGTGGAGAAGAGCAACGTTTTTACATGCAAAGAGCTGTAGTGAAAAGCAGTGTTCCAAACAAGGAAATGTGTCCACTCCTTGTGCTTTTCATGCAGTAATGTTTGAAGCTATTTCTGCTGTTGTCCCATTCCCGGTGAAATCCGCTGTGCCTCCAATCCCGATCCTCTTGCAAAGCAATGAGCATTTGTCAGACGCATGAGTCATTGGCGGTACTCAGACTGGATCCTGGACGACTACACGGGGCACGTGTGGGGTGGCTAAGAGAGCAATTGAAGGATGCCATGTTTACTGAATATGTGCCTAATTTTGTCAGGACATAGCTGGGTCCATTGCTTCTGCGTGCTCTATTTTCACAAGCAAAGGCCTGGCTCTTTCTCCTGGCACCTTCTCAGGTGATCTCCATGCCTTCTTCTCAAATCAACGTCAGGACTGCCGCAAAAAAGCTGACCGTTGTCGACAGGATTCGAACCTGTGCGGGGAGACCCCAATGGATTTCTAGTCCATCGCCTTGACCGCTCGGCCACAACAACCACATTGGGCTGTGCAACTACATACTTGAAACTACATATAGGGTGATCGTGGCTCAGGGGGTTAGGAATCGCATCTGTAACCGGAAGGTCGCCGGTGCGATCCCTGGGCTCTCTGTCCTGGTCGTTGTGTCCTTGGGCAAGACACTTTACCCTACTTGCCTACTGGTGTTGGCCAGAGGGGCCGATAGCGCGATATGGCAGCCTCGCTTCTGTCAGTCTGCCCCAGGGCAGCTGTGGCTACAACTGTAGCTGCCTCCACCAGTGTGTGAATGCGAGAGTGAATGAATAGTGGTATTGTAAAGCGCTTTGGGTGCCTTGAAAAGCGCTATATAAATCCAATCCATTATTATTATTATTATTGAAAGACATACGTCTTCCAAGTCCTACGCCACACATCTTTCAAGTAGGATGTGCACAACAACGGCCACGCTGGATTGTAAATGCGGTAGCTGCATGACTTTGGTGCGAAAGCTTGTGGTTTTGCAGTTCCGTGAGATTGGTGCAGCACAGCTGCGGTTGAAGCTAGCTGGCTGACATTAGCTTGCTTGTTTGCATGAACAGTAACACACACAGCTGATGATTTTGCCACCGCAAAGAGCTGATCAGTACATGGTTAGTAAAATGTTATCTTCATTCCAAACATTCAGCACAATATTTAAAGTGGGACTGGGTGTCTTTATGAAGAAGTAGCGTGTCCAATCCCAGTTTCATGTAAGAAGGTAGAGGTATGAAGTGATGAGAACTCAAAGCCTGTTTGAACAGTGTCTTTCCACAGCAAACGGTAGCAGCGAGGCCGATGAAGAATGCACCTGGCCTGACATTGTAAGCATTTGCAGAAAGAGCGGAGAACGTTTTTAGTGTAAAACAACACGCAGCCCACACGCTTGAACAGCCCTGCGAGTGGCAACTGCGATGGCCGGGAATCGAACCCGGGTCAACTGCTTGGAAGGCAGCTATGCTCGCCACTATACCACCATCGCTGTGAAAGACTGCAACATCACTGATTCATTGTCCGGCTTATACAGATTTTCAGGACAATTAACAAGGTGGGCATTGTGATTACTCGCTTGTCAGGTTCTAAACTGGTCAAAAGGTAGATCACTAAAAAGACTAGTGCTTTCATGCAACTGCACATTTAATCTCATCAGCAAAGCTTCTTTGCTACTCAAGTGTGGCCTCTCACGCATTTAAACTCTTGCGTGATTTTTAGCACCTTGAGAGTCGCAATGGTCACGCGAGTTCTTCAGGTCACAGCAGACAAGGTGAGAATAGGTGTGAATCTGTCTTGGGACGAATCTGGGACGAGGACGTCTTTGGCTCCTCTTTCAAGTTATTGGACTTTGGCAAAAAGGTTTTACGCTTAATTCAAAAATGAGAGCAAGTGTCTGTGTCCCGAATACAAAGTGGGAGCTGGTTCCACAGAGAGGGGCCTGAAAAGTGATGGCTCTGCCTTCCATTGCACTTTAAAATCCCCTCGGAAGCCAGCAGTCTGAGAGCAAAGCACTCTGTTGGGATGATATGGCACTGTGAGATCTTGTAGACAAAATTGGTGGTGATTATTCAAGACCTTGTGTGTGAGGGCAAGTATTTGGATTTTTATTTGGGATTTAATTGGGAGCCAATGAAGAGAGAAGTCCATATGGGGGAAATCTACTCTGTCCTTCCAGTCCCTGACTGTGCTCTGGATGCAGCGTTTTGGAAAACAGTGTAAAGGCTTTTCAGGAAGCTTTTAGGACACTGTGAAAATACTGAATTTGAATAGTGGAGGCTAGAAGTAGTGAATATATCCTTCCTCTCTATCATTAGATGGAGAGAGTGTACAAAGGCCGGCATAGTGGGTCTGTGGCCACTCTTGCTTGCGCTTTTGCGTGTCTGTCAGCCAGCTGTGGAGAAGAGCAACGTTTTTACATGCAAAGAGCTGTAGTGAAAAGCAGTGTTCCAAACAAGGAAATGTGTCCACTCCTTGTGCTTTTCATGCAGTAATGTTTGAAGCTATTTCTGCTGTTGTCCCATTCCCGGTGAAATCCGCTGTGCCTCCAATCCCGATCCTCTTGCAAAGCAATGAGCATTTGTCAGACGCATGAGTCATTGGCGGTACTCAGACTGGATCCTGGACGACTACACGGGGCACGTGTGGGGTGGCTAAGAGAGCAATTGAAGGATGCCATGTTTACTGAATATGTGCCTAATTTTGTCAGGACATAGCTGGGTCCATTGCTTCTGCGTGCTCTATTTTCACAAGCAAAGGCCTGGCTCTTTCTCCTGGCACCTTCTCAGGTGATCTCCATGCCTTCTTCTCAAATCAACGTCAGGACTGCCGCAAAAAAGCTGACCGTTGTCGACAGGATTCGAACCTGTGCGGGGAGACCCCAATGGATTTCTAGTCCATCGCCTTGACCGCTCGGCCACAACAACCACATTGGGCTGTGCAACTACATACTTGAAACTACATATAGGGTGATCGTGGCTCAGGGGGTTAGGAATCGCATCTGTAACCGGAAGGTCGCCGGTGCGATCCCTGGGCTCTCTGTCCTGGTCGTTGTGTCCTTGGGCAAGACACTTTACCCTACTTGCCTACTGGTGTTGGCCAGAGGGGCCGATAGCGCGATATGGCAGCCTCGCTTCTGTCAGTCTGCCCCAGGGCAGCTGTGGCTACAACTGTAGCTGCCTCCACCAGTGTGTGAATGCGAGAGTGAATGAATAGTGGTATTGTAAAGCGCTTTGGGTGCCTTGAAAAGCGCTATATAAATCCAATCCATTATTATTATTATTATTGAAAGACATACGTCTTCCAAGTCCTACGCCACACATCTTTCAAGTAGGATGTGCACAACAACGGCCACGCTGGATTGTAAATGCGGTAGCTGCATGACTTTGGTGCGAAAGCTTGTGGTTTTGCAGTTCCGTGAGATTGGTGCAGCACAGCTGCGGTTGAAGCTAGCTGGCTGACATTAGCTTGCTTGTTTGCATGAACAGTAACACACACAGCTGATGATTTTGCCACCGCAAAGAGCTGATCAGTACATGGTTAGTAAAATGTTATCTTCATTCCAAACATTCAGCACAATATTTAAAGTGGGACTGGGTGTCTTTATGAAGAAGTAGCGTGTCCAATCCCAGTTTCATGTAAGAAGGTAGAGGTATGAAGTGATGAGAACTCAAAGCCTGTTTGAACAGTGTCTTTCCACAGCAAACGGTAGCAGCGAGGCCGATGAAGAATGCACCTGGCCTGACATTGTAAGCATTTGCAGAAAGAGCGGAGAACGTTTTTAGTGTAAAACAACACGCAGCCCACACGCTTGAACAGCCCTGCGAGTGGCAACTGCGATGGCCGGGAATCGAACCCGGGTCAACTGCTTGGAAGGCAGCTATGCTCGCCACTATACCACCATCGCTGTGAAAGACTGCAACATCACTGATTCATTGTCCGGCTTATACAGATTTTCAGGACAATTAACAAGGTGGGCATTGTGATTACTCGCTTGTCAGGTTCTAAACTGGTCAAAAGGTAGATCACTAAAAAGACTAGTGCTTTCATGCAACTGCACATTTAATCTCATCAGCAAAGCTTCTTTGCTACTCAAGTGTGGCCTCTCACGCATTTAAACTCTTGCGTGATTTTTAGCACCTTGAGAGTCGCAATGGTCACGCGAGTTCTTCAGGTCACAGCAGACAAGGTGAGAATAGGTGTGAATCTGTCTTGGGACGAATCTGGGACGAGGACGTCTTTGGCTCCTCTTTCAAGTTATTGGACTTTGGCAAAAAGGTTTTACGCTTAATTCAAAAATGAGAGCAAGTGTCTGTGTCCCGAATACAAAGTGGGAGCTGGTTCCACAGAGAGGGGCCTGAAAAGTGATGGCTCTGCCTTCCATTGCACTTTAAAATCCCCTCGGAAGCCAGCAGTCTGAGAGCAAAGCACTCTGTTGGGATGATATGGCACTGTGAGATCTTGTAGACAAAATTGGTGGTGATTATTCAAGACCTTGTGTGTGAGGGCAAGTATTTGGATTTTTATTTGGGATTTAATTGGGAGCCAATGAAGAGAGAAGTCCATATGGGGGAAATCTACTCTGTCCTTCCAGTCCCTGACTGTGCTCTGGATGCAGCGTTTTGGAAAACAGTGTAAAGGCTTTTCAGGAAGCTTTTAGGACACTGTGAAAATACTGAATTTGAATAGTGGAGGCTAGAAGTAGTGAATGTATCCTTCCTCTCTATCATTAGATGGAGAGAGTGTACAAAGGCCGGCATAGTGGGTCTGTGGCCACTCTTGCTTGCGCTTTTGCGTGTCTGTCAGCCAGCTGTGGAGAAGAGCAACGTTTTTACATGCAAAGAGCTGTAGTGAAAAGCAGTGTTCCAAACAAGGAAATGTGTCCACTCCTTGTGCTTTTCATGCAGTAATGTTTGAAGCCATTTCTGCTGTTGTCCCATTCCCGGTGAAATCCGCTGTGCCTCCAATCCCGATCCTCTTGCAAAGCAATGAGCATTTGTCAGACGCATGAGTCATTGGCGGTACTCAGACTGGATCCTGGACGACTACACGGGGCACGTGTGGGGTGGCTAAGAGAGCAATTGAAGGATGCCATGTTTACTGAATATGTGCCTAATTTTGTCAGGACATAGCTGGGTCCATTGCTTCTGCGTGCTCTATTTTCACAAGCAAAGGCCTGGCTCTTTCTCCTGGCACCTTCTCAGGTGATCTCCATGCCTTCTTCTCAAATCAACGTCAGGACTGCCGCAAAAAAGCTGACCGTTGTCGACAGGATTCGAACCTGTGCGGGGAGACCCCAATGGATTTCTAGTCCATCGCCTTGACCGCTCGGCCACAACAACCACATTGGGCTGTGCAACTACATACTTGAAACTACATATAGGGTGATCGTGGCTCAGGGGGTTAGGAATCGCATCTGTAACCGGAAGGTCGCCGGTGCGATCCCTGGGCTCTCTGTCCTGGTCGTTGTGTCCTTGGGCAAGACACTTTACCCTACTTGCCTACTGGTGTTGGCCAGAGGGGCCGATAGCGCGATATGGCAGCCTCGCTTCTGTCAGTCTGCCCCAGGGCAGCTGTGGCTACAACTGTAGCTGCCTCCACCAGTGTGTGAATGCGAGAGTGAATGAATAGTGGTATTGTAAAGCGCTTTGGGTGCCTTGAAAAGCGCTATATAAATCCAATCCATTATTATTATTATTATTGAAAGACATACGTCTTCCAAGTCCTACGCCACACATCTTTCAAGTAGGATGTGCACAACAACGGCCACGCTGGATTGTAAATGCGGTAGCTGCATGACTTTGGTGCGAAAGCTTGTGGTTTTGCAGTTCCGTGAGATTGGTGCAGCACAGCTGCGGTTGAAGCTAGCTGGCTGACATTAGCTTGCTTGTTTGCATGAACAGTAACACACACAGCTGATGATTTTGCCACCGCAAAGAGCTGATCAGTACATGGTTAGTAAAATGTTATCTTCATTCCAAACATTCAGCACAATATTTAAAGTGGGACTGGGTGTCTTTATGAAGAAGTAGCGTGTCCAATCCCAGTTTCATGTAAGAAGGTAGAGGTATGAAGTGATGAGAACTCAAAGCCTGTTTGAACAGTGTCTTTCCACAGCAAACGGTAGCAGCGAGGCCGATGAAGAATGCACCTGGCCTGACATTGTAAGCATTTGCAGAAAGAGCGGAGAACGTTTTTAGTGTAAAACAACACGCAGCCCACACGCTTGAACAGCCCTGCGAGTGGCAACTGCGATGGCCGGGAATCGAACCCGGGTCAACTGCTTGGAAGGCAGCTATGCTCGCCACTATACCACCATCGCTGTGAAAGACTGCAACATCACTGATTCATTGTCCGGCTTATACAGATTTTCAGGACAATTAACAAGGTGGGCATTGTGATTACTCGCTTGTCAGGTTCTAAACTGGTCAAAAGGTAGATCACTAAAAAGACTAGTGCTTTCATGCAACTGCACATTTAATCTCATCAGCAAAGCTTCTTTGCTACTCAAGTGTGGCCTCTCACGCATTTAAACTCTTGCGTGATTTTTAGCACCTTGAGAGTCGCAATGGTCACGCGAGTTCTTCAGGTCACAGCAGACAAGGTGAGAATAGGTGTGAATCTGTCTTGGGACGAATCTGGGACGAGGACGTCTTTGGCTCCTCTTTCAAGTTATTGGACTTTGGCAAAAAGGTTTTACGCTTAATTCAAAAATGAGAGCAAGTGTCTGTGTCCCGAATACAAAGTGGGAGCTGGTTCCACAGAGAGGGGCCTGAAAAGTGATGGCTCTGCCTTCCATTGCACTTTAAAATCCCCTCGGAAGCCAGCAGTCTGAGAGCAAAGCACTCTGTTGGGATGATATGGCACTGTGAGATCTTGTAGACAAAATTGGTGGTGATTATTCAAGACCTTGTGTGTGAGGGCAAGTATTTGGATTTTTATTTGGGATTTAATTGGGAGCCAATGAAGAGAGAAGTCCATATGGGGGAAATCTACTCTGTCCTTCCAGTCCCTGACTGTGCTCTGGATGCAGCGTTTTGGAAAACAGTGTAAAGGCTTTTCAGGAAGCTTTTAGGACACTGTGAAAATACTGAATTTGAATAGTGGAGGCTAGAAGTAGTGAATGTATCCTTCCTCTCTATCATTAGATGGAGAGAGTGTACAAAGGCCGGCATAGTGGGTCTGTGGCCACTCTTGCTTGCGCTTTTGCGTGTCTGTCAGCCAGCTGTGGAGAAGAGCAACGTTTTTACATGCAAAGAGCTGTAGTGAAAAGCAGTGTTCCAAACAAGGAAATGTGTCCACTCCTTGTGCTTTTCATGCAGTAATGTTTGAAGCTATTTCTGCTGTTGTCCCATTCCCGGTGAAATCCGCTGTGCCTCCAATCCCGATCCTCTTGCAAAGCAATGAGCATTTGTCAGACGCATGAGTCATTGGCGGTACTCAGACTGGATCCTGGACGACTACACGGGGCACGTGTGGGGTGGCTAAGAGAGCAATTGAAGGATGCCATGTTTACTGAATATGTGCCTAATTTTGTCAGGACATAGCTGGGTCCATTGCTTCTGCGTGCTCTATTTTCACAAGCAAAGGCCTGGCTCTTTCTCCTGGCACCTTCTCAGGTGATCTCCATGCCTTCTTCTCAAATCAACGTCAGGACTGCCGCAAAAAAGCTGACCGTTGTCGACAGGATTCGAACCTGTGCGGGGAGTCCCCAATGGATTTCGAGTCCATCGCCTTGACCTCTCGGCCACAACAACCACATTGGGCTGTGGAACTACATACTTGAAAGACATACGTCTTCCAAGTCCTACGCCACACATCTTTCAAGTAGGATGTGCACAACAACTGCCACGCTGGATTGTAAATGCGGTAGCTGCATGACTTTGGTGCGAAAGCTTGTGGTTTTGCAGTTCCGTGAGATTGGTGCAGCACAGCTGCGGTTGAAGCTAGCTGGCTGACATTAGCTTGCTTGTTTGCATGAACAGTAACACACACAGCTGATGATTTTGCCACCGCAAAGAGCTGATCAGTACATGGTTAGTAAAATGTTATCTTCATTCCAAACATTCAGCACAATATTTAAAGTGGGACTGGGTGTCTTTATGAAGAAGTAGCGTGTCCAATCCCAGTTTCATGTAAGAAGGTAGAGGTATGAAGTGATGAGAACTCAAAGCCTGTTTGAACAGTGTCTTTCCACAGCAAACGGTAGCAGCGAGGCCGATGAAGAATGCACCTGGCCTGACATTGTAAGCATTTGCAGAAAGAGCGGAGAACGTTTTTAGTGTAAAACAACACGCAGCCTACACGCTTGAACAGCCCTGCGAGTGGCAACTGCGATGGCCGGGAATCGAACCCGGGTCAACTGCTTGGAAGGCAGCTATGCGCGCCACTATACCACCATCGCTGTGAAAGACTGCAACATCACTGATTCATTGTCCGGCTTATACAGATTTTCAGGACAATTAACAAGGTGGGCATTGTGATTACTCGCTTGTCAGGTTCTAAACTGGTCAAAAGGTAGATCACTAAAAAGACTAGTGCTTTCATGCAACTGCACATTTAATCTCATCAGCAAAGCTTCTTTGCTACTCAAGTGTGGCCTCTCACGCATTTAAACTCTTGCGTGATTTTTAGCACCTTGAGAGTCGCAATGGTCACGCGAGTTCTTCAGGTCACAGCAGACAAGGTGAGAATAGGTGTGAATCTGTCTTGGGACGAATCTGGGACGAGGACGTCTTTGGCTCCTCTTTCAAGTTATTGGACTTTGGCAAAAAGGTTTTACGCTTAATTCAAAAATGAGAGCAAGTGTCTGTGTCCCGAATACAAAGTGGGAGCTGGTTCCACAGAGAGGGGCCTGAAAAGTGATGGCTCTGCCTTCCATTGCACTTTAAAATCCCCTCGGAAGCCAGCAGTCTGAGAGCAAAGCACTCTGTTGGGATGATATGGCACTGTGAGATCTTGTAGACAAAATTGGTGGTGATTATTCAAGACCTTGTGTGTGAGGGCAAGTATTTGGATTTTTATTTGGGATTTAATTGGGAGCCAATGAAGAGAGAAGTCCATATGGGGGAAATCTACTCTGTCCTTCCAGTCCCTGACTGTGCTCTGGATGCAGCGTTTTGGAAAACAGTGTAAAGGCTTTTCAGGAAGCTTTTAGGACACTGTGAAAATACTGAATTTGAATAGTGGAGGCTAGAAGTAGTGAATATATCCTTCCTCTCTATCATTAGATGGAGAGAGTGTACAAAGGCCGGCATAGTGGGTCTGTGGCCACTCTTGCTTGCGCTTTTGCGTGTCTGTCAGCCAGCTGTGGAGAAGAGCAACGTTTTTACATGCAAAGAGCTGTAGTGAAAAGCAGTGTTCCAAACAAGGAAATGTGTCCACTCCTTGTGCTTTTCATGCAGTAATGTTTGAAGCTATTTCTGCTGTTGTCCCATTCCCGGTGAAATCCGCTGTGCCTCCAATCCCGATCCTCTTGCAAAGCAATGAGCATTTGTCAGACGCATGAGTCATTGGCGGTACTCAGACTGGATCCTGGACGACTACACGGGGCACGTGTGGGGTGGCTAAGAGAGCAATTGAAGGATGCCATGTTTACTGAATATGTGCCTAATTTTGTCAGGACATAGCTGGGTCCATTGCTTCTGCGTGCTCTATTTTCACAAGCAAAGGCCTGGCTCTTTCTCCTGGCACCTTCTCAGGTGATCTCCATGCCTTCTTCTCAAATCAACGTCAGGACTGCCGCAAAAAAGGTGACCGTTGTCGACAGGATTCGAACCTGTGCGGGGAGACCCCAATGGATTTCTAGTCCATCGCCTTGACCGCTCGGCCACAACAACCACATTGGGCTGTGGAACTACATACTTGAAAGACATACGTCTTCCAAGTCCTACGCCACACATCTTTCAAGTAGGATGTGCACAACAACGGTCACGCTGGATTGTAAATGCGGTAGCTGCATGACTTTGGTGCGAAAGCTTGTGGTTTTGCAGTTCCGTGAGATTGGTGCAGCACAGCTGCGGTTGAAGCTAACTGGCTGACATTAGCTTGCTTGTTTGCATGAACAGTAACACACAGCTGATGATTTTGCCACCGCAAAGAGCTGATCAGTACATGGTTAGTAAAATGTTATCTTCATTCCAAACATTGAGCACAATATTTAAAGTGGGACTGGGTGTCTTTATGAAGAAGTAGCGTGTCCAATCCCAGTTTCATGTAAGAAGGTATAGTGTCATGGTTCGGATTTTGAGGAAGAGACTACGACTGGGATATAGTTTGGGTCAGCACAGATCATTTATTAAAACACACATTACAGTGTGGGAAGAGCCGGACTTCTTCTTCGTTTGCACAAAGACAGAAAGCTTTATAGTCATTATGACGTCACACAGTTAGACCTTACTGGCAATGATAACAGTTCCTCGCACTCAAAAAGTTCTCCTTACAGTGGGGCAAAAAAGTATTTAGTCAGCCACCGATTGTGCAAGTTCCCCCACCTAAAATGATGACAGAGGTCAGTAATTTGCACCAGAGGTACACTTCAACTGTGAGAGACAGAATGTGAAAAAAAAAAATCCATGAATCCACATGGTAGGATTTGTAAAGAATTTATTCATAAATCAGGGTGGAAAATAAGTATTTGGTCAATAACAAAAATACAACTCAATACTTTGTAACATAACCTTTGTTGGCAATAACAGAGGTCAAACGTTTACTATAGGTCTTTACCAGGTTTGCACACACAGTAGCTGGTATTTTGGCCCATTCCTCCATGCAGATCTTCTCGAGAGCAGTGATGTTTTGGGGCTGTCGCCGAGCAACACGGACTTTCAACTCCCGCCACAGATTTTCTATGGGGTTGAGGTCTGGAGACTGGCTAGGCCACTCCAGGACTTTCAAATGCTTCTTACGGAGCCACTCCTTTGTTGCCCGGGCGGTGTGTTTTGGATCATTGTCATGTTGGAAGACCCAGCCTCGTTTCATCTTCAAAGTTCTCACTGATGGAAGGAGGTTTTGGCTCAAAATCTCACGATACACGGCCCCATTCATTCTGTCCTTAACACGGATCAGTCGTCCTGTCCCCTTGGCAGAAAAACAGCCCCATAGCATGATGTTTCCACCCCCATGCTTCACAGTAGGTATGGTGTTCTTGGGATGCAACTCAGTATTCTTCTTCCTCCAAACACGACGAGTTGAGTTTATACCAAAAAGTTCTACTTTGGTTTCATCTGACCACATGACATTCTCCCAATCCTCTGCTGTATCATCCATGTGCTCTCTGGCAAACTTCAGACGGGCCTGGACATGCACTGGCTTCAGCAGCGGAACACGTCTGGCACTGCGGGATTTGATTCCCTGCCGTTGTAGTGTGTTACTGATGGTGACCTTTGTTACTTTGGTCCCAGCTCTCTGCAGGTCATTCACCAGGTCCCCCCGTGTGGTTCTGGGATCTTTGCTCACCGTTCTCATGATCATTCTTGTATTTTGCTCGTTTGTGTTGTTGTGTTTGCACATCTCTGTTGCTTGTGGGGCTCGCACACAAGAATTTCACTCGCATGTGCTGTGCCAGTGTGCCTGCACATGTGATGTGACAATAAAAAGTGATTTGATTTGATTTGATTTGATTTGACCCCACGGGATGAGATCTTGCGTGGAGCCCCAGATCGAGGGAGATTATCAGTGGTCTTGTATATCTTCCATTTTCTGATGATTGCTCCCACAGTTGATTTTTTCACACCAAGCTGCTTGCCTATTGTAGATTCACTCTTCCCAGTCTGGTGCAGGTCTACAATACTTTTTCTGGTGTCCTTCGAAAGCTCTTTGGTCTTGGCCATGGCGGCGTTTGGAGTCTGACTGTTTGAGGCTGTGGACAGGTGTCTTTTATACAGATGATGAGTTCAAACAGGTGCCATTCATACAGGTAACGAGTGGGGGACAGAAAAGCTTCTTACAGAAGACGTTACAGGTCTGTGAGAGCCAGAGATTTTCCTTGTTTGAGGTGAACAAATACTTATTTTCCACCCTGATTTACGAATAAATTCTTTACAAATCCTACCATGTGGATTCATGGATTATTTTTTCACATTCTGTCTCTCACAGTTGAAGTGTACCTCTGGTGCAAATTACTGACCTCTGTCATCATTTTAAGTGGGGGAACTTGCACAATCGGTGGCTGACTAAATACTTTTTTGCCCCACTGTATATGGACATCATATGCTACTTTAGAGAAAAACAAGTGTGTAATACATTGTGCATTTTGTGATAGTGTAGCTCTCAGAGAGACTGTCCTAAGACGACCTTTCTGTTCTTATTAAGTGTGTATGTGAACGTGCGTGTTTTACATAACTCTGTATGTGCATGTTTGTGTAAGCCTGCAAGTGACTGCAGGAGGCCCAACTGGACCCTCTAGCTCGAAAGGTGCTTTCGCCACATGATAGAGTATTACATCTAGAATGGGTTTTATCCTACGTGCTCTGAAATAAACAATAAATGATACATGATAAACTGAAGATAAGTAATACAGACTAATGAAGTAATGATGAAATAATGACAGTGCCTGTAAATGATAACCAAGTAACAGTAAAACAACAGGTTTTCCTCGACAATAGGTATGAAGTGATGAGAACTCAAAGCCTGTGTGAACAGTGTCTTTCCACAGCAAACGGTAGCAGCGAGGCCGATGAAGAATGTAACTGGCCTGACATTGTAAGCATTTGCAGAAAGAGCGGAGAACGTTTTTAGTGTAAAACAACACGCAGCCCACATGCTTGAACAGCACCGCTAGTGGCAACTGCGATGGCCGGGAATCGAACCCGGGTCAACTGCTTGGAAGGCAGCTATGCTCGCCACTATACCACCATCGCTGTGAAAGACTGCAACATCACTGATTCATTGTCCGGCTTATACAGATTTTCAGGACAATTAACAAGGTGGGCATTGTGATTACTCGCTTGTCAGGTTCTAAACTGGTCAAAAGGTAGATCACTAAAAAGACTAGTGCTTTCATGCAACTGCACATTTAATCTCATCAGCAAAGCTTCTTTGCTACTCAAGTGTGGCCTCTCACGCATTTAAACTCTTGCGTGATTTTTAGCACCTTGAGAGTCGCAATGGTCACGATAGTTCTTCAGGTCACAGCAGACAAGGTGAGAATAGGTGTGAATCTGTCTTGGGACGAATCTGGGACGAGGACGTCTTTGGCTCCTCTTTCAAGTTATTGGACTTTGGCAAAAAGGTTTTACGCTTAATTCAAAAATGAGAGCAAGTGTCTGTGTCCCGAATACAAAGTGGGAGCTGGTTCCACAGAGAGGGGCCTGAAAAGTGATGGCTCTGCCTTCCATTGCACTTTAAAATCCCCTCGGAAGCCAGCAGTCTGAGAGCAAAGCACTCTGTTGGGATGATATGGCACTGTGAGATCTTGTAGACAAAATTGGTGGTGATTATTCAAGACCTTGTGTGTGAGGGCAAGTATTTGGATTTTTATTTGGGATTTAATTGGGAGCCAATGAAGAGAGAAGTCCATATGGGGGAAATCTATTCTCTCCTTCCAGTCCCTGACTGTGCTCTGGATGCAGCGTTTTGGAAAACAGTGTAAAGGCTTTTCAGGAAGCTTTTAGGACACTGTGAAAATACTGAATTTGAATAGTGGAGGCTAGAAGTAGTGAATGTATCCTTCCTCTCTATCATTAGATGTAGAGAGTGTACAAAGGCCGGCATAGTGGGTCTGTGGCCACTCTTGCTTGTGCTTTTGCGTGTCTGTCAGCCAGCTGTGGAGAAGAGCAAAGTTTTTACATGCAAAGAGCTGTAGTGAAAAGCAGTGTTCCAAACAATGAAATGTGTCCACTCCTTGTGCTTTTCATGCAGTAATGTTTGAAGCTATTTCTGCTGTTGTCCCATTCCCGGTGAAATCCGCTGTGCCTCCAATCCCGATCCTCTTGCAAAGCAATCAGCATTTGTCAGACGCATCAGTCATTGGCGGTACTCAGACTGGATCCTGGACGACTACACGGGGGAACGTATGGGGTGGCTAAGAGAGCAATTGAAGGATGCCATGTTTACTGAATATGTGCCTAATTTTGTCAGGACATAGCTGGGTCCATTGCTTCTGCGTGCTCTATTTTCACAAGCAAAGGCCTGGCTGTTCCTCCTGGCACCTTCTCAGGTGATCTCCATGCCTTCTTCTCAAATCAACGTCTGGACTGCCGCAAAACAGCTGACCGTTGTCGACAGGATTCGAACCTGTGCGGGGAGTCCCCAATGGATTTCGAGTCCATCGCCTTGACCTCTCGGCCACAACAACCACATTGGGCTGTGGAACTACATACTTGAAAGACATACGTCTTCCAAGTCCTACGCCACACATCTTTCAAGTAGGATGTGCACAACAACGGTCACGCTGGATTGTAAATGCGGTAGCTGCATGACTTTGGTGCGAAAGCTTGTGGTTTTGCAGTTCCGTGAGATTGGTGCAGCACAGCTGCAGTTGAAGCTAACTGGCTGACATTAGCTTGCTTGTTTGCATGAACAGTAACACACACAGCTGATGATTTTGCCACCGCAAAGAGCTGATCAGTACATGGTTAGTAAAATGTTATCTTCTTTCCAAACATTGAGCACAATATTTAAAGTGGGACTGGGTGTCTTTATGAAGAAGTAGCGTGTCCAATCCCAGTTTCATGTAAGAAGGTATAGGTATGAAGTGATGAGAACTCAAAGCCTGTGTGAACAGTGTCTTTCCACAGCAAACGGTAGCAGCGAGGCCGATGAAGAATGCACCTGGCCTGACATTGTAAGCATTTGCAGAAAGAGCGGAGAACGTGTTTAGTGTAAAACAGTACGCAGCCCACATGCTTGAACAGCACCGCGAGTGGCAACTGCGATGGCCGGGAATCAAACCCGGGTCAACTGCTTGGAATGCAGCTATGTTTGCCGCTATACCACCATCGCTGTGAAAGACTACAACATCACTGATTCATTGTCTGGCTTATACAGATTTTCAGGACAATTAACAAGGTGGGCATTGTGATTACACACTTGTGAGGTTTTAAAAGAAGTTGAATTTAGATAATAAAAATAACAAAAACACTTTTTACAGTAGCTTCACTCGTGCTGTCCTTTTCTAATGTTGATCTGCCGGTGTTCCTTCAGGTAATCTGGATCTTTAAAAGTCTTATCACATATATCACAATCAATCCTCCTATTTATTTACGAAAGTGAATAGGAAAACTGTATGTTTGTATGTATGTGTTTCCAGCATGTTGCAGATCTGAAAGAATATAACCTCCGTCACCACTATGTGAGTCTTCATGCCGACAAATATGACAACTTTCAAGGACAGTGAAGTAGAGAGAAGGTGAATGAACCGTTGGTGGGTCTGAAGAAACAGCCGTCTGTATTTACTCACAGCCTAGACATCAGTGACAATGCAGTGAAAGCTAGCTACCTCATCGCTAATGAAATTGCACTAGCATCAAAACCATTTATTGAGGGTGAATTTTTAAAAACGTATAATGAAGGCATCGGAGATAGTGTACCCTGAAAAGCGCCAGGCCTTTGTAAATATCAGCCTGACAAGAAACACAGTTGCCAACAGGATTTCTGATCTTTCAGAGGATTTGGACAGCCAGTTGAAGCAAAAAGTAAAGTTATTTATTGCGTTTTCAGTTGCAATTGATGAAGGCATGGACATTACAGATGTTCCGCAACTGGCAATTTTCATCCGCGGAGTTGATGACACATTGACCGTTACAGAGGAGTTCGTGGAGTTGGTGCCGATTACAGATACAACGACCGCAGCTGCTATTTTCACCACACTTGTCGGCGCACTGGACAGGGTTGGAGTGGAGTAGTCCCACGGTGTCAGCCTGGCTACAGCTGGTGCGCCCTCAATGATTGGGAAAAAAGCAGGCGCCGTAACCAAGTTCAGAGATAAAGCGCAATCTGCAAATGGAGTATTTGATTTTTGGGCTTTTCACTGTATTTTGCACGAGGAAGCTTTGTGTTGCAAGTCATTAAAAATGGATAATGTCATGAAGGTGGTCATCCAAATTGTTAATCCCATCTGTTCCAGAAGCCTCAATCACCGTCAGTTTGTCAGCCTTCTCAGAGAAAAAGACCACATCTATGGCCTGCAATACCACACTGAGGTAAAATGGATGAGCTGAGGTGCTATGCTGAGGCATTTCTTTGATTTACAAGAAAAAAATTGAACAGTTCATGGAAGAAAAGGGCAAACCAGTGTTAGAATTTCATTCCGCAGAATGGATGCAGAACTTGCATTTATGGTGGATGTTACAGAGCACCTGAATAACATGAACAAACAGCTTCAAGGATGCAATAAAGTTATCGCGCAGTATTATGACAGCATACGTTCTTTCAAGTTGAAGCTGTCATTGTGGGAGACGCAGCTCACTGGTGGTGATCATAGCTGGACTGGCCATCGGGCATACTGGGCATTTGCCCGGTGGGCCGATGAGTTTTTTTTCTTTTTTTTTTCTCGTAACGGTATAAACACTGAAAGGTGGTGGATTGGCCAGATGCTGGGAGATGTGTAAAAATAACTCAATTGTTGTTTGGTGGTGGCTATTGCGGAGCTTCCACAGATTCAGTAATGTTAGCAAGTGGTGGAGGCCAGCAGGTGGATGATGGAAAGGTGAGGCAGGAAGAGCAGAGACTTGAGGTGGCCGTCGGTCCGAGTGTCAGGTGAACTGAACTTCAAGTGAGAACTTATGACCTGCAGTCTGTCTGGGTCAGATATAAACCAAGTTTAGGTGGAGTTTATTTTCGTTATGCTGACTTTTTACAGTCAGTTACAATAACTCTGCGTACTAGCTAGCATGACGGAGTTTATATACTGCTGGGCGGGTGCTATGATGTTACTGATGTTTAACTTTATTTTATTTATGAGGTAAGTTATTAGAGTTTCCAACCGTCCCGTAAAAAACCGAATCGTCTCGTATTCAGAGAAAATATTCCGCGTTTCGTATTGACCTAAGGAGCACAGTTTGTCCCGGACTTCAGCTAGAATGGAAAAAGACACAAAGCTGGAGTTTTTCTGCGTCTTTACGCTGTCAGCTGTCTCTTCTTCTCTCATCCTCTCCCCCTCCCTCTCCTTTTGCTACCACAATCATGAAACTGATCAATGATCAGATGATCGGCTTTTCTGATGCAAGTCCTGTCTCTCTTGCTTGTTTATTGTCCACTTTGCACCAGAACAAGGAACCCAGAGGAGGTCGCGCTAAACAACAGCAGCACGTTTAAACTTGATCAGCTGTTGTTAGAATTTATGTAATATTAATTTCTACTATCAGCTGATGTTTTCTGGAGCCACAGCTGTAAAGCTGCTGGTCATGATATCGGTTTGGATATGTGGTGAGAGGGAAACATGAAGATGAAACCAGGAGATGTCCTTACTGAATCATCAGAGCTGAACAGGTGATGGAGAAACAGGTTTACCTTTTAGGTGACATGAATGAGTTGAAGGGAAGTTATGAACTGTTTCTGAGAGACAAATAACACCAGGATCCTTTTTCTATGTAGCTGACAGCTGGTAACTGTGCAGGGGCGGGTCTAGCAAAATTTTGCCAGGGGGCCAGGTAGGGCATTAACAGGGAAAGTGGGGCACAAGGACTACTTTTCTTTTATTATTCTCAATTAAAATGTCTAGCTTTTACCAAAAATTATTTGAATCTTACAACAAACGTTTTCATCTGATGTAAAATGTATAGAAATCCATTATTGTACATAGTAATATTTTTTCAGGGTCCCATTATACTGTATAATTAAGTTTTATTCTTTCTCACCTGTCTTTCTGTCTCCTTTCACTTTTTAAAGGTTGCCATGTTAAAAAAATATTTTGTCCTGCCATGCTGTTTATTGATGTGGTAAATGAATAATTTATGAAAATATATCTAAATCTGTCATTTATTATTTTTAATATTCAGTAATGATCATGTCTCACCTTTAGTCTTCTCTGTCTTGATTTCAGGTTTCCACCATATGTTGTAGATAGTTCAGGAGGTTAACTCGACCGAGCAGTCTTTGGGTTTCGGCTAAGTACTGTTTAGAATACCAGAATAGAGAGGATGCTGTAGGTTTAAGTTTATTAGATTGATACATATATACCAACAAGACAGTGTACATCACTGTCACAACAGTGTTTGTTTTCATTCAAAGGCTTTATGGTTTTTCCTATAAAAAAAACCATAGGAATATTCCTATTCCTATAATACCTGGTGGGCTGGTCGCTAGTCAAAATGCCCGGGCCGTTTTTTTGTCCCAGTCCAGCCCTGGTGGTGATGCAGCTCACTTCCCCTGTTTGAAAAATGTGTGCATGACCCAAAGTGTGGTAGACATGAAGCAGTTCAAAGATAAAATAACGGGACTGTTACTGGAGTTTGAGCAATGATTTCAGATTTTTGGTGAACTGGAGAAAGACTTCAAGTTTTTTGCTCGCGTTCACCGTGAATCCCTCTGATCTGCCCATCAGGATCCAACTTGAAATAATAGTGTTACTTTTATATTGTTGGATTGTCATTTATGCTTAGAAATATATACTCATATATCCTTAGAGGTATACACTGTAAAAAAATTTGTAATATAAAAGTATTTTACTGTGTATTTTACAGTTTTGTACTGTTCTTCTAAAATATCATTAAATTTACATCAATAGACTGTGATTTTACATTTCAAATGTAAATTAACGTAAAATCACTGTATTGTAATAAAACATAATTTTCTTGTTTTTTTAAATGTATTTGTCTGTACATATGCATATTTAGATTGTTAAAATACATTCACAAATGTTTGTCCGTTATTTGAAAGATTGAACTGTTTAATTCAAATGTAATGCTATGGAAAAATATATAAAATGATTCTTATAATTTTTTTTTACATCAAATAATTATTATTATTATTGCCATTTAGGGCGATCGTGGCTCAAGAGTTGGCAGTTCGCCTTGTAATCAGAAGGTTCGAGCCCCGTTGTCGAACTGACAACGTTAGGCAAGACACTTCACCTACCACCTACTGGTGATGGCCAGAGGGGAATTATAAAGTGGAATTGTAAAGCACTTTGAGGGTCTCAAAAAGCACTATATGAATGCAATCCATTATTATTTAAACCAACTGTTAACTGTATATTTCTGTACATTTCAGTATTATTATTCATATTGCCGCATTCATGGACCTTGTTTATAGGTAATTTCATTGTTTAATCACATTAAAATGTTCCTAATTTAATGTTTAAAAGCATTTGAAAAAGGCAAAATCCCATGTAAAATTAGGGCAACAAACTGTATTGTCATTACTGAAAATAACTGTAATTTCATGTGAAAGTTATTTACTGTTATTTTATGGTATTATTTTGGCTCCCTAGCTGCCGGAATGTTACCGTTTTTTTAGGATTTTTTTTTTACGGTGTATAATCGATTGCATATTGATAGGATGTGTAGGAGCCATTCTTGGGTTAATACCTTATGTGGTCGCTAGAGGTCACCTTTTTCTGTTTTGATCATGTAAAGGTATTTAAGGTAGACGCACGTACTCGGCGTCAGGTGTGTCATTAATTGTAAGAAGGCAAACAGTTTGTGACCGTTGCGCTGTTATGTTAAGTTGATATGGGAATAAAGACCAAAAAGGACAAGATAAGTACTGCTGGAGTTATTGGACTTTTTACTTAATTCATACATACCAGTGACATCGCGTCACCCCGGTTAACGACCACCTCAGTGGCTTCAAGCATAGGCTTAGCCTCTACAGGATGTCTGATCCTTAGCAGTTAGCAAAGACTCTGTGTGCCTCCCAGAGCACTCTGGCATGCACACACATCCTAAGGTCATGAGAGAGGTTGTACCTTCTCTTACTGATTTATGGTATAGGAGGACACCTACTCTGTATCTGTTTAAGTATAAGACATCATATGTTAATGAACCTACGCATATTCATGTAATCTCAATAAAGAGCAGTGTGGTACTGTGTGGTTGTGTGTTCATTGTCCTCAAAATTTTAAAATAACTTGAATTAATAGCTATGTTGTGCTTTTGGACACACTGTCCTTGGGCTCCAACTTTATGTTTATATGTTTTATGTTGATGTGCTACTGTTTCTAATTGATTATATTTATATATTTAACCTATTCTTGACTCTGTGTTTTTTGCACTTGTTTGGGGATTTCATTATTTTTATCTACATTTCTGTCTGAGAAATGACACCCTGATATAGTTCTGTGATCTGTGAAACAGTTTTGCAAATCACTGAGGCACTGTGTGTTTGTGTGTTCTTTGTCCTCAGAGTTTTCAAATAACTTCCGGTGTTTTATGAATAATAGCTATGTTATGCTTGTACTATTTTGAACATACTGTCCTGAGGCTCTAGCTTTATTTTTTATGTTGATCGCATTAAAACAAAAAAAACAATGCTTGTACCAACATTATGGACTCAATTGCTCCTCTAAAATGTAGATGGCAAAAATTTAAAACTCAGCCTTGGCTAAATAAGGCCACTCGTGGCGTCAGACAGGAATGCAGGAAAGCAGAACGAAGAAAGATAAGCTCCACGGTCCTTTTGAACCACCTACATGTTCATTCTTTTTCTCCGAATTTAAAGCAGTCTCATTATCCCATCTTACTGATATAATAATGCACATGAAACCAACTATGTGCCCCTTGGGTGTGTTACCTACGCCATTTCTCAGAGATGTGCTGAAGACAGTCGGCCCCAACATCCTCGCTATTGTAAATGGCAGTGTTTCAAATGGAACTGTCCCTCATTCATTTAAACAAGCTGTTGTCCAGCCACTTCTAAAAAATCCTGGTTTGGACCCGTCAGTATTTGGCAATTCTAGACGAATCTCTAAGCTGCCATTTTTGTCTAAGGTTTTCGAGAAAGTTGTCCTCCACCAATTATATTCATTCTTAGACACACATAATATTCTGGATAAATATCAGTCTGTTTCAGAGCCTTCCACAGCACAGAGTCCGCTCTACTGAAGGTGTTCAATGATGTGCTTTTAGCTGCTGACTCTGGAAAAAGTACAGTTTTAATTCTTCGAGACCTGAGTGCAGTATTTGACACTGTCAACAACACAATCTTATTAAACTGTCTAAAGACGTGTCGGCATTCAAGGCTCTGCTTTAAAATGGTTTGCCTCTTATTTGGAGAGCAGATCATACTCTGTGATGCTGGGTAACAAATACTCTTTCCCATCTATACTCAGTTGTGGAATACCTCAGGGCTCTATTCTGTGCCCCGTCTTATTCTCCCTATACATGCTCCTATTAGGCTCCATGCCTTCGTATCATCACGTCTTGACTACTGTAACTCTCTTTATTCAGGCATCTGTCACTCAGGCCTGTCCCGCCTGCAACCTGTTCAAAATGCAGCCGCAAGGCTCCTAACGGGTACCAGAAAGAGAGAGTATTACTCCAATATTCGCATCTTTACATTGGCAGCCAGTTAAATATAGAATTGATTTTAAGGTTTTATTATTTGTTTTTAACTCTCTCTATGGTTTGGCTCCAGGTTACATTTCAGATCTCCTTAGCTTGCACCTACCCACTTGAACTCTGCGCTCCTCCAGTCAGATGCTTGTATTAGTTTCACGCTCCCAGTTCAAATCTAGAGCCACTCCCACATTCTTTGCAGTAGTTCAGCTTGTGTCAAGTGCATCTTTTAAGGGGATTACAGTGTTGTGGTTTATTTTATATCAAATTTACATTAGCAGATTTAACAAACTTTTAGGTGATTTTTATCCAGTTTGACTTCAATATTCTGTACATTAAGTTTTTATGTCCCCTTGGCTTTTAAAATGAAAGATAATTTAGATGTTTTAAAATCACTGTAACAGTATTTCCTCTATGCTGCTCAAGGCTAACAGGTGTTTTTACCTGGTGGCAGAAGATTTTGTGCCTCCAAGTTTAAAAAATTTATAATTCAGATTCCATTTCCCAATGCTGCAGTTGAAACATTCATGTAAATGAGTGATACATATGAAAAAAAGTGGGATCAGAAACAAAAATTAGAACGGGCTGTTAAGGGCCGACTTCTTGTGTCAAACATTAAAAAATAAAAATAACACAGTAACTCCAGTTGTAGTCTGTTTGTGGTGTGGATCTGCTGGTGTTCTTCAAATCAAATTAAATCAAATCAAATCAAATCAAATCACTTTTATTGTCACATCACATGTGCAGGTACATTGGTACAGCACATGTGAGTGAAATTCTTGTGTGCGAGCTTCACAAGCAACAGAGTTGTGCAAAATACAATAATGTAAACAAGCAAAATACAAGAATGGCTACATCTGAAACTAATAAATATATGTACAATATATAATAGTATATGCATTTCTGGATGTGTATACTAAATATTTTTCTACGTGTGTGTGTGTGTGTGTGTGTGTGTACACATATTTTACAAATTAAATAGAGTAAACAATGAATAGAATATATAAAATAAATAAAATAAAATATACAGAGTTGAGACATGTGCAAAACAGTGGCATTACTGTACAGTATGGAGTGCATAATGTTAAAGTTCCAGTAGTGAAGCTGAGGTGTCTATGAAGTGTTCAGCAGTCTGATGGCCTGATGGAAAAAGCTGTCTCTCAGTCTGCTGGTACGGGACCGGATGCTGCAGAACCTCCTTCCTGATGGAAGCAGTCTGAACAGTTTATGGCTGGGGTGACTGGAGTCCTTGATGATCCTCCCCGCTTTCCTCAGGCACCGCTTCCTGTAGATGTCTTGGAGGGAGGGAAGCTCACCTCCAATTATCCGTTCAGAGCACCGCACTACTCGCTGGAGAGCTTTGCAGTTGTAGGCGGTGCTGTTGCCATACCAGGTGGTGATGCATCCAGTGAGGATGCTCTCAATGGCACAGTGATGGAAGGTCCTGAGGATGCGGGGGCTCATGCCGAATCTTTTCAGTCTCCTGAGAAAGAAGAGGCGCTGCTGCGCCTTCTTCACTGTTTTGTTTGTGTGTACTGACCACGTAAGATCCTCAGCCAGATGTACACCAAGGAACCGGAAGCTGCTCACTCTCTCCACAGCAGCGCCGTTGATGGTGATGGGGGTGTGTACTTCTCTGCACCTCCGGAAGTCCACTATCAACTCCTTTGTCTTTGCGACGTTGAGGGTGAGATGGTTGTCTTGACACCAGTGGGTCAGGGCGCTGACCTCCTCCCTGTAAGCCGTCTCATCACTGTTGGTGATAAGACCCACCACTGTAGTGTCGTCCGCAAACTTCACAATGATGTTGGAGTTGTTAGTGGCTGTGCAGTCGTAGGTGTAGAGTGAGTACAGGAGAGGGCTCAGTACACACCCCTGTGGAGCACCAGTGTTCAGTGTGACGGGGGATGAGGTGATGCTGCCCAGTCTGACCACTTGGCGTCTGTCAGACAGGAAGCTAAGGATCCAGCTGCAGAGGGAGCTGCTCAGTCCTAGATCCTGCAGTTTCCTATCCAGCTTCGAGGGAACGATGGTATTGAATGCTGAGCTGTAATCTACAAACAGCATCCTCACATACGTGTCTCTCTTCTCCAGGTGTGACAGGGCAGTGTGTAGTGTCAGGGCTATGGCATCATCAGTGGACCTGTTGTGGCGGTATGCGAACTGTAGAGGGTCCAGTGAGTCGGGTAGTGCAGAGCAGATGAAGTCCCTGACCAGCTTCTTGAAGCATTTGCTTACGATGGGGGTCAGGGCTACAGGTCGCCAGTCGTTCAATGAGGAGATGGTGGAGGATTTGGGTACAGGGACGATGGTGGCCATTTTGAAGCAGGCTGGGACTACAGACAGAGAGAGGGAAAGGTTGAAGATGTGTGTGAACACTCCAGCCAGCTGAGCCGCGCATGACTTGAGGACGCGGCCGGGAATCCCGTCCGGACCAGTAGCTTTGCGCGCGTTCACCTTCCTGAAGCACCTCCGCACATCCTCCTCAGACACAGTGTGCGCACTGACGTCATCCGCGGTGCGCACACTGTCCGGTCTCATGGTGTTCGCTGTGTCGAATCTAGCGTAGAATACGTTTAGATCCTCACACAGAGAGGCCGTGGTCTGCGGTGTGCTGGTTTTCCCTCTAAAGTCTGTGATCGTGTTTAGTCCCTGCCACATACTCCGAGGGTTGTCAAACTGTTGCTCCACCCTGTCCCTGTACTCACGTTTGGCTGCTTTGATCGTCTTCCGGAGTTGGTAATGTGCGTGTTTGTAGTCCGATGTGTTCGCGGAGGCAAAGGCGGTGTTCCGTGCCGCGCGAACATCTCCGTTAATCCAGGGTTTTTGATTTGGGAAGGATTTAACTGTTCTGGATGGGACGACATCTTCCACGCATTTCCTGATAAATCCGCAGACTGAGTCTGTGTATTCATCAATGTCCCTAGCAGCCACGTGAAACATTTCCCAGTCCGCGTGATCAAAACAGTCCCGCAGCGCAGACTCCGATTGGTCCGTCCAACAGTGCACCGCCCTCCGGGTTGGAGCTTCCTGTTTCAGCTTCTGCCTGTAGGCGGGCAGGAGCAGGATGGAGCGGTGATCTGATTGGCCGAATGGGGCGCGGGGGAGGGCTTTGTACGCATCCCGGAAAGAAGTGTAGCAGTGGTCGAGTAGCCGATCTCCACGAGTGTTAAAGTGGATGTGTTGGTGGAGTTTGGGTGAGACTTTCTTCAGGTTTCCCTTATTAAAGTCTCCGGCTGTGATAAACGCTGCCTCTGGGTGTGCGGTTTCCTCGCTGCTGATCGCGCTGTACAGTTCCCTGAGTGTTCGGTCAGTGTCGGCTTGTGGGGGAATGTAAACAGCCGTAATAATCACTGCTGTAAATTCCCTCGGTAGCCAGAATGGCCGGCACTTAATCATCAGGTACTCTAGGTCCGGTGAGCAGAAGGATTTGACCGGGTGCACGTTCGCATAATCACACCAGCTGTTGTTGATCATGAAACACACACCACCGCCTCTGCTTTTCCCAGTAAGATCCTGTGACCTGTCCGCGCGATGCATGGAGAACCCCGGTAGTTGTATTGCGGAGTCCGGTACCTTGTTCGATAGCCAGGTTTCTGTGAGGCAGATCACGCAGCAGTCCCGCATCTCTCGCTGGAATGAGATCCGTGCCCGAAGCTCGCACAGCTTGTTCTCCAGAGACTGCACATTAGCCAGTAATAAACTGGGTAAGTAATAAACTTCTTTAAGTGAAACTGGATCTTTAAAAGTCTTCTCACACAGGTCCAATTTATAAGGCCTCTCCTCAGTGTGGGTAAACGTGGGGTTTTAAGTGGGAGTCTGTTGCAAACTGTTTGTCACACTGATCACAGCAGTACACATCATACCCGGTGTGAACATGTAGCTTTCATCTCAGTAGCCAGCGGAAAGTTTGTCCAGGGAAGTCACAGCTGTATGGTTTAACTCCATAGGGTATAACTTGATGACTCCGCATGTTGCAGATGCGAGCCAAAGCTCTGCCACACTGATCACAGCTGTAGGTTGAACTGTGCCCTGGAGGAGTTTGGGTCTTTTTAAGGTTCCAGACTCAGTAAAAGACTTTCCACACAAGTCACAGCTGAATGGTCTCAGTTCACTGTGGACGAGTTGGTGTCTTTTTAAATGTTTAATCTTCTGTGTTTGTCGGCCTCCTGAGAGCGCTGACTTCTCGGTCCGTGTTTGTCTTGCAGTGACAGAGATACAGACAGAGGCAGTGAGTGAAATGCAGTCGTGGAACAAACTGAACCTTCAAACTCCCTCCATTAGTTAAAACGAAGCAGTCACTGAACACCTATTACCACCACCTACTGGCAAAAATAGAACATGACATCCAACCTGTTGCAAGAAAAAAAATCCCAAAATTAAATATGTATTTTTGCATAAACTATTTTTTTTTTAACTTAACAACCACTAGCATATACAAAACTCTTGCCCATTACTGTAGCTTATGTACAAATATTAATCGTAGCATTGTATCACATTCAGAACAGTAGTAAGTGTGTGTCAGGCTTATAGATTTCATATTTTCTATTTTAGTTTGACATGTAGTATGGTAATATCTGCTAGTACAGATTATAAAGAATTACAGTAGTAAAGCTTAGAAAAGCCAAATACTTTTACAAATACATTTTTCAGTGTCACTCTGAAACAGGATGGGACAACACTACAAATGGAAGACAGCCATCTTAGAAACCTTTCATTAAAAGGGTTTGTGACATTAGTTGTTGTTCTGCTCTGTGAGTTTGATGAGTTTGTCTCTCACCTTCTATACCCTCTGCTCAGAGTGACGCTAAAGCTTGTTGTGGACCTTGAAAGCAGGTCAAGAACTATTGCCACCAGCTGAAGTCCAAGACAGTGGAGTCTGTTGAACCAAAGATAGAGACTATTGAAATTCAGATTTCAAAGTTTGGAGAGAATGACCTGGTTCTAGCCTACTATGTTAGGAAGAGCATCTGGAAAGAGTAGCTGGGAAGTTGCCTGAAAGAAAGATAGGTGGAATGGGGAAATCATACACATGTGCTCTGTTTCAGTTTTGTGGTTTTGTGGTCAGTTTAAAGACTGAAGAAAAAACAGAAGCAAAGCATGTTGGAGCCTGAAGGTGGCGCTAAAAATCCAAAAAAGGGACATCAGAGCAACTCCTAACAAATTAGCCTTCTCCAAATGAAATGTATTCAATAAATTAAACCAGAAAACAGAAGAAGAAATTACAGAATATTTGGTGTTTCCAAGAGGTACTAATACACAGAATGGCAAACCACATGACTGAGTGCCTGTATTAACACAGGTTGCAGGAACTTTACCTGCAGCTTCCTGTTGACCAGCTTCCTCAATGTGCTTAAATGTTTCTGCTTTAATTTAATGAGTCAATTATCAGTTGAGCCACTTGCACCAAAGCAGGCATTTAAATGTATATTTCTATCACTGTGGTCCTTTCAGCACCAAAATAAATCATAAATCATCATTCAACTTCAATTACTCCCAGGAGAAAGTAATTAGTTACACTACTCCTTACATTACTTTTGCATTTCTCTGTGAAATGAACTAAAAAGCACTGTCTCATTGATTATTTATTATTATTTAACAATATAAACTCATAGGGTACAGTCCTACACAACAACACAGATCTCTATTCACACAACATCTTTTTAGTATTTAGGTATGAAGATGGAGCCGACAGCACCAAGAAAAGATGAAAGCCAACACAAATAGACCTATTTGAATTGCTCACTTTCTAATGATGTCCGCCAACTATTTCCTTGCCATGTTAATTACACTTTCCACTGCTTCCCCACACTTCTACATGCCTAGTGTTAGTAACAGCAGTTACAAAGTGACTGGATGTCACCATGGATGAGTCCATTTGTCATCGCAGTAAATGACATCTGGCTTCCAGTAAGAGAGGGGGAAGGAAGGGTGTATAAGTATAAAATGAACATGAAGAATGCATATGGGGTTCTTCCTTTTTGTCTTCTGTGAGATCTTCAGTGAGAAATTCTGAAGATTCGATTTCAGACATTCAAAGCTAAAAATTCTAGCAGAGAAACCAAAGAGATCAACCACTGTTCAAACTGTGAACATTGTTTTGTATATTTTTGGCTTTTTCATCTCAATTCTTGCCACGTTAGATGATTAATTTTGAAAGATTTTGATTTGCATCATACTTCCACTGAGTGCCCAGGGGATGTTGTTTCCTGTTGGGTGATTGCTTTGTCCTCTCCAACCTTTCGCCTCCAAAGGATCAGAATAAAATCACTATTAGCTCAGAGTAGGTTAGTAAGTAGAATTAAAATTATTTGGTAGTTATAATTTGCGTTGGTCCTGCTAAAGTGCATCAATACAATTTCTACCTGCAAACTGTGAAATGACTGGACCCACACAGTGGCTTTAAGATTTATTTTTATACAACAAGCACTCTCCACTACACACACCTCTCGCCAGTCTCCTGCATAACAATAAGAAGGGGAGAGAGTCATTAGTCCCATCAAAAATCGTGAAATCGTAAAGGGAGAATTTTTTCCCCTCTGTTACAGATTCTTTTTTTGAAGTGCCACTTTGTCCTCTGTTTTCTTTTTTGGGGGAAGGGGGGGGGGGGGGGGGGGCATACACTGAATTGATACTATGTTTTTGGGTAATTGGCTCTATTGCAATTATTTTGTAAAACAAAACAAAACAAAAAACCGTACCTTAAAATAAAAATAAAAATGCAGAGTCCTAACTTCTATATTAAAAAACACACACACACACACACACACACACACAAACATGGACCGAAAGCTCAAAATAGCCACTGGTCTCAGAAAACACATATCAGAACTGATAAGAACAAAGCAGAACAGACAATGCCAAAGGAGAGTACATAAACTGCTTCATGTTCAAGGGAACTACTGAGAGATTGAGGAATATGTTTGCATGTGAGTGGAGGGTTCAGAACAGATGAATCTAGAGGCAGGTGGGAGTTGCAGCTTTCTAAAATGACAGCAGAGTGCATGATGGGAACATAAAAAGCAGACTGACTGAAAAAAGAAAGACAGAAATCCAATCACAGGTCTGTTTGCTTTGACATTACAACATCCAAACAGAGTGTTTCACTCGCTGTCTCTGCAGAAATCACACAGTGACTTTTACTTTGTCGTCTCTCCTCTGTGTCTGATCATTTGGTAAGAAAACATTCATACAGGTTACAAATTTTGTGCCTGGTAACGAAAAAAGGCTTTAGTTAATGGTGTTTTTTTCTTGTTTTTTCTTTTTTAAGTACTTTACAAAATGAGGCAAATTCCTGTTTTTGTTTCTTATTTGTGTAATTATTTCTTTCTTCATGTTTTTCCAGGTGATGGGTTTTATGACAGACATCACGTTACTGAGTCTCCTCATTATTCCAAGTGAGCCATCTAGTTTCAGTCATTTACTGTCTGACAGATCAGAGCAGAAAGAGATACTTTACAAAGTCACACATTTTATACTGAAGATGTTGACAGAACAAGAGATAAAAAGCAAACCCACGACTCTTAAAGTCAAATTGTTCATCATGAATTTTCTCTTTATCTACATTTCTATATTTTAATGATATTCTGTTTTTCAGGCACTTTACTGGTCCAGCAGCACTAAAGTTGCATGGGATTTGTAAACAAGATCCACTCAGAGCTTCCATCTCTGTTGGTGCAGTGATGAAGAGGTTTGTAGGATCAGGACAAGAAGCCAAAGTTTGACAGCACAAGACCTGTGTTTGGAGCGTGGATTAAAAATAATTATGAATTTGGCAATAATCCAAACAATGTGATCTTCAACAGCAGTGGGACAGTTTACATCTATCCAATGAACATTACATGAGATTTGACAAAAAAAAACTGCACCACTCTGTTTTCCACTTTAACCACAGATTATACAAACACATACTACTTCAGAATCGTGAACTTGCCCTACAGATGTACAGCTGTTTGTGATCCTCTTCAAATAACAATTAAAGGTAAGAAAGTTTCCTCTCATTCTAAAAAGAATAAAGAAAAATCAGCTGCAGCTTTTGTGAGTCAGCTGCTTCTGTTATACTCATTTTCCATGAACAGAATCAACTTTTGGTGTTTTGGAAATTTATTTACCTGGATGATTGAGAATGCATCAAGACATTTAGTATAACACATTATTAGTCCCAGCAGAGGTGCTGCTCTTACTTTTCTAATCTCTTACTATTTTAAGAGTCTTTAGAAGGCGTTTCTGGATTTGCAGATTATAAACTGCCTTGTGGATAAATTGTTGAATCAATGTGCACTGCTGCACTGCTGCACTACTTCACACTTATATTTCATCTACGTCTATCTGGTCATGTGTCTTTTATGTTCTCTGGTTAGTCTGTCTTGTCTTCTGTGTTTTACTGTTATGTCCATGCCAGGGCAGAAGTAAATTTTCTGGGGTGAAGTTGCTGTTCGCCTTGATCAGCTAAGACTACAGATTATAGATGAAGTCAAGAAAAGTAAAAAGAATCCTGTCCTGATTACAAAGCTGATGCACACCACTTTGGCCTTGCGAATCAAAGAGATTATCAGTGATGACCTACCAGTGGGTCAGATCCTGGATCGCTGGCTTACTCTGAAATTGGAGTCTCAGGTAAAAATGTATATAGATGTATCTAACAAGATGTATTTTATATTGACTTCTGTTATCTGGCCTGTCTGAACAAGTTATTCCTTTGTAGTGTAAGGATTTTGATGTACTTTGCAGAGATTTGTAGATTAATTGAAACTTGTAAATGTAAATTTATCCTGTGTGTTCACATCTGTGTATAATTCCACAGGATTACACACCTTTACCTGAAGAACCACTTTTGTGATTTGTTGGACCAACATGCTCCCCGGCTCCAGAGCTTAATCTGAAAGAAAGCTGCTTGTTCACACATTCACAGCTAAAAATTCCAGCAGAGAAACCAGAGGGATCAACCGCTGTTCAAACTGTGAACTTGCAATTTTGTTTAGTATATTTTTTGCTTTATCCTCTCAATTCTTGCTGTGTTAGATGATTAATTTAGAAGGATTTTGTTTTGCATCATTTTTCCACTGAATGCCCAGGGGATGCTGCTTTCTTATTGGGTGATCATCATCAACTCGGGACACAGTGATACGTGCATCTTTGGATTTGGTTTGCTTTGTTCTCCAAACTTTCTCCTCCAAAGGATCAGAATAAAATCAGTGTGATGGCCAAACCCGTGGCCACACTCTAAAGTCGGTAACTTTTGTATTTTCATTCATTTGAACATAGTAATACATTTTAGTTTCCAATAACTTTATTGATTGGTTTGGATACATTTGTTCTATTTGTAAGCGCGCACATTTAGTTTACTTATGTATTCATACTACTTCATTTCTTTGCTTTCTGACTAACTTTTGTCTTTTTATTTCTTACCTGCCATCATCCCTGGGAGTTGCTGGACAAAAGATGGTAGCCAGGGTTTGAAACCATTAAATATGAAGGAAGATAATTGGACCACACCACCACTTCCTGCTGAAGGGGGAATGTGTGTTTTCTTTACTTTAAAAACAAAGTATTTGTATTTAATTAATTATTTGAGTTTAGGGTTTAATGGGGTTTTTGATTTTCTTCTTTAGTGTTTAGTTTATTAACAAACTAGATTGTACTGCATCGTTTGTGATTTATGATTGTGTTTTGTTTGTTACCCCTCATGTGTCACAATGGTCTGATCAGCCATTATATATACCCTTGTATGTCATTTCATGTTTAGGTCAGTTATGTATGTTTGGGCAGTCATTTGGTTTGTTAAGGTTGCAGTCTTTGCCTGAGTTCAGTTTTGTTTCTTTGACCTCTTTTATGAGCTCAACATTTATTATGCTTATAAATATAATTTTTGGGGGTTAAATAAATGGAAACTATATTTTTCTAATAATTCCTGGGCTCCTCCTGTTTTTCAACTCGGTCCATCACAATCAGTATTAGCTCAGAGTAGGTTAGCAACTGTTGGGATTAAATAATTTGCAGTGCCTCAATAATGCTATGCTTTTTTATTAATAAGTGTTATATAGTTATAAAGTGTAGTATTAAGTACACAGCCCTGAAAAAAAAAGGCATGTGAACATGTGTCCTCGTGAGTACAAAGCTGCAGACTCTCACTCATGCTTGCCTGGGAAAATGCAGATAAGAGGGGACCATCTCTAGTGGAAAGTTAATGGGACACTGTTTTTTAGACTAGAATGAGAGAGCTTCTGTAATAAAACTTTTAGGGGCACACCAACATTTTGAGATCCGTGGCAGTGTGTCATGCAGGACGCATCTCCCATCTAGAAGTAGTATGAAAGAGAAATAAAGAGTTAAATGGTCAACTGAGCAGTAAATATCGACTTGGTGTCGATATTTACACAACATAAGTAGAATGAAAATGATTTGATTGTTATACTTATACACTCACCTCTTGCCAGTCTCCTCTGTCACTATAAAAAGGGAAGAGAGTCACTAATCCCATCAAAATCACCTGTCCACTTTGACATCCCAGCAGTGCCCCATACGCTCAGCAGCAGCAGGCTAGAGACCACACCCCTGCCACATGGACATTAATTTGGCAATCTTTTGTGAAAGTGCTGCAGATTTTTTTTAAGGCATGCCACTTTTGTCCTCTATTTTCCTTTCTTTCTTTTTTGTGTGGAAAATACAGTGTACACCATGTAGATACTATGTTTTTGGGTAATAGCTGTTTGGCAATTATTCTGTTGCTGTAAGAACCCCCCCCCCCCATTTTTTTCTAATATTTTTAGATACAAATAAAAATGAAATGTCCTTATTTAGCAAATAAAATAAAACAAACACACGGACACTAAGGTCAGTCTCAAAAAACTCAGAACAGACAAAGCCAAGGGAGGCGTACATGGAAGGGAACTACTGAGAGAATGAGGAATATGTTTGCATGTGAGTGGAGTGTCAGGTGAATCTACAGGCAGGTGGGAGTGGCAGCATCTGAAGTGTCAACAGAGTGCATGATGGGAACATAAAAAGCAGACTGACCGATTAACGAACAACAGAAAACCAAAATTATCACAGGTCTGTTTGCTTTGACATTACAACATCTAAACAGAGAAGTGTTTCACTCGCACTGCTAAAATCACACACTGACTTTTACGTTGTCGTCTCTCCTGTGTAGCAGACTGATCATTTGGTAAGAAAACATTCATTCAGTTTATTAATTTTGTGCATTGCAATGAAAAAAAAAGGCTTTATTTGATTTTTTTAGTTTTTGTTTTGTATGTGCTTTACAAAATGAGGCAAGTTCCTGTTTTTGTGTCTTATTTGTGTAATGATTCTTTTCTTCATGTTTTTCCAGGTGATGGGTTTTATGACAGACATCATGCTACTGAGTTTCCTCATTATTCCAAGTGAGCCATCTCATTTCAGTCATTTACAGTCTGTTAGATCAGAGCAGACAGATACTTGACAAAGTCAAGAAAATGACTTTGTCAGATACTGACAGATACTTGACAAAGTCAAGTATCTGAGGATGTTGAAAGAACAAGAGATAAAAAGCAAACCCACGACTCTTAAAGTCAGATTGTTCATCATGGATTTTCTCTTTATCTACATTTCTATATTTTCATGATATTCTGTTTTTCAGGCACTGTGGCTGCTTGTCCTCCAAACACACACCTGTTCATCACTGCACCAACAGAGATGGAGGCTCTGAGTGGATCTTGTTTACAAATCCCATGTAACTTTAGTGATGCTGGAACAGAAAAGTTTGACAGCACAAGACCTGTGTTTGCAGTGTGGATTAAAAATAATCATACTGATTTGAAAAGTCATCCAGAAAACGTGATCTTCAACAGCAGTGTGACATTTAACATCTATCCAATGAATATTACAGGAAACCTGACACAGAGAAACTGCACCACTCTGTTTTCCAATTTAATCACAAATTATACAAACACATACTACTTCAGAATTATGAACTCAGCGTTCATGGCAACAGCTGTTTGTGATCCTCTTCAAATAACAATTAAAGGTAAGAAAGTTTCCTCTAATTTCTATAAACAAAGTATAATCAGCTGCAGCTTTTATTCGAAACAACTAAAAAAGAAATTATGAACAAATGTAACAGAAATGAGCACATTTAAGTGTTTTGTGTTTAGCTGGAAACTCGGAAAATTAAGGCGGCTCAGGACAATAATTAGTCTTCTGGGGTCTTTATTGTGAGCAGTAAAATTGGGAATCAGTAAAAAAAACTGTAGTAAAGACAGAAAAAAAAATAAAATAAAAAACAAAAGAGAAGAAATCCTGCATACAAAGAAAAAGTCACTGTTTAAAAGCATATTTATGATTTTTTGTTATGTTTAAATTGTCACGGCAGGGTGTGCTGGTGTGTAGATGAGGTAGATCCAAAAGCAGACACGGTGAAGACAGAACTATGTTTCCAAAAATAAAGCGAGCCTTTATTGTGGCTGATGGCATGAGAACAACTCTAGAGACACACTGAAACTGGGAAAACTAAGGGGACTATGAACACTGTATAAACTAAAAGACAATGACACTCTGTGAAAAGATTATGAAATACTATGAATACAGAGTAACTAGGGATGCTATGAAACACGCTGAAACAATGAGGGTAAAACTGTAAAACCTGTGGCAAAGATAACAGACGACCTGACAAAAAACATTAAGAGACAAAGGACTTAAATATACACATAATGTGATTAGGGGGAGTGGAGACACATGAGGAAATAGCTGACTAGGATGAACATAATGATGCACAGGAAATGTAAACCAAAAACACAAAGACATGGAAACTGGACTTTCACAATAAACAGGAAAACATGACAAGACGCAGGCATGACACAAACTTGACAACATTAACCAGACAGGCAAGAAACATGACCAATAACACACAATAAACAACAAGGGGAGTTTTAACACAGGGAAAGATGACACAAAGAAATTAAGAAACAAAGGACTAATGGCAACCTAGAAATTGACTGGATGAGCTAAACTGAAACTAGAACACAAATTAATACAAAATGACACATTAACAACATACACACGGTACCCAGTACCGTGACATAAATAGTCTGGTTTCCATGGAAATTTCACAAGTTACTGTTCAACAAACTAACGTCTTGACACAAGTCTCTCTCTACATCTCTTCCCCAACCTTTCCTGCACTTACAGGGGACATAAAAGGAAGAATCCTGTCTGTTAGTGATTAAAAACTAAAACGGCATTTGCATATTTGTCACTTCTGCATGTTTCAACTGAAATAATATTTTATGATAAGACAAAGACTGAATAAAAATTGCAGTTTTTGAATGATGATTTTATTTTTAAGGAAAAATGTTATCCAAGCCCCTGTGTTAATACTTAAATGTCTTGGCAGCAAGAACTGCAAGTGTTTTTGATAGCTGGTAATGAGTCATTCACAGTGCTATTGAAGAATTTTGGTTCCCTCTTCTTTGCTTAATAATTTTAATTCAGCTACATTTTCCAAGCATGAACAACTTGTTTAAAATCAAAGCATTACATTTAATTTTGGATTTCACGTGATAAACGTCACCTTCATTCAGGGTTTTTTTTTTACTTTTTATTTTTTTGAGTCACAGACCATAACACAACCACCACCATCTTTTACTCAGGTTATCTTTGTCTAATATTAAACTGAATTTTAATCCGAAACTTTTAAGTGAGACAAATATGCAGGATTTCAGGAAGGAGGACAATACCTCACTTTGGTTTTTAATCCATTGTTGTGGCTGATCTTCATCTGTTTCTTGACGGTATTATTAGTTTACAAACTGTGTTTAATGTGAAACCACAGATTCTCCTTGGAGGCCCAATATTACAATCTCAGGTGATCTGAAGGAGAAGGAGTCTGTCACTATAACCTGCTCAGCTCTCACTCCCTGTCCACACTCCCCTCCTCAACTCACCTGGAATCTCCAACAAGACTCTCACAGCAAAATAGAGGAAAACACAGATGGAAGCTTTACAACTAAAATTCAGCAGAACATCACTCTGTCAGACACACATGATGGAAAGAAGATCAGCTGCTCTGCCAGATATCCTGTGAACCAAGGAAAAGACACCAAGACAGCAGAGACAGAAGAGACTCTCAGTGTTTCATGTAAGACAATCAGAGTTTGTTGTTGAACTGAATCTTAAAGGACAAAATGATGTATGGGATATCTCTTTCTTTTTTCTCTCCAGATGCTCCTAAAGACACCTCAGCATCCATCAGTCCAACATGTTTGGTGTCAGCAGGCAGCTGGGTGAAGCTGACCTGCTCCAGCAGAGCCAAACCTCCAGTCAGCAGCTTCACCTGGTTCAAGAAGAGCAGAGATGGAGCTGTGAAAGTATCTGAAGGAGAGATTTACAGCTTCAATGTAACAGATGGAGGAGTTTATTACTGTGTGGCCACTAATGATCTGGGTAATCAGACATCAGCAGAGATTAACATGACTGTTAAAGGCCCATTGCCTAAAGAGGAAAGTATGTGCTCCCATCATTTTTTAAAAACTTTTTTGTATCTATTATATCTTTCATTTAAAAAAACTACTTCAAGTAGTAACGAAGCACAGCCTGAATCAATATGTCAACATAAAATCTTTTTTTTTTTTGTTACTTCATGATTTCTGTGCTTCAACAGACAAACTGTGGCAACATATTGGCGTAATTATTGGGATCATTTTACTCTTAATCTTACTCTGCTTGATAATCTTTGTTTGGTAAGTATCACACATGAAAGTAGAAAACACATACTGTTAGTGTCAAAGATATTTTATCTGCAAATTAAAATATCTGTTTTCCAACAGATTAACTTTATTCACAATTATATTTAGTAGAGTTAATTTAACAGCCTCTTGTGTCTTCCAGCTGGTTAAAATCAAAGCATCAAAGACAACAACAGACTCAGGTAAGGGAATTAAAACAAAACAAAACAAAAATCTATCTGCAGGATAACTGACTGTTCTAGTGATTATTTACAGTAGCATCTTTGTCAGAGCAGTCTGATCATTTAATGTAACAAAAAAAATAACAGAGTCAGCTTAAGGAATATTCTATTATTTTAATTCCATAGATTCAAATAAATGAAAAGCAGGTTGTTGAAGAACCAGGAAGTAAAACAGAGGAAGTTGAAGAAAACATCCATTATAGTGAGATTAACATTTCCAAGCATCAAGCATCCTCTGACTCAGTGCAGGACAGAGGACAGGAGCAGGACACAGAGTACGCACAGGTGCAAATCAGCAAGCCAGAAAACAACTTAACACAGAGTCCTCATGTCCAGGAGGAAGTCTATAGTGAGGTGAAGAAAATTTAAAATGTTGTAAAATGACATTACTTCAGCGTCGACATACACACATGGAGCCTTTCTGTGGGTCAGTTTCACAGTTCAGTGATGACAAAGAAACAACACCCTGCAACTTTTCATGTTCTGTTTTCATTTTCTTGTGTTCATGAAAAATCTGAATAAGCAGAAGTTTCAGCACTTCAATAAGGAACTGGTTTCACATGTCAGCCGATTCTGTTCTGTAAAACTGAAAATCAAAACCTACACATGCTGCAGCTTCGTTTGAGTTTTTTCTGCACTCTGCACTCAACACTTGTGTCAAGCTCACGTTTCCCAGTCTATGCCTCTCTTTTATTTTGACATTCTTGTGTTCCATGTCCAGTGTGTTTCATTTTGCTTCCCTTGTGTCATCATGTTTATTTTGTAATGGCTGTTTCCACTTCCCCCATTATCCCTCTGTGTATTTCAATCTTCTGTCTCCCTTTGTTTATCTGTTTTTATTTGTGTCATGTCACTGGAATTCTCAAGTCTCATCATGTTCATGTTTCTCAAGTCTAGTCCTAGTTCACCCAGTATAGGTAATAGTTTAGTTTTCAGCTTTGTGCGCCTCTGCCATTTGCTTTTGTATTTTTTCACGAGCCGGCTCGCTTTTTGTTAAAGAGAGGACAGCTGATGCCATTATGCATCAGACTGTCAGGGTTCATATGCCTTTTTCAGGATTCAACGTCCCTTCTCAAGCTTTTCCAGCCCCCCCCCCCCGTTAAAATGCATGTTTCAATTTGCATCACCTCAGTAAGGCCATTTAAACAAATCATCCTAGGTGAACTTTGTTCCTTTGTTCCCCTTTTGTTAAAAATGCACCACACAAAAATACTGCAAAAGGAAACGGTCCTCTTATATACATAGTGTATAAACTCAAAATGCACATTTCACTTAAAAGTTAAGATGTGAAAATGTGAACAAATCAACTGTTAGAGATTTTCTTCTCCTGTTGAAAAAAAAAACTAAATAAATGCGTTTTCTCATCAGATACTGATGCTTCTTTCCTGTGTGACAAAAAATAGGAGACATATGTTTGTTTGTTTGTTTTTTAAGTTAATTCCCAATAAAACTGTTCTATTGCTAACTACATTGCTGTCTGTATTATTGCTGGAGTCCTAAATGATCACCTTTGAAGTGTTTGTGCTAATAACATCATGTACAGTCAGACAGGAGAACATGGAGAACAGCACTGACTGGGAGGCTTTGGACAGATCACATAGTTCAGTTCAACATATAAGACTTTAAGGATGCACAAGCATCTACTTAAAATCTATTGAATTTATCATCTGTGATATTATTATGTACAATTCCAATGTATCTTGTTTATCTCCCTTAAATAAACAGAAAGCCTTAAAGTATGAAATATTCATGTACAAATACACATATAAATGTGTGTACTGTCTGAGTGGCTGATTGTGCCCCACAGGCCTCAGTGTGAGCTTGAAGACATTTATAATGTTTAAGTAGTTTAATGTGCAGGTGCTGACTAGAAACATATTTTGAATGAAAGCCGGGGAACTTTGGTAGCACAGAAACAAGTGGCTATACCCTCATATTACCATTGTTTCACCCAAAGGCACCAAGTTAATACTCAAAAAAGCTGCAGCAATAAACACAAATATAAACAGTACTTGGTGACAACTTTACTTTTAGCCTTTAACCCTCTGGGGTCCAGGGTATAACTGGCCGTTTTTGACTACTTTTGATTTTGCCTCTATAGTTCACCTTTAAAAACGGTTTATCTTGCCAATCTGTTATTTTCTCATTTTGACAAACAGCATCAGCACAATTTATTTAAATTCAGACAAAATTTAAAATACGAGTAGAAAGTGATATTTTTGACTGTAAAAACCACAAGCATGTTTAACGAACATTTTCATAACTTGAAATGCAAATAGAAATTGTACATTTTTTTAAAAAAGTTTTGCAAATAACAAAGTTATATGGTACTATTTACTTAAAGATACGGCCAAGGCGTTTTTTATATAACCATTTCAAACTATTTACAGAACAATCAGGTGTTCTGCATCAAATAAGAAGGCACACAAATTATTTATGCAACTCCAAAAAATAGTTTGTGTCCACTATAACACAGATGAGAACAGCACAGGGATAAATCCTGCAGGTCTGACAGCAGGTGTGTCACCTAGCGTTTACACTGCAACCTGCCTTTGGTGGCTTTTTTGCAGCAACTGTGACGTTCACTAGTAGAACAAAACAACGACTACACTACACACTAACTACACAAGACAACACACTAACTTGAGACTCCAAACATGGTAAACATCACAAATCTCTCACGTATCAAAACACTCTCTCTCTCTCTTTTGCTCACTCTCTCTCTGTCGCAGGTCACTCCTAAAACTTCCACCTCTTCCCAAGTAACCAAATGGCACATGTTGCCATGTCATTTTTTGATTGGTCGAAATGGTACATTTTTCCACCAATAGGAAAGAAGTGTTTTTTCTTTCTCTTTTTTCACTCACAAGCAAAGCGTGTTTGCTAGCGCTCTCCATAGAAAACGCCGTTTATACCGTTTCTTCCCAGAGTAAACGCCACTATTTTATTCAGAACCCCCTCCAAAAAACTTCAGATTTACATGACCTATCAACACAATTTAAAAACTGGTATATAGTTTGAAGTCCGCACGTTCGATCCAAGTTGAAATAGATACTCTGGGTCCGTCGACCCGAGAGGGTTAACCAGAAAGCCTAAATTGGCTAGTTATATATTAGGCTAATGTTTAAAGCTTTCACTTGAGTAAATTAACTCACATTACTGCTAAGTAATGTTACCTAAATTCACAGCATATCCCATAATAGTGTTGCCATACTGCATCACACTCAGTGCATTTTTTTTTTTTTTTTTTGTCCCGTTCGGATCTATAGCCATCAGAATTGTTGTCTTAAGGCCAAGAAAGATGCCAAGCAGATTTATTTTACCAAGTGGATCATCATGGCCTTGCCATATTGGTCCATTTGATTGACCTTTATTATAATTTTATTTATAAAGAATTCATTCTATTTTCAGTTGCTACAAACGGGACAGACATGACTGGGGGATAGGACAGGGAGAAAGAATGAAAGAAAGAGAGGGAGAGACAGAAAACCAAAGGGGAGAAGAGACGGTGAGAAGGGGGGGGGAAGAAAAAAAAACAAACAAACAAAAAAAACAAAACACCTGGGTCACCTGTATGGAGAAAAAAAAACAGAAGAGAAAGCAAACAACAAAGAGCAACATAATAAGAAAAAAAAAAGCACCATCACAATAAACCAGCTAGCAGTAGATATCAATAGTTACTAAATAATAAACGATATTGTGCAGCACGCAAGATAGACAGCGCACAATGTGCTTTGAGGCAGCAGCCAAGAAAGCTGTAGTCCACGTCTGTGAATACCCATGTGTACACCTGTGTGCATACCTGTGTGGATCAGCATGCTTGCATTCCAAAGGTTTCTCCATGTAACGATCTGCTAGGGAGTGTGGGGAGCCACAGCCCCGTCCTCCAGTGTATGAAGCAGGTATGGAGGAGATCAAAACTCCAGACATCCAGAGGCCCCCAGAACACAAGAGACCAAGGAAGACCAACAGAGGGGCAGCCGCGCCACTGTCCCAGTAATGTCCCCAGAGAGGTGGCGTCTGATACCCAACCTGACATATAGACATAGACATACAGGCACACACAGATACAAACATCCATTCCCACCCTCATGCTCTCATATGCACTTACTCCACACTCAACCGACGTGGAGACAGACATAAAGAGACGCTGTACACACGATCACACTCCCCAAGCGTACTCTACGAACCGGGTCTAGGTACCCTTGCCCCTGGAGGGGGGAACTGCACCCAGACCCAGGTGGTGTTACCCTTTTCCCTGAGGTGGGGAGAGGCAGACCGCCCCGACTCCGCAGCAGCAGGGAGGCCCCACACCCCAGACCGCAGTCGGACGGGCCAACTCCTCCTCCTAGCCCCCCCGCTCCAGCAGGCCGCAGAGAACGGGGGTGAGAGAAGACTCCAAACCTCCCTCCACCCACTCATTGTAGTGTTGATGCATGTTTGTTCTAAGGTGCAATTAAAACCCAGGAGGGCATGGAGCTACCTGCCAGAGAGCAGCAGGTAAGCACATAGTCCCTCCTGCTAGCCCTCAATGTCTATGTGTATTTAAAATTGAGAGGTGGGCAACGATGCCAGGGGTGAGGTGTACACCCTGATGGTAACTTGGACTCCGTGTATCGTGCCCACCCCCAAGATCCTATGTGTGTGTAATGAGGGTGTGAGTAATGTGAATGTCTAAGTTGTGGGATAAAATTGAGGCAGAGGCACTAAAACTTAAAACGCTGGCTCAACAGACCCAGGAACATGACAGTAAGTTAGTTTCTCTTTTCTTTCTCTTAGACTTTTAAGAGGAGGGGTGCACATCAGCAGTTTTCTTGTGTTTTTGTTTGTTTGTTTTTTGTTGTGTGTTTTTTTTCTTTATTATTGATAGGTTTGTAGCTTAAACACATGGTCTGTCAATACGTAACACCGGTCTCGCCCTCTAGCTGCCATCAGCCTAACTACACTGACCGGCTGCATTAACATCTACTGTACAATGCAATTACACCGCATCTCCCCTTTCTAGAATCAATGGGTAGACTACCATTGACTCACCAGACCTTAGAGGGTTATTCTGCCTCTGTGGCTGGAAGGTCTGGTCCTTGCTTACCTGTAAGGAGTACTATATAATGAAAATCTTAACTCTAATTAACCCGTTAAGTAACACAAATTCTCACATGCTAACTTGTCACACCTCCTGTATTTCCCAACTTCTGAACATGCATATCTGAAAAAGACAACCTTTTAGCTTTTACACTGTTACCCATATTGTGCAAACAATACTACGAAAGAGGGGTATTCTTGTATAAAACAGTCCTTTCCATCTTATCCGTTACAAGTCCAATCTGGTTGGTCTCACAACCACTCTTCCGGATCTGGTTCTGGGTGTAGATGGAAGCTCTGGAGAAACTGTCTCTGGCATGTCCGTTGAGCACTGCTCCCAGGCTTCTGCAGATTCTGGCTCCCCATTATTGCTCTCAGTTTGGTCTGGAGAGTGTTTCATGGGAACAAGATGCCGACGATTCCGCCTAATTGTCCCACGAGGTCCCTCCACGAGATATGATCGTGGTGTGGAGTGGCTGCCAATGACGGTGCCACTGGCTCTCTGGTCTGTTATCCACACTTCTTGGCCTGGAGTGAGTCTATCGAGGCTGCGTGCGCGATGACGAAGGTTATATGACTGTGCCTCTTTAGACCTCCTGTCCTTTTCCCTCCGGGCGACAACCACACTATCAGGAAGTGCAGGGTCTAGCAGAGATAGCAGTATTGGCACTGTGGTGCGAAGCCGTCTCCCCATCAAGAGTCGGGCTGGACTATAGCCATTCTGCAGTGGGGTGGCTCTGTAAGCGAGCAGAGCCAAGTGTGGATCAGCAGCTTTCCGCAATAGATTCTTGACAGTCTTAACTGCTCGTTCGGCTTCGCCATTGCTTTGGGGATATTTCGGGCTGCTTGTAATGTGACAGAAGCAATACACTTTTGCAAATGTCTCAAAAGCTGCCCCTGAAAACTGTGGCCCATTATCTGTTACCAGCTGCTCGGGGATCCCATGACGTGCAAAAATCCCTTTGAGATGATGGATTGCGTCCTCTGACCTTGAAGGTGTGAGAGGGGCAATCTCAACAAATCTTGAGGCATAATCCACAACAAGAAGGTAGGTTTTCCCTCTCAGCATAAACAGATCGGCTCCTAGCTTTTGCCACGGCCGCCCCGGATACTGTGATGGAATCAGCGGTTCTGTGTGGTTTTCTCTCACTTGGCAACATGTCCGACAGTTAAGGACAAGCTCATTTATCTGCTGGCTTAGCCCTCTCCAACAACTCCTTGTCTTGAAGTGTTTCTTTTGCTTTCACTGGAGATCGTGAGAGCGTGTCAGCTGTCCACAGGTGTTTGCCTGGTACATGCGAAATCGAGTAGGAATATCGCATGAGGCGCATCCTAAAGCGTTGAATTCTGGGAGGGAGCGCATCCAGAGTTTGTGCCCCCAGCAGACTTAGCAGCGGCTTATGGTCTGTCTCCATTTGAAAGTGTTTGCCAATAAGAAAGTTGCGGAACCGCTCACAAGCCCAGCTCAGACCTAAAGCCTCCTTTTCAACCTGAGCGTATCTCTGTTCTGTTGCAGTGAGGGAGCGTGACACGTAGGCAACAGGTCTCCACTCCTCATCCCATCTTTGAAGCAACACACCCCCTAAGCCATACGATGATGCGTCCGCTGACACCTTGCAGTCACGGCTTGGGTCATACATGGCCAACACTGGCGGTGATGTGAGCACATCTTTCAGGTTCTGAAATGCTCTAGCCTGGTCCCATCTCCAGCAGTTTTTCTTAGACAGTAAGTCTCTTAGAGATTTGTCCCTCTCTGCGAGCTGTGGGATAAACTTTCCAAGCTGGTTAACCATTCCCAGAAAGCTGCTTATCTCACTCACACTTTGTGGCTTCTTCATCTCCCTCACAGCCTGGGTCTTGCTTGGGTCAGGGCTGATACCGCTGGCTGAGAGAACATGCCCTAAAAACGTCACCTGCTGTTTCGCGATGTCGCACTTGTTAATGTTTAGGGTGATGCCAGCTTTTTGGATCCTGCCCAGCACAGCGTGTAGGCGAGAGTCATGCTCCTCCTGCGTTCTGCCCCAGACCAGCACGTCGTCCATGTGGCAAACCACCCCTTCCATACCATCTGTGACCTCTGTGACCATCCTGTTCTGGAAATGCTCCGGTGCTGAAGCAATCCCAAAGGGCAGTCTCTTGAAGTAATACCGCCCAAACGGTGTGATGAAAGTGGTGTATTTGGCTGAGTTTTCCGTCAGAGGTATCTGCCAAAACCCCATGTTAGCGTCCAGCTTGCTGAATATGCTGGCACCAGTCAATCTGCCCAATGTTTCCTCCACCGATGGCAGTATGTACTTCTCTCGACACACTGACTCATTGAGGTGTGTAAGGTCGACACATATGCGTACATCTTCTGTCTTCTTCGGTACCACCACCATACCTGAGCACCAATCAGTTGGCTCCTCAATCCTGCTGATCACCCCTAGTTCTTCCATACGGGCCAGCTCCTGCTTAACTTTGTCCATCAGAGGTAACGGGATTCTCCGTGGCATCTTCAAGGAAAAAGGTTGAGCTCCAGGTTTCAGTTTGATGTCGTACGGCTGACGTACTTCACCGAGACCACTGCACAGCTTTGGGTAGCACTTTTTAAGCGTCTCTATAGTTATGCTCTCCAGACGAGCCACAAGCTTCAGCTTGCAAATGGCAGGTCTCCCCAGCAAAGCAGTGTGCATGTGTCTGATAACAAAGACATCCTCAAGGATTTCTTTGTCTCCCTTCTTCCTCAGTGCAAGCTCACTGGCACCAACAACATCCAAACGACTCCTCCCGGGACCCAGCAGAGCCTTGGTTGGTTTGTGGAGACTGGGGGGGTGGTTGTGTCTGTAGAGCTCCTTAAACACCTTAAGGGGTAGGACTGTCACATCGGCACCTGTATCAATTTTAAATGACACGTTTTTGTTGTTTTTGCTTAAGTCGACAGTCCACGGCTCACCCTCACACTTAACACTGCCCAGGAACAAACCGTGTTCATCCTCTTCAAGCTCATGCACTGTTTTTGGTGCCCTGCATACACGCCTGTAATGTCCTTTTTTCCCACATGCATGGCATTTCACTTCATTCGCTGGACAATCCTGCTTTGAATGGGATGGAGCGCCACCACATTTCTGACAGGTTGGCCCTTTTTTGCCGTCTTCTCGGAATCCACATGTTTTAGCTTGACGACTATTAGTCTGGAGTAGTTTGGTTCTAACAGGCTTACGACTGATTTTATGCACTCTATCTACTGACTTAGCATCGCTAGCCTCAGCTCTAGAGTGACCTCGCAAGGAGGATTGTTGTCGCTTTACCTCTTCACTTTGCCTCGCCATGTTGATAGCTCTCTGCAAAGTCAAATCTGGGTCAAGCTGCATGCGTTCTGACAGCCGTTTGTCCGTGAGACCGACAACGAGCCTATATGGTATCAGTTCATCATGTAGCACTCCATAGTTGCAATGTTCTGCTAGTGCATACAGTGCTGTCACAAAAGCATCCACTGTCTCATTGTCTCCCTGTCGGCGCATATTGAATTTGGCGCGCTCATAGATCAGATTTTTCTTCACAATGAAAAAAGCCTGGAAACCATCACGTACCCCCTCGTACGTTGTCCTTTGCTCCGCTGTTAAACTCAGACCGCGAAGCACATCGTCCGCCTCGTCTCCCATGCAGTAAATCAACGTGTTGACTTGGTTTTCCTCCGAGCTGACGTTCAAATTACTGGTGAGACGGAATCTCTCGAACCTCCGTATCCATTTGGACCACTCCTGCGGTTTTGAAAAGTCAAAGGATTCCGGTGGCTGGATGCTGAATGTCGCGCTCAGCCCCGCCCAGCCCCGCCGGTGCTCTCTGTGCAGTCTCATCCACCATATTCTCCCCTCGTATTTCCGCGAGCTCCGCCAGACACAGGTTCATTCAGTCGAGGTTATATGGATCAGTACAGGACTTCTGACACCATGTCGTGTTATTCAATTATACGCGGGTCCACTGTACGATTCATAACCACACTTTATTTCCTTGTTCTTGCTCTGCCCCCACATAACATAACATTCTCTACAGAAACACCGGTCTCGCCCTCTAGCTGCCATCAGCCTAACTACACTGACCGGCTGCATTAACATCTACTGTACAATGCAATTACACCACAAATAGTAAATGTTAGTGATGGCCAAATGAAGCTTTCTGAAGCACTGAAGCTTGTATTGAAAAACGGTTCATTACTCGAAGCATTTCAACACAGTCCTCTCTGGTGACATCTGGTGGCCAAAATATGAAGAGCCGCTTGAATCCACAAAATAAAACCAACTGCTTCATTAAGATTCCCCACTCTACAGAGTGGAATTCTGTCTGATATTGGGCTGCCGTTGTGTTGCTTTGAACGTGTATTTTTTGGTGGTTAAAAAAATGTGGTTTATTTGTATAATAAATAATTTTGACCAGTAAACTCTTCTTGTTTAAACATGCTCCATGGTGTGATCTTTCTTTGCTTGTGACTTCTTGATGTTGGTAAATACAATAATTGAAAAATACCACATTACATATAATATACATATGATAATGTACAACACATTATGGAGTATGCTTCTGCTGTGAGGTCCTGCCTCCATGCACTTATGCAATTAACAGCTAGACGGGTATATTTATACATAATATTATATTAGGGAAATTTTCCCAGACATATTTTTGACCTGGGGGCAGAATTGATTGTGAAATGGAAATGGAAAATGCTTATGAACTTGCAAATGAAAAACATGATGCATTTAAAGTAGCCCTTTTTCATTTTTATTTAAGAAGAGAATTTGTTCCATGTGCGATGGCCGAACCTGTTCCTTTTCGTGGCGATAATATCTCCTGCCTTAAGGAAAATCCCTTCACATGGCACAGAGGAGGCTGGAGTGCACAGAAACTGGTAGAGATGCAGTTTTACAGTCTACCTGGGCCCCACAAATTATCAGCTAAAGAGAATAAATAAATTCAATTGCTGCACATTTGGCAGACTAACATTATTCAGATTAATTAAACAATAAAATATATATTTTTACAACATTACATGTAAAGAGTCAAGTGGAAGTTTTTCTAAAGTTATTTAATGATATTTATATTATGGAAGCAGATTTTTGACATTTTATCTTTTTCCCGTTTTTAGATATAATAAACACGCACAAAACAAAAGCAAACGGCCAGAAACAAAGCTGGAAAACCCACCCGATTGACAAAAATCAACTCAAAATACTCCCACACAACAGAACCTCCTCTATTCCTCGCTGGCTCCAAATCTCTCAGTGGAATGATCAGTGGTTTGCTATCTGTCACCATCAAAACACTCCACAAATCCCGCAAATGATTCACTTCCTTTTAAACCATTGAATCAGCAGTTAGGTTCTAAATGAAGCTTCGGACGTCACTGATCATGTGACTCTGGCCAAACGAATCAAGCTTCGACACAGTGCTTCTGAAGCAGTGTGTTGATTTTTTTGACACACGCACCGGAGCTTCAGCTTCAAGCGGGCCATCACTAGTAAATGTCAAGGTGAATCATGTGACACCTGTCGGACCCACGTGACCGTAAATGCACAGACCCGCAAAGCTGTGAATCCTGTACCAGACGGAGGGCAGTATGAATAGAAGTATCACCACTACAAATGCAATCAACTGTACTAATATGACTCTTCCTGAGCCGCAAACAGAAATGTCAACATATACCAGGCAGGAATGTAGCTGTGTCCGCAGCAAATCATATATACATTTGCAACGGTTATCACACCTGCCATGTCAAATATTTTAAAGGGGATATTTTAAAGCGCCCTGAGACGACTTTTGTTGTGATTTGGCGCTATCTAAATAAAACTGAATTGAATTGAATTAAAAATATGACAGAGAACCCCCTGACCCCAACCTAGGGCCTGATAAAGTAAATGTTTTGCCCCAGTCAGTGCTGCCCCCATCCCGCAATAAACCGTTTTGCCTGACATTTCAAGGTTCAAGGTTCAAGGTTCTTTATTTGTCACATGCATAGTTATACAAGTATAACACACAGTGAAATGTAGCCTGACACGCTCCTCGACATGTGCAAAAATTGGGGGGGGGGTGTAGAGGAAGAACATTATATATATATATACATACATACAGTATATACACTGGGTGAATGTGCAGTAGTAGCAGCAAGCAGGTGAATTCTGTACATTTATATGAATAGACATCTAACTATTTTACAGGATAGACAATATAAGCATATTTAAAATTAAAGGAATTGAAATGTACATTGTGCCTTGGTTTAGTGTCTGGAAGAGAGTCCTGTCTCAGTCAATTATAGATGATGTGAGAGGGCGGGTGTGTGTGTTTAGGGCACGGATGGCTTGGGGATAGAAGCTCCTCTTGAGTCTCTCTGTCCTTGCCCGGAAGATGCGGAACCTTCTACCAGATTGCAGAAGTTGGAACAGTTTGTTGCCAGGATGGGACGGGTCCTTCAGTATCTGCGCTGCTCTAGTCCGGCATCTCCTGGTGTAGGTGTCCTGAAGCGGGGGGAGAGCAATCCTGCAGCAGCGTTCTGCTGTACGGATCACTCTCTGGAGAGCTTTTTGGTCCTTCACACAGCTGTTCCCAAACCACGATGTCATGTTCTGTGTGAGGATGCTCTCCACAGCGCCTGTATAGAAAATCCTGAGGATCTTTGGAGAGACCCTGAACTTCCTCAGTTGTCGTAGGTGATACAGGCGCTGCCTAGCCTTTTTGGTCTGGACCTGAATGTGGGCAGCCCATGTCAGGTCTGAGGAGATGTGGACACCAAGATACTTGAAGGACTGCACCCTCTCCACTGGAGCTCCATTGATGATGATGGGCTTGTAGTCTCTGTGCTGACCCCTTCTGAAGTCCACCACCAGCTCCTTGGTCTTGCTGACGTTCAGCTGGAGGTGGTTGTCCTGGCACCACGATGCCAGATTCTTCACTTCATCCATGTAGGCCGCCTCATCGTTGTTGGAGATGGCACCCAACACCACTGTGTCGTCAGCAAACTTCACAATGGTGTTGGAACCATGGGTGGCCACACAGTCTGAAGTGTAGCGGGAGTAGAGCAGTGGCGAGAGGACACATCCCTGAGGTGCTCCTGTGTTGATGGTGATGCTGTTGGAGAAGCACCTGCCCACCCTCACCACCTGAGTTCTGCCAGTGAGGAAGTCCAACACCCATGCACACAGATGGCTGTTAAGTCCCAGATCCCTCAGCTTTGTGAACAGTCTGCAGGGCACTATTGTGTTAAACGCTGAACTGTAATCAACAAACAGCATTCGCACATAGTTACCCTGTTTCTTGTCCACGTGGCTGAGAGTGGTGTGTAGGACGTGGGCGATGGCATCCTCTGTGGATCTGTTGGATCTGTAGGCGAACTGCAGCGGATCTGTGGTGTCTGGGATGGAGGAGGAGATGATGATGTTCTTCAGCAGCCTCTCAAACACCTTCATTACTACCGAGGTCAGTGCAACTGGCCGGTAATCGTTCAGGGATGAGGGTTTGCTGTTCTTGGGCACAGGGATGATGGTGGATCTTTTGAAGCATGTGGGGACCACAGACTTCGCCAGGGACTCGTTGAAGATGTAAGTGAACACACCTGCTAGCTGGTCAGCACAGCAGCGCAGCAGACGGCCGGTGATGCCGTCTGGCCCCGCCGCTTTCCTTGTGTTCACTCTCCTCAGTGCCGCTTGGACGTCATGCTCCGCGATGCTGGTCACCGGTCTCTCGCTGATGACGTCACTGTCCTCGGTAGTCAGGCGGTAGATAGCATTAGCCGCCTGGCTAACCTCGAAACGGGCGTAGAACTGATTCAGCTCGTTGGTGAATGCAGAGTCGGCGTTGATCGGCGCAGTGTCCCTGGCTTTGTAGTCCGTAATGGTGCGTAGTCCGTGCCACATACTCCGTGTGTCGCCCTGGTGGAAGCGGGACTCCACACGTTCCCGGTACCGGCGCTTGGCATCTCTCACCGCGCGCCGCACGCCGTATGAGGCCGCTTTGTAGGCGCTCATATCGCCAGTGGCGAGACCCGCGTTGTAGGAGGCGGTCCTGGCGTTTACTGCAGTGCGGATCGATCTGTCCATCCACGGTTTCTGGTTTGGGAATGTGGTGACTCTCGCAGTGGGGATAATCTCCTCCGCTAGCATGTTGACGAAGCATACTGCTACTTCCGTAAACTCGTTGATGTCGACTGCGCATGCTCTGAACATGTCCCAGTCTACGTCGTTGAGTGCGTCCTGTAGCGTAGCTTCTGATTGGGCAGTCCACCGTTTTACTTCCCTCTTGGTCACGTCTTCCCTCCGTATGCTTTGTTTATACTGGGGGATGAGGAAGATGGCGTTGTGGTCAGACTTCCCAAAAGCCGGGTGTGAGACAGCTTTGTAGCCCTGCTTGTATGGCGTGTAGCAGTGATCCAAAATCCGATCCCCTCTCGTTGGACACGAGACATGCTGGTAAAAGTTTGGCATGACTTGTCTGAGGTTCGCTTTGTTAAAGTCTCCTGCTACAATGAGGGCTGCGCCCGGGTCCTTGTTTTGAAGCGAGCTCAGCACATCATGTAATTCGGACAAAGCCATACCTGTGTCCGCTTGGGGTGGGATGTAGACCGCCGTGGCGATGACTGAGGTGAACTCACGGGGCAGATAGAAAGGGCGGCACTTAATGCTCAGGAACTCCAGATGTGGCGAGCAGCCGCTGGAGAGAGTAGAAATGCTCCTGGCATCACACCACTTTCTGTTTATCATGAAACACACTCCCCCACCTTTGGTTTTGTTCGACTCTGCCGTTCTGTCCGCGCGGAGCACAAAGAATGAATCCGACGGAGTTACGGCCTGGTCCGGCACGGTGGGGGTCAGCCATGTCTCCGTGAAGCACAGAATGTTGCAGTCCCTCATGTCACGTTGGAAGGTGACCCTTGCTCTTAGGTCATCGAGCTTGTTCTCCATGGATTGTACATTGGCCAGTAGGATACTGGGCAGTGGTGCGCGATGCGCCTGCTGTCTCAGTCTGTTCCTAATACCAGCGCGTTTTCCCCGGCGCTTCTTTGTTCTGTGCCTCAGATGAGCGGCCCGTCCTTTGTTGTTCTCCGCGCCACGTAGAATCTCTGGCGGCCAGGAAGGGTCAGGTTTAAAAGTGTCCAAGATTAGATGTGCAACCTTGGCACCGATGTTTACAAGTGATCCGCTGTCAATACTATAAGACTAGAGGATTTTGGGATGTAAACCAGAGCAAAAAATAGGTAAAAAACAAGAAAAGTGGATAGTCGGAGCGGAGCGGTCAGGAAGGCGTCTGGACGTGGCCGCGCCATCTTTTCAACATACATACATACACATTTCAGTGTGTATGTCCCATACAGCTGTATATGCTGAACAGACAGCAAACGGAGAACTGCTAAAACAGAAGTGCAGGATGGTGGGGAATGTAATCCAATGTCATGCTGCATTACAGGGACCAAGGAGCAGATGGCAGACCTCATCCGACTCCGCCGTGACAATAAGCACCTGTTCACGGGTGCGAAACACTCAGCCGCAGTGGGTTGGAGGTACAGCAACAGTATGAGGCACAAGGGACAGTGAACTTTCTGCCCTGTGGTCCTAATCCAGTACATCCTGCTGTGGATGCCATAAACAGAATGACCTGATATACATGTGCTCTCATATTTTGTCTGTCAGTGAAATCGTGGAGAAGATGGATCTGGCGGGGAAAATATCCCTTGTGCAGGCCAAACGCAAATGAGAGAACCTGAAGAGGAAAAACAAAGTATGTACAGTGATAGTGACAGATGTAGCTGCACACGGAACACTGAGAAGTCACCTATGTAAACCTGCAATATTGCTGTTGTAGCCAACTGCCACTTGTGATGTACTCTGCCCTTAGGAGAGCAAGTATCAAGCGACAGGCGAGGGTGCAAGTGGGAAGCCCACTGCCGCAACATGGCCCTGGTTTGGTGCCATGGATGAGGTGCTAGGACAGAGGCCCTCCACCAGGCCACATGTCCTAATCTCCTCCATCCAGGAGGACACACCAGGGCCCAGTGCAGCAGTGGGCAACCCACTCCCACACCAGGAGGGGCAGGAGGATGAGGAGCCGCCTGAGGCACGGGTGGCGAAAAGGAGGAGGGACGGGGAGGATGAGCTCATTGCCCTAATAAAAGAGGACATGGCTCAGCAACGCCAAATGGAGGAACAGAGAGCAGAGAGGATGGACAGGCTGATAGGTGTCCTCGAAAAGCTAGTGGAGCAGAAAAAGGACTGAGTCGTGTCCAAAGACAGCCACTGTACATAGTTGCACTTTATTTATGCTGGTGCTCCAACCTTTGTTTTGCACAAACATGATTATTTTAGTTGTGTAAATAAAACAGCCAGAACATCCAAACTGTGAGTGCATGTCTGTCACAAACTACATAACACAATTTCAGGGGACCTGACCTATTGCACATGCCAAATTGTGAAAATAAAAACAGTGCAACGTAAAACACAACATGATTGTGGGAAATGCACTGCCCACTGTGGTCCAGGATAAACCTGAGTGTGCCAGCATGCACATACATCATCAACCAGGCCTGACGTTTGCCTGAGCAGGGAGTCACGGGCAGTGCTGCTTGGTCCACTGGACCAGGACCAGAGAGATGAGGGAGGTGCCACAGGTAAGACCCCCGGTTCGCATAGCCAGGTACTGAGTGGAGCATCCCACAAAGGCGTCCCCAGATGTTGCTCAGGCATGCTCATTCCCACTGTCCACCGCATCATCCTCCACTTGGGTCTGCAGGGCTGGTGAAACTGACAGCTGCCATGTCACTGGATTGTAATCATGGCAGTGGGAAAACGACATGGTAACAACAAGCATGTTAATACAGATCTGTCACGTGAAATCCCAGCACTGTGCAGATGCACCACTAAGGGCTACTTGCCTGATGACAATAATCGTGGTCAGGGGGTACTTCCTCCAGGGCAGACACCTCAGGACGTGGTCTGTGTCCATGTTGCCGATCGGGAGGGGTGGTACGGGCAGGCACAGCTGGTGACGCAAATTCAAAGGGTAGACCGTCCCATTTCACGAGCCTCTCACTTCCGCATTTCCCGTACTTATAGTACGCACCGTCCGTAGTACGCGTACTGAGCGTACTTCAAGCGTGCGGTCTCTAAATTGGGACACAGCCTGTGCGTTTCTGTTCATTCTTTGTCAGGTCATCTGTTATTCACGTTATGTTCTCCACGCTATGTTTCCAACTTTCATGTCCAGGTTTTTCTTGTCGTTTGTTTAGTTCACCCATTTAGGTTACTGTTACATTACATTTAGGTTAATGCTAGTTTTTCTTCAGTTTGCCTTGCCCTTTGTTTGTACCCTTTTTACCAGCCTCATTAAACAGCTCGCCTTTTGTTAATACTCGAGTTTTGGTTCCAAGTTCCTTTCGTGTCTGCATTTTGGGTCCTCTTCGTAACTCCATACAGTCTGCCTCCGCCAGACTGTGACACTTACAGTGGGTTCCAAGGAAAGAAACACAGAAACGGGCAAATAAAAATGACAGTAAAGTAACATTTGGACCGGTGGTCACAGATAATAATCCTTCAGATTATGAAATTAGGGTCATGATTTCCTGGTTGTTTTAGATAGCTCCAAAATTAGTCCCAATATTTATCTTTGTCTTCTGTATCATTTTTAAGTTTATTCAGCATGGACTCATAGGACGCAGTTCTAATCCAGTCTTTCAGCTCAGGACGTACTGTACTGTACTGTAGTGTCTAATTTGCAAATATCTCCAAAAATTTTCCTTCCCGTTCCAATTTGTATGTTTGGACAAGATCTATATAGGACATAAATTCCATCTTTAAATAAGTCACCAACAACATTTATGCCATGAGACTTCCACAATTTCCAAAACACAGTTTGTTTTTTTCCCCCTATACAAATAGCTGGATTGTTCCAAAGAGATAAGTAAAACTGCACACGAGGTGATATTTTAAGAATTCTATGTATATTGAGCCATACATGGCTAGAGTGAAGCAAAATTAGGTTCGTTGAAGTGCGGCTTTGAGAGAGCATACTTTTGAATCGAGAGGAGTATAAATCTCAGACTCTATACTTAACCATTCCTGTCCAGCTTGATTTTTTCCCGAGTAATTAACCAGTTTTGCCCCTCAATGAGATTTTTAATTTGCCCCATTTTTCTATATTTGTTTTTATTTTTAGTCGTATTCAGTCAAAATTGAGTTGGGTGTCACGGTTCTGGGTCCGTTGGACCCAGTATTTTGAGTTTCTTATGTTTTGGTTTATTTTGCATTATGGATTAGTTATTTTCTGGTGATACTGTTTTGATTACAATTATATTCTGATTCTTTAGTTATCTGATGATGTTGATGATGATTATTTCTGGTTTAGGTTTTGTTATCTTGCCCTTATGTTTGGTTTAGGTTGCCTGTGCTTAGTCTTCTCTGCCCGTATGTCCCTCTGTTTGTCCATGACGTCATTATGCCTGTTTACGAGTCTGTCTCTGTCTGGCGTGTGCTTCCTGTCTTATTTTGTAGGTCTGTGTCCTTTGTCAGTGCGTTCAGCTTTGTGCTCTCCCTGTCTCGTCAGTGTAATCTACGTCAGCCGTGTCTCCCAGCTGTTTCCTCTTTGCTCCGTTCACCTCTTGTATTTAGTGTCTGTGTCTTCCCCTACTCGGTGTCGCATCGTTAACGTCTGTTCACCCTCATGCCGTGTGTGGATCTCCCTGTGTCTCTCTGTGAATTCTTAGTTTGTAGTTTTCCCAGTTTAGTTTCGTATTTCCTATGTTCTGCCTCTTCAGCAATAAAGCTGCCTTTTGAGTTATTCCCTCGTGCCTGTGAGTCCTGCATTTTGGGTCCTACTCCTGCCTGCCACACAGCCGACCATGACAGAACGATGCGACCATTTCCTGGACCCAGCGGATTCATCCCGGGAACATGACCTCTCCCGCATCCACCGCCTGATCGAGCGGGTCTCCCACGCTAAGGACGCTAAGACTATGGCAGTTGGGATTAACGCTATAGAAGCGATCCTGGAGGGGAGTCCTCATTTGCGCACACTAAGGGGATTTAGGGGCTTCATAGACCAGCTGCATGAAGCCCAGGAGGTGCTACAGGCTCGGGAGCTTGCAGCTTTTGTCCGCGCCCAGTATTCTTCGCCGAAGCCGTCGCATCGGCAGCAGCCGCAACACAAGGAGCTCTCCGCGGAGTCGGCCGCCGTACAGCAGCAATTGCAACAGAGGAAAGGCGTTTCCGCACCGCGGCCACAGAGCTCCACTTCTTGCCGCTCAGGGCTTAGTTCACCTGCCTCCTGCTTGGCGGCGATGTGGTCGCAGGACGAGGACGAGGACGTCTTTTCTCCATCGTCACCAGTTTCTCCTGTCGCCTCAGCCCCTGCCGCCAGGAGGAAGCGGCGCCACCGCCGTCATTCCTCACTACAACCGGAGCCCAATCACTCGTCAGAACAGCAGGCAATGGTGAGTGATATTGACTGTACCCCTATTGCTTCACCTGCAAATAGTAATGGGAACTGTTTTCTTCTCACGGCTAAGAGTAGTGAGGTGAAGGCGGTTTGTTCCATGGACGTTCACCCCGGCCCAGTAGAAAGAAAAGACTCCCTGACTCATTATGTTGATGCCTTTTCCGCTGAAGAACCAGAATGTATGGGCAAAACTCTGATTGTGCACCCTCTGTTGGAGCCTGCTAAGAACTTTTCTGTCGATACAGAGTTAACCCCGGACAGTTTGAATTCGGTTCTGACATGTACTGCTGAATCTGTGAATGGCGCTGTGGGTTCGCAACCCAAGAATGGGGAGGGGGACTTAACGGGCTGTTTCTGCCCTGTTCTCTTAGAGCAGAGAAGCCTAAGCAGAACTGTTTCTTCTGAACTCCTTCAGCTAGTTAAACCGAGCCCTAGAGGCTCAGGGGAGCCTATACCACCCCCTGCATCACGCTCACTACAAACACCTCCTCAACCGTTAGCCCGTTCAGCAGCCCAGCTAGCTGTTCAGCTGCCCTCAGCTCAGTCAGCTGCCCAGTTAGCCACTCCGTTACCCGCAGCTCAATCATCTGCTCCTTCACTAGTTTCATTCTCCCCACAAGGGTCACTTCAGTCTTTCTCAACCCAGTCTCCTGCTGAGCAGCCATCTTTTCTCACTCGTATTAAGCAGGAAAACATGCTCAACAGGACTGTTTTCGTTCCTCGAAAGCTGGCCCGATTAGAGACATTGACTACCTCCAGGGCCTCCCCAGAGTCCGAGTTTCAACCCGCAGTTGACTCTGGACCCCTGGGGGCTAAGGAGTCAGCCGATGACTGCACCCAATTGTTGCCTCCTGAGCCTAACCTATGTGTTGCTCAGCCCCAGTCGGCATCAACACTGCCAGAGGCCTGTGTGCCTGCTGGTCCTGTTCTGTCCCTGCCGGAGGCCCGTGTGCCTGCTGGTCCTGTTCTGTCCCTGCCGGAGGCCCGTGTGCCTGCTGGTCCTGTTCTGTCCCTGCCAGAGGCCCGTGTGCCTGCTGGTTCTGTTGTGTTCCTGCCAGAGGTCTCCGCACCTGCTGGTTCCGTTCTGTGTGTGCCAGGGGCTCCAGTGCCCACTGGTTCTGAGACTGTTTTTGCTGGGGGGCCCGAGGAGCCCGTCCAGCCTCCTTCCTCGTCAGCTGGGGGGCCCGAGGAGCCCGTCCAGCCTCCTTCCTCGTCAGCTGGGGGGCCCGAGGAGCCCGTCCAGCCACCAGCTGCTCCACCTGCAGCCTCTGTGTCTCCACCCACGCCAGCTGCAGCCTCTGTGTCTCCACCCACGCCAGCTGCAGCCTCTGTGTCTCCACCCACGCCAGCTGCAGCCTCTGTGTCTCCACCCACGCCAGCTGCAGCCTCTGTGTCATCCTCCACGCCGTTGCCTGGTCCGGATTCAGCATCCTCAGCGTCGCCTGGTCCAGCGCATGCTTCGACTTCATCCGCCTCGCCTGGTCCAGCCTCCGTGTCTTCATCCTCGCCTGGTCCAGCCTCCGCATCACCTGCAGTGGCCTCCTCTTCAGCTTCCTCATCAGCTGCTTTGCCTGGTCCGGCATCCTCATCTGCATCGCCCGGTCCGGCATCCTCATCTGCATCGCCCGGTCCGGCATCTGCATCGCCCGGTCCGGCATCTGCATCGCCCGGTCCGGCATCCTCATCTGCATCGCCCGGTCCGGCATCTGCATCGTCCGGCATCTGCATCGCCCGGTCCGGCATCTGCATCGCCCGGTCCGGCGTCCTCTTCGCCTGGCCCGGCTCCTGCTTCGGCGTCCTCTTCGCCTGGCCCGGCTCCTGCTTCGGCGTCCTCTTCGCCTGGCCCGGCTCCTGCTTCGGCGTCCTCTTCGCCTGGCCCGGCTCCTGCTTCGGCGTCCTCTTCGCCTGGCCCGGCTCCTGCTTCGGCGTCCTCTTCGCCTGGCCCGGCTCCAGCCTCCTCGTCCTCTTCGCCTGGCCCGGCTCCAGCCTCCTCACCCTCTTCGCCTGGCCCGGCTTCAGCCTCCTCACCTGCCTCAGCCTCGCCTGGCCCGGCTTCAGCCTCCTCACCTGCCTCAGCCTCGCCTGGTCCAACTTCTGCATCGTCTGGTCCGGCCTCCGCTTCGCCTGGGGCTGCAGGGGCCACGAAGCCTTCAGGTCCCCTACTACCGCCTCCACATCGTCGGTCATCTGCCAGGCCGCTTGTTGGGCATCTCCGCCACCGTAGGCGCCCTCCTGAACACCCTCCTGGACGCCGCCACTGCCTTCCGCGTGGCCGGCCCCCGGATCTGCTCTGTCGCCGCCACTACCTTCCGCGTGGCCGGCCCCCGGATCTGCTCTGTCGCCGCCACTGCCTTCCGCGTGGCCGGCCCCCGGAACTGTTCGCCCGTCGCCGCCGTTGCCGTGTGCACGGTCGGCCTCCAGAACTGTACGCCCGTCGCCGCCGTTTCCGCGTGCACGGTCGGCCCCCCGAACTTTTTGTGGACTCTTGGTGAGCTCTGGTTTCGTTTTTGTTTTTGATATGCTCTCCTGCGTTTTTTGGACTCTGGTGCTCCTTGTTTTTTTGTTTGGGCTCTGTCCCTCCCTCCTGGACCCCCTCCGCCCGCCCTGGCCTGGTGCTTTGTTGTGCCTTTTTTTTGTTTGGGGCTGTCGGGAGTCAGCCCTTAGAGGGGGGGTACTGTCACGGTTCTGGGTCCGTTGGACCCAGTATTTTGAGTTTCTTATGTTTTGGTTTATTTTGCATTATGGATTAGTTATTTTCTGGTGATACTGTTTTGATTACAATTATATTCTGATTCTTTAGTTATCTGATGATGTTGATGATGATTATTTCTGGTTTAGGTTTTGTTATCTTGCCCTTATGTTTGGTTTAGGTTGCCTGTGCTTAGTCTTCTCTGCCCGTATGTCCCTCTGTTTGTCCATGACGTCATTATGCCTGTTTACGAGTCTGTCTCTGTCTGGCGTGTGCTTCCTGTCTTATTTTGTAGGTCTGTGTCCTTTGTCAGTGCGTTCAGCTTTGTGCTCTCCCTGTCTCGTCAGTGTAATCTACGTCAGCCGTGTCTCCCAGCTGTTTCCTCTTTGCTCCGTTCACCTCTTGTATTTAGTGTCTGTGTCTTCCCCTACTCGGTGTCGCATCGTTAACGTCTGTTCACCCTCATGCCGTGTGTGGATCTCCCTGTGTCTCTCTGTGAATTCTTAGTTTGTAGTTTTCCCAGTTTAGTTTCGTATTTCCTATGTTCTGCCTCTTCAGCAATAAAGCTGCCTTTTGAGTTATTCCCTCGTGCCTGTGAGTCCTGCATTTTGGGTCCTACTCCTGCCTGCCACACAGCCGACCATGACAGAGGGGTAGGACCTCCATAACTGGGCTTGGCCTAATCCTGAGATACTTCATCCCTCTAGGTACCCATTTAAAATCGAATTTTTCTACCATGTATGGATAACATAGTGGGGATAGTGGCATTACTTCAGACTTTCCCCAGTTACAGTTTTTTCTGATTGCTTAAGCACATTTTTTGTAACTATTGGCTAATTTTGCAAAACTCTTCACACAAATAAGAAAACCTGTCACCCAATCATCAAAACATTGTAGTTCTCTTGCAAAAGCAAACACAGCTAGATTAACTCTTCACACCTTCGTAAAAATGGTGTTTCCGTATCAAACAGTACACACAAGCCATCATCTACTAAGCACACAATGCGCCAACTGCACACCGATGGTATGAATACAAAACACATCTGGCGTTTGCCTTCCCTGTGCACAAGGTAGGCTATGTCAGTTTGAGCTCATACTTCTGTCATAGATCCATAAGCATGGAGGGATCCAAACTTCAAGTACTGGTGTTTAGTCAAACACATCAAAACAAACACAAGTGTTTATTTCCAAGTATAGGATTATTTGCAATCGCCATAATGACTATATGGGTTACGTGGTCTGCAGTGAACATGCTTCCTCTGCCCCCTCCTCGTCTTCCTCTTGCTCCTCCTTGTCCTTGTCGTCCTCTTCATCCTACTTCTTCACCTCCACGTCCTCTTCCTCGGCCTCCTCTACTTCTCACTCTTTCTGCTCCCACCATTGTACTCCGCACACACAGCTTACCTGTATTATAGTGCTTAGGCTGATTGCAAAGTGAACGAATTATCTAAGAAAGTTTTCACATGTGAAAGTGTGCCAGACAGTTGGCAAATTAGTGTTAATGATAGCCATACATGTGTATACTTTTGCTAGGAGTGTGTTGGAAATTTGGAAATTGAGTGTTGTGCAGTGAATTGTGCCTACAGTTTTGCAAAGTGTGTGTTACAAAATTGCAAACTGAGTGCAAAGCAGTTTTTGTGCTTTTAGTTTTGCACACTCAGTGAGTGGTTTTGCTATAAGTCTGACTAGTTTTAGAAATTGTGCTACAGGATTCACAGTTAGTGTTTAGGCATTCGGTAAAAACTGTAATAGTATAACCTGACACCTCAGAAAATGCCTTTATGGTGTCCATTAAACGCGGCACTAAGGAGAGTTGAAGTTTGCAGACGACACAACTGTGGTTGGTCTCATCACTGACAACGATGAGTCTGCCTATAGAATGGATGCGGAGCAGCTTGGAGTGTGGTGCAGATCCCACAATCTCACTATCAATGTCGACAAAACAAAAGAGATAGTGATCGATTTCAGGACGGCTGGCAGAGATCACCACACCGACCTCACCATAGATGGTGCTGCTGTGCAGAGGGTCAGCAGTGTTAAGTTCCTGGGTGTACACTTTGCTGATGACCTGTCCTTCTCCATTAAGACCACAGCAGTTATCAAAAAAGCACTAAAGTGTCTCCACTCCCTCAGGAGACTCAGGAAAGCAGGACTCTGCACACTTCATCTCACAACTTTCTACAGAGGCACAATTGAAAACATCCTGACGCAAAGTTTTAAAGCTAGGTTTAGCAGGTGCAAGTCCTATGAGAAGCGTCAACTTAATAGGATTGTTAAGACTGCCAGGAGGATTGTTGGTGCCCCTCTCTCACCGCTTGAGGAGATCTGCAACCAGCGCTGCACACGCAGAGCTATCTCCATCATCAGAGACTCCCACCACCCCTCTCATGGCCTGTTCTCACTCCTGCTGTCTGGCAAGAGGTACAGGAGCATCAACAGCAGAACCACCAGGATGCTGGAAGGATTCGTTGCACAAGCCGTGAGACTGATAAATGGTCTGTGCCCCCTCCCCACCCACACACCCATTCACACAGCTACACTCTGAGATCAACAAGCAGATTGTGTTGCCCCTATCCCCACACACACACACACACACACACACACACACACACACACACACACACACACACACAAAATACACTCCCCAGATACACACACTACCTAATTTATTCCATCCCCTACTATGAAAGGACTGATGCTATCTACCCAAGCGAATGTGACTGGAGTTTGTTTTAGAACTTAAATTTTATGCTATTTATGCCTTTTTTGCTGCTCCTTTTTTAAAACAAATTTTTTGAAACTGTATTTACTCTTTTTAAACTGTACTTATTCTTTTTAAACTGTATTGCTTATTGCACTGTAGAGGCTGGTGAGAAACAATATTTCGTTTCAATCTTCTTGTCATAATGGCAAGAATATCATCAGCATAGAGGAGAAGTTTGTTTTCTTGCTGCCCACCTATCACACCTTTAATTGATGTAATACTCACTGCCAATGTTTCTATAAAAATTAAGAACTTAAAGAACAGCCCTGATGAGTTCCACGTGACAAACTAAAAAGGGTGAAATCATACCATTTGATATTACCGCCGCCTTTGGTTCTTTGTATAGCAAAGTAACCCAGTCTAGAAAATCTGGACCTAACCCACACTGCAACAAGATTATAAAAACTTTGTCAAAAGCCTTCTCCAGATCTAAGGAGAAAGCTGCTATTGGGGTATCTTTAGACTGGCTCAGCCACATCAAATGGAGTAGCTTTCGTATGTCATCTGAGGGAGAACATGTTTTCATAAATCCTTTCTTATGCTGTGTGATTTTTATTACTATTAATGGTAAATGGCCTGTATTTGTATAGCGCTTTACACACGTGCATCCACCCATTCACACACACATTCACACACTGGTGATGGCAAGCTACATTGTAGCCACAGCCACCCTGGGGCGCACTGACAGAGGGAAGGCTCTGACCACCACCAGTAGGCAACGGGTGAAGTGTCTTGCCCAAGGACACAATGACCGAGACTGTCCAAACCAGGACTCGAACCGGCAACCTTCCAATTTCAAGGTGAACTCCCAACTCTTGAGCCATGATCGCCCCACATTATTGCTATTAATGAAGGCTACTCACCAGCGAGCTCACATTTGTTAGCTGGCTTTAGTTGTGGTTAGTTCATAGACTGCAGACTCTTAGGCCATTTCTCAGTTCTCAAGTACGCAAATCCGTACTCGCATTTTCGCTTGTCTGGACTTCGGAAGTCGAGATTTCCCCAGAACACAGCGCGATCGTTCTACAACTGGAACGGCAGTGTAATTGATGACATTACAGTTCCGGAGTCTTTCCTGCCATCGCCTCTTAGTTAAACTGTCATTAATATTTGCAATACAAAATGGCACATGACATAAAAACATTTACACATGATGTAGTAGATTTCTTTAAGCAAAAAAAAGAGAATTTACGTATCATATGTTTTATAATATCTAATAACCCTCATACAGTTAAGCACTATGATTTTGTGACAGAAACACAAACTTAATCTCTTTAGTATACATGTATGCCTGAATAAAAACAAACAGGTGAGATGTTAGAACAATTTTCTTTTTAGTTTAGTAAACATTCAAAACCTACAATAGACAGCTGGGGTTTAGAAGAGAACTGAACAAATATTTAAAATATAATCTGATCATTTTTGGAGCAGCCTTCAGAACCTCCAAGTATTAACATGTTGTTTTTAGACTTGATGGATAGCAATAACAACCTGCTAGCTGCAATCATGTGCAGTGCCACATGATTATTAACGGACAAAAAGAAAACACGTTACCTCTTCGACATATCAATGGCTGTGAACAAAGAGAAACTTACATGAGTAAATAACTCATGAAAGAATAAAGTTACGTTGAAACCAAGCACACCATTGTTTTTCTAGTGACATTACCAAAAAGTTTGATGTGTCACATGGCCCTCTTCTTATTGAAAAAACAAAAGTTGTATCCAAGATGGCCGACTTCTAAATGGCCACCATGGTCACCACCCATATTTGAGGAGTTTGCCCCCTCACATATACTAATGTGCCACAAACAGGACTTTAATATCAGCAACCATTCCCATGTTATTACGGTGTATCCATATAAATGGCCCACCCTGTAGAGACACGGCACCAGGAACACAGGGGAGGCATAGAAACTGAACAGAAAACCTAGAAACCAGAAACTATAAATACAATACAAACAAAAAACAATAATTCAAAGAATAAACTTAAACCAAGAACACAAAGACTGGGTCACCAGTTCCAGTGCCGTGACAAAATGTGTTTTACAGTTTAGCAAAATTAAACGAACAACATTCTGCCGCTTTTTAAGCTTAGTTTTCTGTAGTAACTTCATCCAACTGTTTTCAGGTGATTCCTTGTGGTCATATGTAATTTGATTAAACAGAAGTTGAATCAGGAACTGATTTTCACAAAAAACAAATAGTTCTGCAAAATTTAGTCTCCACATACTTCAGCTGTTTAAATTTGTGTCATCATGTTCATATAGGATTTCTATAAAAGCATGCTTTTTGTGCTCTTGAGGAATTTTTTATTTAATTTGGGGCAATCTTGAAATAAATGTCTGGAATGTGGGGTGGTTGATGTCAGCAAGCTACCAATTTAAACATCGCATCAGATAAGTGTAAATGATACTGGCTCTGTATTTACTTGGTATTGGATCAAAGCCAAAAATTTGTAGTGTGGCGCAGCACTGTTGTGAATGAAAGAAAGTGTGAATGTTGAATGTTTTTGTTGAAATGTCCAGGCAAGTATATATATGTTAAATGACAAGATATACATGTTCAAATCACATGAATTAACAGAAAGCTTCAGGTTCTTGATTTCTATATTACAATTCTTCAAAATTAAACAATACGAACAAGTAGTCTGATGTCTTGTAGTAATTATGGAGCTATAATTTGAAATACAACAAAGTATCGGTATTGGAGCCGTATCGTTGATACCACCCTGAATTTTGCTTTGTATCGCACATAACTAGCCCATATCAGTTTGATATTGTCCCCCATTAAACTCTGATATGTTTTCAGTCTCCCTTTAATGTTTTTGAGCAGTGTATAAAATGCTCTGAAAAAGTGTTTCCTCCCTTCCTGATTTCCAATTTTTTGTATGTTTGTCGCACTTAAATGTGTTAACATAACACAAGTAAACACAAAATGCAATCAAGCATTTGTGATAACCAGTGCTGGGACTAACGCGTTATTAAGTAACGCGTTACAGTAACTACGTTATTATTGCGGTAACGAGCACGGTAACTAGTTATTATGCCAAAATCAGGAACGCGTTACTCGTTACTGGGATTTAGATAGGGTCGTTACTCGTTACTTCGTGTGTTGCGTTTAACTTACCTCGGAAATCGGAACACGAACCTGGGAATAATGTCACACTCGAGTAAACGGTGTTCTGGTTAGCCTCGTTGGAGAAGTCTGGATTCCAATATGGCGACGCCCTCGAAAACGCTTGTTTTGCTAGCTCTCTACAAAAACAAATTACTACTACACATATGCAGGTCATCTGCAGTCCCGAATTTCTGAGTCCCGAGTACAAAGGAAAGCACCACGACTGCAGTTTCCGTGCTGGACGTAAAAAGGGCACGTGACACTGTGACGTAAGCTACAATCATGGCGGCAGTCGAAGATGGTCCAGGCATGTGTTTTCTCTCCTGGAAATATTCACATTATTTCTCCTTTGTGTTGGAAAAAGACAGGAATATTGTCGTGAACTGTACTCTCTGTGGAGGTTCTAAAACTCTTTCGACATCAAAGACTAGCAATTCTAATCTGATGAAACATCTTCAGAAACAGCATGCATCTACCAACTTAGTTGAAAAAGAACCTGAAGGCAACGTCGGTGACTCTAGCTCCGTTGATGCTATTCCAGCAAAACAACGAAAGCTTGATTTCGGACAGCCTGCTGCACAGTCCATCACCCAGCCCCAGCTACACAGGCTGATTGCCAGGTATGTTGTGGAAGACATGAAACCCATCTCAACGGTTGAGTCCCATGCTTTCAGACAACTGATTAGTCATATACCTGTGCGAGGGAGAGCTGGGAAGGCACCATCCAGAAAGACATTTTCCAGTTTCCTAGACCAAGAATATGCCAACATGGAGTCAGAGCTCAAAAATACACTTGACATGGTAGAATACATCTCCACAACAGCAGACATTTGGACTGTGCATAATAAAAGTTTTCTTGGTGTGACCGCGCATTGGATAAATGCACAAAACATGAAACGTGAGAAAGCAGCGCTGGCATGCAGGCGATTTATGGGTCGACATACGTATGACAGTATTGCATCTGAGCTGGACAACATTAACTCATCTCATGGCCTATCGTTTAAAATCACATCAACTGTAACGGATAATGGCTCCAATTTTGTCAAGGCTTTTAAAGTGTACCGGCCAGCACCTGAGTCAGATGACTCTGAATCTGAGGAGGATGAGGTGACTTTTGTTTCAATTGGGGATGTGCTGCAGAATGCTGCTGATGATGCTGATGATGCAATTTCTTTACCGCCACATCAGAGATGTGCATCGCACACAATGAATCTTATCTCTTGCACTGATGTGGAGAAGTGGCTATTGTCTGAAGCTGCAACAAAAACCATCTACAGAAGTGCCACCACAAAATGTGCAGGGCTGTGGAACAAGGCCAGTCGTTCCACAGTGGCTGCTGAGATTGTGGACGACATTATTGCAAAGAAGCTACTAGTACCTTGCACAACAAGGTGGAACTCGTTCTATTATGCTCTGGAGAGAATTTCAAAGATACCTGTGGTGGAGCTGAACACAATCTCATCCACATTACAGTTGAAATGTTTCAATGAGAGGGAGCATCAGTGTATCAGAGAGTACTGTGCAGTCATGAAACCACTTACTGTGGCACTGGACATTCTTCAAGGAGAAGACCATTGTTTTTATGGCACACTCCTACCCACACTGGAGTCGCTAATGACCAAGACTCTGGCTATAAAAAATGGTCTGCAAATTCTTGTTGGGCTACCAGATACAGTTGTCCAGGTAAGAGATGATATTTTCATTTGTGTTTATCTTTAATGAAATGTTTTACTCAATTGCTTTTTATATTGTGCTGTGCTGTTCACATGCAAGTGAATGCTGTTACAGTTACAGATACTTAACCCCAATAAATAAATAAAATAAATACAACGTAGTAAAATACACACTATTTACAAATTAAAATACATTCTATATAAAACTACAGCATGCTGTTAATATTTAATTAATTTAATGTTGAAACAATGCATACTTTCTCATGCAAAAATGTTTTTTGCACTTTTACTGTGTCGTTATTACAGGCAGTCAAAACAAGGTTTGCACATGTCCTTGGAAGTGAAGATGCTTTGCTGGCTGCTGTGACACTACCAAAATTTAAGCTTCGTTGGCTACATGACCAGGCGCGGAAGGACCTCGCAAAGGCACGTCTGCTGGTAGAGTGTCGAAAACTTCTCCCTGAGCAAGATCAGCTACAACCAGGTACCAGCGCCACCAACACAACACAGCACGCGGGTTCTAGCAAAGAGGATGAGTTCTTCTCCTTTGAAGAGAATGAGGACATATATGCCACTGCTGAAGGTGAGGTAGCCGAGTACCTCAAATCAGGAGCAACAGGGTTAGACTCTCTGAATCATTTCCCAATGATAAAGAAACTCTCTCTTAAACTTAATGCAGCTACTCCTTCAAGTGCCCCAGTTGAAAGGCTTTTCAGCCTGGGAAACCTGATTCTCACTCCAAAGAGGAACAAGTTGTCTGATCATAAGTTTGAGAAGCTTCTCCTCTTGAGGTACAATCGTTGGTTTGATGGAAACCAAAGTTGAGTAGTGCTCATATGATGATGATGTGTTGCCTTCAGTGGTGCTCTACAAGGTAAAGTAGGGTTATTTCCAAGTGAAACTTGGGCTTCTGAAGCACTTAAAATACCATTATATTTTATTTATCTACATGGCCTGTATGGAGGCAATATTATTTTGGTTTGACTGTTTATGAAGCTGAAAATAGTTATTATTTATTTTATTTCTGTTTGTGGGGCTGAACATACTTGTAATTAATTTTATTTCTCTTCTCTTTCTCTGAAAATACTTTTATTACTGAACATGAGGTCTCCAGTTGGTGGAATTCAGCAGTTAAGTTTACAAAGTTAAGTTCAGTTAACTTTACAAAGAATGGACAAACCTCACCGTGTTTATGTTAAATCATTTTTTGCACTACATGTTTTTGCACTTTGATACCTACTTTGATACCTACAGGTCCTAAATTGTCTGAGGTACAGTTTAATGTTGGCACTGCTAAAAGCATACTTTCTGTCCATTTAAATGGCAAAAATAAATATCTTTCAAAAGTTTCAACACACTGTATGTTGTGTTTTGTGATCCACTGCTTCTTCCTAGTGATTCTACGTACAATGATTAGACACTGCTGTAACAACCCGAGAATGATGAGTTTGCATTTGTAGAGGGTTGAAACATTAGAAATAGATTAAAACACACAGATAAAAAAGTGACACATAAAACAAACTTTGTTAATTTCTAATTTAGTTTCATTCATTTCATCATTGACTTGCACTCGCACTACTACACTGCCATTTTAACTATTTTAGGTTCAGGCCATTAGGTGGCACAGTGTACTTGTGGCTGGATAGTGCTAACATGTAAGCAAGCTAGAAGACTGGCATCCTTGCTGGGTATCCAGTTAGGGAAGCAACACATTAATAAGAGAATTCTGGGTAAAACCAAAGTTACTTTCCCTAGTAACTAGTTACTTCGAAAGTAACGAGTAACTTGAAGTAACTGAGTTACTTTTGAGAGAAGTAACTAGTAATGTAACTGAGTTACTATTTTAAAGTAACTTACCCAACACTGGTGATAACTAGCAATGTCTTTTTAGCAGTTGTCTTTTATGAAGCTTTGGAGGAATTTTGGCCCACTCATCTTTGCAGAATTGTTCCAATTCAGTCACATTGGAGGGTTTTTGAGCATGAACTGTCTGTTTAAGGTCATGCCACACCATCTCAGTGTCATTAAGTTTACTCTTTGACAAGGCCTTAAAAAGCTCTTTATTTTGTTTCTTTTAAGACATTCAGAGGCAGACTTGATGGTTTATTTTTGATAATTGCCCTGCTGCAAAACCTGTATGCTTCAGCTTCTGGTCATGAACAGATGACCAGACTTTGTACTTCAGAAGAACAGAGATAGAGCTGTGAATCTGAAGTATCTGAATATTAAACGGGGGTCTAACCCTATACAGTGGAACCCCGACTTCCGAATACCCCATTTAACGAAAAATGGCACTTAAGGGCAATATTTCTGCCCGTGAAACGGCAAAATGCCCGCGTAACGAAATTCTCTGGCTCTGATTGGCTGAGCCCAGAATGCCTACAATGCCCACAATGCCTTCCGAATCATGTGGCAACCCCCTTGGCTTTCGTACTGGTGCTTCGCTGTTCCACTTGAACGACGTATTGTTGTTGCAGTTAGCAATTAGCCTATAGCCTATCGTTCACTCAAAAGGCGCGATGGGTGCTTCGACTTACGAAACTTTTCGACTTACGAAAGACCCTCGGTAACAAATTAATTTCGTAAGTCGGGGTTCCACTGTATAGGAAATTGTGACAGAAACTTTTTCCTGCACTTCTGTGAACTGTTATACACAAATTTTTAGGTTTTTAGTTTTATTTATGATGTAAATGTCTTCATTAATATAAAGCATCACACACCATTTAATAGTTTAACATCTACTGTGATATAATACAGTGGAGCCCTCTGGCATTTTATATTGCCTCCACATATTTTCAGTTGTCTCTCTATGGGTGTGATCCTTTCTCTAAAGAAAAACAAACCCTGCTCCTGCTGCAGGTAGAGCTGGGCGATATAAGATTTTTTCATATCACGATATGTTTTTTTCATTTCAGGCGATAACGATATCTATCACGATATAAGCCAAATAACTATATTTGTAAGATTTAAATGTGCCGTTGCTCACAAGTAAAATGCGAAATAATCAGCAGCTTGTTTTTATTTAAATATTTATTTCCCATAATAACTGACTAACTTTTGTCAATATCAAATAAACTGAGAACTAAAAGGAAATTCTCAATCTCTCCTTGTTGTATAGCTTAGCTTTTCAAACAGTTTTAACAGTTACTTTAGTCTGACAAAAGCCGAATGACGAATTAACGCTTCCAGTCAGAGACTGAGGCTACGTCCACACGTACACGGGTATTTTTGAAAACGGAGATTTTCTGTTTCTACACTGCAGAGAGTAGAATTAACAGTAACAGTATTGTAGAAATTCATTTCACCGAAACAATAACGTGGCGCACAGTGTGACGCATGTACCAGTTTATTGTATTTCCAGACTTGCTTTCGGCACAATTTACAGTGCACGCTACTCTGTTTTTTGTCAGACTTGAAATAGCCGAAATACCTTAACACTACGGAACTTCTATGGCTCTTCCGTTCGACAATCTCCCCGGCATTGGAACCATCATCTGTTTTCTCCTCGGTAACCTTCGGTCACGCTCGGTTGATTTTTCTAGTCGGCACACTCATTTCCTCCATTACGCGCTGGCTCCATTACCCGCTGGCTGCTTCCCAAACAAACACACGTGCGGCTTGGCACTTGTGCTGTACGTAACAAGTCACGCGACGTGACGCTGCAGCTGTGATTGGTTCGGCAATTGTTCTAGCATTGTAGAGGGGGGGTACTGTCACGGACCCGGTTCCGGGGACTCGGGGTTCGTGAACAGTGTGGACCTTTATTGTTATTAGTGTATTGGATGTATGTTTGCTGCACTGTGCTCTTGTGTTCCATGCTGGTGTGTGTGTGTGTGTGTGAGGCTGGAGGATGAAGGACAGCCACCTGCAGGCCTGATGGGTGTGGCCCTGCCAGCTGCTGGTCACGCCTAGCTTACCACACACCTGCTTCTGATCAGGATCGTCGGGGGAGCTACTTAACAGAGCGATGGAGCTTCCTCCGGCGCAGGATCGTTGAGTTAGACTCCATGTCAGTGTTTGTAGTGCTGGTCAGTGTATGCCTGCTGGAGTTGGTGCCATAACGGCTGTGTCTGTGATTTTTCCTCAGGAGAGTGGAACACAGGACTGCAAGACACACGGGGTGTGTGAAGGCACAGGGGCAGAGAGCACGGGATACCAGCACTTGGGAGAAGACACGTCACGGGAGTCGAGGGAGCACTTTTGGAGATTCAATGTGTGGTGTACATTTACCTCACTGTAAATAAACCCACTGTTCATTTCATTAAGTCCAGCGTTTGGGTCCTTTCTCCAACATCCCCCACGGTCTGCCCCCCAGACCGTGACAGAACGATCCTGCCATTATGGGCCCAGCGGACTCAAGGACCGTCTCACAGGAGGAATTGCTCGCCCAGCTCTGGAAATACTGTCGGAGCATTATCCAGGCGGCAGATCCACATCAGAGACACTTACAGGTCGTATTTTTTGATTCCTTCTTATCATCAATCACCTCATCTGTGAGCTTTTTGGACATTAAGAGACTAATTTCGATTATAACCACGCTGAGGGAAAGTTCCTGTTTTGAGCTGTTTGGTTTGGGCTGTCCGGGCGAGGAGGATATGGCAACCTCCCTGGGAGCCCTTGCTGCCTATTTCTTTTTTCATAGGCTGATAGCCTCCCCGCCGTCGCTTGCAGCTCGCTTGTTGGACCCTCCATTGCGGGGGAAACGTTTCACACGCCCTCTGCACCTCACCACATCTCCACTCACCTCTGCGGCACCTGCTGAGTCAGCAGACCAAGGACCGGCAGCTCAAAATCACACAGCTGCTCTCCTGTCCGGCCGGCTGGTGGAACCTCAGCCTGATACGCTGGCCCCGGCATCGTTACAGAAGCGACGCTTGCGCCGCCGGCGTGCCTCACCGCAGTCAGACTCTAAAACTTTCCAACAGCCGGCTGTGGTGAGTCATATGGACAATTCTTCGTCACTCACCTCTACCGTTTACTCTGGGGCTATGTTTATACGGCCAGCTGCCCAGCCGGTAGCCAAAGCGCAGCCAGCGGCCCAGCTGGTCGCCGTACCACAGCCAATCGCCCAGCTAGTAATTCGGCCGTCACCTGCTGAATCATTCCCCGCGACATCTACCTCACCGCCTACCGTTTCATCCCGTTCACCATCTACACCACCCGCTGCTTCACCATCTGCAGCTGTAACACCGTCGTCATCTCATCCGCATGCAGTCACCCCTCAGCCATCTTCTCCACCAGCGGCAGCCTCCATTCCACTACCCACTCCAGCAGCCCTGACCTCACACGCGTCCAACGCCTGATGGACTGGGTAACTCACACCACCAATGCAAGGGCAAGAGTGGTGGGGTTAAATGCCATCGAGGCAATCCTGGAGGGAAGTCCCTACCTCGGCCAGCTTAAGGAAGTTTCCGCCTTCCTTCGCACCCTGCATGAAGCCCGGGGGGTAGTGCAAGCTCGGGAAACCCCAGACTTTGTCCAGCGGCAGCGGCTCGGCGAGCGGGAGCTCAGCATGCCCGAGCAGGAGCTCAGCGAGCGGGAGGAGCCCGCGTCGCCAGCTGTGGAACTCAGCGAGCCGGAGCAGCTCAGCGAGCCGGAGGAGCTCAGCGTGCCGGAGGAGCACTGTGAGCCGGAGGTGCTCAGCGAGCTAATGCTGGAGGAGCTCAGCGAGCTAATGCCGGAGGAGCTCGGCGAGCCGGAGGGGCACTGTGAGCCGGAGGAACTCAGCGAGCTAATGCTGGAGGAGCTCAGCGAGCTATTGCCGGAGGAGCTCGGCGAGCCGGAGGAGCACTGTGAGCCGGAGGAGCTCAGCGAGCTAATGCCGGAGGAGCTCGGCGAGCCGGAGGAGCACTGTGAGCCGGAGGAGCTCAGCGGGCTAATGCTGGAGGAGCTCAGCGAGCTATTGCTGGAGGAGCTCGGCGAGCCGGAGGAGCACTGTGAGCCGGAGCAGCCCAGCGAGCCACCCACTGAGAAGCCCGCACCGCTGCTGGCGGACCTCAACGAGCCGGAGGGACCGGCGTTGCCAGCAGAGGAGCTCAGCGAGCTTGGTGAGCCCGCGCTGCCACCGGAGGAGCTCGGAGGTCCGGAGGGATCCGCTGAGCCAGAGCTGGAGGTCTGCGTGCCGGAGGGGCCGCCACGTCTTGCAGCCCGGCCGGTACATCGGGAATCGTGGGTGGTGCTGGAGCAGCAACGCCGCCGCCACCGGACCCGTGGCCGCCCGCCGGAGCAGTCACACTGCCGCCACCGGACCCGTGGCCGCCCGCCGGAGCTGCAACGCCGTTGCCACCGGATCCGTGGCAGGCCACCTGAAGCGTTCTGCTTCCATCACGGGGTTAGAGGTAGGCCACCTGAACTTTTTTGCCGCCACTGCCTAACCCGCAGCGGGTCCCGCTTGTTTTGCCGTCCTGCAGATCGGCCGCCAACCTAACCCTAAATGATATGATACGACCCTGACCTCCGGCACCAGCTAAGCAGCTCCCTTGCGCCCCCCGACCTCTCCTGCTTGGCTGCTTTCCTCCAGGGAGCAGGAACGGGTGCAGGCACCTGCTGAGCACCAGTCGCTCCCACCTGCAAGGTGGGTACTGGTGCAGAGGTAGACTTTTCCCTGGCTGGCCTCACACACTGGACCGGCACAGGTGCGGATCTAGAGAGCTGGCATGGTGAAATGATCTCTTGCCACTCCTAGTGCCACTCTAGTTTTGCATTTGAAAGTGTTGTTTATTAAGATAAGATAGCATTAACACTTTGAAAGCGGAATGAAGGTGAGTGTTATTAACACTCTGTGTGCCGCGTCTCCAAATCACATGACCGACATGCAATTAAGCTGACGTAGCAACAAGCTGCAACCACGCTGAGTCTCTATTTCAGCTTGTGTTGAAAGTTCAGACTTCAAAGTAAACTACAGTTAATAATAAGATTAACAGTTCATCTTCATATTTTAATGTAACATCTGTAGCTTTACTGCAGAGTTTTCAGTTTGAAGAGCTCTGGATGGAGCAGCTACAAAGTTTGCTTTTCTTCACATTTGTTGATCAAATGGTTTGATGAAGGACTCTCGCTAGCTTTGTCCAAGTAAAAGGTTTAACAGTACTTTCATAAACAGCGCTGTGTTTTCTTTCGTACACTTAAAAAATGTTTTCTTTCAATTAACACGAGCTCGCTGTGTTGGCCGACAGACTTCAGGTCCACATTAAATGATTACAACATCATCACTGCTGCTGTTTTGTTATCAGTCCTTTTGTTTAAAAAGTGGGGTCTGCATGAGCTTAATATTGCCATACTTTTAATTGACACGTGTGCTTCTTGAAACGTTTCTGTTGCAGGTCTGTGCCAGTGAAACTTTACATTTACTTGGTGACAACTGAGCTACAGAGCTACAGATTAAACAGGCCAGGCAACAGTAACCTGACTTCCATTACGTATCGGGAAGAATTCCGTGGACTCATTGTCAGACTCTACACTGGTGCAGCGGGTCATCGGTTTCTCCTGGTGCACGAGAATGCCATGTGGCAAAGATATGTAGGCAATTACTTGCCCCCACGCTCACCTGATCTAAATCCAAGGGAAGACCTCTGCAACATTATGTATCAGTCCATCTGACATAACCAGACTATGTAGGAGCTCAGTAATGACCTGGTCCAGATCTGGGATCCAGGACACCATCCACTGTCTCATTAAGACCATACCCCAAATTGCCAGGCATGAGAACAAGCATACGGATGATATACAAACTACTGAGTACCATTTTGAGTGGCTGCAATGAAGTTTGAGCAAAAATATCCTGCTGCATCATTTTTTCTATTTTGATTTGTGGGGCTTCTTTGAATTAATCCCTGTGTAGGCTGGAAATGTTAACTTCCATCAAACAATGTGGCTTCCTTTGTCTCTAACACAGTACTTGCCCGATATTAGAGGTGAGTGGATCGATCCAAATATCAATATTATCGATACCAACACTAGTATTGGTATTGGATTGATACTAGCACCACTGGATCGATACTTTGCTTCTATCCTTCAAGGTCAGTATGTAGCCTGCTGAACTGTGTTAATTATTTCTTTGCAAAAAATAAACCTTAAGCATGCACTATGAAAAATGCGGAACCTTTTTGTGTGCTATAGAGACAGAAAAAAACCCAGTTTCAAAACACATTAAAACCTGAAAGGTGTGTTTTGTTGTGTTAGCTAATTATTGTAGAAAATAACAATTGTGATATAGTGGTGATTAAACTGTGTTCAGAATTTGCAAATTGAGAATTCATCTCCTAAGCAATGGCACACTACTCTCCCTCAATTAGCTGCCTAAATACTGGCCCTGTATTTACTTGGTATTGGATCAAAATTTACCAAAATTTGGAGTGTGGCACAGCACTGCTGTGAATGAGGGAAAGTGTGAATGTTGATTTTTTTTTTAAATGTCCAGGCAAGTATATACATTTTAAATAACAAGATATAATGATACCAATTAACAGAAAGCTTCAGGTTCTTTATATCTATATTATAATTCTTCATAATTAAACAATAAGAACAAGTAGTCTGATGTCCTCTAATAATTATGGAGCTATAATTTAAAATACAGTAATAACACATTAAATGTATGTACAAAATATCAGAATCAGATCACTATCGTTGATACCACCTTGAATTTTGCTTTGTATTGCACATAACTAACCCATATCAGTTTGATATTTCCCCCCATTAACCTCTGATATGTTTTCAATCTTCCTTTAATGTTTTTGAGCGGTGTATAAAACGCTGTGAAAAAGTGTTTCCCTCCTTCCTCATATCCAATTTTTTGTATGTTTGTCGCACTTAAATGTTTCAGATCACTAAACAAATGTAAATATTAGACAGAGATAACACAAGTAAACACAAAATGCAGTTTCTAAATGAAGGTTTTTATTATTAAGGGGAAAAAAGAATTTCAAACCTACACAGCAAATTCAAAAGTGTTAAATTTTTTGGTGTTAATAGTCTCCTTGCAAAAGTAGAGTTAATTTTACTCTAAGCAGAGTCACATTCTTTTAATGTAACTCTGAGGTGTAAAATGATAGTAGTTAAAATCGAGTGTTAAAAATGAGTGTTTCTCTGTCAAATCTGGAGGTGTTACAATGGAAACATTAACTCTTGACCTCTTAACTCTGAACTCCTAGAGGGGCTATGACACCAACAGAGTAAATTCACAGACTCCGCCCCCAGCACGGCTCCAATCGAAGCTGAAGTGAAGCCGTTTCAGAACATTTTGCTCTACATATTTGAGTTGTTTGCCATGCTTGGTAAGTCATTTTTTCAAAGATTGTTTCAATTATTATTATGAGCTTTTACTTCTGTGGCTCTTTGGAGTTGAGACAAAGCTGTGTGAAAGGCATTAGCCGTGTTGCTCGCTGATAGCATAATATTCTGTTTTAGCTAGCTGAAAGGTATTGTTTGCGGGCAAATACCACAGCCTTGAAAAAAAGCTTGCATGTGAATTTTCAGTCAAACTTTTGGTCAAATACACCTAAAACAATGTCTAGACTGTGAAATGTTGGTATAATGGTGCTACTTGAAGCCTGAAAACGATCGCCCATAAAAAAATTAAAAAAAAACGAGCAAACAGCAGTAGCAGACGTCCTGATTGGATTCTACGGTAGCATTTAGATCCCTCCAGAGTTTTGTGCACACGGTTTAGGTAAAAATGAAAAAGGTTGAGGTTTTACATTTAGTTCAGTATTACCTGTTGCCTGTGTCCTTGTCTTTTGGGAAAATACTTTACACAAGTAATGGCTCAAAGAGGATTCCTTTTTTTTTTCTTTTACTGTGCTGCAATTGATTACTGGATTATTTGTGCCATTAATTAGTGTCAACTAATTTTTATTCGATCTCCGCACAGGATATGCTTGTGAAGATGGAATATGGGGGAGAGCAGAAGTGCGTTGAAGTTCCACAAAGGGATGAATGAAGGACATGCATATTGTATTGAAGAAATAAGTGATGAGAATGCTGTTATTTGCATTTACCATGTCAGACCTTTTGATAAACAAAATTCTAATGAAAGTGAGAACATGTATACTGTTACATCTTTCAGAAAATGTTTTGAAATTGTGGTGCACAGTTCAGAATAAATGTTTTTCAAAAACCATTGCATCTTTTTAGTAAATGTTTATTTCCAAAAGAAATTTCTAGAAGTTCAGAACAGTAAAATTCCCGCTTTTTCGAATGAATTAGAAGATAACTCTTACGTAGTTAAACTAAAATACTCTTTGAGAGTTAATATATAAACTCTTAACACCAAGTGTTAAATTATCAACTCCAGACAGATTTGGTGTTTAACACTAAATCAGAGTTAACGTACCAACTCTCCAAAAAGAGTTAAATTAACACTCTCTGGTGTGGACCCATATAGACACTTTAATAGTGTTGAAATCAAATCCGACAGTGTTAATTTGGACATGCTGGATTTGCTGTGTACCTGTGTGAAAATCTTCCTAAATATATTAGCTGGTTGGGCCACCCTTAGCAGCGACAACTGCAATCAAGCATTTGTGCTAACTAGCAATGTCTTTTTAGCAGTTGTCTTTTATGAAGCTTTGGAGGAATTTTTGCCCACTCATCTTTGCAGAATTGTTCCAATTCAGTCACATTGGAGGGTTTTTGAGCATGAACTGTCTGTTTAAGGTCATGCCACACCATCTCAGCGTCATTGAGTTTAGTCTTAGACAAGGCCTTAAAAAGCTCTTTATTTCGTTTCTTTTAAGACATTCAGAGGCAGACTTGATGGTTTATTTTTGATAATTGCCCTGCTGCAAAACCTGTGTGCTTCAGCTTGAGGTCATGAACAGATGACCAGACTTTGTACTACAGAAGAGCAGAGATGGAGCTGTGAATCTGAAGTATCTGAAGATTTAACAGGGGTCTAACCCTATATAGGAAATTGTGAGAGAAACTTTTTCCTGCACTTCTGTAATTTTTAGGTTTTTAGTTTTATTTATGAAGTAAATTTTTATTAATACAAAGCATCACACACCCCTGGCATTTTATATTGCCTCCACATATTTCCAGTTGTCTCTATTTGGGAGTGATCCTTTCTCTAAAGAAAACAAACCCTGCTCCTGCTGCAGGTATTACTATGTTAATCTTAGTTAGAAAAACTGCTTTAAACCCTGTTTGGACATTAGACTTTAATGTTGTTTAGACTTTAATAAAGATGTAACTGGTTAGTATATGATGTATCTGATGACTGATATGGTATGAAATTTACACTTCAGTGGTTTTCTTCTCGTCAGAGAGCTCTGAGTTTGATTCGTGTGTTCATATATGGGCATAAAAGGCTGACTAAATCACTAGAGATCATATTTAGATGACATCATGTGTGGAAGAAAGGAAATTGCAAAGGTTTGTCACAGAAATTTGTGTGCCTGTACTCACACAGGTGGCAGAAACTTTGACTGATAACAAACTTCCCCAATGTGTTTAAATGTTTCTGCTTTTATTTAATCAGTCATTTATTGGTTGATAAATAGATTTACATGTCAGCCAAAATGGGTTTCTCCATTAATCTGGAGTGGTTTTTTCTATGACCCAAGAGGAGAGAAGGATATGTAAACACGAGTGAAGGCTACGAAGAACTCTACACTGAGGTGAAGAAAATATGAGAACTGTAGTGAAGTAGCATAACATTAACAAGAAATATGAAACCTATAAATGTGTCTCTTTTACAGTTTAGTGAAATTACACAAACAACATCCTGCCACTTTTTAAGTTCAGTTTTTGTCTTAACTTCACCTGTAATAACTGTTTTCAGGTGATTTCTTGTGGTTATCAGAATCAGAATCAGAATCAGAATACTTTATTGATCCCTGGGGGAAATTATTTTTTGTTACAGTGCTCCATTTTAAACCAACATTAAGACAAGACAGACAATACGCTAACTAAGAATAGTACAATATATACATATATATACATACATACATAAGTCACTTATAAATAAATATTTGGAAAAGAAACATGTGTAGTTGTAGCAGCAAACAGTGTGTTAAGTGGATGCGTTGTACAGGGAGATGGCCACAGGCAGGAATGATTTCCTGTGTCGTTCAGTGGTGCTTTTCGGCACAGGAAATCATTCCTGCCTGATTTCTTGTGGTTATAACAAGAAGCAGAAGTTGAAGGAGGAACTCCTTTTTCACAAAAACAGAAATAGTTCTGCAAAATGTACTCTCCACATACTTCAGCTTTTTAAATTTGAGTCTTTATGTTCCTGCCAACATGTTTTGTATCTTCTTATGGGATTTGTTATTCATATGGGAGCTTGAAATCTTGAAATAAATGTCCAGCTACCATTGGGTGAAACTCTGTAGGCTATGGATGTATACAAAAAGTGTGACATGTTGTTAAAAGTGATCAGAATGTTCAGTAAGACAAGAAAAGCACTGTGTAAATCCAGCCAGCAAACTGAGAAGAAACATATCAAAAAGGGGATTTGGGGGCTCAAATGATTAAATTGGAACCTGAGCTATTATTTCAATGAGTGTTGGAAACACACATGAAAAATTTCCCACCACTGCTTTGAATGTGCAGACTATAGTAGTTTGAAATAAGCAGTGCTTGTCTGGGGTAACACAGGCCGTGATACTGTGTGATAACACGTTTGGCTCCAAAAACAATTATTATAAAAATAAATTTATGTTACAGAATGATTGTGAGCCAACAGCATGTCTCAGGAGTGAGATATAATATTTTAAAAGTCTTTATTTAAGGGAAAAATGCAAGGTCAAAAAGTCAAAGCAGCCAATAGTCACAAATAATGAAGATCAGATTGTAGGACAGAAAAAAGTGATCGGATAAAACAAAGTAAGAAGACAACTGAAATGAGCGACTCTGAGTACAAGGGACATAATGAAGGAATGAGGAACAGGTTAGTGTGTGAGTGAAGGGTCAGCACAGGTGAATGTGGAGGCAGGCAGGTGGGAGTGGCAGTGTCTGAAGTGTCAGCAGAGTGCATGATGGGAACATAAAAAGCAGATTGACTGAATAAAGAAAAACAGAAAACTAACAGTTTGCTTTGACATTACAACATCTAAACAGAGAAGTGTTTCACTCGCTCTGTTTCTGCTGAAATGACACATTGACTTTTACTTTGTCGTCTCTCGTCTGTAGCAGTCTGATCATTAGGTAAGACATTTGTTTTAAAATTTGAGCAATTGTGCATGTTACAAAAAACCCAAACACCTTATGAAAGATAATTTCTAGTTTGATATTTTATTTGTGTAATTATGTATTTTCTTTATACAGGTGATTTGTTTTGTGACAGTCCAGTCTGTGAACATCATGACAGACATCATGTTACTGAGTCTCCTCTTTATTCCAAGTGAGCCGTCTCATTACAGTCATTTACAGTCTGACAGATCAGTGCAGATAGAGAAACTTTACAAAGTCACACACTTTATATTTGTAAGTTAAGTGAAACATTTTGTACCGAAGGTGTAGAAAGAACAGGAGAAAAAAGCAAACCCACGACACTTAAAGTCAGTTTTGTAAATATGAATTTTCTCTTCATTTAGATTTGCACATTTTAATTTTGCTCTCTGGATTCCCAGACTCTTTGGCTGCTTGTCCTGATTCTACAAACCTGTTCATCACTGCACCAACAGAGATGGAAGCTCTGAGTGGATCTTGTTTACAAATCCCATGTAACTTTAGTGAAATTGGAACAGAAAAGGTTGACAGCACAAGATCTGTGTTTGGAGTGTGGATTAAAAATCATTCTGATATTTCTGCACATCCAAACAATGAGATCTTCAACAGCAGTGGGACAGTTAGCATCTATCCAATGAAGATTACAGGAAACCTGAAGGAGAAAAGCTGCACCACTCTGTTTTCCAATTTAACCACAAATTATACAAACACATACTACTTCAGAATTATGAACTGGCCGTTCCGAGCAACAGCTTCTTGTGATCCTCTTAAAATAACAATTAAAGGTAAGAGAGTTTCATTTCATTCTTATTAAGAATATAAAGTCCAATCATTAGCAGTTTAAACATCAAAAAGCATTATGGTCAAATAAAGAGGCTGATATCACTCTGTTTATTTGCCCACAACTGTAAAGTGAACTGGAATGCAGAATATTATAATAATATTATAATAATATTATATTTTGTATTCTTTATTGTGAACAGTAAAATTGGGATTCATTCAAAAATACCTTTAAAAAGTATTTAACAGTGCTCTGCAGTAAATATAGGTTTTAAAAATCTGTACTGCACACTGTCAACAGATATATTTACCACATATTACTCAAACCTCCTTGAGGTCAATACCAGTTGTTCAGAAGACCTTAATCAGCTTGTGCAAAGCCCTTAAAAATGAACACAACTTCAGCAAAACTGCAAGAAAACTGAAAATTAAAAATCAAAGAGAAGAAATCATTCAAATGAATAAGTAGTGACTTCTTCACAAGCTACTGCTGCATCAACACAAACTAACTTCCTGACACAAATCTATCTTTACATCTCTTTCCCAACATTCCCTGCACATAGGCTACGTTCACACTGCAGGTCTTAATGCTCAATTCCGATTTTTTGATCAAATCTGATTTTTTTGTCTGCTCGTTCACACTACAAAAAAAATGCGACAGCAAACGCGCTCTAGTGTGAACGCTCAAAGCGGCCCGCATGCGCAAAAGAAGATGTCACACACAACGCGCTCTGTTTAGACCAAGAACAAACAGTATTGTTTGACTGATGGCCGTTAATATAAAGACTTCGGACTTTACGTTTCCCAATTTTTGCTTTAAGTTATTTTGTTATTTACATAATAATGTAAATAACCTAATAATGATCCTTATTGCTGTTTAAGAGAGGAGCGGTGCTTCAAAGGATAGCTGCAGATTTCTGTCAGAATCTGCAGATTATACAGTACAAATAAAATGTTTACGTTGTCTTCCCAACAGTTTCACTGACATCTACACTGGATGGCTAGGAAGCGTTCGCGATGTCTTCTCGGGCGCTGATAATTGGCTTCAGTCTTGTGTCGGTGACGTAAAAGGCGGATTTAATGCGACTTGACCGTTCAAACAGCAGTCGCTTTCTAAAACATCGGATATGTATCGGATTCAGTACCACATACGAAAGTGACCCAGATCGGATTTGAAAATATCGGATTTGCGCCGTTCACACTGTCATAGCATGATCGGATATGGGTCGCATAGGGTCAAAAAATCGGATTTGATGCGCTTTCGCCTGCAGTGTGAACGTAGCCTTAGAGGGGACGCAAAAGGAGAAATCCTTTCTGTTAGTGATTAAAAACTTAAACAGTTTTTGCATATTTGTCACTTCTGCATGTTTGAAATGAAATAAAGTTCACGATTAAACAAATATAACCTAAGTAAATTTAAACATTCACTTTTTAATGGTCATTTTATGTATTTGGGGACATCCAGGGTTTAGGCAGACCTATCTGACCCTGTATGAAAAATGGCACTTTCTTTAAAAACACATCACAACCACATTTTCCAAAATTTTCCAAGCAAGACCAAAGCATTACATTTTTAGGGGGATGTAAGCCTGAGTTTGTTTGTTCTTTTTTTTTTCTTGCTGGTGCGTTTTGGACCTTTGTCCTGCTGCATAACCCAAGTGAGCTTCAGGGCACAAACAATTGGCTGGAGATTTTTCTTCAGAATTTTCTGGTAGAGATCAGAGTTCATGGTTCCATCAATTAGGGAAAATCATCCTGAAGCAGCCTCAGACTGTCACACAACCACCACAATGTTTGATTGTTGGTATAATGTTCTCTTGATGAAATGCTTTGTTAGTTTTATGCCCATTGTAACAGGAAATTTCAAGTTTCATCTTGTTACTCGAAAGAGTATTTTTGGCAGATGTAAGTTGTGCCTTTGTGTTCTGTTAGCTCTATTTATTTTCTCCTTAAACTTTCCCATGGAGACCATTTATTGCCCAGTTGCGTATTCTTATTTTTGAATCATGAACTCTGACCCTAACTGAGAAAAGGGAGGCCTGCAGTTCTTTGGATGATGTTCTGGGGTCTTTTGTGAACTCCTGGATGAATCATAAATACACTCTTGAGTAATTTTGGAAGGTTGGCAAGAAACTTCACCACTGTTCCAGATTTTCTCCATTTTGTGGATAATGGTTCTCACTGTGGTTCATGCGGCATCACAAAGCCTTAGAAATGCTTTTGTGATCCTTTCAGCCTATAATATGTCAATGACTTTGTTTCTCAGCTCTTTAAATCATGGAATAATGTGCTGCTGTTTGAGGAGTAGTCTGGGAGTAGTCAGTAATTGTCACATCTTGTATTGTTTTTATTCAATGTTGTCACGTTTTTCTATCCTTTTCTTGACTGTATTATCAGTGTACAAACTGTGTTTAATGTGAAACCACAGATTCTCCTTGGAGGCCCAATATTACAATCCAAGGTGATCTGAAGGAGAAGGAGTCTGTCACTATAACCTGCTCAGCTCTTACTCCCTGTCCACACTCCCCTCCTCAACTCACCTGGAATCTCCAACAAGACTCTCACAACGAAATAGAGGAAAATACAGATGGAAGCTTTACAACTAAAATCCAGCAGACCATCACTCTGTCAGACACATATGATGGAAAGAAGATCAGCTGCTCTGCCAGATATCCTGTGAACCAAGGAAACGACACCAAGACAGCAGAGACAGAAGAGACTCTCAGTGTTTCATGTAAGACAATCAGAGTTTGTTGTTGAACTGAATCCCATCGGACAACATGATTTATGTTTTTCTCTCCAGATGCTCCTAAAAACACCTCAGCATCCATCAGTCCATCAGGTTTGGTGTCAGCAGGCAGCTGGGTGAACCTGACCTGCTCCAGCAGAGCCAAACCTCCAGTCAGCAACTTCACCTGGTTCAAGAAGAGCAGAGATGGAGCTGTGAAAGTATTTGAAGGAGAGATTTACAGCTTCAATGTAACAGATGGAGGAGTTTATTACTGTGTGGCCACTAATGATCTGGGTAATCAGACATCAGCAGAGATTCATGTGACTGTTGGAGGTAAAGGCTAAAGTCATAAATGTGTTAGATATTCTCCAAAATTTTCCTTTTTTTCTTTTTCTTTCATCTAACTTCAGGTTGTGAACAAGAACAGCCTGGATCAATGAGTCAACATTAAATCATGCTTTATTTGTTTTTTACTTGCTGTTTTCTGTAGGTCATGTTTCATCCCAGTGTCCACGTATAGGAGGAATCATTGGAATCATTGTACTCTTAATCTTACTCTGTTTGATTGTCTTTGCTTGGTAAGTATCGTCTATCTAAGCAAAACACATGAGTCAGTTAGTTAATTTTATTTTTACCTTATAATAAAGACTGTTTTTTCCATCACACTTGACTTTGCTCAAATATATATTTAAATTAAAACAGAATATAGTTAATACAACTGTCTCTGACGTCTTCCAGGTGGTTGAAGTCAAAGCATCAAACTCAACAACAGACTCAGGTAAGAAAACTGAAATACAACACTACCTGTAGTGTTACCTGACTCTTCAGATAAGTATTTATTGTAATACTTCTATCAGAGCAGTCTAACTATTTAACACTTTTGTTGTCTTCACATTCTATACATAGCTGTTGCTCTCAGGGTCAGAATTGTCCCATTATCACCAAAGATCTAAAATAAAGCCATTTAATTTTAAATGCCAACACCATTTTGCATGGAAAAAACCTGTATGTGAATACCAGAGTTTTCCTTTTTCACAGTGCAGAATGACTGCATTCATCCAGTTGCAACCACTCATTATTATCTTAAGAAAGCTGCCACATTATGTGTTTCTCTACAGCAACACATAACAAACATTTATGTCTGAATGGAACCAGCTGCCTGTTGGGTGTTACTTCAGTGCTAGGGTTGTAGAGTTATGGCAGCCACTTCACTCAGTTGTCCCAGACCTCGCTTACGGCGGGGCATTAGTATATCTGGAATGTGTTTACAATGCTTCACTTGTCACACGCCTTATTCCTAAATGGACTGATCCATATCTGCCATCTCCAGAATGGCATGTTGTTTTCTGATAGCTAGTGAGATTACCAGATGAAATGTTTGGACAATTTACTCAAAGGGGAAACTGCATATATTTTGGGTCGTAGAGTCATCTCTGTGACATTTAGTGGTGCCATGCTCCCCTAGTTGTCATATGATGGTGTGGATTATGTTATCTTGCCATTTTTTGTTATACCCTTTGAATTTGAAAAACCAACATCTAAGGGGTTTTCTGTTGTTAAACACATTTTAATGCCATTTTTGAAACAAGGAAAAAAGGAAGGTTAATGTAAAATGTCTAAAAACATGAATAAGAATAGACCCAACTCACAGAATCATAGAACCTTCTGTTGTTTTATTTCAACAGATTCAAATAACTGAACATCGGGTTGATGAAGAGCCAGCAAGTAAAACAGAAGGAGAGGAAGAAAACATCCATTATGGAGAGATCAATTTCTCTACGCTGGGATACGAAGTGCCCTCTGACTCAGTGCGGGACAGAGGTGAGCAGCAGGATACGGTGTACGCACAGGTCAACAAGCCAGAAAACAGCTCAACACAGAGTGCTCATGGCCAAGAGGAACTTTTTCCTGAAGAAAAATTGAGAACTGTAGTGGAATAACAAGAAGAAACTCGTCCAAATGACTGCAAGGAAACTCTGTTACTCTGATTTCTGGGTAACATCCATCCCTACTTTACCATCCACCATTTAATCCTCCCCTCCACCTTCCATCTTCTTGAGTTCCAAAGTCCTCCTACAGACTACCCAATGATGCTGCCTACCTACATTCTCCCCCAACACCACCTCACTGTCTCCTGTTTCTTTTCAGTTTGCAACTTCTGTCCACCTGTGTACAACTTCCTCCACTTTTATTCATCATCTTATGTTCCTCCTCCTTCCTGAAGTAGATGTCAACCACAGCTATTTCAGTCCTGTTCATAAAATCCACTATTTGTCCTTCTCTTCTTAAGACCATACCTACCCCAAATCTCTTCATAGCCCTTTTTAACTTCACCTAATAAGTCATGGGAATTTCTTTTTCTACTGACATCCAACCTGTGGGGAATACACACTGACAACAGCAAGACATCACACCTTCGATTTCCATCTTCAAACTCATGATTCTGACATTTTCTTTGTTTTTACAACAGTATTCCAGCACTCTTCCTTCAGCATTACCCCCAGTCTGTTTCACTTATCTACATCATGGTAGAACAGCTTGAATCCACCTCCAGTGCTCTTGACCTTGCTTTCACCTGGTGTCCTGCAAACACAGTATATCTGCCTTCATCATATAAGCCAACTCTCTCCCTTTACCAGTCATCGTCCCTACATTTAGTCTCCACAGTCCTGCTCTAAATAGCCTTAAACAAACTTTGAACAATGAATACAGCTAATCTGCCTTCACAGAGTGTATGTGAATCTACCTTCTTTACACAAGTCAGAAACTTCATGACAATTAGATTCAATAGCAGCAGTGTGATTTTTCTCATGGTTCAGCTGTGGGATTAACACGCTGTTGTCGAAAATATAATGGAAAAGTACTTAACACGTACATGATCTGCACCACTTTGTGAGTTGTTGATTGCTTTCATAAAAGGCTGGATGAATTACCATGAATTCCAGGATTAAATGATTCTAATCCCTTTTCTTCAGCATTTTAAAAAAGTCAGCATGCTGCATTGATAAAATAAATACTGCAGATTCACACCACCAGGTGGTGATGACCTGACATCTCTGCTACACTTTTTATCCAAGTGTTTGGATAAAACACATTTGCAGTTTTTTGATACTTTTCCTTAATCCTTCGATGTCAAATGCATCTCACTGTGTTGAATGAGTGTTTAGGATAATTATTTTGTATGTCTTGCTTTGTGGTACGTAAGAATGAATGAGATTTGAAAAATAAAATGTAATATTGTAACACCTTGTTAGTCCATATGTGTCTTACTTTAATAAGTAAAACTGCCTACCATTTATAATCTGGAACAAAATAAATAAATAAAATAACCCCAAACCCACTGCAGAATCATTGGTTGCTGTTTTATTTTGTATTCTGACTGAAAGACCCCGATGATATGTGGAATTACTGGAATTCTTTGTATTTGTAGGACAGCTTGACTCTGAGGAAGTTCTTTCACAGAGTTTATTCACAGAGTGTATATAAGTTCAGTGAAGAAGATGTTGATGAATGTCAGACTTTGCAGTTAAACACTTATAAATTTAACACGTGTGTCTTAGGCATTTTTTAGTCAGCAAAGCTTTCCACAACATCAAGCAAATAAAATCCAAGAATTTGAATAAAAGATTTAATAATTACATTAATTCCAGTTGTTGTAATGTATTGCCACTTCACATTTGCAAATGTAAAGAACACAAAATACAACTTATTAACTGCTTAATTTCATAATTGCATTGTACATATACAATTAAAATAAAGGGTTATTCTATTCTATTCTATTTGATAAGGCAGAGTTCTTAATTTAATATTTTTAATAAAACATGCTTTAATGGCAACCCTTTATTTTTCACTAACATTTTGGCAAAATCCCACTTTGTCAAAAATTGTACTTAGTTTATTATTGTGTGATGAATCAGAGCACCTGTATAAAAAAGCCCAAAGCCGACTGTACTTCCTCAGGAGGCTGAGGTCTTTTAACATCTGCAGGAAGCTCCTGAGGATGTTTTACCAGTCGGTGGTTGCTGGAGTACTTTTCTATGCTGTGGTGTGCTGGGGGAGCAGCACAGCAAAGAAGGACTCATCCAGGCTGGAGAAACTGATCAGGAAGGCTGGCTCTGTGGTCGGCATGAAGCTGGACACTCTGGTGACAGTGGCAGAGAAAAGGACATTAAAGAAACTGCTGGACATTATGAACAATGCCAGGCATCCTCTGCACACGGCCATTAACAACCAGAAGAGTCTGTTCAGTGACAGGTTGCTTCTCCCAAAGACAAGAACTAACAGACTTAAAAACTCCTTTGTCCCACACGCCATCAGACTGTTTAACTCCTCCCTGGAGGGGAGAGGGAGGGGAAACAGGAGGACAAAGGAGGGGGGAACAACTAAGCTGTAGTGCCTCTTCACCTCACTGTGCAATACCTTTGTGCAATACTTTTGTAAATAGTCAACGGTGCAATAGACTCAATACTTGAAATGTGCAATTCACTTGTATTTTTATTTTTATTCCTATTTATTCTATTTATCCCCTTCGTATATTTTATTTATATTGTCTCTGTATTTATATATATATATATATGTGTGTGTGTGTGTGTGTGTGTATTATATATATATATATATAATATTCTGTAACTCTGTAACTTCTGTCGGTGCTGTGCTTTTTTGGAAATCGAATTTCCCAGAGGAACCCACCCGAGGGATTAATAAAGTTCTATCTAATCTAATCTAATCTAAGTATCACAGTATCGCATTTAATCTTTACAGAATTGCTTTCAGGATGGTTTTGTTGCATTTGGACATCATTTGAACAACATTTTTGTTAACTCTGATACATTTATACCAAGATATCTAACATACAAATAAATCACAGGAGAGCACACACAGCATCTGAGCATGGAAAAACTGTATAAACATGATCATAAACAAAGGAGCTATATTTAATCACCAGGAAGAAATAAACAGCAGTTAAATTGAGTATAGTATGGATTGTGTTTAATTTAGATTTGAGAAAAATGAAATGTGATTTGAAACAAATATTTTTAATGTGCAGGTAACATATTTGTGTCAGCAACTTTTTTTCTGTTTTCTGCTTTGAAGTGTGGTACTTACCAAACAAAAACCATTAAGCAGAATAACATTACAGAAGTAAGAGGTCAACAATCCAAATGATTCCACCAATAAGTGGCCACAGTGTGACTCCAGATGAAATGAGACCTAAAGAAAAGATCAAGTAACAACAATTAATTTTGCATGGACACAAAGAAAAACTCATTTGAGAACAGATCTTGGCTACAGCTGTTACCTGCAACAGTCACACGAATCACTGCTGATGTCTGATTACCCAGATCATTAGTGGCCACACAGTAATAAACTCCTCCATCTGTTACATTGAAGCTGTAAATCTCTCCTTCAGATACTTTCACAGCTCCATCTCTGCTCTTCTTGAACCAGGTGAAGTTGCTGACTGGAGGTTTGGCTCTGCTGGAGCAGGTCAGGTTCACCCAGCTGCCTGCTGACACCAAAGCTGATGGACTGCTGGATGCTGAGGTGTTTTTAGGAGCATCTGGAGAAAAAAAATGAAAACCTTTAAACATTTTTTTAATGACAGGATAAAAAAATAACAACCAAACAACGAGTGTCTTACATGAAACACTGAGAGTCTCTTCTGTCTCTGCTGTCTTGGTGTCGTTTCCTTGGTTCACAGGATATCTGGCAGAGCAGCTGATCTTCTTTCCATCATGTGTGTCTGACAGAGTGATGTTCTGCTGGATTTTAGTTGTAAAGCTTCCATCTGTGTTTTGCTCTATTTTGTTGGGAGAGTCTTGTTGGAGATTCCAGGTGAGTTGAGGAGGGGAGTGTGGACAGGGAGTGAGAGCTGAGCAGGTTATAGTGACAGACTCCTTCTCCTTCAGATCACCTGGGATTGTAATATTGGGCCTCCAAGGAGAATCTGTGGTTTCACATGAAACATTTCTTTACACCAATAACGCAGGAAATAGAGTCAAGAAAAAAATGTGATACCATTGGATAATAAAAAATATACACCCTATGTAGTGGACAAAAAGTATTTGCATACATTTTTAACATGTTTTTAATTTTTCGTGGTTCTCTAAATATGTTTGAAGAACTAAAAAAATGTGTGTAGAGCACTGTTGAACACATTATGAATTGTTTTTTTTTTTTCATCCCCCATGTCTTTGTTTCTCATGAAATGAAGTTACAATTTTCCATTACAAATCAATTAAACAGGTTGATTTGCACATTTGACCACAACTGCTTTGTGTTGTTTACACAAAAGTTGTAGCTGTTTAGGATTTATGTTCTTAATAAATTGAAAGAAAACTTTCTCACCTTTAATTGTTATTTTAAGAGGATCACAAACAGCTGTTGCTCTGTAGGGCCAGTTCATAATTCTGAAGTAGTATGTGTTTGTATAATTTGTGGTTAAATTGGAAAACAGAGTGGTGCAGCTTTTCTCCTTCAGGTTTCCTGTAATGTTCATTGGATAGATGTTAACTGTCCCACTGCTGTTGAAGATCTCATTGTTTGGATGTGCAGAAATATCAGAATGATTTTTAATCCACACTCCAAACACAGATCTTGTGCTGTCAACCTTTTCTGTTCCAATTTCACTAAAGTTACATGGGATTTGTAAACAAGATCCACTCAGAGCTTTCATCTCTGTTGGTGCAGTGATGAACAGGTGTGAATCTTGAGGACAAGCAGCCAAAGTGCCTGGAAAAGGTAAGAGCTAAATTAAAAGGTGCAAATCTGAATGAAGATAAAATTTATAATGACAAAATCAACTCCAAGAGCCATGGATTTACTTCGTAAAGTATATCTATCTTCACTGATCTTTCAGACTATAAATGACTGTAATGAGACGGCTCACTTGGAATAAGGAGGAGACTCAGTAACATGATGTCTGTCATGATGTTCACAGACTGGACTGTCACAAAACTCATCACCTGGAAAAAAAATATAAAAAGCCATAATTAGACAAACAAAAGATTAAAACAGAAAATCATGTCACAAATTTCTAAACCTAAGGAGTAAATTAAGGCAGTTACTTTTTAGAGTATTATACAATTTTATATAATTACTATATGTAAAAAAAAATTAAGTCTTACCAAATGATCAGGCTGCTACAGAGGAGAGACGACAACGTAAAAGTCAATGTGTGATTTTAGCAGAAACACAGTGAGTGAAACACTTCTCAGTTTAGATGTTGTAATGTCAAAGCAAACAGGCCTGTGATGCTTTGGGCTTTCTGTCGTTCTTTATTCAGTCAGTCTTTTTATGTTCCCATCATGCACTCTGCTGACACTTCAGATGCTGCCACTCCCACCTGTCACCTGTCCTGACCCTCCTCTCACATTTTAACGTGTTCCTCATTCCCTCAAAATGTCCCTCATACATAAAGCTGCTCATTTCCATCAGTTGTCTTTTTACTTGTCTTTGTCTGAGCTTTCCAAAGATGTCCAAAGATTTCCAATTTTTTTGTTTCCTGCCAATTCTGAGTTTCATTTTCTGTGACCACTGGCTACTTTGACCTTTGCATACTTGTTTAATAACGTAAATTTAGACTTTTCATTTTATATCCCACTCCTGAGTTGTACTCTTAGTCCATAGATCTGATCACTTAAGACAATAAAATAAAAGTCTCACTTTTCTGTGAATAATAAAGTGCGAACTCAAGTTCATTACAGTATGTGTATGTGAGTACATCCTGCAAAGGCTGCCAGTCTATCTCATGGCAGTTAACCATTCAGGCTCACATTCACAGCTATCTAAATCACCAGTTAATCTACTGGTCTACACTATCTGCATGTCTTTGTATTGTGTAATGAAGCTGGAGTACCCAGAAAGAACTCACAGACAGGCCCTGGCTGGATGGTGGATTCATACTCACGGCCTTCTCGTTGTGAGGCAGTGGTTAGTGTCTGTGTAACTGTTTTATCATACTGGAGCGGATGATGCCGTCATTCACCTCCTACATCGTTCCCTCGCTCACCTGGAGACCGCTGGAAGCACTGTGAGAATCATGTTCTTTGATTTCTCCAGTGATCCTGTTGCTTCTACTCATACTATCCTATTCTGTTATCTTGTAATATTGTACATACGTCAAAGGTTTAACTGACTGATGAAATACACATTGCTACACATATTATGCACATTATCAGACACATTATTAACTTTCTAAGCTTATTGAATACAAAGTATTCAGCAGCAGTCATGATAAGAAAGCGGCTTGATTTAACAAAGGAAAACTTTCTTCTTGCTCCATGATCAACCTCCAACTGTTAAATGTTTACTCAATATTACTGCAATGTAACAACAAAGTCAGTTTTTTCTAAACCCAAAACATCCCTTTCACATTCCCATAGACTGGGGTTGTCACCGAATTAGCTTCTGTGAGAAAAAAAAGGCTTTAGGTACTGACTTGCTTTTAGAACCAGCCTTAAGTGGCCTTTAGAGACACTACAGTTTTTACTGTAGTGTAAAAACTGTAGGAATTCCTCCTCTCTATACGTACACTCAATGAGCTCCTCCCTAACAAATGCCAAGTTATTTTCTCCATACTGTTTATATGTGCGTGTAATTTCATCGCAAAAATCCAACATCGGTGTACTCAAGTGCATAAGATGGAAGACAATTAATTCTGAAAAAATACAAACCAAGAGTTGTTTGTTGACAGTATAGTATTTTTTTTAACCTCTTACCACCCACTGGGTCCCTGGTGACAGGCTAGCCATGTCAGATGCCGGTCATTTAAGCGACCAATAATTTTTTGGAATTTAAATTGTGCTGACTCACTTTGTTCAGCACAACCCAGAGTAAAATGAAACATAAAACATAGTAGAACTTATTTTGTTAGACACAAGAACAATTCGAGCATCTTTTTTGGGAGCCAAGCCCAGGCTTAAAAGTTTTGCCGTACCCCTGGGACCAGCGCAAAGTTGTGTGGCAGGTCCTGGCATGGAAGCTGAGGGTCCAGCCAGCCGGAGAAAAGACCGGTTGATGCCTGGATGTGCATTGGAGCCGCACTACCCCCACAGCGCAGACTTTGCTACCTGCACAGAGCGTTTCAGGTGTTGCTTATGCAAAAGAGAATTGCAACAATACAGCGTGTTTCTCTACTTCAAGACGCCTGCAACCTTTCACACAGTAAGCATGTCTGTTATAGCCTGCGCTTCATAAATGTCTGTTTGATTATTCAAACCTGGTTTAAAACGTGACTCGTTTGTTGTCCAAAAACCTTTCCTCTTGATATGGAAAGTTACTGATTTAAAAATATATGTATATTTTCAAGTTTTTAGCTGGATGTGAAACATATGATAAACTCTTGAGCATATTTATATTGCAAAATCCATAATGGTTATGGCAAAATCTTTACCATAGATCATTTATAGGGAACAAAAAAAAAAAGAGGAAAGGAGGATAAAGTGTCACTTCAGCAAAGCTGCTGGGAGACAGAAGTGTTCACACGTTTTTAACAAAAGGCTTAAAACACAAAACTCTAATATCAGTTACAACTGGTAAGATGATGAGTTTTACTTCTCACTGTCCACATTATGGTATGCTACTTTTGCTCTGTGGGACTGCAAAAATGTCTTTGTATTGATGGTATAAACCAGACTTTGTACTTTTTACTGTTTTTTCTTCTTTTGTTCACTCCTAGGCTGATAAAAAATCCAAAGACATTCGCTAACCACAAACACAGAACCCACTAACTAAATAACTATTAGCCTTACCTTCTGCTTGGATTTTAGATGTATTCCTCATGTTTACAGTCAGTCTACTATATAGGACTTACTGCTTACACCCTGAGTTACACAATGAGTCTTTCAGATGTCCACAATGGAATAACCAGCTGCACACGTAGTTACACTGGACACCGCATGGTCTTATTTTTATTAGCCCTCGACTCAGTGGCAAAATGCTTACAATTAGTTACGGGGTCAGTTTCCTTTTCATCAGAATTATTTGCCTTCATCCAGACATAAGTTGAGCAATGGTTTTTACCAATTTCTCATTAAATCATAAAGGGAAGCTGGATTTAAAAAGAACATGGGATGTAAGTTAAGGAAATACAAATATAAGTGTGACTATGGAGCACATCTCCTTCAGCGTTCATGATGACCCAAGTGGATGACATCAGGTGTTTCTCTCAGTCAGCTGACCAACTGTCTAGGGAAAAAAATCAGCTAATAGTTATTTAGCTAGTGGGTTCTGTGTTTGTGGTTAGTGGATGTCTTTGAATTTTTTATCAGCCTAGGAGTGAACAAAAGAAGAAAAAACAGTAAAGATGTAGACTGTGAAAGTCTGGTTTATACCATCAATACAAAGACATTTTTGCAGTCCCACAGAGCAAAAGTAGCATACCATAATGTGAACAGTGAGAAGTAAAACTCATCATCTTACCAGTTGTAACTGATATTAGAGTTTTGTGTTTTAAGCCTTTTGTTAAAAACGTGTGAACACTTCTGTCTCCCAGCAGCTTTGCTGAAGTGACACTTTATCCTCCTTTCCTCTTTTTTTTGTTCCCTATTAATGATCTATGGTAATTAATAAAGATTTGTCATATTGTCCCTATAAAACACCATGTTTTTATAGAAATTATTATGATACAGAGATTTAGATTCTTGTTGCACGTTGTGCATGAAGTAAAAAAGTAATTTTATTAAGAGTGAATGTACTTTTATGTTTACCAACAGCTCGCGAAGTCCTCGGTCCAAACTGACTTTATAGTTTATAAATGTCAACTCAGAAAGCTCCTGTCGTGACCTCTCATCTGCAAGCATGCACACACACACACACACACACACACACACACACACACACACACACACACACACACACACACACACACACACACACAGATTTGTTTCTCTTTTCATGTATATCCTACTACTAAGATGAGTGATTGAAAAAGAAAAACAGCTGTTTCTATAAAGCAAAAAGGAGAAAAAAAAGATTTCTAAAAAGGGAAATTTATTTTATTTATTTTTATTTTATTTTAATTTTCCTCAAACGTGTCAAATATATATTTTTATGTATATTTAAATGTCCACTGAGCTGTGAGCCATGGGGCGGTAATGCACTTTAACATTGGTTGCCAACCAAGAAGAAGAAGAAGCTATGAGCCAGGAGGGAGGGGGTGAGTGAGAGAGGGATTCGTTTATGCTACGATTCAGCACAGCAAGGGAGGGGGTGAGTAACTCAAATATGCTGTTAGCATGTTAGCTGAGCGATGCTACTGTGAACCGAGGAGCTATTATCTTGATGTGAGTTTCTACTCAGGGTTTTTTTTTTCCAATTCAGAGCAATCTTGCCCCAAGTGGAGGAGGTCAAGTATCTCTGGGTCTTGTTCGCGAGTTATGGGAGAAGGGAGCCGGAGATCGACAGACGGATTGGGGCTGCGGCTGCAGTAATGCAGACGCTGCACCGGTCCGTCGTGGTGAAGAGGGAGCTGAGTGTAAAAGCGAAGCTCTCAATTTACCGGTCGATCTACGTCCCTACCCTCACCTATGGCCACGAGCTGTGGGTAGTGACCGAAAGAACGAGATCGCGGATACAAGTGGCAGAAATGAGCTTCCTCCGAAGGGTGGCTGGCCTCTCCCTTAGAGATAGGGTGAGAAGTTCGGCCATCCAGGAGGGGCTCAGAGTAGAGCAGCTGCTGCTCCACATCGAAAGGAGCCGGCTGAGGTGGTTCGGGCATCTGACAAGGATGCCTCCTGGGTGAGGTATTCTGGGCATGTCCCACCGGGAGGAGGCCCCGGGGCAGACCCAGGAGACGCTGGAGAGATTATATCTCTCGGCTGGCCTGGGAACGCCTTGGTGTTCCCCCGGATAAGCTGGAGGAGGTGGCTGGGGGTGGTCTGGGCCTCTCTGCTTAGGCTGCTGCCCCCGCAACCTGGCCTAGGATAAAGCGGATGAAGATGGATGGATATAAACAGTATGGAGAAGATAACTTGGCATTCGTTAGGGAGGAGCTCATTGAGTGTAAGTATAGAGAGGAGGAATTCCGACCGTGATTTCTCATTCATGTACTCTGCATTGTGCATCGTATTGAGACTGTATATATATGTCCTTGTACCATGATTATTTCTTTTCAGAATAAAGGGCTAAGAAAGAAAATATTTAAGTTGAGTTAAGTGGTAAAAAAAAATTCTTCATAGACACTGGAGTTTTTGGAAAACTTTGGAACGTTGGGATGTTCTTTTTTTTTGTTAGATGTTCAGTATAGTAAGCCATGTAAATAATAAATCTTTGATATAATATATATTTTGTCACTACTTATTTTTTTTAAATGAATTGAAAAAATCAATGTGAAGCGTTGTTTGGGAAGCTAAAGAGTGAGCTCTTTTCAGTGGGCTGAGCCATAAGAGAGCTTGAATTATCATCATTACTGCTTCGGTTCACACCAGAGAACTCTGAGTTTATTTAAAAATAATAATATGATAAGTTAACATACATGTCTGTGTTTTCATATATGAGATAACATTTCCTGGGGTGCCAATTTTTTTTTTTGGGTTTTTTGTCCAGCTCTAGTGAAGTTCACCTCGATGATTACTACTTAAGAATTAAAACATAGATGTGCAACATGTCAAGACTGATTCTTTCTAAGCCCTAGTTTGGCTCGCAAAGGAGTACATTTACACCAAGTGTCAGATTTTGGCTGACATTTAAATGGATTTATGATAAGGGACTCATTAAATAAAAGCGGAAACATTTAAACACATTGAGGAAGCTCGTCAACAGGAAGCTTCTCAGACAAACAAATTCCTGTAATAAAATTACCCAGTCATGTGGTCTGCCATTCTGTGTATTATCACCTCTTGCAATAGCTGCAGCAGTCACATTTGTGGTTGTGTTTATTTGGTTTAAATGACTGATTAACTGATTAACTTGCATTAATGCAGTTATAGCGTTAACATCAATTTAACGAGATTAACGCTGACAGCACTACTTAAAAATAATCAATTTGCACCCTGATGAGACTGAGCTAAAACTTTTCAACGTTTCAGTGTTCTCATAGCGGGTTTGTGATAGGAGAGCACGACTCAGGAGAGGGATAAAAAAAGCAAAGAGTTTTTAATTAGGGAAAATATAACAAAACAAAAATTTGATACAGACAAACAAAGAAGAAGTTCATGAGCATGGCAACATTAACTCATAAAGCAAAATACTGGAAAGCTGAGGCACAACAATAATGCAGAAGACAGGAAATGATGACATAAGCTGCTTAAAATACTATATACCTAATGAGAGAATGAGGAAAGTGGAAAAAAATCAATTTTATTTATAAAGTGAAAAATAACAACTATGGTCACCTCAAGGCACCTTACATTGTAAGGTAGACCCTACAATAATAAACAGGTTACTATGTAAGTGGAGGGACAGGTGAGGTGAATCTAGAGAAAGGTAGGTGGGAGTGGCAGCAACTAAAATGACAGCAGAGTGCATGATGGGAATATAAAAAGCAGACTGACTGAATAAAGAAAGACAGAAAACCAAAAGCATCACAGGTCTGTTTGCTTTAACATTAAAAGATCTAAACAGAGAAAAGTCTCATTGTTTCATCAACGACAGCAGTATTATTGTAATTCTTTCTTTTAATACTTTAAGTACATTTTCCTAATTTTAACAATTTCATTCTTCTAAAATTTTTCCTGTTTCCTATTTTATTTTCACTACAGGAGTAGAGTGCCTTCTCCATAAACATTACTTCTGTATCATTAACTGTAAAATTAAAATGAACACAAATACAAATCAGCTTGATGCGTCACACAAAGAGGTGCAGAAACGTCCCACACAACCACAACTACATCATTGCGCACACATACAAAGAGAGGGATGGATGAAATGCAGTACTTAACTCGATAAATCCAATAACAATATTTAAGGAGCTAACCTGAATGCTACAGCTCAAATTAAGTTATCTTATTTTTGAAAGGAGGATAGCATAGAATAGCATAGAGAATCATTCACTTTGGCAAACATGCCACACAGGTCAGTCATGTGGAGCAGCATAACATGTGATGGAAAAGTCCTGTTCGCTCTCATCGCTCTTCAACTGCTGTACAAGTATTTTTGCAACATCTACCACACAGAAAAGCACACTGCTCCATCTGCTGGCTGTTTAATGACTTTTCACCAAAACCCTTCAGGCAGGGAACAACTCTCATGAAACCATCCTGCCTAAAGAAGTGAAGAAAAAAAGAAAGTAATGCTCATTTTTTATATGAGCATTTTTTGGGGGGTCCCATTTAAGCCATACTATGATCTCTGAGTGATTTAGTCAGCCTTTCATAAACATACATGAACGCTCTAATCAAATTCAGAGCACTCAAATTCAGTCGCACTGCATTACATCACAGTATTTGTTGAAATGTTACATGGTGCCTGATATTGTGTAATCCTTTGCTTTCTTAAAGACATTTGCTGCAAAAACAAATACAAAAATATACAACATCTGTTTAGTAATTCATTAGGATGCATAAGTACAGTTTTTGAGAAGGAAAATTTCCTGCAGTCCCAGAGTGCAGCTTAATGGCCATTTTCCCAACACTCAAACCTATATCATTTGGCTCTGATAGAAAATAAATCTACCTAAATCAGTCAACATCATGTAGAAAGCTCTGTGTCTTCATGCTTCCTCTTTACACACTGAATGAAGAACTGAAGCAGATGGCACTGAAATCCAAAAAGTGACATCAAAGATGGATATGAAGAGCTTTTTAACTCTTCAAAACAAACAACACATTGTCACATTGATTTAACTCAACATTAAAACAAAACAAAAGAAGAAATGAAACAACAGATAAGACAATAATAAAGAATGAATGCTTTTCTTGAGTTTTTCCCCCTTTCTAGTAACCCAACGCTGAAAGGATTTAAATTTTTTTTTCACTTATCCAGTTTTAATGGCTAAAAATACATTTTTAAGAAAGTATTAAAGATAACATTACTGAGCACTTCCCGTTTTCAGCAGTCAGAGCCAAAGTCTGTACATGCCATGTAAATTACATTATATTTATGTTATAGTAACAAAGACAACACTGGACCATATGATAAAATATGTTAAATACTTAAATAAGATGAATTCACCAACAATTGAACATAATGGATAGTCATTTTTTATTGATTAAACCAAAACATTGCAATATGCAAAAACCCCCAAACAAAACCCTTTTTGGAATGGATGAATGGACCGGTGGCGAACAGATAAAAATAGTCTAACCTTTAACTATTTTTCACATAGATTCACATTGAATTTTTCTGTTTCTGGTTTCCTGTTTTCTCGACAGTTCAGAAGCCCAGACTCTGTAAGTTCTTAGTTTTCCAAAAATAAACTGTTAAATTGTTTCTGGTGTCTGAGTCGTGCATTTGGGTTCATATTTACTGGGATTATGACAGAGTGATCTGCCCAAACATTAGCTGTACACACAGCTGTTACACATCAGTGTTGTGAAGTACTAGCAGAGTCACAGGTTGTTAGTTGAGCACTGATGTCCAGACCAGCTGAACAGTGCTACACAAAGACAGAAATGCACTTCTGCACTGAAACTGACCCAAGCATTGCCTGAGCACAAATCCAATGATTACCAAAACCAGTTCATTGTAGAGTTTAAAAAGGTTTTTGATTTTGCTCTCTAAGAGGGTGAGGCTGCTAAATGCCTCTTTAATTCACAGCAGCTTAGTGGAATTTTAATTTGAATGCCATGTTCAGGTAGTGGGGAACAAAAGGTTTTGCACTGAACATTTTTGCATTATGCTGTAACTACCCTGGCAGTGAAAACTGATAACTATACATGGAAAGGCCAGAGAAAGACACTCCTATTGCGTGCATTTCCATTTCCTCTTTGCCTTTCCAACTCTCCAGGAGAACATTTAGATTACCCGATGCAGATCGGCAGTGTTAAACTTACCCTGGAGAAGCCAAAAGAAAATGCCCACCAGCATGAATGGGAATACTGGTTTGTGGTTCCAGTGCTGCATTTTAGACATCTGGGAACTCAGATGTTGGAACTTGGACTGATGTGTATCTGGAGTGATGCAGCATAACACTTCTAAAAAACACGTTAACGGATAGAGCCTGATCAATGCTCTGCGTATGGCTTATTTAGTGAGACAAAATACAGAACAATGGTAGTTCAGATTCAAAGTTTACAGTTTTAATTCTGTTTAGATTCAGTGCTGCCATCTTGACCTGTTAGTTCAGGGGGCGTGCCACAAAAACAATTTGGAAGCAGAACTTCAGAAATGCAACTGACAAAATCAAACAACAGCTCACACAGCGTAGCAGCATGCAAATACTTTAGGAACATAATAACTTAAAATATACTTTTTAAAAAAGCGACAGTATGTTGAGGTTTTAAGTTTTAGTTTTGCAGAACAGCATCTGTTGTTGTGTAAAACTAGTTCTTTTTTTGGAGTGCTGCAATTTCTCACTTACTCATTTAGTCACTCATTTAGTCACATGAACCATGAAGCCATGAACACAGTTAATCATCTGAAAACAGCCGTGTAAAGTTAGCATGGAAAATAGGACATAAAAAAGCCATGGAATGGGATTTTAGTTGTTTTACTTCACTGAACTGTAGGCAGTGAAAATGACACATTTACAGGCACCATGTGTGTATTTATATGTTAATGTAAAATTATTTCACAACAGTTCTCATTTTTTCTTCACCTCAGCGTAGAGTTCCTCTTGGCCGTGAGCCCTTTGTTTTAAGCTTTTTTCTCGCTTTTTGATCTGTGCGTACACCGTATGCTGCTGCTGTCCACTGTCCTGCACTGAGTTAGACGATGCTTCATATGCCAGTGTGGAGAAGCTGATCTCTCCATAATGGATGTTTTCTTCCTCTTCTTCCTTTTTACTTGCTGGTTCATCAACCTTCTGCTCTTCATTTATTTGAATCTATAGAGTTAAAAAACAGAAAGCTCGGTGAATTAGGTTCATTCTTATTGATGTTTTATTAAATAAATAGACTGCTCTGATGAAGTTACTGCTGTAATCGCCAAAACATTCAAGTAACCCTGCAGCTAGAATTTTTTTTTTCTTTGTAATTTCCTTACCAGAATCTGTTGTTGAGTTTGTTGCTTTGACTTTAACGACCTGGAAGACACAAGAGGCAGTAAAAAATTATCTCTGTGTATGTTAAATATATGTGAACAAAGTTAAGCTTGAAACAGAAATTTTTAATGTGTAGCTAAAATATCTGTGAGAGTAGCTAATTGTGTTTTTCTGCTTTGATGTGTGATACTTACCGAACAAAGATGATCAAGCAGAGGAGAATTATAAGTAAGAGAACAATGATCCCAATGATTACTCCAGGAAGTAGCCACAGTGTGTCTCCTAAAGAAAAACAAAGGTTACTACCTGAAGTTATTTTTAAAGTTTGGAGTTTGAATGGATAAAAAGAAACAGGAGCATGTAACACATGAGTGGCTTTTACCTCCAACAGTCACGTTAATCTCTGCTGATGTCTGATTACCCAGATCATTAGTGGCCACACAGTAATAAACTCCTCCATCTGTTACATTGAAGCTGTAAATCTCTCCTTCAGATACTTTCACAGCTCCATCTCTGCTCTTCTTGAACCAGGTGAAGTTGCTGACTGGAGGTTTGGCTCTGCTGGAGCAGGTCAGGTTCACCCAGCTGCCTGCTGACACCAAACCTGATGGACTGATGGATGCTGAGGTGTCTTTAGGAGCATCTGGAGAAAAAGATTGACAGAAATCACCATTATTCATTCTAAACAGTGGACCTCCCAATGAATCAAATGCTATGTTGACAGGATCCAACTACAAATTCTGATTTTCTTACATGAAACACTGAGAGTCTCTTCTGTCTCTGCTGTCTTGGTGTCGTTTCCTTGGTTCACAGGATATCTGGCAGAGCAGTTGATCTTCTTTCCATCATGTGTGTCTGACAGAGTGATGTTCTGCTGGATTTTAGTTGTAAAGCTTCCATCTGTGTTTTCCTCTATTTTGTTGTGAGAGTCTTGTTGGAGATTCCAGGTGAGTTGAGGAGGGGAGTGTGGACAGGGAGTGAGAGCTGAGCAGGTTATAGTGACAGACTCCTTCTCCTTCAGATCACCTGGGATTGTAATATTGGGCCTCCAAGGAGAATCTGTGGTTTCACATCACAGACATATTAACACTACAGAGCACACTGCAGTTTATACCAGTGTTTAAAATCTCTAAACCACTCATCTTATCTTAAATTTACATATAACTTTATTAATTTCATAAAGTCGTGATTTATTGAGTATTTATTTATTAAAGTATTTTTTTTTTAGCTTAATAATAAAACATTCGACCAATATTAAACTGTATTCTGGGACAATCATTATGACTGAAATGTAATATTTCTTCAACAAATGCTGATGAAACTTAACTGAAGGCAAGTCAAATAAACCCAATAAAGTAAAAATATAATTCTAATAAAAAACTCAAAATCACTCACCTCTGACTGTTATTTGAAGAGGATCACAAGAAGCTGTTGCTTTGAATGGTTCACGCTCTACTCTGAAGAAGTATGTGTCTGTGTATGTGGTGATTAAATTACAAAACAGAGTGGTGCAGTCTCTCTGACTCAGGTTCCCAGTAATACTCATTGGATAGATGTTAACTGCTGCACTACTGTTGAAGATCACATTGTTTGGATATTTGCCAAATTGGGATTGATTTTTAATCCACACTCCAATAATTTTTCTTGTGCTGATAAATTTCTGTTCTTCTTTGGGTCTGAAGCTACATGGGATTTGCAAACAAGATCCACTCAGTGCTTCCAGCTTCTTTGATGCATTTATGAAGACTGCTGCTTCATCAGGACATTTAGCCAAAGCACCTGTAAACACAGTGTCACAACTAACCTATTAATTAATTAATTTTATTACAAACATTAACTTGTCTTATTTTAATTTGTCCTCCATAGGACTTAAGATGTAAACTTTAATCAAAGTACTCCTAAAATTAAATAATTGTTTATGTAAAATTAAATTTATAATAGATCATCCAGAAGTGACAGTCACATTTTCACCATTTGCCCTTTTTGATTAATGATGCTAAATTACATAGTTGTTGCTTGAAATATAATCTATTGTAACATGAACAACATGTCTTTGATTCTGTTGGTAACAAAAAGTATTTCAATTACTTGTCAGACTATGAACAGTATGAAAAAACAAAGCTTTATCTCCATCAGCCTTTTAATTTTGTTCCTTAAAGCTGATAATGATTTAAATGAATCCAATAATGCCTTTATAGTGAACAAACAGCTCACCTGAAACAAAGAGGACCATCAGTAACATGCCGACTATCACCATGTTCACACACAGCTCAGGAGAGGTTTTTACAGTGAACATAATTTCTTAACCAGAATTACAGGGGAACACATCGCCTAACTGTTGTTAGAATAAGGAAGCACAGAAGAGGACATACTGTTTAAGAAAGTGCAATGTCAGTTTGCTTGATCGTATTTGCTATAGGTGTTGAGAAATATTCTGCGGAAGTACAATCAGTTTGCTAATATCCTGTGATAGAGGAAGTCAGGCGATAGATTTTTAAAGTTTAAAATTACCTGTCAAAATAACCCACACACGCAAATACTTTTCACTACAGTTTTTTTTAATTGGTTTGGTACTATTTTCATAACTAAAGTGTGCATTTTCAAATCTCTCAGTACAAAACTCACATTTGATCACATTTGTAACACCACTAGTCATTCTTTCAAATCTGATGTCATGAGTTCATTGTATTTGCACATATTTTCATTCCACTTAATCATTGTTGCAGAACATATGATCATTGTGATATATTCTGAGAACATTTGCTTTAATCACCCAAACAAAACAGTGAGATCTTTTTTCAACTTAGTACTTATACCAATCATTTCAGTCAGGAGCAAATAATACAAGGTAAGCGTTTCAAATTGTCCTTGGTGATGAATGAGTGTAACTGAACTGTAAAACTTTACACAGCAAATATTACACTTATGTTCAGGCATAACAAAAAAAAAAAAAAAAAAAAAAAAAAAAAAAATATATATATATATATATATATATATATATAAACACCCAGCATGCCCCTGCGGGCGGTTTATCCTTCAAGCTCGGGTCCTCTACCAGAGGCCTGGGAGCTTGAGGGTCCTGCGCAGTATCTTAGCTGTTCCCAGGACTGCGCTCTTCTGGACAGAGATCTCCGATGTTGTTCCCGGGATCTGCTGGAGCCACTCGCCTAGCTTGGGAGTCACCGCACCTAGTGTTCCGATTACCACGGGGACCACTGTTACCTTCACCCTCCACATCCTCTCGAGCTCTTCTCTGAGCCCTTGGTATTTCTCCAGCTTCTCGTGTTCCTTCTTCCTGATATTGCTGTCATTCGGAACCGCTACATCGATCACTACGGCCGTCTTCTTCTGTTTGTCTACTACCACTATGTTCGGTTGGTTAGCCACCACCATTTTGTCCGTCTGTGTCTGGAAGTCCCACAGGATCTTAGCTCGGTCATTCTCCACCACCCTTGGGGGCATCTCCCATTTTGACCTCGGGACTTCCAGGTTATACTCGGCACAGATGTTCCTGTACACTATGCCGGCCACTTGGTTATGGCGTTCCATGTATGCCTTGCCTGCTAGCATCTTGCACCCTGCTGTTATGTGCTGGATTGTCTCTGGGGCATCTTTACACAGCCTGCACCTGGGGTCTTGCCTGGTGTGATAGACCCCAGCCTCTATGGATCTTGTACTCAGAGCTTGTTCTTGTGCTGCCATGATTAGTGCCTCTGTGCTGTCTTTCAGTCCAGCTTTGTCCAGCCACTGGTAGGATTTCTGGATATCAGCCACCTCCTCTATCTGCCGGTGGTACATACCGTGCAGGGGCCTGTCCTTCCATGATGGTTCCTCGTCTCCCTCCTCTTTCTTGGGTTTCTGCTGCCTGAGGTATTCACTGAGCACTCAGACAGTTGGGGCCGTCTTCCAAATGTATTCTTGGATGTTCGTTGTCTCATCCTGGACTGTGGTGCTGACACTCACCAGTCCCCGGCCCCCTTCCTTCCGCTTAGTGTACAGCCTCAGGGTGCTGGACTTGGGGTGAAACCCTCCATGCATGGTAAGGAGCTTTCTTGTCTTTATGTCAGTGGCTTCTATCTCCTCCTTTGGCCAGCCTATTACCCCAGCAGGGTACCTGATCACGGGCAGGGCGTACGTGTTGATGGCCCGGATCTTGTTCTTACCGTTCAGCTGACTCCTCAGGACTTGCCTGACCCTCTGCAGGTACTTGGTGGTTGCAACCTTTCTATCGGCCTCTTCATGGTTCCCATTTGCCTGCAGGATCCCCAGGTACTTGTAACTGTCCTCTATGTCTGCAATGTTGCCTTCTGGTAGTTCAATCCCCTCAGTTCTGACTACCTTCCCTCTCTTTGTTAGCATTCGACTACACTTCTCCAGTCCGAACGACATTCCAATGTCATTGCTGTATAGCCTGGTAGTGTGGATCAGTGAATCGATGTCTTGTTCACTCTTGGCATACAGCTTGATGTCATCCATGTACAGGAGGTGGCTAACAACTGCTCCGTTCCGCAGTCGGTATCTGTAGCCAGTCTTGTTAATGATCTCACTGAGGGGGTTCAGGCCTATGCAGAACAGCAGTGGGGACAGAGCATCTCCTTGGTAGATCCCGCACTTAATGGTGACTTGTGCTATGGGCTTGGAGTTGGCCTCTAGTGTTGTACGCCACATCCCCATTGAGTTCCTGATGAAGGCTCTTAGGGTCCCATTGATCTTGTACAATTCTAAGCATTCCAGTATCCAGCTGTGGGGCATTGAGTCATAGGCCTTCACAGGTTGGTCAGTCTGGTCTTGCAGTCTCAGCTGACTGTTCTGTCTACCAGTAGCTGGTGTTTTGCGCCTCTGGTATTCTTGCCAATCCCTTTCTGTGCCCCACTCATGTATTGACCCATGTGCCTGTTCATCTTAGCCGATATGATGCCTGACAGGAGCTTCCATGTAGTACTGAGGCAGGTTATTGGTCGGTAGTTGGATGGGACCGGTCCCTTCTTGGGGTCCTTGGGGATCAGGACCGTTCGACCTTCGGTTAGCCATTCCGGGTGTCTCTCGTTAACTAGCAGCTGGTTCATTTGTGCTGCCAGACGCTCGTGGAGTGCAGTCAGCTTCTTCAGCCAGTAGGCGTGAACCATGTCGGGCCCTGGTGCAGGGTTTTAATAGTTTTGCAATTTTCATTAGTTTTTATTTTTATTTAGTTTTGACTTCAGATTTTCAATTTTATATCAGTTTTAATTAGTTTTTACCAATTGTTTGCTAGTTTAGTTTAGTTTTTATTTTTTTGAAAATCCTTAGTTTCAGTTTAGTTTTGATTAGTTTCAGTTATAGTTTTAGTTGTGTTTGCAATAATTAACTGTAACAAAATCCCAGTTTCATCATATCAGTCATTCTCTTCTGCTTATCCTTGGGTATGTTGCTATTCCAGCTACCATACCCTGCACCCTGTACAGGTCGCCTGTCTGTCGCAGGGCTAACACGCAGAGACAGACAACTCACATTCCCACCTATGGGTTCTTTAAATAAATAAATAAATAAAGGCAGATGAACAACCATTGATACCAGGCAACTATAAAATGTATATCTTGGCTCCAATGAGACTATTAACTCTTGCAGCACCGGGTGTTCATAATTTTGGTTCAAGTGAATTGATAAACTTTTTGAAGACAATTGACTCACACAGTTATGTAGATATCCCAGTCCTGTTGTCTCGGGATGCATCACGCTGCCTTGCCTGGGGTTAGCGTCTGTTTTTGGGGATGAGGGTTGAGTGTGCTCCCTTACCTTCTCAAGGTAAGCTAAGTTAGCCTTCTTGTGCGAGCTTTTCAAGCGCACTTTAAGGTTTGTGGGATTTTTTGCCCTTTAGAAATGTCCCTCATAATTTGTCTCTTTCCACTACAAGACACTTGCTTTATCCAAAACACAGTCATATTCAAAGTAATCCCAAATTGGACTCTGGCGCTTTCTCCCGACTTTTCCTGACATGATTCTGTGCTTGGACGGAGCAGCAACACAGACGACTCGACTAACGTACTGGCCACCTGCTGGCATAATGAGACAGCAAGAAAAAAATCTGGAAACTAAACTTCATTTTCACCTTTGACTATTGTATGACACGCACACATCAATGAAAACTAAACGCATTTTTGATATAAATTCAGTTAATTTTAGTTAGTTTTGTGAACACTCATTACAGTTTTAGTTAGTTTTCCTTTTTTTGTTTTTATTTTTATTTCCGTTAACGAAAATGTTTTTTCACTTCTAGTTTTCGTTATTTCGTTAGTTTTCGTTAACGATAATAACCTTGCCCTGGTGCTGTCCAACTCTTCATACTGGAGACCCTTTCTTGGATATCTGCCATTGTGATGGTTACTGGACCCTGTTCAGGGAGGTCGCTATCATCTGCCCTCAGATCCACTAGCCACTGAGCATTGCCGTTATGGGTTGCATCCTTCTCCCATATGCTCTTCCAGTATTGCTCCGTCTCCAGCCTTGGTGGTGCTGTTCTCTTATTGTTCCCTTGCCACTGAGAGTACACCTTTGCTGGTTCTGTGGAGAACAGCTGGTTTATTCTCCTGCCTTCTATCTCTCTGGTGTACCTTCTCAAGCAGCTGGCCAAGGCTGTGAGTCTTTGCTTGGCAGTTTTCAAGGCCTCAGGTATGGACAGTTTGCTGTATTTCTTATGCACCTTCTTTGCCGCACCTTTCTGCAACTCCGTTAGTTGGCTAACCTCCTACTTTGATCTTGCCCTCTAGCCTCCTTCTCCATGGAGGGTACTGCCCCTTGTGGCTGTTCAAGGCTCACTGATCACTGCTGCCGTATTGTACATCAGCTTGTTAGTGTCGGTAATCGTGGTTGTAGGTATCGTCCATAGTGCTGCATTAACATCATCTAGCAGACCTTCTGAGGGTACTTCACGTAATCTTGGTAACCGGCTACGGGGGATCCAGGTTTCAAGCTTGGCCATGATCCTATTTTTCAGGTCAGTTCCTCTCGCACTCAACGATCCTTCTCCTATCGCACTTGGGGCTATGTACCCAATCTCGGGTAGGGGTGATGATATCTCCCCCCTGACCTGGCGTCCTGACTCCTCCTTGCCGTAGCATTTATGTTGTACCTCGTCAATCTCTAGCTGTGATAGCAGTCCCTTCTTTCGAATGTTGGAACACTGTTGGAATATATATATATATATATATATATATATATATATATATATATATATATATATATATATATATATATATATATATATATATATATATATATATACACACACACACGAAAAAGTAAGAAAAAACAGCAAGTCATTTACATATGCACAATATATTTTTATTTTATTTTTATCACTTTTACACAATTAATCAAGCCGGTCATTAACATTGGGCCATAAATTTTCATCAACATCACAGTGGATGTCTTTGTTGTTCAGGCACCGTGGGAGAAATCCCCTGGCATGACGAATCCAGGCTTGACATTGCCCAGCAGTTATATCACCACAAGCTTCACACATGGCTTGAAGAAGGGAGACATGCTCATGGGGATGGCGATCATACACCTTCCACCTCCATGTAGAGAAGAATTCCTCAATTGGGTTGAGGAAAGGGGAATATGGTGGAAGATCATGGAAGGTCATGAAGCAAGGATGTGTTTGAAACCATTCCTGAACCAGCTGTGCATGGTGGAAGCTGACATTGTCCCACACAACAACATAGACAATGTCTTCTCCCTGACACAACAACATAGACGATGTCTTCTCCCTGACAGGCCTGCTCCAGTTCATTTAAAAAAAAAACAAAAAACTATCAGGTGTTCAGTGTTGTAGAACTGGTCTACAGCCTACCACACCATCTTCAGATATAGCTGCACACATTGAGATGTTTCCCCCACGTTGTCCAGGGACTTGGACGGTAGCCCTTTGTCCAATAAGGTTATGTCCTCTGCGTCTAGTTTTTGCCAGATTGAAACCGGCCTCATCAACAAAAATATACTTGTGATGATTCACAGCAGCGTCCAGCTCCATCACCCTCTAAAATGATAATTTAGGTTTGTTTTTGTTTTTTTACAACTAATAGTTGTCAGTACTGTTACAGTAATTGCATGCCAGTTTAGTGTTGTACCTGAATATATTCTGAACGCAGTTGTTTCACCCGGACATTGTTCCTCTCAAAAGGAACCAAGTAAATTTGTTTCATGGAAACCTGGTGCTTCTTCAAAAGCCGGGCAATCATTGGAAGGCTAATTGATGGCACATTGGCGAAGGTGTCATTGCTGTTCTCAATAGCCTGTTTGATTTCAGACAGCCGTATGTCATTCCTTGCCCTGACCATTTCCACCACAGCCAACACCTGCTGGTCAGTCAAAACACGTGGGAGACCACCACCAGGTTGTCTCCTGTTAATTCTGAGGACAATCATATACTGTCAATATTGAAGTATTACAAATTACATTACTGTAAACTGACAATTACATGTTGTTCATCTATACAATAGAGTACTATATTTTAGAAGTGAAGTTGCTATAGCAGACATACCGGTTTTCTTGGCGAAAAGTTCTGATGATAGAGCTGACAGTTGACCTTTGTAAATTAGGCTGTACCAACCTGGCAGCCTCAGCCATGGTAAAGCCTCTGTTAACCACATGGTCAACAATGATGGCCCAGACTTCATTAGAGATGATGGTGCGTTGTCTTCTGCCTACATTTCTCTGAAGACCACCTCTCTGTTGAGGAGCACCACCACCTCTTTCTCTTTGTCTGTGCCCACCTCTCTGTCGAGGAGCACCACCACCTCTTCGATGAAGGTTTCCTCTCCCTACGAGTCTATCCTGCTCCATATTTGAACAGTGCAAAGTCTCAAACACAGTTCTACTTATATGGTAACTAATTGTGATCATCAGGGGGAAACAATTAGCAATTAGTATTTCTAGATTGAAAGCTCTTGCAGCAATGTGTAACTTACAAATGACCAGACAACAATCAGTCAAGTTGAAAATCCATGGACATAATGAAGGATTCATTGATTAAACATTAAGATCAGTTGAATTAAATGATAGACAAATGTATTAAACTGAATAATAAGAGATGCAAATCAAAAATTTGATAGTGATAACATTATGAAAGGCAGTAACTGTGAACAAAACATTTATTTAGATGAAACACTTATTTTGTGTAGTGAAAAGGATATTTTGTCATAATGTGTATTGTACTGACACAATTGAAAATATGCTGAAATGTTTGAAAAACGTGCACTTTTGATGATCTGTTGTGATATAAGTACTAAAAGTTTTGAAAATGTACCAATTGCTTGTGAAAACTGCGCCAAACCAATTAAAAAAACTGTAACTTGAGTTATTCCAAGCTTGCAGACTTTTACAGATTTTATAACTCAGAGTATCATACAGCAGGCAAGTAGCTGCACAGGTCTTGTGGAGCTATGAAAACACAAGTAATTGAGGAAAATTATGATTTTCTTAAACTTGAAAGTTTTAATCACAACTATAAGTGAATTTAAACCATTTTGGTTGTGCTAGAGGAAATTTAATTTGAGGACCCTTAAAAATAATTATATTTATAGTAGTAATCACAGAGCATCTTAGTATTATTTACTAACATTGTCATCAAATGTTATATTTTCCTAAGTTGTCTACTGACGTCAGTACAGGATAGAACGTCCAGTGTTGTTGATATCATGATGTTACAGTGCTCTCACACAGGGGGGTCATCAATCGCCCAATACAGGGGTGTCCAACTCCAGGCCTCAAGGGCCAGTGTACTGCAGGTTTAAGATGTGTCCTTGATCCAACACAGCTGATTTAAATGGCCAATGACCTCCTCAACCTGTCTTGAAGTTCTCCAGAGGCCTGAACTAATCATTTGATTCAGGTGTGTTGACCCAGGTTGATATCTAAAATCTGCTTATTTTTATTTGTTCTCCAAATAGTGTTAAAAGCGTTAGCTAATGTATCTTAAATCACTAGAGATTATTAACTAATTTGAACCTTCTGATCCACTAGTCTGCTGTTATATCGCAATTTGCCACCAAGGAGCTGATGTGCTTTAACTAAGCAGTGTGTTGTAAGATTAGGCCTCTGTTTTGATAAAGCTTAGAGTTAGTCCTCATCACATTCATCCACCCAGACCTCAGAGAGCATCTGGGTGGATGAATGGTAGGAGACTTAGGTGGCTGATGGACTTGGCAGGAGCCACTGAGCACGTCTTGTCCACTCCTTTTTCAATTCCCGTTAAGTTCAATTTATATAGTGCCAAATCACAATAACACTCGCTTCAAGATGCTTTATTCTGTGAGGAAAAGACCTTATAATAATAGAACGAAAGCCCAAACAACAACTTTGACAGTGGGAAGGAAAAACTCTCTTTTAACAGGAAGAAACCTCCAGCTCAGGGAGAGGCAGCCATCTGCTGTGACCATTTGGGGTGATGGAAGGATGAAAGGATAAAGACACTGTGGAAGAGAGCCAGAACTTAATGACTCATAATTAAAGGCAGAGTGGTGTATAAACACATAGTGAGTGAAAAATGTGAGAAGAAACATTTAGCAACCTAGGCTATTGCAACTTAACTGAGGAACAGTGCTGGTCTAGTTACTTGAAAATAGTAATTATTGACTAATTACTTCTCCAAGAAAGTAATCCTGTTACTTCACTGAATATTTTCAAAAGTAATTAGTTACTTTATTACTTAGTTACTTTTTAAAAACATGATACACAACTGAGTACATAATAAATCAGTAGACCTTTTAGCCCAATTCTACTTTTTCTGCATAATCCATCATATAAAATTGAATCAAATGAAAAAGTATATTTTAAAAACTTGTTTTATTACTTTTGACAGACAGACAGCCAATCAGATAGATAGATAGATAGATAGATAGATAGATAGATAGATAGATAGATAGATAGATAGATGAAACTTTATCCCTCGGGTGGGTTCCTCCGGTAAATTCAGTTTCCAGTAGCACAACATTGACAGAAGTTGCATGTTACAGACACAATAAGGGGAATGAGAGTAAGGATATAAGCATAAATATACACATATACATATATATATATATATATATATATATATATATATGTATATATATATATATATATATATATATATATATATATATATATATATATATATATATATATATTAGGGGTGCAACGATATTCGTATCGATATTGAACCGTTCGATACAGTGCTTTCGGTTCGGTACGCATATGTATCGAACAATAAAAAAATTTTCAATTTTTTTTTTTTTCAATTTTTTTTTTTTTTTTTTTGTGTCCCGTTTGGATCTATAGCCATCAGAATTGTTGTCTTGAGGCCAAGAAAGATGCCAAGAGGATTTATTTTAAGTGGATCATCATATTGGTCCATTTGATTGACCTTTATTATAATTATGAATTTATTTTATTTTCAGTTGCAAACGGGACAGACATGACTGTGGGATAGGACAGGGGGAAAGAATGAAAGAAAGAGGGGGAGAGAAAGAAAGAAAACCAAAGGGGAGAAAAAAAAAGAACAATACAAAATTTGTAATTTATTTTATCAACTTTCCTTCTGACGATGCTGTCTGTGTTGAGTGCTCAGTGAATCTGCATTTGACTACTCCGCCTAGGCTCGAGAGTGCAGCCTAGGCGGAGTAGTCGAACGCAGATTCACTGAGCACTCAACACAGACAGGATGGTCAGAAGGAAGAGCGCAGGGCAAGTTAGCGAGACAGAAGTGGACCTCCCCACCCTCATTCAGATCTGGCGTTTGGAATTATTTTGGTTTTCATGTGACGTATGACCCTGAAGGTAAGCGAGTCATGGACTAAAGTAAAACAGTATGTTGGATGTGCCATGCAATGCTCAATTACATGGGTGGGAGCTAGTGTGTTAGCGCAGTTAGCTCGTTAACGTGTTGGCCGTCTAGCCCCTCTGTATAGGGTAGCTCGTTAACGGAGATTTGCCGTGTTGTGGCGTTAAGGTTATTTCAATGAGATTAACCTGAAAGCACTAGTGGGAACACAACGAATATGACTGCACATTTACACCGACATCATCCTAGTGCAAAGACAAAAACAACAAGCATGCTACAAACTTTAGCCGAGTCATTTAGACAGCTGTTAGCACAGGATTCTCCTTATGGAGACCTGATATGTTTAATATGCTGCTGAGAATATAGCCCAGAAGAAACGGATAGTATAGCTTTTATTTTGGAAAGAGACATTTCTCTGTAATAAACTCTTTTCCAAAGATGAGTGATTCCTCAATCAGATACAGGGCTCGCAATATCGCTAGCCCGACGTCCCGGGGCTATCTCTCCCCTGCCTGTCGGGCTATTGTAGGAAGGAAAAATATATGTCAATGCTTTTGCATTCTTTCAGAAATGTAGCTGGGTAATTATGTCATTGGGTGAGCCACTGTCAATATGTGACATATTGAAATCGTGTTTGAATTTGCGCTTGTTTTTTTGCTTTCACTTTGCAATCGCGCGAACTGTGTATAGAGAGCGACAGCACTGATCTGTGAGTGATGATAATTTGTGCACCAATTCCTCTGACATCGTCTTATTAATTGTTAGCTTACTATGCAAACATGACAAGTGAAATCTCCCGCAGCTTAAACATGTGAGAGGTTGATCGCGCAGAGAATCGCTGAGCTTATGTGAGTGCGGCAGGATATATATTTCACTACGATGACCTGGATGATTGAGAACCTTCACAGACAGATATATATTTTAGTTCTGCTGAGCCAAATAAGACAGGTCAGGGTGAAGAAGTGACAGCCAAAGAAAAGCTTACCACAAAACGGAGAAGTTATGACAAATCAGACTATAAGGCAAAAAGAAAGTGCAGCTTTATGGTTTCATGGACAAAAGAATTTCTGTGGCTGCAATATGACGAGCTAAAAAACAACACGCACAAGGGTTAGGGTTAAATTTAAAAACTGTACTTTTGTGTTAAAATATATATTTATAATTTTAATAAATGACAAATTAAAAAGGCATGAACATTTTTTTTGTATCGAAAAAATATCGAACCGTGACACCAAAGTATCGAACCGAACCGAACCGTGAATTTTGTGTATCGTTGCACCCCTAATATATATATATATATATATATATATATATATATATATATATATATATATATATATATATATATATATATATATACAGAATATATAATATGTATAAATAGGATTGCAGATTTGAGTGACTATATTGCACAGTCAAATATAAGAAAAAAAATACTGCAAATATTGCACAGTGTAAAAAAGCACTACAGCTCAGTTGTTCCCCCCTCCTTGTCCCCCTGTCTCCCCTCCCTCTCCCCTCCAGTGAGGAGTTAAACAGTTTGATGGCGTGTGGGACAAAGGACTTTTTAAGTCTGTTTGGGTTTGCTTTGACTTTGGGAGAAGCAACTTGTCGCTGAATAGGCTCCTCTGATTGTTTATGCCCATGTGCAGATGATGCCCAGCATTGTCCATAATGTCCAGCAGTTCCTTTAATGTCCTTCTTCTCTGCCACTGTCACCAGAGTGTCCATCTTCATGCCAACCACAGAGCCAGCCTTCCTGATCAGTTTCTCCAGCCTGCACGAGTCCATCTTTGCTGTGCTGCTCCCCCAGCACACCACTGCATAGAAAAGTACTCCTGCAACCACTGACTGGTAAAACATCCCCAGGAGCTTCCTGCAGATGTTAAAAGACCTCTTCCTCCTGAGGAAGTACAGTCGGCTTTGGCCTTTTTTATACAGGGGTTGCATGTTACATGACCAGTCCAGTTTGTTGTCCACCCACAGCCCAAGGTACTTGTATGTGTTGACCACCTCCCCTCTATCTGAACCGGCAGTGGACCTGGTCTGGACCTCTCGAAGTCCACAACCAGTTCCTTGGTCTTTGAGGTGTTGAGTTGCAGGTGGTTTGTGTGATTTCATGTGACAAAGTTCCTCACCAGACTCCTGTACTCCTCTTCTTGGTCATCCCAGATACACCCCATGATGGCTGTGTCGTCTGCAAACATCTGAATATGGCATAATTCAGAGTTGTAGCAGAAGTCAGAGGTGTACAGGGTGAAGAGAAGAGGGGACAGCACAGTTCCCTGTGGTGCTCCTGTGCTGCTAACCACAGTGTCAGACATGATGTCCTTCAGCCTGACGTACTGTGGTCTGTCAGTGAGGTAGTTGGAGATCCAAGCAACCAGGCAGGGGTCCACCTCCATCCTGTTCAGTTTTTCCTGAAGCATACAGGGCCGGATGGTATTACAGTTTTTACCGAATGCCTAAACACTAACTGTGAATCCTGTAGCACAATTTCTAAAACTAGTCAGACTTATAGCAAAACCACTCACTGAGTGTGCAAAACTAAAAGCACAAAAACTGCTTTGCACTCAGTTTGCAATTTTGTAACACACACTTTGCAAGACTGTAGGCACAATTCACTGCACAACACTCAATTTCCAAATTTCCAACACACTCCTAGCAAAAGTATACACATGTATGGCTATCATTAACACTAATTTGCCAACTGTCTGGCACACTTTCACATGTGAAAACTTTCTTAGATAATTCGTTCACTTTGCAATCAGCCTAAGCACTATAATACAGGTAAGCTGTGTGTGCGGAGTACAATGGTGGGAGCAGAAAGAGTGAGAAGTAGAGGAGGCCGAGGAAGAGGACGTGGAGGTGAAGAAGTAGGATGAAGAGGACGACAAGGACAAGGAGGAGCAAGAGGAAGACGAGGAGGGGGCAGAGGAAGCATGTTCACTGCAGACCACGTAACCCATATAGTCATTATGGCGATTGCAAATAATCCTATACTTGGAAATAAACACTTGTGTTTGTTTTGATGTGTTTGACTAAACACCAGTACTTGAAGTTTGGATCCCTCCATGCTTATGGATCTATGACAGAAGTATGAGCTCAAACTGACATAGCCTACCTTGTGCACAGGGAAGGCAAACGCCAGATGTGTTTTGTATTCATACCATCGGTGTGCAGTTGGCGCATTGTGTGCTTAGTAGATGATGGCTTGTGTGTACTGTTTGATACGGAAACACCATTTTTACGAAGGTGTGAAGAGTTAATCTAGCTGTGTTTGCTTTTGCAAGAGAACTACAATGTTTTGATGATTGGGTGACAGGTTTTCTTATTTGTGTGAAGAGTTTTGCAAAATTAGCCAATAGTTACAAAAAATGTGCTTAAGCAATCAGAAAAAACTGTAAAGGCACTGGAAAAATCAAGAAACAGGATCCTGACCGTGTCTTTTCCCTTGTCCAGGTGTGAGTGGGCTCTGTGTAGGAGGTACAAGATGGCATCTGCCTTATACGCGAACTGTAGTGGGTCCTGGGCATGTTGTACCTGTGGTCGGAGGAGGTTGAGGAAGAGCCGCTCTAGAGTCTTCATAAGATGTTACGTCAGTTCCACCAGTCGAGGGGGATGAAGAGGAGGTTCGGGATGTCATAGTGTCAGTGTTATTTTAATCATTATTTGAAAAAGTAATTGGATTACAGCCCATCTCTGCTAAGGGTGGGCTCAGGGTTACTTGTTCCTGCCCTAACTATATGTTTTAGTGAAAAGGAAAGTTTTAAGCCCAATGTTAAAAGTAGAGATAGTGTCTGCCTCCCGTGTCTAAACTGGGAGCTGATTCCACAGAAGAACGTCCTCACAATTTTACAGGAGGCCAAGTTAATGTCATCCAGAGTAAACATCTGGATAGTGACTATTTTTTTAGGGGCAAGTACAATAACATCAATTTTATCTGAATTTAGAAGCATGCATTTAGAGGTCATCCAGGTCTTTATTTCTTTATTCCCAATAGCAAACAATTGGTAAAAACTGATTAAAACTGATATAAAACTGAAAATCTGAAGTCGAAGCTAAATAAAAATAAAAACTAATGAAAATTGCAAAACTATTACAACCCTGGTCCAGACTAAGATGGCGTTGGACATCTTCAGGGCAGAAAAGGGTTGGTGTGACCAAGGTGTGGTTTGGCTTGTTGTATGTACATTTCAAAATGTTACAGCTCTGGATGGACCAGTTACCAGGGCATGGAAGGATGATAGACTTTATTACATGAGGAGAAGGGAAATTTCCGGGATTGAGGATCCTCGGGGATGACAAGGCTGGAGCAACGGTACTCGAGAGAAGAATTTCTGATACTTTCTGAGATATGATGTCACTAACCTTCTCTTTTAATTGTCTAGCTCCAATGAATTGACACATGGGAGTGTGTCAAAAAGGGGGAGTTGAGTCCGAACATCAAACAATGGTTTTATGAACATCTTATGACGTTATTTCTGTGTTTAATAATTTAGCTATGGTAAAACTTAAGCTTATAATGTGTTAGACTTAGAAAGGGTTCACTAATTTTTGATTTCTTTTACACACACATAGATTATGATTAGAATAAGTCCCTGGGTCAAAGAGTCCTGAACATAATATTTTAAACCAAAGTTGAATCATTAGAACAACAATGGATAACAATATTAGATTATCAAGGCTAGGGAGAGAGGTGTTTTGGTTTTCTGTCTCTTGCAGAGAAAGGAACAGACACCAGACGGGGACACGGAGATGTGAGGACCCTTCACAACAGAGACAGATGTAGGGACTGCCGAGACAGCAACTGGGGTCGAGTGTCATGGCGTTTGGGCTCCTGGAGAACATGGATCCCACAAACACAGCAATAACCATGAAGGGGTTGGCGAAAACCAGGAACACCAGACCAACGAGGTTCGAGAGGCTCTTGGCAAAAAGGGGGACACGGAGGTGACCCCAAAACACACAGATCTTTGTTTGAAATCAGGGCAGAATAATCCCCAGAACTGTGCAATGACTAAAGGGTGGTCTAACCCCGGAGGTCGAAGAAAGAAGCTGAGAATCACCCAACTGGAAGACACTGGTAGCTGCAGCAATAAAAATAAAGGTTAAAAGCTCCTTAGACAGAGGTTCTAGTCTAAGTACATTTGAAAGGTATTAGGTGGCATCAAAATGGGAGTGGAAAACTGGAACACCAAAATAAAGCTGTGGGAAAATTTGGAGTGATGGGAGTGTCATCTGTAACTGCTGTTATGGTTGTAAATCTAACTTTGCTTGCATCTGAACTGCGTGAACACAGAGGTCATCCCACATATGGTCCACCTGTTAAAGGGGGACAGAGGGCCTCAGGACCAAGAAGAACTGGACCTTGCGACCCTGGAGTGCATGTTATAAGTGATCTCTTTTAAGAGATCAAAAGGGGGAATTATTAGATTATTCTGTTATTATATGTTACCTTATATATATAATCAAAGTAGTTGAATTAGAATACTGCTGTAGATCACATTATACCCTTTAATATAGAGTGTGTGATCTGTATGTAGTTTAGTTCTCATTATACTTTTGAGTTAAAAGAACATTCACATATTAGTTTATTAGACAAGTGTGCATCACTCTGTATCCTTGATCTGCTGTGAATGTGTTACATGCTTAATTGTTGAATCATGAAGAGAAGATTGTAAGCAGGAGACTCTGTGTCTAAGACAGGGGAGATAGACAGACCACATTCCATACCCCCACCTTACAGAAAGCAGAGAAACAACTGCCGAGGTCATAACTTTGGCGCTGTAACAGAGAAAGAATGTGATGTTTTGGCTTTTACGACTAGATGGGGGCCACTAGAGACTATAAAAAGCTGAGCAACCCGTCACCATTTTGAGACTGCTGTGACCCTCTTCAGGCATGTCTCCCCATCATGATGGTCCTTATGCTCTTAAGTGTTGAATTGTATGGAAATAAATGATTGTTGATTGAGCATAAATACACCGAGTATTGTCCTTCCTTCAGCCCAAAGATTCAAAGAATTGGGAGATTTCAACATTACCCAGAGTTGTTCAAACTGATCAGGGAACAAACTTTATGTCAAAGGTGTTTGCCCAGGTTTTGAAGGAGTTAAAAATTAAACATCAAACATCCAGCCCTTATCACCCAGAGAGTCAGGGTGCACTGGAACGATTTCATCAAACCCTAAAAGCCATGTTGCGCAAATACTGCCTTGAATCAGGTAAAGACTGGGATGAGGGACTTCCGCTTTTGCTTTTTTTAAGCAAAAACATAGCGTTTTTGCTTAAACGCTATGTTTCCAAGAGGACGCAGCAGCTGAAAAAACCTCTCCCATAGCGCCTGTCTCTGTGTGTTCGGCACCACCATTGTATGTTTTGCAAGGTGATGACTTGATTGACAAGAGCAGTTGTATGCCCTCAGAAGTGTTAGAGAACTTAGAATCTTTTCTGTGGCATCTGTCAGATTCTGCCCGCAAAGATATCCTTGATCTGATTGAAGCTAATTTGCTGCTTTTCTCTGACCATCTGCGGCAGACGTCTGTGCTCTTTCATTGTGAAAGTTGATAAGCCAATAAAGCAACATGCTTATCGAGTAAATCCAACCAAGCGGATTTTAATGCAACAGGAAGTCGAATACCTGGTTAAACATGGGTTAGCTGAGCCCAGTAACAGTGCGTGGAGTTCACCCTGTATTTTGGTGCCTAAACCAGGTAACACCCCACGTTTCTGTACCGATTTCAGAAAGGTTAATGCAGTCACAAAACCGGATTCTTTCCCTCTCCCCAGAGTGGAGGACTGCATTGATCGTGTCGGCTCAGCTACATACGTCACTAAATTAGACCTGTTAGAAGGGTATTGGCAAGTCCCGTTAACCCCCAGAGCTTCTGAAGTCTCCGCGTTTGTAACTCCAGATCATTTCCTCCAACACACTGTTATGCCCTTCGGGTTGCGAAACGCACCTGCAACATTTCAATGTCTGATGCAGAAGGTATTGTTTGGGGTGAGAAACTGTGAGGCATACTTGGATGACATTGTCATTTATTCTCCAACATGGTCAGAACATCTGGAAACGCTTTCTGAGGTGTTCAGACGTTTTTGTGAATCTTCTCTCACATTAAACCTCTCTAAGTGTGAGTTTGGCAAAGCCACCATTACTTATTTAGGGAAACAGGTCGGACAGGGGCAAGTGTGCCATGTTGCTGCGAAAGTACAGGCCATTGTTGATTTTCCTGTCCCGCAGACAAAAAGAGCTCTGCGTAGTTTTTTAGGAATGGCCGGTTTTTATCGAGGGTTTTGCAGAAATCTTTCTGATGTGGTTAGTCCCCTAACTGATCTTGTTAGCCCCTTAAAGCCTTTTATTTGGTCTCCAGCATGTCAGGTGGCATTCGAATCTGCCAAAGCATGGTTGTGCAGTGCACCAGTGCTAGCTGCGCCAAATTTTGAGCGCTCTTTTAAACTAGAAGTTGATGCCAGCTCGTGTGGCGCAGGCGCTGTTCTGTTACAGGAAGATGGTCACGGCGTAGATCATCCCGTCTGCTACTTTTCAAAAAAGTTTAACAGACACCAGACCCATTATAGCACCATTGAAAAAGAGGCTCTTGCCTTACTCCTTACGTTACAGCATTTTGAGGTCTATGTCGGGTCAAGTGTCTTGCCTGTGCAGGTGTTTACCGATCACAACCCACTGGTGTTTCTTTCCCAAATGCGCAACTCCAATCAAAGACTTATGCGCTGGTCCTTGTTATTGCAAGATTTTAACTTGGAGATCAATTACAAGAAAGGGAAAGAGAACGTGTTGGCTGATACCCTGTCTAGAGCACTTTCTCCTTGAATTAAACATTTTGGGGGTAATGTTAATTCTTGGGAAAGGGGGTGTTACGACTGTGATCGTAATCATGTGTGAATTTGAGTGTCCAGGTGCTCCTCCGGGATTGGTGCATCCAGGGTGGATGGCTCACACCGATTGGCTGAGGACTGGGAGGCAGTGGATAACAAGAGACCGCCAGGGACTGCCAATTCATTCATCCTCGGCCCAACCCAACCGGCAGTCCATTCACTGTGACAAAATATTATGTTAATGTAAGAGCATGTAGGGGTGGACCGCCTTTTTGTTTGATCAGTTTTCTCCTGTTTTTGTTAGGCAGGGAGGAAAGTGATTGTCGTTTGGTTTAGTTCTTTTGAGTAGGTAAGTTGTGTTTATTCCTGAGATAGGTTACTTTTTGTTTGTTGTTTTGGCCTTGGGTTCACCCTGAAGTTATGATATGCTCCCTTCCTTTGTTTAACTGCACTTATTGTAAATAAATCACTGTCACAAAATATTAAGTGTGTGACGTGCTGCTTGGGGGTGGACGGGGATGGATCACCCTTTATGTTGTGGTCTGGCCGCGCCTAGACGGGCCATAACAGCAGACTCCCGCGCGCCTCGTCCCCCACCACCGGCTGCCGAGGTGCCTTCCGCAGCTCCTCCACCACTTCCCCACCGTCAGTACATTCTGGTGGGTGTGGTGTCAGCAGGGTCGCCAAGGCCTGGAGCAGCGTTGCCATCTCCGCCATCTTCGCCATGTCCGCCATTCTTCTTAGGTGGCGCTCGGTCTCGTCCCGTAGTTCTTCCTGCTGACGGTGAGCCACCGCCGCCTGCTTCCGCTGCTTGACCGCCAGCTCGGCCACCATTCTCGTCAGGTCCTCCCTCTGCTGGCCCAGTCCTGGATCTGCCGTGCCTCCCTTCCTGGGTTTTGGCACCACTGTAAAAGACCACGGCAGACCCAAAGAAGTCGTCTAGCCTGGATAGCCGCTGTAAGACGAGCTGATATCCAGTTTTCTTTCATCTCCAAATATCTGTTGGTGTGCTCCAGACATTCTCATTCCAGTAAGTTCTAAATATGTTCAAATCACTGGGCGATCGCGGCTCAAGAGTTGGGAGTTTGCCTTGTAATCGGAAGGTTGCTGGTTCAAGTCGGACAGTCGTGGTCGTTGTGTCCTTGGGCAAGACACTTCACCCGTTGCCTACTGGTGGTGGTCAGAGGGCCCGGTGGCGCCAGTGTCTGGCAGCCTTGCCTCTGTCAGTGTGGCCCAGGGTGGCTGTGGCTGCAATGTAGCTTGCCATCACCAGTGTGTGAATGGGTGGATGCCTGGATGTATAAAGCGCTTTGGGGTCCTTAGGGACTAGTAAAGCGCTATACAAATACAGGCCATTTAAATCACTCTTTATAGTCTATTAGTTTTATTTTATGCACTCTGAGGTCATAGCAAATTAGAACAAACATCCTAATGAGTGATTTTGCTGAGAACTACCTTCTATTTATAGAGTTGCAAATTATTTGGCATTATTGCAGCAAACCAGCCTATGAAATGGATGAAACACATCATAAGATAAGATAAGACTTTATTGATCCCACAACGGGGAAATTTTTGCATCACCTCAGCTCAGGTACAGATATCAGAAGGAAATACAAAAATACAAATAAGTACAATCAATGAAAAAAAGTAAGATAATACACTATATACAATGGTAGCATACACAGTATGTGATTATGGATATAGTTGGAAATATGGAAGACAAACTATATAGCTTGATATAGCTATTGTACTACTACTATTCCTATTTATAGACATATACACACACACACACATGTACACACTAAATATACATATGTATACATATACATACATATATACCTGCACATGTCCATACACATGGAAGGTCCATTATGCATGAAGTGGTGACCGTGGATGTTCACAGTGTCCAGTGCCTTATGACATCGTGATTGAGGAGTTATAGAGTCTAACTGCTGTTGGGATGAATGATCTGCGAAAGCGCTCCTTCCTGCAGCGAGGGTGTTTCAGTCTCTGACTAAAGGAGCTGCTCAGCCCACTCACATACTCATGCAGTGGGTGATGTGGGTTGTTCATGATGGATGTCAGCTTTACTAACATGCTCCCCTCACCAACCACCTCCACAGACTCCAGGGGACATCCCAGCACGGAGCTAGACCTCCGCACCAGTTTGTCAATCCTGCTCCTGTCCCTGTCCGTGCATCCACTCCCCCAGCAGGCCACTGCATAGAAAAGGGCAGATGCTACCACAGTGTCATAGAATGTCCTTAACAGAGTCCTGCAGACTCCGAAGGACCTCAGTCTCCTCAGCAAGTGGAGTCGACTCTGGCCCTTCTTATACAGGACGTCTGTATTTGTAGTCCAGTCCAGTTTATTGTTGAGGTGAACACCCAGGTACTTATAAGAGTCCACTATCTCAATGTCTTTCCCTTGGATGTTCACCGGTGTTGTAAGGGGTGACTTCCTCCTGAAGTCTATGATCATCTCCTTTGTCTTGCCGGCGTTGATTTGGAGTAAGTTGGTCTCACACCAGCCAACAAAGTCACTGATGACCCCCCTGTATTCCTGATCATTCCCGTCTGATACGCATCCAATGATGGCTGTATCATCTGAGAACTTCTGTATATGGCAAACGTCTGAATTGTAACAGAAGTTATAATGACTGGGTTCCAGCACTATACAAGGGACCTGCTTCAAACATACCACCATGCCAATCAGATTACTTCTTCATTGTGAGGGTGAAGAGGTGACCCTTCTGGATAAGATGGTGAAGGTTTGCTGCGTTTGGTGAACAGTGTGGTAGTAAAACCAGGAAACTTGCTCTTGTTAAATAGTCTTAAGTCTTGTGCTGTATAAATAGCGGTATTTTTTCAGAAGATACAGTATATTAAGTAGTGTTAATAGTGGGTGATATCATGTAAACGCTGTCATGATTTTGTGTAAAAATTTTGTCATTTGTAAACTTTAAATGACATGGATTCTACACTGTAACTGATGTGATGTTCTATAAAGTGGTTTTAATAAAAAAAAAAGGGCAAAAATTAGTTTGTTTCTTTATTCAACTTTTGAACAGTGGTACTCAGTCAGTACATATTCAGTAAATGCTAATTATTTACATGGCAGTGCACTACAGGCATAAATCTAGACCCCTAGATAAAACATTATGGGTCATGCCCACAACCCACAGCTTTACTGTGTTCCAGCAAAGTATCCAATAGCAGTGACAACTCCTCCAAAGTAGCAGGTGGGATTTTTCTTTTTTGAGGACGGCTCCTTTTACCTGTTACTACGGACGGTCTCTTTATGTTTTGATCAAGAGCCTTTTTTTGGGCAGCTGAAGAGAAGAAGTCTATCTTATGGCCAACCTCTGGATGTATCTTGGTCATATTACCCAGCAAAACCCAGTATGCAGGTTCATCTGTAACAGTCCTCGTGCCACAGATCCGCACTGTTGCTTCTACAATAAACAGAAGCGCAGCGACATGGGTGCAGGTCTCCACGACTCCGGCCATACAGGTGCAGCAGGCGGCTTCAACCTTCCCTGTGATGCTCACAATGACCCATGGCTGCAATGCTGGTTCATTCAGCCTTTTAGAGTGCAGTACCTGAAACATACCCAAAAAACGCTAATTTAAAGACAAGAACTTTAATGAGCCAAGGCCGACACAAATGTGTTTAATCTACTTTATCATAAATGTAACAAAGTGTTTAGAAAGTTAGCACATACATGTAATTTTTCATTTCTTTATGTGTCCATCTATAGAACGCTGCTGTCATGGTCCTGAGTCTGCCGACTCAGTGTTTTGTGTTTCTTTATGCTTTTGTTTATCCTGAGTATGTATTCTGTTATGATTTGCCATTTGTTAGGTTTCTGCTCTGTGCTTACCCTGGTCCCACTTCTGTGTTCTGTCTGTCTATGGTGTCACACTGTCTGTTTAGTTAGTTCAGTGTCTTGTCTGGTTCTCTGTGTCTGAGTTACCTGTTTTATTCTGAAGGTCCCTGTCTCGTGTGAGTGTGTTCAGTTTACGTTTCCCCTGTCCCGTCAGCTCTTATTTCTCCCAGGTGTGTTGCCCTCCTGTCTCTCATCCCCTGATTACTGGTGTGTGTATTTAAGCCCTGTGTGTTCTCCTGCCTGTTGCCGGTTCGTCTGCGGTCCATGGTGTTCTGTTCCGCTGTCTGCGGCTCTTTCTTATGGTCTCAGGTATGTCATTTAGTTTTCCCAGTCTAGGTTTTTTCAGTCATTCGTCATACCTCACTGCCTGTTCTGTCACTCCACTCCTTGTAAATAAACGTCACTAGTGTCATCAGTCTTCTGCCTGCATTTTGGGTCCTTTCTCCCTCCAACACCACACGGCTCGCCCCGGCAGCCATGTTATAGGCTCTATCCCAATTCAGGGTCTGCAGCCTTAAAGGCCGCATTTTAAGGCCGATTACGTCACAGCGACGCGACGAAGGCTGTCCCAATTCGAAGGCTGCTTGAAATGCGGCCCTCAAATGCGTCCTTCATATCCCTGAATTTTAAGGCTGTGGCAGTGTAGACTTCGTGGCCCAACATATCCCAGAATGCATAGCACGGCGGTGGGTGTGGATAATTTTGCTGAAAAAAACGGCGGATGAGGGGCAGCCGAAGAGTAAACTTTAAGTAAGTATTGAATATCATGTCACTTATTTATGTGCAAATGTTTAATAACGAAGAACATTAAAACATTACTGTTGGCCACATGTCGGCAAAGTTACGTGACATTAGTGACGTTTGTACTAACTTGGTTGTACAGCCTTTACTTTAAAATATACGCCGTTCAATAGCTGAGCTTAATCTTACAGAGAATGATCAAAGCTATTGTAGAAACAAACAAACAAATGAACAAAAGATTTTCTCCTTCATTTCTGTCAAACAAAGCTGTATGAAACGTTTCCAGCGCAACGGAGGCTAGACCGTCCCATTTCACAAGCCTCGCACTTCCGGCCTTAGCGGTCTTTAAGTACGCGGCCCTAGAGGATCGTTGAGGCTGCGTACTTTAAGGCTGCAGACCCTGAATTGGGATACAGCCATAGTCTAAATCTTCCTGTTCTCTCTCAGAAACCTGCCTGCAGAAATTGAACCTAAAGTATGCAGTGCAAGGATGTAATCACTTTCAAGATGGAGAAAGTATAAAGTTTGAATTTAAGTGACAATTATGGACACCTAATATGATTGTGAGATTCTGCAGGTCATTAATCAATGTATAAAATGTACTTGTAGTGACACAGGACACAAACACGGAAGAAAGATGTATAATTAGAATTATTTATACTAAACATGTATCACTGTAATTTCCCCCTCATGACTGAATTTATGCTGCACTAATTTGAATTTTCGGGGGAAAATCAAACGCATTTTACTCGCAGTACTCGAGCTGACTTACCTTTGTTTGAATGATGACGTACTCACAAATCTTGTACCCATGTGTGTGTATCCCTCCAGAGATTTGTAATTGCAAAACTGGTTCACCTTGTACTCGCTGACTCCACAGACAAGGTACGGAAATATGTCAGGCTACGCCAAAAGCGGTAGGTCTCCTTATTTCATACGGGTCCACATTTCCAATGCACGCTACTTTCAGCAAGTATTGTCTCTTTGCATTAAACTGCTTTTGCTTTTAAACATGTTTCTAGCAACCATCCTTCCAACATAGTGTGTTTGCTTTGATTCGTGGCCCAGGAAGATGGCGCCGCGCTCCCACAATGCATTGCGGGTTGACGTCAACTCCAAAGCCATATTCTGTGTGTGTGGGTGCATGTGTGTGTGCTTCCAGCCATACTATACATAGACCTTACAATGAACTTAAACTGTGTGTATGAGGTATGCAGAAAAGCAGAAGTAAACGTTTTGCTAAACTATAAAAGCAGGAATTTGTAATAGGTCATATCTCAAATGCACATTTAAAGGTGTGAAATCTTCACCTCAAGAAACAGAAAGGTTTCGTATCAAAAGCCAGAGGTGTGGACTCGAGTCACATGACTTGGACTCGAGTCAGACTCGAGTCATTAATTTTATGACTTTAGACTTGACTTGAAAAAATGTTCTAAGACTTGTGACTTGACTTGGACTTTTACACCAATGACTTGGGACTTGAATTGGACTTGAACCGGTTTACTTGAAAAGACTTGATATTTTACCCCAAATATAAAATTTAACATGCATATTTTAAAGAGATTGAAAATGTGACGTCATTCACGGGTAGAACCGCAAAGGATTCTGGGAACTCGTGGCAAGCGGTACTAGCGCACGCAGGCTTTCAATTAAAATCAGTTATACAGCGATAAAAAGAAACACAAATGTCAAGACCGGCAATAGCCGGTCGCATGACAGCCACGGGAAGCCGACGGGTAAAGAGATCGGTTGTTATCGGATTACGTCGTTGAAGAGAAATTGTTCGAGCCATGTTTCCGAAGTAACAAAGAGGCGACGGGTGGCCTGGATTGCAGCCATTCAAAGACCAAATATAACGTCCCAGAACACTCCAGCTCACAGGTTAGTCTGCTCCAAGCATTTACACGAAGGTCAGTCTGCTGTTGTAGTTAATGCGTCATTTTTCTTAACATAATTGGTGATATAGGTTACAAGCAAGTCTGGCGCTGAACAGAAATTGTCGCGCTATGCTCCTTTGTTTATTGTGCATAAATAGTAAATTGTCCTGACACAATATTGTGTTTCGCTTCTGTTATTATGGTACACTGACAAAAACACATACTTTTATTCACAGGATAAAACAGGTTTTTTGTATCACTAATTGCCCAGTACGATTACAGCATACAATATTATTGTCACTGCTACATTTCTGTGATGCTACCAGAAATTATTTCCACTGCTAATTAATTACCGTTGAGCTCAAAGGTCCTATTAATAAACGGTTAACGAATGTGTATTTATGACGACGATTTGTGAGACTACACGGTGCATTTCAAGGTCCTGTACCCATCCGTCGGTAAACTGTACCTGGGCTTGTTGCAGTGACCGGAAGTTACTAAACTTCATGAGTGTATGCACTCACTCCAAGAACCGTATGATTATAAATATGCATATAAATATGCTACGATGAGATAGCTGACTTCATCTAACTAGCAAATGTTTTCCAGGCTACGTTGGTGATGCAGTTTTTTTTTAAAATGATATTTTAAAAAAAATATCATTTATGTATGATATTTTTGTCATGCGATTTTAAAGCCAGTCCTACAACCGCATCCAAGAATAACATGCAGCTTATCTCAGAACTGTTGGTGAAAATTATTCTTGGAGCTAGGTTTAATTGAGCTGCATTTTAAAGAGGTGCAATTTCACAATTTGTGTATATTTCACTAAGTTCACTATTTTGTCATGTGTTGAGAAAAACACAGATTTAAAAATTACATGGTCTAATATTTACATTTAGCATAACTGCAACATTCTTTTTTCGTTTTTTTTTTTTTTAAGACTCGAAAGGACTTGAAATTCAAAATTTCAGACTTGTGACTTTACTTGGACTTTTACACCAGTGACTTGAGACTCGACTCTGACTTGCCTGACATTACTTGAGACTTGACTTGAGACTTGAGGATAAAGACTTGAGACTTACTTGAGACTTGCAAAACAATGACTTGGTCCCACCTCTGTCAAAAGCTATAATGGGATTATAACGTCGAGGCTGCTTCCTGTCATCTCATGGTACACAAGTGCACACAGAATCTTATCAGACCTAATAAGGAGATGATTCTTATCAGCATACAAATGATTATATGTTTCTAAGCACAAATGACAATATAAGAAATATCAATTCCAACAAGCTGTTTAAAAAAAATATGATAACGCCTTATCGCCTCTTGGATGAACCTTTCAGAAAGCTAAACTGAAGACACCTGATTCTCCCAGAACTAGCCAGAGTTTATGTTGGAAAAAGTCAAACGCAAATCTATTTCTAAATCAGCAGTCTGGAATAATTTTACTCTATTTCATTTTTATTTTTGTTCCTCTTCACAGACTGAAGGAAGAACAGAAGCTGAACCTGAAGTTTCTCAGATCCAAAGAAGTGACATCACAAGAGTTCGTCACAAATGACACATTTCCACATGAATTTAACTAAAAAAACTAATGTCCAGCAACAAGAGATGAAAAGACTGTTTGAATGTTTATTAAAAGGAAGTCACAGGAAGAATCAGAATCGGAATACTTTATTAATCCCGAAGGAAATTATGGGTTACAGCAGGCAGCACACTAATGGCGCATGCGCACTTACAAAGGAACCTTCTGACCATTACACAGGCATCACATTGGCATCACAATGTCAGTGAGGTAGGCTGATAGTAAAAAAAAAACAAAAAACAATGAAATACATAACATTAGGTGAGAGGAGGAGAAAAATATTCCACTCAGACTCCTAATAGGAGAACAGTTTGAGAACAGAAAAAAAACACCCCAGCACAAAAAGCACTTTGTTGGGTCCTCAGCTTCCATCTCATCGACGCTCTTCTTCTTGTCGACGCTCTTCCTTACTCGCTTCTTCTCATGGTACCTGACACTCCTCTTGTGCCACATGGCTCACGCCATGTGTCAACTCCCCAATGAGACATGTACAAGAGTGTTGCACAGTCTCCTTAAAACAATCTCCAGGGTTTGTCCTTTGGAGCAGCTTCACTCCAACCTGTAACCCTGTGTATAAACATTAGTCAGTAATTAAATATTTAGTTTGTTTAACTCCCAGCTCCACCCGGAGCCTGTATCCTAGAAGTCTTTAAGTTAAAACAACTCACATTTGCAACCAACTGCAACTCATAAGTGTAATAAAGTATTCAGCATCACAGAGACAAGTATCATTGCAGGTTTATTCTAAACTCATTAAACCCCTACTTTTTTTTTTCCCATAATTTGCTCCAAATCATTGAACATCTCATCGTCATTCCACATTATAATCAGTGACTTCCCTTAAGTTTGTCACTCACTATAAGCCCAATAGTGGTCAGATAATGAGCCCAGAGATGGGCAGTTACGCGTTACTTGTAACGCGTTACTGTAATCCGATTACTTTTTTCAAGTAACGAGTAAAGTAAGGGATTACTATTGCAAAAACGGTAATTACATTACCGTTACTTTCCCGTAGGAACGCTGCGTTACTGCGTTACTAAAACCGTGATTTTTTTGCGAGAATGTCTCATGACAGTGACGTAAGCAAGTGCGACATTCGTGACAACAGCTGTCTGCAGATCAACAATGGATAATATATCGAGTGCGGAGAGAGTATGAGCGTGCAGCGTTTAAAGCGTGGAAGTACTGACCTTATTTTAAGTTTGATTCCATAAAAAGTGACAAAAACATTAGCATCCGTTGTGCGCAGTGTTGGGAAGGTTACTTTTAAAATGTATTCCATTACAGAATACAGAATACATGCCCCAAAATGTATTCTGTAACGTATTCCGTTACGTTACTCAATGACAGTAACGTATTCTGAATACTTTGGATTACTTAATATATTATCATGCTTTTTACAACAACGTGAATGTACTATTGCTGTGTGATTTATTACTATTACTGAAGGTCCGCGACTCCGAACTGTAGTAAAGGGACCTCTGACTAATACGGCGGGGTCCCTGTCGGCTCGTAGCCGAAAACTAGCTTTACTTTGTTGTGTGGGTCAACTTTTCTTGCGACAGACAGAGAGAGGCGTTGAAAGACTGCTCCAACGGAACTTATTGTTTTCGGAGGAAAACACGAACACGGTGTACAGTCGAGTCTTAATAGCTTACTTACAACTGGGCTCGTCAGGCTCTCTTCTTGGCTGCAGTGGTTATTATTATATTTACATGCTTCCAGCTCCCGTTTTTCCTCGATGACAACTCGTACCTTTCCACTCCCCTTTTTCTCCCTCCTCGCTCACAGACACATAACGTGTATGGCAGTCCATTCTCCCTGCAACACGGACTACACTGCCCATGATGCTACATTCTTTAGAGCTATGCTTGTAGCATTCTGCCTGTTAGCTTAGCACAACAACAACAACAACGAAAAGGCGCTCTCTCACCCAGGAAACACACAGTCGCAGAGAGAGAGAGAGCGTCACCCTGTAACCATGGCAACCGTAACACTGCCGCCTGGAACAACAGAACGTAGCTGTCAAACAAAACCCAAACAGTCCTGACCCGCGACAAAATGAAACAGGAAAGTACCGCAGTGTAATCCATTTATTTCAACAAAGTAACTGTATTCTAAATACCACCATTTTAAACGGTAACTGTAACGGAATACAGTTACTCATATTTTGTATTTTAAATACTGGTTGTGCGTGGGAAGAAAACTTCTTTTTACAGCGAAAAAACCCTTAAACTTCCAAGGAAGCACCGAGTGCGCAACGACGTAATGGGAAATTCACAGAGAAACTCGCGGATTCTTCCACTGACCGCCGCAGCACACCTGCACCAGGGCACACCTCCGCCTACCCTACTCCTGCTTTACAGGTGAAAATAGAGCAACAGGACCGCTAGTCTTTGATTTTATTTATTTTCTGCTGTGTTTTACTTGCATCTATTTGAAAGAGTGAGTGTAAACACAAATATATATATATATATATATATATATATATATATATATATATATATATATATATATATATATATATATATATATATATATGTGCTGGAATGTGTAGAAAATAGGTTTAAATATTAAACAAATTTCTTCCAGTCAGAGAATGTTGCATATAATTAAATTTTTGCTTGATGCATAAAGTTAAAAGATTAAAACTAATAAAACAAGTTTTAAAAAGAGACTTTTCCATTTGATTACATTTTGTATGATGGATTATATGGAAAAAGTAGAATTGGGCTGAAAGAGCTATTGCTTTATCACCTATTCAGGTTGTAAATCATGTTTTTAACAAGTAACTAAGTAACTAAGTAATTAATTACTTTTGAAAATAAGTAATCAGTAAAGTAACTGGATTACTTTTTGGGGGAAGTAATTACTGATTACTTTTTCAAGTAACTTGACCAACACTGAATGAGCCCCATGTAACTATTCTGTAACCACTGCACATCTGTTCAATTGTCACTTGTCTGTCTGTGCTGAATCCTCTACAAGCACTCTTAAAGGAAAACAAACATTAGCCAAACACACGGTTCATCCTGGTGGTCAGGCGTCAGTCATCCAGATTCCAGAGGTGCTGTAAAAGGTCATAATGTTAACACTCTGCTGTAAAAAGAAGCAACACTAGTTTCAAACACAGTATCACACTGTATTCACTTTCTCCCCTGTAACATTCACATTTTCTCCAACATTTTCTCAACAATACAGTGGGATTTCATCACCAACATATAGCCTGTAACCACAGTTTCCTTCACACAAAATCTCAGTAATCCTGTGGTAGAAAAACATTAAGTTGTGTCCTGCTGTAAATCACATGATCAAATCACATGATTAACCCTCTGTTGTAGAAAAGAAATGTAAATGTTATTGCTGCGCGGGTGTATACACTCTTTCTCACAGTGATCTCTGTGAGCAACACAAGGTAGTGAATAACACACCCACGGTAAATTCAAAAATTACAGTTAAAAAGGTTAAATTTGCAGAGTTCACATAGTCATGTAACCCAAGTTTCCTCCTGTGGTCTCCTTCTGCTCCTGCAACAGAGACACACACAGATACATCCACACCTTTGTCACGTGGATGGGGGTTAACTTCACATAGTGGTGTTAAGTCAGTCAGTCTTGTCAGCTTTAACCAGCTTTTACCAGTCAGTCAGTTCCCCATTTTTTTTATTTTCACTCATTCATTCATCCATTGATTCTTTCTTTTGCTTACAGTGGAAATTATTATCGCATTTCGTTTCCACCCTCAGCAAAACAATGACAAAAGAAGAATTTTAGATCGGATAGCCTCGCTGAATCCTTTTGGACAGGGACTTGTTTCCTTAATTGTCCCAAATAAGTGGCTTTCTTTTGAGCCCGTTTTAATTTTGGAGAAACTCACTTTGCAACTGTTCGCAACAACATGGTGTGTAGTTCTTCCTATTTAATGTTCAGATCTGCTTAGATGACAAAGAATATTAAACAAAACTTTCAGTGCACTGTCAAAGTAACAAAATAAAAAGAATAAAAGAAAGGAAAGGCCTTCTTAAATCATGACACGTGTTCTTCATCTCAGGGGGATAAATCATACCAAACCCAATTGGCAGGCTCAACTTAGTAATAAAAGACAAATCAACAGCCAGTTTAATCTCAAACATTCATCCAATCAGCCACACCACACACAACATACAGCATAACCCTGTTGTCTCATTACATAATAAGTTTCTTCTCATCTACAGGGAGTGCAGAATTATTAGGCAAGTTGTATTTTTGAGGAATAATTTTATTATTGAACAACAACCATGTTCTCAATGAACCCAAAAAACTCATTAATATCAAAGCTGAATGTTTTTGGAAGTAGTTTTTAGTTTGTTTTTAGTTTTAGCTATTTTAGGGGGATATCTGTGTGTGCAGGTGACTATTACTGTGCATAATTATTAGGCAACTTAACAAAAAACAAATATATACCCATTTCAATTATTTATTTTTACCAGTGAAACCAATATAACATCTCCACATTCACAAATATACATTTCTAACATTCAAAAACAAAACAAAAACAAATCAGCGACCAATATAGCCACCTTTCTTTGCAAGGACACTCAAAAGCCTGCCATCCATGGATTCTGTCAGTGTTTTGATCTGTTCACCATCAACATTGCGTGCAGCAGCAACCACAGCCTCCCAGACACTGCTCAGAGAGGTGTACTGTTTTCCCTCCTTGTAAATCTCACATTTGATGATGGACCACAGGTTCTCAATGGGGTTCAGATCAGGTGAACAAGGTGGCCATGTCATTAGTTTTTCTTCTTTTATACCCTTTCTTGCCAGCCACGCTGTGGACTACTTGGACGCGTGTGATGGAGCATTGTCCTGCATGAAAATCATGTTTTTCTTGAAGGATGCAGACTTCTTCCTGTACCACTGCTTGAAGAAGGTGTCTTCCAGAAACTGGCAGTAGGACTGGGAGTTGAGCTTGACTCCATCCTCAACCCGAAAAGGCCCCACAAGCTCATTTTTGATGATACCAGCCCAAACCAGTACTCCACCTCCACCTTGCTGGCGTCTGAGTCGGACTGGAGCTCTCTGCCCTTTACCAATCCAGCCACGGGCCCATCCATCTGGCCCATCAAGACTCACTCTCATTTCATCAGTCCATAAAACCTTAGAAAAGCCAGTCTTGAGATATTTCTTGGCCCAGTCTTGATGTTTCAGCTTGTGTGTCTTGTTCAGTGGTGGTCGTCTTTCAGCCGTTCTTACCTTGGCCATGTCTCTGAGTATTGCACACCTTGTGCTTTTGGGCACTCCAGTGATGTTGCAGCTCTGAAATATGGCCAAACTGGTGGCAAGTGGCATCTTGGCAGCTGCACGCTTGACTTTTCTCAGTTCATGGGCAGTTATTTTGCACCTTGGTTTTTCCACACGCTTCTTGCGACCCTGTTGACTATTTTGAATGAAACGCTTGATTGTTCGATGATCACGCTTCAGAAGCTTTGCAATTTTGAGACTGCTGCATCCCTCTGCAAGATATCTCACTATTTTTCACTTTTCTGAGCCTGTCAAGTCCTTCTTTTGACCCATTTTGCCAAAGGAAAGGACGTTGCCTAATAATTATGCACACCTGATATAGGGTGTTGATGTCATTAGACCACACCCCTTCTCATTACAGAGATGCACATTACCTAATATGCTTAATTGGTAGTAGGCTTTCGAGCCTATACAGCTTGGAGTAAGACAACATGCATGAAGAGGATGATGTGGACAAAATACTCATTTGCCTAATAATTCTGCACTCCCTGTATGTGTACCCGATGGCGCGATATGGCAGCCTCGCTTCTGTCAGTCTGCCCCAGGGCAGCTGTGGCTTCAACCGTAGCTTGCCTCCACCAGTGTGTGAATGTGAGAGTGAATGAATAGTGGCATTGTAAAGCGCTTTGGGTGCCTTAAAAAGCGCTATATAAATCCAATCCATTATTATTATTATTATTATGTTAAAACTTCTTCACACACTAGAAGCTCAACAATCAGCTCACTCATTGAAAACCCCTCATCAGCATTCTGTTTTCTCCCAGGTTATGATGCAACCATCTGACCTAACCTCCAACTTGCAGTTGTCACACATGGAAATCAAATGTGTGAGAAGCTGCAGGATTCAAACAGAAGTGTAACTTATAAATACATGTTCATACTTTTATTCCACAATCAGAGAGAAAGAAACAGAGAGAGAGTGCAGGACAGACAGACAGGTGACAGTCTCAGGTGTATACACTGCTACAAAACAGCACGAGAGAAGGAAGATTTAGTGTTTGTGTTATTACGAGTGCTAAACAAGAAGAGTTCCCAGATGGTACAGTGGACACATGTGTGACTCCTGTGATTAAAGCATCTTTCTTTCAGCTTAACGAGTGAACCGTCAGCTCGTTCAAACACACGTTAAAGTCCGTTTGGCTCGACACCACCGAACAGAGGCAGCAATATAACATAGCTAACATTAACAGTGCAGTGAATCCTGCTTGTGCCGTGATATTCAGGACTGCAAACCGAGCAGCATCACTGACTTTCAGCTTGTTGTGTTTGTGGATATATGACTGACTTTAATTATCCATAAAATCATCACATTCTCTATAAGATCAAGGTCAACTATTGAACGGCGTATATTTTGAAGTAAAGGCTTTAAAACCAAGTTAGTACAAACATCGCTAATGACACATAACTTTCCCGACATTTAGCCAACAGTAATGTTTTAATGTTCTTCATTCTTAAACATTTGCAAAAAACTAAGTGACATAATATTAAGTACTTTTACAAGTTTACTCTTCGGCCACTGCATTTCGAGCAGCGTTTGAATTGTACCTTAAAATGCGGCTTTGGGATACAGCCGTTGAGTTAGATACCGGTGGAAAACACCTACAAAGATAGAACAACCATACTCATATATATTCAAATAATTAAAAAAATGTTAATTTACCTGTTACTACCACACACCAAATCCAGTCATTGGTACTTCCTGGCTTGTGTAGTTACTAGGTAACAAGAGCTCAACACTGCCCCTAGCATCCTGGAGCACTTCCATTGTGTTTTGGAGTTTGCATGGGTTTTGGAGTTTGCATGTGTTTTGTCTCTAGGGGCCACTGTAGGAGGGGCCTTCGGCAGCGCAGTGGCTCCAATCAGGCGCTCCAGAACCTGGGTCTGCTGGTCCGCCTGCTCCTGCAGCTTACCGGAATGAAAATGTCGGGAGCACAAAAAATGATGGCAGAGAACTCGATATCAGCTCGTCTCACTGCTGCTATCCAAGCCTGACGTCTTTGTTTGGTAACATCAGATACATGAGCTCCGTCACGTTGCTTTTCCAGTCCATTTTCCAGCTTATTCCCTTCCCAATCGTGCAATCTAACATTGCAACCGACAACACAGCAAGTACGAGCCATAGCTGATGTTTCCGTGTGCTTTCGCTCCTGTAGCCCTTTGTTTGGCCAACTAAGGCTACGTTCACACTGCAGGTCTTGATGATCAATTCTGATTTTTTGATCAAATCCGATTTTCTTGTCTACTTGTTCACACTAAAAATAAAATATGACATCAAACGCGCTCTAGTGTGAACCCTCAAAGCGGCCCATATGCGCAAAAGCAGATGTCACAGACAACGCATTCCGTTCAGACTCAGACCAAACAGTATTGTTTGACTGATGGATCTTAATATAAAGACTTGTTTCGTACTTTACGTTCCCCAATTGTGCTTTAATTTATTTTGTTATTTACATATGGCCTAATAATTATCCTTATTGCTATTTTAGAGAGGAGCGGTGCTTCAAAGGATAGCGGCAGATTTCTGTCAGAATTTGCAGATTATACAGTACAAATAAAATGTTCACGTTTCTCCAACGTTGTCTTCCCAACAGTTTCACTAACATCTACACTGGATGGACAGGAAGCGTTCACGATGTCTTCTCCAGCACTGATAATTGGCGTCTGTTTTGTGTCAGTGATGTAAAAGACATGACCATTCAAACAGCAGTCGCTTTTTAAAACATCAGATATGTATCGGATTCAATACCACATACGAAAGTGACCCAGATCGGATTTGTGCTGTTCAGACTGTCATACCATGATCGGATATGGGTCGCATAGGATCAAAAAAGTCGGATTTGATAAGCTTTTGCCTGCAGTGTGAACGTAGCCTATGATGGTGGTGATGATCGTGACCTCGCCCCCTCCCGTGACATCACGCTCCAAAGCCCTGTATGAGGTTAGTCATTAATATATTTCAACAACATGGGAATAGAGCAGCTAAAAGAGAATTCAAGATTAATAAATCAATTGGAGGAAGCAATAAGAATCAATTGTGTAAAGTTTGATTTATCTGACTGATTTGTTTCACTTAGTGTGCCTTATAATCCAGTGCGCCTTATGGTCCGAAAAATACAATAACGTTTAAACCAAAGCAGTGGAGTGGTTTGGTTTAAACTAGATTAAAACCAACAATGGTCTTAAAAAATTATATATTTTAAAACAAAAGAATTAAAAACACTAACCGAAATTGGATTTAACTAAATTCTGGACCATGTTTCAAGATTGCAGTAGCTAGATGGCTGATTGGAGACCATAACAGCTAATAAGAATTTTTGCATCCAAGTCTGTAATTGGTTGGGTTAGTGGCACACTTATAACGTGTATAGAAAGAGTTAAGGGTGCAGGGTGCAGAGGTGTGGAGAGCAAGAGTGAAACTGAGAGCAGGTCCACAGATGTCTATTATGGTCTGTCAGCACACTGATCAGAGATCTGAGCATGAGCCAATGCCAACAACTGAGCAAGAGGGGCTGTTATTGTGTGTGTGAAATACATTTCTTGCTCAAATTAAACTATTCTTTGCTCAAAAATAATTTTCTCCTCAAAATGTAACATTAGACTTGCCAATTTTCTTAGATGTGCTCAGAATAGAGGCAAAAAATAACAGCACAGTTTATTTTTGTGTTTTTGTCTCCCTCTAGGGTTTCCTGTGAAACAGTTGGATCCACTTTCAAGTTCACTAAACTGTTGAGAGAGAACAGTATTGGGCTTGGTACTAAAGAAAAATAATGTATTACACATTACCAGTTACTTTTCTTAAAATTAATGCTTTATGTTACTTAATTACTCACTGGAGAAAGTTAATTGTTACACTACTTATTACATTACATCGCTGTCACTCTAAAAACTGACACTGTCACATAATTAGCAGTTAACAATAAAAACTTAAAGATTACAGGCCCACACACCCACACAATGTGTGTCGCCCTAATGAAGACACACATACAATCTTTCTTTTAGTTTGTATGTTTGAACACAAAGTCGACAACAGCAAAAATGAACATCAGCCCAAAGAGACTTCAAAGTGATCTCCACAGGGATGCTACTTTAGAAACGTGAACATGTAGAAACAAAGGCTGCTCATCACTTTGTTACCTGATGAAGTTCTGGGTCTGGCTGCTGGGCTGTGTTAGCATGTGTGTTTTTCTTTGTTAACACGTTTCTGTAATGTGATCTCCTTTTAGACATTCATATTTTCTTCGCCTCAGAGTTGCTCTGTGTTGAACTGTTTTCTGGCTTGTTGACTTTCACCTCTGCAAACACCAAATCCTGCTGTTGTCCTCTGTCCTGCACTGAGTCAGAGGATGCTTCATAGCCTAGCAAAAACACGTTTATATCTCCATAATGGATGTTTTTCTTCTTCTCCTTCTGATTTACTTGCTGGCTCTTCAACAACCAGCTCTTCACTTATTTGAATCTATAAAATGAAACAAATAGAAAGTTTCATTTAAATCTATTAAGCAGCTGGTGGAGGTACTACAGTAAATAACCTTCTGAACAGTTCAGTAAATTACAGGGACGTTTAGTATTTCCTTAGAGTCTATTGTTGAGTTTGATGCTTTAATTTTAAGCACTTGTAAGACATAAGAGGCCATTAAACATGACTTAACTATCCTGTGTTTGAGGTTAAATATATGTGTAAGTAAACAGATAATTTAACATGCAGGTAATGTGTCAGTGACAGCAACTGATCATGTTTTCTACTGTGATGTAATATTTACCAAACAAAGATGATCAAGAAGAGTGACATCATCCCGAGGATTCCTCCAAGAAGTGACCACAATGGGAAGGTGCTACTATCCTGCTCTTCTGGTAAATAAACAAGATCAATATGAAACAAACAAGAGTTAAAGTAAACACTTGCCTTAATAAATATGATTCATTTTTTTAAAAAGACATAAATCTGTCACATAGAAATATTTTCTGAGCTTAGTTCATTACTTTTGGTACTTTTCGGAGTTCAAGTGGGTCTCAACATCCACAGCCGTAGTATTTAAGTCAGAGTTATAGATATACACAGTTATGTTTAATAAGTGAATAACACTCATCATCTTGTTACAGTCCAGTGTTCTGTTGGGTTCTGATGCAGGTATTGTAAGAGCCACTAATAGAAATAATGGCAGACCAAATGATTAAGCAATCTTCTTGCATAAACTTGTGTGCTTGCAGTCACTTTGCACAGACTGTGCCTTCAGCTTCCTGTTGACAAACTTCCTCAATGTGTTTAAATGTTTCTGCTTTAATTTAATGAGTCATTTATCAGTTGAACCACATGGCCAAAAGCATCCATTTAAATGTATTTTCTTTCTTCACCAGCACCAAAATCATAATCACATATTGTGAGAAACATCTCAGTTACACCACAGTAAGTACAGTTTGGCTGTGATGCAGCAAAAGCAGGTGGCTGATTCTTCACAGCTGAATTTATTAGTTACAGATAGCAATTATTTTAAGCCTGCTATAAGTAAATGTCACATATTCTTCTGTTTCTTTGTTAGCTAACTTTAGAAGTAAATATTATGAATGTTTTATGTCTATGCTTTGTGTTAACATAAGTGTTTGGGAATCATACATGTGAGCATATTTTGCAGCTTTAAATACTCAGCTTCACAGAGCTGCTTACATAGCAGCAGACTCTAGTTTTACTGGATAAAAGAACTTGTTTCCTTTGTTATAAGAACTCAATGATCTATCTACAAAGAAAATTCAATAATCAATTCTTTAAAAAAAAAACTAGCATGATGTTTTTGCTGTGTGCTTTGTACCTAAGATCATTATTTAATTAAATGCATTTATTCATTTTAATCTTTTTTTTCCTTTTGACTGCTCTATAAAAGTTATTGTGTGTCATTATGTAGCCACACCCAGGCCTGATTACTGCCACACCTGTTTTCAATGAAAAAATCACTTAAATAGGACCTGCCTGACAAAGTGAAGTAGACCAAAAGAGCCACAGATCATGCCGCCATCCAAAAAAATTCAGGAAATGATAAGAAACAAAGTAATTGAGATCTTTGAATCTGGAAAATAAAGTTAGGTATAAAGACATTTCTAAAGCTGTGGGAATCCAGTGAATCACAGTGAGCCATTATCCACAAATGGTGAAAACATGGAGAAGTGATGAATGTGAAGCTGATTAATATTACCCCAAGAGCGCAGCAATGACTCATCCAAGAGGTCACAAAACCCAGAAAAACATCCAAAGAACTGCAGGCCTCACTTGCGTTTATTAAGGGCAGAGTTCATGACTCCACTATAAGAAGGAGACTGGGCAAAGATGGCCTGTATGGCAGAGCTCCAGGATAAAAACCACTGCTGAGCTAAAAGAACATGAAGGCTCATCTCTGTTTTGCCAGAAAACATAATTTTGATGCTCAACACTTTTGGGAAAAAACTCTGTGGACCAACAAGACTTTTGCACATCTGAGTTTGGGTTTTCTTAGGAATAAGCAAAAGCATCAGGTCTAGACATACAGATCCAGCAGTTCAAACTGATACAATGAGTTTTGGACAAGTTGTAGGTGAGCAATAGAGAAGAAAAGAAAAGAAAGAGAAGGTTGATGCAAGGGGTTCTGCTGTTGAAACTGGGTCTAACAACATGGCTTCTATGTGCCATCTACCTCTCGATGTCACTAAAGCAGTCAAGGAGAGGCTGGACGGAGTATATACCAGAGTACTTTAGTGCAAAATAAACTTGACTGTTGTTTGCCAAACAATGAGAGGAAATATGTTTTGAGAAAATAGTGTCAAGTGGCAGCAGGTGAAAGGAGAAAAGGAGAGGTCCAAGAATTAAGCCTTGTGGTCCTTACTGGAGGGGGGGGCAGAGGTGGCGATAAAACCATCATTGCTGACACAGAGATGAGGATCTCATGGTCCAATGTGTCAGAGCACACAGTTCCCGAAATCAGTTGCTGAAGGAATATCATTAAATTCCCTTAGTAGTGTTGTGGTAAACAGTGTTGTGGTGAGTTTTATACGCAGACTGTAAAACTTTCAGGATTGCATGTTCATCTAAGAAGGATTTAGATTTTGGTTTAGGCATTTTTTCCAGGAGCTAAACAAAAAAGGTTGCTTTGACACAGGGCTAAAGTTTGACAAAGCAGAAGAATCAGGCTGGAGTTTTTCAGCATGTGTTGCACAACAGCATGTATAAAATGTTTGGCACTACTGAAAAATTCAGGGTCCTTCAAAGTAAACCAAATCACTGTAACACCATTTTTAAAATATAAGACGTTTTATAACAAAGTCATGTCAAGTCAATTTATTTATAAGAACAATATTGAAAAACCAGTAAAACCATAAGACAAGAAATAGAGAGAGTAGAGAGCTGTTGTTGTGGTGTGAAGTACTTGCGGCTGGTAGCTTGTGAGCTGCAGCCGCGGTAAATAAAATGGCTCAAAACCTCGACCCGTGGACTCGCCGTGTCTCATTCACATTCTTGAAGTCAGTAGATGATAGAACTGGAAAGTTGTCCAGAGTTCATAAGAATCTGACCAAAAATAACTCATTTAAATACCATTTATTTAACACCATCACTCTGAAATATGACTATAATTGATTTCAGTTTCGTGGGTTCTCCTCAAAGGATGAAGAAAGAAGTGAAGCAGAGCCTGAAAACGGCACTCAAATCCAAAAAGTGGCATCACAGGAGATCTTAACAACAGACACATTATTGGTTAAATTTCACTCAACACCAAAAGACAAAACTCTAAATCACCATTTGAATTTTAGTGTTCCATCACTCCACACTAACATGAAAAAACAAGAACACATTTCACTGAGCTCATCATCAGACAAAGCATCCACAACAATACTTGGAGGAACAAACAGGCACTAATAAGAGCCTTATTAGAACATCCAAATCAGAAAGCTTACAGTAGTTTATGCTGTGTCTCGCAGTGGTTTTTATATTATGCCATACGGATTTAGGGATATGCTGGTTAGACATGCAGCTCATACATTTAAAGATAAGATACGAATGTAGTCTGATTTACAGAAAAGTAATGGCATTTGCTCTTCAATGTGATCAATGTACTGTAACTTTGCAGCAGAAACTGAACTGCTGGGTCAATATTGACTTGTTTTAACATTTGTGGTGTGCTCAAGGCCAGAAAGGCCACTTTATGCGCTGTCTGGATCATATCACTCGGAGGAGTATTTGTAGGGTTCAGTGCTTTGTGGTCTGGGCAGTGGTATATGCTCATAAATAAGGGCTGAACATCAGACTAAAACAAAATCTGCAAATATTTGAAGTTTACACTCTCTAATTCTTAAGAGTTTTTTGTAAATCAAGTTCTATTTTCATGTGGAGTTTTCCTTCCTTTTAGATGTTGCAGCCAGAGATTAGGGAGACACTGTATGAATTGCAATATTGTTTTGTAAGCTTTACAACAGAGCTTGAAGCAATATGTGTTGGATTAAAATCCACCAGAAACTTTCTCTGTTCCATGAAACGTTGGGCGTAGTCAAACAATCATATTTGATTAGAGGGAGATTCGTAATGAAGTGAGTATCTGACTGGCCACTTTAACGAGAGCTGGTCAGATTATCACTTCACAGGTGAACTCTCAACATCATGTTGGTGATGTTTCTGATCCAGTGATGTTTCCAGAAATCTTATTCCACTAGTGAGACAGATATGCAAGCATCTAAATGAAGTTTAAAGGGAAAGCAGAACCCCCCCCCCCCCCCCCCCCCCCAAAAAAATATGCAGGAAGTGGTTTGCTGGGTTAACTTCATTGATTTCTGTGTTTCTTTGTTAATGGACTTTGGTAATGTAATGTCTTAACACAGCTGTTCTCACTTATTTGGACCTCAGCGTAGAGTTCCTCTTGGCCATGAGCTCTCTGTGTTAAGCTGTTTTCTGGCTTGTTGACTTTCACCTGTGCGTACACCGTATCCTGCTGCTGTCCTCTGTCCTGCACTGAGACAAAGGATGCTTCATATCCAGGCTCAGAGAAGTTGATCTCTCCATAATGGATGTTTCCTTCCCCTCCTTCTGTTTTACTTGTCGGCTCTTCAACAACCAGCTCTTCACTTCTTTGACTCTATGAAATAAACCAGGAGGGTTTGTGGCTGCATTTCAAACTATTCTTATTGCTATTTTCAGACAATTTAAAGTGAACATATTGCCCTGATGAAATTAGTAATCATCTGAACAAACTAAAACTTCGTATTTTCCTACCTGAGTCTCTTGCTGAGTTTGGTACTTTAACAACCTGAGAGCTCTGCTGTAAAAGGTAGACACATCAACTATAGTCACTTAGTTGTTAAATATTTTTGTGAGTAAAGTTAAGCCTGAAAGGAAAAGGACATTTTTAATATGTAGCTAAAATATCCGTGACAGTAGCTGAACATGATTTCTGTTTTGATGTGAGATACTTACAAAGCAAAGATAATTAAACAGATCAGTAAGACCAACCCAAGGATGCCTCCAAGAAGTGGACTCAGTGGTAAAGAACCATTATTCTGATGTCCTGATAGAAAAATATGAAAAAAATAATGTTCCCAAAAAAAGATGTTATTTAATTTGCCATATGGTGTAGTTTAACTTTACCTGCAACAGTCACGTTAATCTCTGCTGATGTCTGATTACCCAGATCATTAGTGGCCACACAGTAATAAACTCCTCCATCTGTTACATTGAAGCTGTAAATCTCTCCTTCAGATACTTTCACAGCTCCATCTCTGCTCTTCTTGAACCAGGTGAAATTGCTGACTGGAGGTTTGGCTCTGCTGGAGCAGGTCAGCTTCACCCAGCTGCCTGCTGACACCAAACCTGATGGATTGATGGATGCTGAGGTGTTTTTCGGAGCATCTGGAGGAAAAGATAAAGTCCCATAAATGATGATATGTTGACAAAGTCCAACAACAAACTCTGAAGTGCAGTACTGGATGTCGACGAAACATTTTGCACTGTCAAAAAATAAAATTGGCTACTTGATTTCACCTATCGCTGGTTGTTTTTAGAACATAACACCCGCGATAAACGAGGGACCACTGTTTACAGATACTGAGAAATATAACATTTGACTCCCTTTTCTCTTTTTGCTCTGAGGTGCGGGGGAAAAATATCGACAAGTCGATGAACATCATTTACAGATATATTGGGTAAATGCCCAAGACATCTATAGAAATGTAAATCGCCGCTTGATTCATTCATTTGCTTAACTTGTTTTGGACCGTAAACAAGGCGCGAATAGGACACCGGAAACAAAGCTCCCCACAGGAGTTTCCGCACCGGAAGTAGCATATGCTAACGTGCACATAGTCAATTCGTTTTAATTCCCTTGACAAACTCCTTTGTATTTAATGAATAAATCATTTTATATAGTTTTTTCTTACATTTCACACATTTTTGTCTTTATTTATGTGTTTTGAAAAGGTTGGGTTTTTTTTTTTTTTACAATAATTAAATAAATTAGACTAGCATAGATACTAGTGTTAAAAAATACTCCAGTAAAAGTTGAAGTACTGATTGAAGTTCTTTACTCAAGTAAAAGTGAAAAAGTACAGTACAAGATTTCTAGACTGTCTTAATGTACAAGCTGTGATCAGCTGAACTGCTGCTTTTGTGGATTTGCATAGTTGTTCTGGCTGATTTCCATCCTCTACACTGACAGTGTACTTTTTATGTTTACTCTATAGTATACACTACACAACCATCATTTTCTTAATTTCAAATTTATCTCTACTACCCCTTGTGTAACTTAACTCTGACCATGAGCACCAAAGTCATTGTGCACTAGTCACATACACAATGCTGGAAGATCATATTTTGTCCAAGTTTGAACGATCTAGCTGTTAATTTGAGGTGAGTTTGGCAGTTTAACTATTTTTTAACTTAGGTTGTGGCTCGATTTGAAGTGGATTTGGATGCCTTGCTTGGAGAAAATTCTCCTGTGTCCCTCTGATAAACCTGCTACATAAGACATACATATGAAAATGTTCAGTTTGTCCTTGTGATTACCCCTAGTTGGTGTCTGACCTTCTTTCCTGTGCATCTTTGCTGATTTGATGAAAGCACAGTTGTAATAACCACAGGTTTATTTTATGTTGGTTTTTTTTTAAATTAGTGTGTTCTTTTTCTTTGCCTTCTGGCTTAGGGGGAATGTTTTCTCCCTGGTGTTGCAAGTTCGTAAGGGTCATTTAAAACTCACAAACTAAGCAACATAGTGTATGCTATACAGTGCAACGAGGAGTGCTCTGACCTCTACATTGGAGAAACCAAACAGCCACTCCATAAATACATGACACAACATAGAGGAGCTACTCAGGTCCACCTCAACAGGACAAGACTCAACTGTACATCTGCATCTAAAGGATAAAGGTGCAAATGTTCCCATTTTGGACCAGAATACGAATGGTTTGAAAGAGGACAAATAGAGGCCATTATCCACTGTAAATGATCATTATTTAACAGAGGTGGTGGCTTACGACACCAACTGTCACTTACAGTGTAGTTTTCAGATCCCTTCCCAGGTATCTCACCTCTACTCACATTTTGCGTCACATGATAGAGTAAGACAAGGTTTCACAATGGTTTCACTGAAAACCTCTGGTTTGGTGGTAATGACCCACACCTTTTTTCTCACCTTGGCTCATGTGATGAGGCATATAATTAATACTGGTACAAGGATCCTCTTCAGGTACAACCCTCACTAGGGTTTAAATAACTGGGACCTTCAACCATGTGGTTTTAGAACTGAAGAAGCATCTTAGATTAGAGATGCAATGTCTTCAAGAGACGAAGAATTCTTGTCGCTTGCTTTCCAAGTGACTTAGACTTCCATGAAATAAAAGACTGAGAACCTACACAGATATCTCAATTGCTATTTCCATGTCTTATTTAATACAGGATGGCATTCACTTTCAAGCATTTATAATTGGATGGGCAAAATTCCACAAAGGGGGCAGCAAGTTATTTAATACAGTATTAGTGATGTGAATAGAGGGCAGCATGTGTTAGCCCTGCATCAGATTGGCGAGATGTCCAGGGTGCACTCTGGAGTAATTTAGTGACATTTTAAGGTGGAGTTTGTCCTCCTGCAGAAACTTTAGTTGATGTGTTGTGATGTGACTCTGCTCATCTGACAGCTTTCTGTCTCTGGATTGTTGGAGCATCTTGAGCTGAACCAGCTGAAGGAAAAACAAAGAAATCAATGAAAAACAAATCCCTTTTGTTTTACTACAGAACAGTTATTCTGTAAGTTCAATTGAGTGTATCACAGAAACATTTTTCTCACCACTCAAACATGCCCAGTGTGCTCACAAGCATTATGATTCCCACAATCTTCACTATAGTGTAGACACCAACCAGTATGCCAGCTGAAATCAAACCAGATTTTAGTGTTAAATGTATGTATGAAGTGACAAAATGAAAATAACTAACTAACCTACTTTACCTTCATTGTAAGTAACAGTCACATGACTCTCTGCTGATGTCTGATTACCCAGATCATTAGTGGCCACACAGTAATAAACTCCTCCATCTGTTACATTGAAGCTGTAAATCTCTCCTTCAGATACTTTCACAGCTCCATCTCTGCTCTTCTTGAACCAGGTGAAGTTGCTGACTGGAGGTTTGGCTCTGCTGGAGCAGGTCAGGTTCACCCAGCTGCCTGCTGACACCAAACCTGATGGACTGATGGATGCTGAGGTGTCTTTAGGAGCATCTAAGAAAAAAAAGCGAGTTAGATAACTATTTTTCACTATAGTATTCAGTTGGCTCTCGTTCATTGCTATGGTATGATTTCTCTGCGCCTCATACTGACACTTTTTATGATTTCTTTATAGTATACACTATATAACCATCATCAACTTAGCTTCACATTTATCTCTACAACCCTTTATGCTGCTTAACTCTGACCATGAGCACCATAGTCATTGTGCACTAGTCACTTTACATCCAACACAGAGGTACTTTCACCCCACTGCACATGGAGCTGAAAACTTGCAGCAGAGTTAAAATCTTTTTAACTCTGCTGCCACAAGGACAGATGCAGAAAATCTTTACCACCAGCAGCGCTAAATTTAGACTCCCTACATTATCACATATAAATTTGTATTCATAGAATTAGTTTCACATTTTGACTGCTGTAACACAATCATTTCAGGATAAATTAAGTATTTCTTTTTTCTTCATTTTTAAAATTTCATGGATGACTGGGCTGTCCTTATAAAAACTACTTAAAAATTATATCCCACGAATCATGATGAGCTGACAGGTTCAAATAACAAACTCTGATTGTCTTACATGAAACACTGAGAGTCTCTTCTGTCTCTGCTGTCTTGGTGTCTTTTCCTTGGTTCACAGGATATCTGGCAGAGCAGCTGATCTTCTTTCCATCATGTGTGTCTGACAGAGTGATGTTCTGCTGGATTTTAGTTGTAAAGCTTCCATCTGTGTTTTCCTCTATTTTGCTGTGAGAGTCTTGTTGGAGATTCCAGGTGAGTTGAGGAGGGGAGTGTGGACAGGGAGTGAGAGCTGAGCAGGTTATAGTGACAGACTCCTTCTCCTTCAGATCACCTGGGATTGTAATATTGGGCCTCCAAGGAGAATCTGTGGTTTCACATCACAAACGTATTTGTAAATCGATAATAGAGAAATACAGCAAATACAGACAGAGCTCAGTGTAGGTGTTTGAAAGTCCCCATACATGTTTCTACTGTACAATCGAGAACAAATGTAAAATGTATTCAGGTTATATTATTTGCAGAAAGTAGCAGACATGTTTGAGCTCTGGATTAGTGTTGTGATAATACAGGAAATACAGTCAAGACACAGAGAGTAATGTGGGACTTTTGCTGCATTCAGGGAATATATTTTATTAATTTTTTTTTTACAATATGTTTATGTCATCTATCCTCTAAATATTGTTAATTACTTATTTACTTTTTTGCACAGTTTCATGTCTTTTAGGGTTTATTTTTCTCTTTCTGTTTCTTGCAGTTTTGATGGAGTCTTGGTATTTGCATAATACAGACTATAGTCCATATGTCTATGTATGTTAACATTGTGCAGTCAGGTTGTGTTTCGCATGTGTTTATAAACTTTACTAAACAACATTTATGCTGAAATGAAAACCTTTTTTATTTTTGACTAAATCCTTTTATTGTTCACAATAAAGAACACAAAAAATCATCTGAATACAAAACAATTACAGAAACATATTTTTGTTATATTGGACTTTGTTGTGTTGGATTTGTTTTTTGTTGTTTAAAACAAGGCTGCATTTAACTTTATATTTTTGTTTCAATAAAAATTGCATCGACTGATGAAAAGAAATGTATCTTACCTTTAATTTTTATTTTAAGAGGATCACAAACAGCTGTTGCTCTGAACGGCCAGTTCATAATTCTGAAGTAGTATGTGTTTGTATAAGTTGTGGTTAAGTTGGAAAACAAAGTGGTGCAGTTTTTCTCCTTCAGGTTTCCTGTAATCTTCATTGGATAGATGTTAACTGTCCCACTGCTGTTGAAGATCTCATTGTTTGGAAATTTATCAGCATTGGAGTGATTTTTAATCCACACTCCAAAGACAGCTCTTCTGATGTCAAACTTTACTGGTCCAGCAGCACTAAAGCTACATGGGATTTGTAAACATGATCCACTCAGAGCTTCCATCTCTGTTGGTGCAGTGATGAAGAGGTCTGAATACTCAGGACAAGCAGTCGAAGGCTCTGGAAAAAACAAACAAACAGAGTATATCATTAAAATGTTGAAATCTCTCAATTTTTTTCTCCTGTCCTCTCAACATCTTCAATATAAAGTTAACTGAATGTAAATGACTGAAATGAGTCGACTCACTTGGAATAAAGAGGAGACTCAGTAACATGATGCCTGTCATGATGTTCACAGACTGGACTGTCACAAAACTCATCACCTGGAAAAATATGAAAAAATACATGAATCCAGTGATGAATAAGGAACATGTAAATTCTTTTAAAAAGTAATTTGTTATTAAAAATAGAAACACAATATCACAGTCTGATATAAACAAACAAAACTGCAAATGTGTTTTCTTACCAAATGATCAGACTGCTTCAGCAGAGAGACGACAAAATAAAAGTCAACGTGTGATTTCAGCAGAAGCAAAGTGAGTGAAACACTTCTCTGTTTGGATGTTGTAATGTCAAAGCAAACAGACGTCTGATGTTCCCATCATGCACTCCAGTTTTTCAGATGCTGTACTCCTCATCTGTCTGCCCTTAGATGTTCTGATTTTAACTGTGTTTGTGATTAATTTATAGTTTACCTGAGTTTATCAATATCTCATGTAGACACAGGATTAAAACCATAGATGCGTGAAGTAAATAACACTGATGGTAAATGGTAAATGGCCTGTATTTATATAGCGCTTTACTAGTCCCTAAGGACCCCAAAGCGCTTTACATATCCAGTCATCCACCCATTCACACACACATTCACACACTGGTGATGGCAAGCTACATTGTAGCCACAGCCACCCTGGGGCGCACTGACAGAGGCGAGGCTGCCGGACACTGGCGCCACCGGGCCCTCTGACCACCACCAGTAGGCAACGGGTGAAGTGTCTTGCCCAAGGACACAACGACCGAGACTGTCCAAGTCGGGGCTCGAACCGGCAACCTTCCGATTACAAGGCGAACTCCCAACTCTTGAGCCACGATCACTGATCTCACAGCGCAATGTGCTGCTGGGTCCGTGCATCCATGTGTGTGTTACTTTGACATAAATCAATTTTAGATGCTTAAGAGAAAACAATCTTAAAGCAAACATTACACAAAAAGAAGTAATAAAGAGGCCAAATGAAGAAATTGTGTTGCAGAAAGCTGTATGTCTACAGCTTTGTACACACACAGGTTGTAGAAACCTGTTGACCAATTTCCTCAGTGTAGAAAATATTTCTTCCTTTGCTTTGTGCTTCAGTCGAGACATTCAACCAAATGCAGATATTGGAATTTATTTAACTTTTTTATTTATTTCACGAGTGGCTCTTTCAGTGCCACAATTAGACACTAAACATGAGAAACTACACGCTAACAGTAAGTGCACAACACACAGACAGAAAGTATGAAGTTTAACATCCAAATGTTAACACTGAAAGGCTCAAAGGGCCCACTGGAACCCTAAGTTATTTTTCCTTGACCTTGTGTGTGTATTTTCTTCCTTCCCACTCCTCATAAGTGTTCTGGTACCCCAACATCTGACACAGACACTCATATTTTTGAGTTAGGTAGTCTTGTGTAGCATTGATTGTTTAAGCTGGGGACTGTTACTGGAAGCTTGCCCCGATTGGGAAGCTGCTGGCTAACACAAGCCAGGGCACTCTGATCATGAAGCATCCCCACCAGGATTATTTGTCTGTAACACTGTGGCTCTGATGTATCACACTTTAGGCCATTACTATTTTACTTTCCTATGTGCACCATGGTTTAATCATGAAAGCATTGTACATCCTCAGAGGGTAATTCTACAAGCACTAATAATAACATTAACCTCCTAAGACCCGAACTCTTCCACAGCATGCATTTTTAATTTCTCTTTGATATTTGGGCATATTGGGACCCGATGAATGTAAAAACAAAGAATTACCTGATTTTGGGTTTTTTTTTTTTACCTGATTTTTGTTTCTAAGAAAAATGAGAGCAACATATGAGGATATTAGTTTAAAATTTCGATAGAACAGTAGCAGTATAATGTCCTCGTAAGTGGATATCAGGCTCTTCAATGCAGCACTGAACTCAATACATCCCGTAATAATATTTAGGAAGGCAACCCGCTACTGCAGTCCAAATTTGGAAGTTGGCTTATGTTTGATAATCAAAGTAGGAAATACTAATGAAAATCTTTCAGCTTTGAGATGAGATCATAGAAGATCGTTCATTCTGGTAAATGTCCCTGGTCATGTGTGTGGAGCAGCAACACGTGATATCTATCTCTCCTCTCTTCAACTGCTGTACAAGCACTTCTTTTTCTACAGCACAGACGAGTGTGCTGCTGGTTGTTTTGAGAACTGTTCATCGAAAGTGTTTGAGCACTGACTCAAGAAACAAGCTGCGAGGTTTGTTTTCTTTTTCTCTCATGTTTAGATTATTTTTCTAAATGCATGGCTAAAGACAAAGGGTTCAGCTGCTAAGCAGTCACATAGATGTGGTTAGTACCTGACAGTTAGATTTGATAGGCTAAACTGTTGCAGGAGGAATCTCGGTTGAGAGTGATACTGAGGTTGAGCTTAATTTATTTCTTCTTCTGCTCATGATATTATTTTCTGACAAACTCAACCTGCTCTGTTTCACCATCATTTTTAACTTCATCTATATTAAAAGCAGCAAGCAAAACATAAATTTCTGCCCTCATTACAAAGCACAGCTATATACTGAGTGAACACAAAATATCACTCAAAACATTTCCACTCAAAGGTTACTTGACAATTAGAACCTGTCATGGTCCTGGGTCGGTGACCCAGCGCTTTTAGTTTGTTATCATTTTCTAGATGATGATTGTTTAAGTTCTGTGTTATTTTCGATCTGCCTCTGAGTCTGCGTCTGTATCTGTCTGTCTATGGTGTCTCCCCATCTGTTTGTGAATCTGTCTGTTTAGTTCAATGTCTTGTCTGGTTCCATGTATCTGAGTTTCCTGTTTTATTGTGAAGGTCCGTGTCATATGTGAGTGTGATCAGTTTACGTTTCCCCTGTCCCGTCAGCCCAGATTCCTCCCAGCTGTGTTGCCCTCCTGTCTCTCATCCCCTGATTACTGGTGTGTGTATTTAAGCCCTGTGTGTTCTCCTGCCTGTTGCCGGTTCGTCTGTGTAACTCTGTGTCAGTCTGTTCCCGTCTGTTCCCGTCTGTTCCCCTGTGTTCCCCTGTGTTCCCCTGTGTTCCCCTGTGTTCCCCTGTGTTCCCCTGTGTTCCCCTGTGTTCCCCTGTGTTCCCCTGTGTTCCACGGTGTCCTGTTCCTCGTCTGCGTCTCTCTGCTATTCATCATCCGTTGTCATATGCTCCCAGGTCTGTTATTTTAGTTCTCCCAGTTTAGGTGTCTTTAGTTGTTTGTTATGCCCCACTGTTTGTTTGCCACTACACCTCTGTAAATAAAACCACCGGTATCTCATCCACTGCCTGCATCTTGGGTCCTCCTTCTATATCCACACGGCTCGCCTCGGCAGCCGTGACAGAACCAGAAGACAAATTGCTGTTTGAATATTTGGTGTTTATTTAACACATTTAAACAAGAGACATTAATACATTTATTCAAAATTAAATTAAATTTTAGCTGACAAACTAATTTTCAGTTATGACCAATAATATTGGAAGAAATCCTCTGCTGTTAAATATTCCTTGAATGAAATAAAATAGCACTTTATTTACTGCATTTGAACACTTTTAGTACATTCTAATAAAAATAGTAATTTCTTTAAGGCACATTGTCCTTACTGGATGTGTTATGGTGTGACTCTACTCTTCTATCAGTTTTCTGTCTCTGGTTTGTTGGAGTGTTTTGATGAACCATCTGACAGAAATGGAAAAAAAAAAACCTTCCTTTTTGACTTATTACAGACAAGTTAATCTGTAGATTTGTCCTTTGTTCACAATTCAAAGACATGCTCACAAGCATTAAGACTACTAATGTCTTGAGTATATGAAGGACACCAAATAATATCTCATAATAATATGTTCACCTGTAATGCAACAAAGGTCAAAGAAGTTTGAGCCTAAAACTTCCTAAAACATAAACATTAAGACAAAACACTGTCTCCATTACCTTGCAAGGCATACTACCAAGAAAAGAGGTAAATCATGAAAAGATTGAACTCAGTAAAATAATTATTACTAACTTTACCTTTAACAGTCACATCAATCTCTACTGTTGACCCTGATCATTAGTGGTCACACAATAATGTTACATTGAAGCTGTAAATCTCTCCTTCAGATACTTTCACAGCTCCATCTTCTTGAACCAGGTGAAGTTGCTCACACCAAACCAAATTTCAGCCATCATCTCTGACATATTAACATATAACATAATGTAGTCCATAATCACTTTGTATGATTGAGATCAGGACTCTGGGTGAGCTATTTATGTTGAGTGCAGTGATGCTGGAACAGGAAGACATGTTCTACTAGAAGGACGTCCTGAAGTAGACTCAGGAAACACAGATTCACATAATGAGAAAAGGCTTCTTACAGACAACTGTACAAGAGTTCAGTAGAGACACATATTACTTGTAGAAACACACAACAAAGAATCAGCTCTTCTGCCCCACTCTGTGATGATTCAACAGCACATGAATAAATATTAATAATTCAAATTTAAGTCATTTCCCCTTCCCATCAGCCTCAGGGTAACCTTCATTTCCTCTGCTCTGTATTCCTCTCTGTCACATACTCTTGCTCACTGTCTGCTACACAGACACACGCTCTACAAAAAATGAAGTGGTTTAGTAATACACGAAGATGTTAATGAGAGTGTATCACTGTGGTATTTTAAAAATGCTATTTCATCAGCCTGAAACACACTGGCTTCCTCAAAATGCTTTCCTTACTGCTTGACAGCCACTGGTAAAACATACAATTAATCTAAGGCTTAACATTAGTAGTGCTTTTACTTACCTTAGTCCCCTTCCAGTAAAATATGTTGGTGGTAGTCCGATGGTATCAGAACTCTGCCGTCTACTAAAAAATGCTGAATGACAATGTTCAGCCATTTGTTTGAGAGCTCAAGCTAAAGCGCACTTAGGTTCAGCAGCAGGAACAGGATCCAAAACACATCAGTACGTCCACCTCCGAATGGCTTAAGTAAAACAAAATGCTGACTTCGGATCAGCCTAGTCAAAGTCTTAACCTGTACCTGAATCAGATGCTGTGGCATGACTTCAAAAGCAGTTCATATTGAAAACCCTCCAATGTTGCTGAATTACAGCAATTCTCCAAAGATGTGTGGGCCAAAATTCCTCAACATAGGTGTAAAAAACTCATTGCCAGTCATCGCAAATGCCTGATTGCAGTTGTTGCTGCTAAGAGTGCCCCGACCAGTTATTAAGTTTAGGGGGCAATCACCTATTCACACACAGCTATGTAGGTTTGGATTTTTTCCCCCTTAATCATAAACACCTACATTTAGTATGGAAGAGGGTTAGGGTCCCTGAAAGAAAAAACAAGAAAAAGTGGGCACGTCTTTTTTTTTCAGAATTCTGGAAAAAAAAAAAAAAAGAAAGATCTGAAACATGTAAGTGTGACAAAAATACAAAAAAAAAAAAAAAAAAAAAACAAACCCAAACAGGAATTCAGGAAGTAACACGTTTTCACACCATAGAGAGTCTAACGATGTCATCTTTGGTGACATCTGGTGGTCAAAATTATGAAGAGCAGCTTAATCCTAAAAACTTGAACTGGACTGCTTCATGATGATGACCTGCTCTGCAGAGCTGAGCTAAAGATTTTGTTTAACATCACGTGACAGTTGTAATAGCAAGCTAAAACTTTGGTGCTTTGAACATTATGTCTATTTGAATAACGCCCACTCACATCCTGGGCCATCTGACCTCAGGAATTCGCATGATAAGGTGGGGCCAGGTTTCACAATGAACTCACCCGAAACGCTGGCTGATTGGAACCCACACCCAGTTTCACACCTTGGCTCAGGCGATTAGAGGATCATCAGGGGGTCCTTTTGTCCCTCTGTGGGGGGTTCCTCCCACTAGGTTTATATCTGGGACTCTCCACCATTTGACCTTAGAACTGAAGAAGCTTCTCGGATGAGAGGTGAAACATCTTCAAGCAACTTAAAGAAGTCCAGACGCTTTTCTTTGCAAGCTCCTTTGACCACACATAAAATTATTTTACAAATGCATTTATATGTACAAAGCTGAACTTCCTACTGTATCTTTACAATTTCTTTGTTTCATATCAGACATAATGGCAAAAATAATTTGTGTCACAAATAATCTGAAAATCTGACACTTTTATCAATTAAGATAAAATATTTATATTTAAATAAATAATTTATAAACTGAAAATGTTTGCAGATGTGTTTTTGTGCTAGCTTCCCTATATGGGACATTAATTTTAACAAGCCTGCTAAATAAATAACAAATCAAACAAGAGCATGTCAATGTGTAAATACTGCATTAATTTGGCAACAAGTAAAATAATAGTAATGAAAAAGATCACTTTGCTCAGGTTGAGGTGTGGGTCATCAACCAATTGGAAGGACAGTGGATTGATTGCTTTCTCCACATGATAAAGTATCCTGACCAAGATGCTCGACTCCAAGTTGTTCCTTGTTCTTCCATCAGAGCCTGAATATATGTAACTGCAGTTACATATATGCATAGAGAAATGCTATATATGTACACTATATTGCCAAAATTATTCACTCACCCATCCAGATTATTGAATTCAGGTGTTTCAATCACTTTCATGGTGATAGGTGTAAAAAATCAAGCACCTAGGCAAGCAGACTGTGTCTCCAAACATTTGTACAATGCAAAGTGTTGGCTGTAGTGGTGTAAAGCATGCTGCCACTGCACACCACAGCAGTGGAGATGTGTTCTCTGAAGAGACAATTCACGCTTCTATGTTTGGTAGTCTGATAGACAAATCTGGGTTTGGTGGTTGCAAGGAGAATCGTGGATTAAAGACATGGATGAGCGAGTTTTGTGTGGAAGAACTTGACTGGCCTGCACAGAGTCCTTATCGAACACCTTTAGGATGGATTCGAGTGGAGACTGCGAGCCAGGCCTTCTTATCCAACATCAGTGTCTGACCTCACAAATGTGTGTCTGGAAGAAGACACTCCTAAACCTGTGGAAAGCCTTCACTAAAGAGTTGAAACTATTATGTGACGTCTGTGGCAGCAACAGAAGTGTGTATCAACAATGGATAATATGGAGTGCGGGAGAGAGTACCACCGTGCAGGATTTAAAGCGTGGAAGTACTGACATAACTTTAAGTTTTAGTCCGTAAAAAGTGACAAAAACATTAGCATCCACTGTACACGTGTGGGAAGAAAACTTCTTTCTACAGCAAAAATTAAACTTAAATTCTGAGCAAGCACAAGGAATGTGAAATTCACAGAGAAACCCCCGGATCCTCCTGCTGACATCCCCACTGCAGCACTGGGCAAACCTCCACTGGCCCCACTCCTGCTAAACACGTGAAAACAGACTTAAGAGCGACAGGTAGTGATGGCCCGCTTGAAGCTGAAGCTCCGGTGCGTGTGTCAAAAAAACCAACACACTGCTTCAGAAGCACTGTGTCGAAGCTTGATTCGTTTGGCCAGAGTCACGTGATCAGTGACGTCCGAAGCTTCATTTAGAACCTAACTGCTTCGGTATCTGATTCAATGGTTTATAAGGAAGCGAATCATTCACGGGATTTGTGGAGTGTTTTGATGGTGACAGATAGCGAACCACTGATCATTCCACTGAGAGATTTGGAGCCAGCGAGGAATAGAGGAGGTTCTGTTGTGTGGGAGAATTTTGAGTTGATTTTTGTCAATCGGGTAGGTTTTCCAGCTTTGTGTTCTTGTTGTTTGCTTTTGTTTTGTGCGTGTTTATTATATCTGAAAACGGGAAAAAGGTAAAATGTAAAAAATCTGCTTCCATAATATAAATATCATTAAATAACTTTAGACAAACTTCCACTCGACTCTTTACATGTAATGTTGTAAAAATATATATTTTATTGTTTAATTAATCTTAAAATGTTAGTCTGCCAAATGTGCAGCAATTTAATCTATTTATTCTCTTTAGCTGATAGTTGGTGGGGCCCAGGTAGACTGTAAAACTGCATCTCTACCAGTTTCTCTGCACTCCAGCCTCCTCTGTTCCATGTGAAGGGATTTTCCTTAAGGCAGGATAAATGATCTCCACGAAAAGGAACAGGTTCGGCCATCGCACACTAGAACAAATTCTCTTTTTAAATAAAAATGAAAAAGGGCTACCTTAAATGCATCATGTTTTTAATTTGCAATTTCATAAGCATTTTTCCTTTCCATTTCACAATCAATTCTGCCCCCAGGTCAAAAATATGTCTGGGAAAATTTCCCTAATATAATATTATTTATAAATACACCTGTCTAGCGATTAATTGCATAAGTGCATGGAGGCAGGACCTCAGAGCAGAAGCATACTCCATAATGTGTTGTACATTTTATATATATATATATATATATATATATATATATATAAAAAAAACACCCAGCACGCCCCTGCGGGCGGTTTATCCTTCAAGCTCGGGTCCTCTACCAGAGGCCTGGGAGCTTGAGGGTCCTGCGCAGTATCTTAGCTGTTCCCAGGACTGCGCTCTTCTGGACAGAGATCTATATATATATATATCTATATATATATAGCAGCTGGATAGCGTAGTGGTTAGACTACACGCTTTTGGAACAGAGGATCGCAAGTTCGATTCCTGCCTGGGGCGTCTGTATCCAGTAAGGGTCCTAAGGCTAGACCCCCTATGCTAAGCAAGCCTACCGCAGACATGAGCGAGACAGATAAATATGAAGGCATGCCGGCTCGGACGTCGCCCGGATCAACAAGGTCCGCGTCAGGTGTTGAGGAACCAGGGCACCCTGACGAAAAGTGGGCTACTGGAACAAGAAGGCATCGGTGGGCAAGGGACGAAAACAGGGCGTTGTTGGAATGCTACTATGCAAGTAACCCCGGCGGAAGGGGCTACATGAATAGGATGAGGGACCTATGGATTCTTCGATACCCAACATCCACAATGACGGCGAAACAACTAGTAGCTCAGTGTTCCAACATTCGAAAGAAGGGACTGCTCTCACAGCTAGAGATTGACGAGGTACAACACAAATGCTACGGCAAGGAGGAGTCAGGACGCCAGGTCAGGGGGGAGATATCATCACCCCCACCCGAGATTGGGTACATAGCCCCAAGTGTGATAGGAGAAGGATCGTTGAGTGCGAGAGGAACTGACCTGAAAAATAGGATCATGGCCAAGCTTGAAACCTGGATCCCCCGTAGCCGGTTACCAAGATTACGTGAAGTACCCTCAGAAGGTCTGCTAGATGATGTTAATGCAGCACTACGGGCAATACCTACAACCACGATTACCGACACTAACAAGCTGATCTACAATACGGCAGCAGTGATCAGTGAGATGCTTGGCTACAAGTTGAACAGCCACAAGGGGCAGTACCCTCCATGGAGAAGGAGGCTAGAGGGCAAGATCAAAGTAGCACGAAGAGAGGTTAGCCAACTAACGGAGTTGCAGAAAGGTGCGACGAATAAGGTGCCTAAGAAATACAGCAAGCTGTCCATACCTGAGGCCTTGGAAACTGCCAAGCAAAGACTCACAGCCTTGGCCAGCCGCTTGAGGAGGTACACCAGAGAGATAGAAGGCAGGAGAATAAACCAGCTGTTCTCCACAGAACCAGCAAAGGTGTACTCTCAGTGGCAAGGGAACAATAAGAGAACAGCACCACCAAGGCTGGAGACGGAGCAATACTGGAAGAGCATATGGGAGAAGGATGCAACCCATAACGGCAATGCTCAGTGGCTAGAGGATCTGAGGGCAGACCACAGCGACCTCCCTGAACAGGGTCCAGTAACCATCACAGTGGCAGATATCCAAGAAAGGGTCTCCAGTATGAAGAGTTGGACAGCACCAGGGCCCGACATGGTTCACGCCTACTGGCTGAAGAAGCTAACTGCACTCCACGAGCGTCTGGCAGCACAAATGAACCAGCTGCTAGTTAACGAGAGACACCCGGAATGGCTAACTGAAGGCCGGACGGTCCTGATCCCCAAGGACCCCAAGAAGGGACCGGTCCCCTCCAACTACCGACCAATAACCTGCCTCAGTACTACATGGAAGCTCCTGTCAGGCATCATATCGGCTAAGATGAACAGGCACATGGGTCAATACATGAGCGGGACACAGAAAGGAATTGGCAAGAATACCAGAGGCGCAAAACACCAGCTACTGGTAGACAGAACAATCAGCCGAGACTGCAAGACCAGACTGACCAACCTGTGCACTGCCTGGATTGATTACAAGAAGGCCTATGACTCAATGCCCCACAGCTGGATACTGGAATGCCTAGAATTGTACAAGATCAATGGGACCCTAAGAGCCTTCATCAGGAACTCAATGGGGATGTGGCGTACAACACTAGAGGCCAACTCCAAGCCCATAGCACAAGTCACCATCAAGTGCGGGATCTACCAAGGAGATGCTCTGTCCCCACTGCTGTTCTGCATAGGCCTGAACCCCCTCAGTGAGATCATTAACAAGACTGGCTACGGATACCGACTACGGAACGGAGCAGTTGTCAGCCACCTCCTGTACATGGATGACATCAAGCTGTATGCCAAGAGTGAACGAGACATCGATTCACTGATCCACACTACCAGGCTATACAGCAATGACATTGGAATGTCGTTCGGACTGGAGAAGTGTAGTCGGATGGTAACAAAGAGAGGGAAGGTAGTCAGAACTGAGGGGATTGAACTACCAGAAGGCAACATTGCAGACATAGAGGACAGTTACAAGTACTTGGGGATCCCGCAGGCGAATGGGAACCATGAAGAGGCCGCTAGAAAAGCTGCAACCACCAAGTACCTGCAGAGGGTCAGGCAAGTCCTGAGGAGTCAGCTGAATGGTAAGAACAAGATCCGGGCCATCAACACGTACGCCCTGCCCGTGATCAGGTACCCTGCTGGGGTAATAGGCTGGCCAAAGGGGGAGATAGAAGCCACTGACATAAAGACAAGAAAGCTCCTTACCATGCATGGAGGGTTTCACCCCAAGTCCAGCACCCTGAGGCTGTACGCTAAGCGGAAGGAAGGGGGCCGGGGACTGGTGAGTGTCAGCACCACAGTCCAGGATGAGACAACGAACATCCAAGAATACATTGGGAAGATGGCCCCAACTGACCGAGTGCTCAGTGAATACCTCAGGCAGCAGAAACCCAAGAAAGAGGAGGGAGACGAGGAACCATCATGGAAGGACAGAGCCCTGCACGGTATGTACCACCGGCAGATAGAGGAGGTGGCTGATATCCAGAAATCCTACCAGTGGCTGGACAAAGCTGGACTGAAAGACAGCACAGAGGCACTAATCATGGCAGCACAAGAACAAGCTCTGAGCACAAGATCCATAGAGGCTGGGGTCTATCACACCAGGCAAGACCCCAGGTGCAGGCTGTGTAAAGATGCCCCAGAGACAATCCAGCACATAACAGCAGGGTGCAAGATGCTAGCAGGCAAGGCATACATGGAACGCCATAACCAAGTGGCCGGCATAGTGTACAGGAACATCTGTGCCGAGTATAACCTGGAAGTCCCGAGGTCAAAATGGGAGATGCCCCCAAGGGTGGTGGAGAATGACCGAGCTAAGATCCTGTGGGACTTCCAGATACAGACGGACAAAATGGTGGTGGCTAACCAACCGGACATAGTGGTGGTAGACAAACAGAAGAAGACGGCCGTAGTGATCGATGTAGCGGTTCCCAATGACAGCAATATCAGGAAGAAGGAACACGAGAAGCTGGAGAAATACCAAGGGCTCAGAGAAGAGCTCGAGAGGATGTGGAGGGTGAAGGTAACGGTGGTCCCCGTGGTAATCGGAGCACTAGGTGCGGTGACTCCCAAGATAGGCGAGTGGCTCCAGCAGATCCCGGGAACAACATCGGAGATCTCTGTCCAGAAGAGCGCAGTCCTGGGAACAGCTAAGATACTGCGCAGGACCCTCAAGCTCCCAGGCCTCTGGTAGAGGACCCGAGCTTGAAGGATAAACCGCCCGCAGGGGCGTGTTGGGTGTTTTATATATATATATGTAACGTGGTATTTTTCAATTATTGTATTTACTAACATCAAGAAGTCACAAGCAAAGGAAGACCACACCATGGTGCATGTTTAAACAAGGAGAGTTTACTGGTCAAAACTATTTATTAAACAAATAAAACACATTTTTTTAACCACCAAAAAATACACGTTCAAAGCAACACAACAGCGGCCCAATATCAGACAAAACTCCACTCTGTAGAGTGGGCAATCATAATGAAGCAGTTGGTTTTATTTTGTGGATTCAAGCTGCTCTTTGTATTTTTGGCCACCAGATGTCACCAGAGAGGACTGTGTTGAAAAGCTTCGAGTAATGAACCGTTTTTCAATACAAGCTTCAGAAAGCTTCATTTGGCCATCACTAGCGACAGGACTTAGTGCCACTCAATCTTTGATTTTATTTATTTTTTGCTGTGTTTTACTTGCATCTACTAGAAAGAGCGTGTGTAGACACAAAACATTATTTTATTTTATATGCTAGAATGTCGTGATTCGGCTGTGTGGCAGGCAGGAAGTGGACCCAAACGCAAGCTCACAGAAGCAGGAATGAACTCAAAACACAGCTTTATTGCTGGAGGGAAACAGCGAAACAAACTGATAAGAAACTACACTGGGAAGCAATACACTAGCACACAGAGAAACACACGGCCATGAATGAGGGAGAATGCGACACTAAACAGAGGGAGACGCGGACATAAATACACAGAGGTTTAACGAGGGAGGTGGGAGCACACGGGGAACACAGCTGACACAGATAATCATAACGAGACAGGGCAGGAGCAACACAACATGACGCATACTGACGGGAGACTGTCAAAGTAAAACAGGAAGTACACAGAGGCGCAGACAGGAGGAGAGAGGGAGCACGGGGAGAGCACAGACATAACGGGCTGGGGAAAACATTAAATGAAACACGAGGGGAAACGAGGGCTCACAGATACACAGAGAGGCACACAGGGGGTAAAAGTCACAAGGGGAAATCAAATAAGGAACAAAATACAAAAATACATGAAACTAAGAATGCTGGGCCAACATGGCCCAGGATCATGACATAGAATATGCAGAAAATGGGTTTAAATGTCTTCAAGTCAAAGACAGTTGCATATAATTACATTTTTTTAAAAGATTAAAACTCATAAAACTATTTTTAAAAAGAGGCTTTCCATTTGATTCAATTTTATATGATAGATTATGCATAAAAAACATAATTGAGGCCGCCTACAGGGAGGAGGTGGATCGTCTGGCTGAGTGGTGCGACAGAAACAACCTGCTGCTTAACACCGAGAAGACCAAGGAGCTCATCGTGGACTACAGGAGGAATGCTGACCCACATCCACCCATCCACATTAAGGGGACGGCTGTGGAGCGTGTGAGCAGCTTCAAGTTCCTGGGAGTCCACATCTCCGAGGATCTCACCTGGACGACCAACTGCTCCAAGCTGGTCAAGAAGGCTCACCAGCGCCTCTTCTTCTTGAGGACTCTGAGGAAGAACCACCTGTCCTCAGACATCCTGGTGAACTTCTATCGCTGCACCATCGAGAGCATCCTGACCAACTGTATAACAGTCTGGTACGGGAACTGCTCTGCCTCGGACCGGAAGGGGTTGCAGAGGGTCGTGAAAACTGCCCAGCGCATCGCCGGAGCACCACTTCCTGCCATAAAAGACATCTACAGGAAGCGGTGTCTGAAAAGGGCTGGGAAAATCATCAAAGACCCCAGTCACCCATCGCATGGACTCTTCACCCTCCTGCCCTCTGGGAGGCGCTACAGGAGCCTCCGGACTAAGACCACCAGGTACCGGAACAGCTTCTTCCCCACAGCTGTCAGACTCCTGAACTCTGCCTCCTGACATCTGACCCACGTTAAACTCATGGACTGAACATACACACACACACACAATGGACAACCGTACCCTCAAACACACAATAATAACATGGACTGAACCACCACTCACAACCACTAGCACTTTATATAGCCTCTGTAGAAACTATCTACACCCTCACTTATCTTAACTGCACTACTGTATAGCTCTGTGTAAATAATCATTCTGTACATTCGATAATCTTTAATCCTACAACTGTTTACAACTTGCATAGTTCCCATTTCTGTATAGCTGTATATCTCAGATTCTGTAAAGTTATTTATTTCATATTCTGTATAGTTTTTCATATTTATATCCTGTTCATATCCTGTACATAGCTTGTACTCACTACAGCCTGTACATACTTATAGTTATAGAATATTCACAACATACTTCATACCGTGTACATTATAACATACCATAATAGACCCATTTCTGTAATATACTCACATATCTATATTATTGCTAATATATGTTGTAATATATCTATATCACTAAAGCACTTCTGGATGGATGCAAACTGCATTTCGTTGCCCTGTACCTGTGCATGTGCAATGACAATAAAGTTGAATTCTATTCTATTCTATTCTATTCTAATTGGCCTGAAAGGTCTGTTGCTTTATTCAGGTTGAGTATATATATTTCTAAAGTAACTAAGCAACTAAATACTTTTGAAAATTAGTAATCAGTAAAATAATGGGGTTACTTTTTGGAGAAGTAATCAGTAATTAGTTACTAATTACTTTTTTCAAGTAACTTGACCAACACTTTACATAAGTACCAGTCACTTTACCGTTCCCTGCTGAACTGCTGCAACTTCTATTTACGCATATTTAATATCATAAGAGATCGAAATCTGAAACCAGCCGTATGGAATTACTACAGGAGGGTGAACATAAAAAAAGCTTTTTTTTACATCACTGAATTGTTCGGCAGTGACTATGACACATTTTCATTTAAAGGCTCCACATTCATATTTCATTCTTTACAGTTTGTAAACGCATACTTCTCATTTTTTCTTCACCTCAGCGTAGAGTTCCTCTTGGCCATGAGCTCTCAGTGTTAAGCTGTTTTCTGGCTTGTTGACTTTCACCTGTGCGTACACTGTATCCTGCTGCTGTCCTCTGTCCTGCACTGAGTCAGAGGATGCTTCAAATGCCAGCTTAGAGAAGCTGACCTCTCCATAATGGATGTTTTCTTCCTCTTTTTCTGTGTTATTTGCTGGCCCTTCAACAACCTGCTCTTCGTGAGGTTGAATCTATGAAATAAGCAAAGTAAAATCTGTGATTTAGACCTATAGAGTCCATTCTTAATCATGTTTTTAGACATTTGAAAGCATGTGACTAGGTGGCTGTTTACAATCATGTAAACAGCTACAGAGTTCAGTATTGTCTTACCCAAGTCTGTTGTTGAGTTTGACGCGTTGACTTTAACCACCTGGACGACATAAGAGGCAATAAAAATTTATCTGTTTATGTTGAATATATGTGTGAGTAGATTTCAGCTTGATGGAAAAAAAACATTTTAAAGTGCAGCTAAAATATCACAGTTAAATATCATGTCTTCTAATGTGATGTCTGATACTTACCAAAGAAAGATTATCAAACAAATGAGTAAGATGATCCCAGAGATTCCTCCAAGAAGTAGGACCAGCATGGAGTGATTGTTCTGCTTTCCTGGTACATGAAAAATAAACTCTGTGTGAGTCGAACAATATATAATAATGTGGAGTTAAAGATACCCTTGTTAAAGTTGTTTTGGTTACATTATCGTCAAGTTTCAGTGCACCAATGTTATTAATAGATCAACAAGGAAAATCTAAAAGATAAATGGGAGAAAAGCATGGCATTAGTGGCTTCAGCCTTTATCTTTACCTCCAACAGTCACATGAATCTCTGCTGATGTCTGATTACCCAGATCATTAGTGGCCACACAGTAATAAACTCCTCCATCTGTTACATTGAAGCTGTAAATCTCTCCTTCAGATACTTTCACAGCTCCATCTCTGCTCTTCTTGAACCAGGTGAAATTGCTGACTGGAGGTTTGGCTCTGCTGGAGCAGGTCAGGTTCACCCAGCTGCCTGCTGACACCAAACCTGATGGACTGATGGATGCTGAGGTGTCTTTAGGAGCATCTGGAGAAAAAAGAATATCCCATAGATCAAACTCTGACTGTCACCACTCACACTGATCAGTGTGCTCACAAGCATTATGATTCCCACAGTCTTCACTATAGTGAAGACACCAACCAGATTTCTGTAATGCAAGAAATTAGAGCAAAGAAAACTTTTTGAAGTAACAGAAGAAATGTTTAATAGTAAATAAGACCATTTAAAACGAATCAAAGTGATGGAAATGTTTACTTTTAAACAACAGTGTAAAGGATGTTGCAGTAAAAAACTTGTATCTTTAATGTTTAAAAGCTGAATTAATGCACTGTGAGAGATGAAGTATAATCTTGATTTTTATCAAATAAAATTCAGTATCTTATAAAGCAAACTTCTTTTTATCCTCTCTCATAAAGTATATCACAAAGAAAACTAGAAAAGAAGGAAAATGGAATTTAGAGGATTCAAGATGGCTGCTAGGGTGCAGACACACAGCTTGGCAGGTCCTCTGCTTTTTCAAAAAAAAAAAAAATCTAAAAAAAACATCTAAAAACCCCTGGATATTGATATCAGCTTGTTTTTTTTATACATTTTTATCTTCTGTAGAGTTCGACATGTCCAAGAAAGCAGGATAATTATACCATTTTCCCAGCCAAATGGAGTCAACATCTTTTGTTCACAAGATTCTTGGATTTTGGTCATGCTAGACCACCCCCAGGTAAACATGAACAATTAAATACACCACAATTGTCCCTGGAGATTCTGAAACTTGTTCTGATGGTACTTTTGGCTGGTGATATAGAACTAAATCCTGGACCTAATTCAAACATTAGTGATTTGGACTGGCTACAGCTAATTAGGCTAGTTAGCCTATGGGCACAGCTGTCTCTGCATTGCTTCCCACCTCAACTAACTGTGCTCCAACCACCGTCCCAGTTAGTAAGGCTACATCTGCAACTAATAGTGTTTACGCCCCTGTTGTCCGGGCCTCCGCTTCTGCTGTTTGGGTTACCACCTCAGCTGCTTGGGAATACGCCTCATTTGCTTGGGTTTCTGCCTCGGCTGCCTGGGCCGCCTCAGTTGCCTGGGTTTCTTCATCAGCTGCCTGGGCCTCCATTTCAGCTGCCTGGGCCGCCATCTCGGCTGCCTGGGCTTCCACCTCAGCTGCCTGGGTTTCAGTCTTGGCTGCCTGGGCCTACACCTCAGCTGCCTGGGCCTCCACGTCAGCTGCTCGGGCCTCCACCTCGGCTGCCTGGGCCTCCACCTCGGCTGCCTGGGCTTCCACCTGCTGTACCCCAACTACAGTCTCCGATAAAGGGTTTCTCATCATTAAATGCTCATAGCATTGTCAACAAAAGGACAAGAAATCCTGCTATTAAAAGTTACAGAGGAACAATGATCTGCAAGACACTAAAAATAAACCAAAGGGGCTTCTATGTGGACACGTTAACATTCGCAGTATGTTACCAAAGCATGAGCAACTGGAACATATTCTAAGCAATTCCAATATTTCTATTTTGGGTATCTCTGAATCTTGGCTCACAAGTTCTTCTCCTGAGTCTGCGGTTGTCTTTCCAGAGTACACAGTATTCAGAAGGGATAGAATTGGAACAAGAGGAGGAGAAATACTTATGTATGTAAAAAACACACCTGGATTGCTCTTTACTTAGTTCACCAATAGATGTTGAAATAGGACATATTTCTGTTAAAATCACTCTTTCCCCAGAAATGTCATTTACGTTGATCTGTTTATATCGCCCTCCTTCCGCAAAGAATATTTTTTATGAACAAGTACAGATATTACTTAAATATCATACTATAAATAATAAGTCTAATGAAATAATTGTAATGGGAGATTTTAATGTCAACTGGGACTGTTAAAAGAACAGAAAAACACTCAAGGACATAATGGAGACTTTAAACTTTACTCAACACATTGAACAACCCACAAGAATAACGAGACACTCTAGAACTAAAATAGATGTGTTTTTCAGCAATAAGCCCGAGCAAATTATTAAATCTTATAATTTTATCACTGGTATTTCAGACCACAATTGTATATTATTTTCTAGAAAACTTTTAAAATCACGGGTTAAGAATCACTTTCATAGTTCATCTAATAGGAGATCCTTTTATGAATTTATACCAAGAAGTCAGCAACAAAAGTAGCAGAAGCATTAGCATCAGCTAACTGGGAGCGTTTATTGTGTAGTGAAGATCCACAATTCTGCAGCAGTCACTTCACTAACACTGTCAAGGATGTTATATCGACATACTCCATTAGAGGTCGACAAAAAATAAAGACATCTAATCTGCCCTGGTTAACTCTCTCAGGCTCAAATTAAGTTTTTGAGAATACCTGCAGTGGTACTTCTGAGTAAAAAAACTCATAAAATATGGATGTGGGGTAATCAGGTTGTTAGCTTTTACTTGTTGCAAATCTGCAACGCCCTTGAGAGGGTTAAACAAAGAGTGGAAGAATCTAATGAAAACAAGAGATCAATTACTAAAGCAGTTCCTGAAAACAGGTCTAACTCTAGATAGACAGAGATTTGCTTCAATGCGGAACAAAGTAACAAGAAGTTTGAGTACAAGCCAAAGCAAATTTTTTTATAAATGTAATTGAAAGAGCCAAAGGTAATGGTAAAATTATCTGGCAACACTTAAATAAATTACTTGGCCATCATTCAAACAAAAGCAAAAATACAATTGAACTTTATGTAAATAACTCTATTGTTAGAGAGCCTCTATCTATTACCATTAACTGAAACACTTTCTTTATTTCATCTGTTAAGGAAATCAGTCAGAGCTTTGACTCAGTCGTATGCTCTGATAGTGTGAATGATGCTGTCAAAATTTGTTCACCATTACTCATATTTCAGACACTGAAGTTGCTAAACTAATTACAGGTTTAAAACAATCTAAAGCACTTGATGTATATGGTATTAACACAAATTTCCTAAAGGAACATATGAATTTGCTTGTACATCCAACAACTCATGTTTTGAATATGTCTTTCGAACACTCCATTGTTCCAACAGATTGGAAAATTGCTGCAGTTACACCAATTTTCAAAGCAGGTGTGAAGACTGATATGGCTAATTATCACCCCATAAGCATACTCCCGGTCATATCTAAAATAGCTGAGAAGTGGGTGGTTAAACTCCTCACTGCTCACCTAGAAAACACCCAACCCTCATTACATCCATTGCAGTTTGGCTTTCGGGCACATCACTCTACAGATACTGCAAATAGTGTCCAGCAGGTGGCAAAAGATCTTACAGCTGCTTTAGCATTAATGCATAGCTGGCTGGAGGACTCATGCCTAATGTTGAACACCTCAAAAACTGTCTGCATGTATTTTTCCAAACACCCCTTAAACTTGAAGCAGTCAAACACATTCCTGCATGGAGTAGAGCTTGAATTACCTCCAGAACTTAAATATCTTGGGGTCATTCTAGACCCAACATTATCCTTCAAGAGTCACATAAATAAAGTGTCCCAGGTACTTAAATTTAATAATCGAAATTTTAATCATATACGTAATAATTTAAAGATGAATGTTGCAAAAACTTCGTCCTGGTCACTTGCTTGTCCAACAACACTTAAAACTATTGAAAACATTTATAAAAAGGAGTTTAAAACTACTTGACAAAAACACGACTTCCCACCACCACTGTCATGTGTTAAAAAAAACATAAATTACTGAACTTCAATAACTTAGTGAAACTTAAAAGAGTGTGTTTAATATATAAAGTCTTACACTCCCTTGCTCCACCACCACTAAAGCAGTTCATTAGGCATAAAGAAAGCTCAGACAGGACCACTCGAGCTACAACCTGAGGAGACTTGAATGCCAAGCCATTAAAGAGAAAATTTGATAACTGTGCATCATCTTCATTTTAGGAACATTAAAAATAAAATATATATGATAAACTTATGATAAATACACAAAAATACACGAAATGATAAAAAATAATAATAAATATTTTACTGGAGATAAACAGCTAATCAAACTTCACTTCAAAGTACCTTTTTAAAAGAAATATTGTATGGAAGTGCTTTTTCACCAACAGACACTTCCACACTCATTTCTTCTGCACTTGAGCGTAGATACACTCTGGGCCATCAGCTGTCTGTGATGGGCTGTCTCTGCTTTGAGTCTTGCACACTTTGACCTGTGAATACACCAAATCCTGCTGCTGTGTGCTCTCCTGCAATCGGTCTAAAGAAGGTCCGGGTCTCTGCTTGGAGAAGTCAATCTGTCCATAATGGATGTCTTCATTTTCTGCTGTTCTGGCTGCTTCTTGGAGAGACAGACTCTGAAATCAAACACACCAAACTTGAGATGTAATGAAGAACTGGGAGAAAACTCTGTTTGACTCAATCAGTGATATAATTTGATACCTTCAGAGTAGCAACTTGATGCTTTGAAAGCAAGTAAAACACAAAAAACAGGACGTTTAATCGCATTTCATGTGAGTGAGGAATCTGCTCCATCTCACCCCATTAGAGCACTTTGTCCTCAGACTGCTGGTTTACTTACTGGGAGGCAGAGTATTCAGCTTTCAGGCCACTCTTCTGTGGAACCAGCTTCCAGTTTGGATGCAGGAGACACACACCCTCTCTACTTTTCTAAGATTTTTAAGATAAGATTTTCTTTTTAATAAAGCCTATAGTTAGGACTGGATCAGTGACCCTGAATCCTCCCTTATTACACTGCAGTTGGTATAGTCTGCTGGATGATTCCCATTATGTTGCTTTTTCACTCACTGTGCGTTTATATGCCACTCTCCATTTAATTATGTTTAATCTCTGTCTCTCTTCCACAGGGTGTCTTTGTCGTGTTTTCCTCCCCTCAACCCAACCAGGTGCAGCAGATGGTGGCCCCTCCCTGAGCCTGGTTCTGCTGGAAGTTTCTTCTGGTTTAAAGGGAGTTTTTCCTTCCTGCTGTCACCAAGTGCTTGCTCATAGGGCCTCATATGATTGTTGGGGTTTTTTGTCTGTTATTGTAGGGTCTTTACCTTACACTATAAAGCTCTTCATGAAGCTGGCTTGGCGTTGTATAAAAAAAATTAAACTGAATTGAAAAGACTGCAGTCACTATTGTGCAGTCATGTTAAAACCACAATAAAGTTCAGTTTTCCCACCTGTGTCTGATCGGAAGCTCCATGTTTGACTGACTTCAGCCGCCTAAAAGGAACAAGACAACTTTTAGCTTAACTGTAGAAGTAAAAGGGAAAAAAAGAAATAATTATATATATATAAACAAAGTGATGAACAAGCTACTCACAATGCTAAAAAAATTATTAAAATAGGTTAAGAAACAGACACTTACCAAATGATGAAAACCAAACAAATAAGTGTGATGATCCCAAGGATCCCTCCAACAGCAGCCCACCACGTATCAGTTCCTAAAGAAACACATGTTGAGTCTTTCTGCTCGGTATACTCAGTGTTCATTCATATATGTCCAGCCTCCTTATTTTACTTTCCCCTGCTGTTTGCACTTGTACTTTGTGAAGATGTTCAACCGTGATGAACAGCTGACTACCTACATTTTTCTGAAAAGATTTATCCCATTCCTGATTATTTTGATCAATCTGTTATGACTAAAGTTAAACACAATGATTAGAATTGAGCCTTTACCTGAAATATTAAGATGAGTCTCTGCTGATGTCTGATTACCCAGATCATTAGTGGCCACACAGTAATAAACTCCTCCATCTGTTACATTGAAGCTGTAAATCTCTCCTTCAGATACTTTCACAGCTCCATCTCTGCTCTTCTTGAACCAGGTGAAGTTGCTGACTGGAGGTTTGGCTCTGCTGGAGCAGGTCAGGTTCACCCAGCTGCCTGCTGACACCAAACCTGATGGACTGATGGATGCTAAGGTGTCTTTAGGAGCATCTGGAGAAAAAGATTAACACATATCCCCATTATTCATTATAAACAGAATAATAAATAATGGGGATCCCATCAATCATGATATGTTGACAGGATCCAACAATAAACTCTGATTTTCTTACATGAAACATTGAGAGTCTCTTCTGTCTCTGCTGTCTTGGTGTCTTTTCCTTGGTTCACAGGATATCTGGCAGAGCAGCTGATCTTCGTTCCATCATGTGTGTCTGACAGAGTGATGTTCTGCTGGATTTTAGTTGTAAAGCTTCCATCTGTGTTTTGCTCTATTTTGTTGGGAGAGTCTTGTTGGAGATTCCAGGTGAGTTGAGGAGGGGAGTGTGGACAGGGAGTGAGAGCTGAGCAGGTTATAGTGACAGACTCCTTCTCCTTCAGATCACCTGGGATTGTAATATTGGGCCTCCAAGGAGAGTCTGTGGTTTCACATCACAAACATATTAGAAATGAAGAGCACACTACACTTTATACATGTTTAAATCTTCAAACTTCATCCTGTGATCTCGTTATCCAAAATTCATAGATAATTTTAGAAATCAGATCCTGAGCAGAGCAAACATTATAAATAAGGAAATATAAACACCATTCAGGCTATTAAGACAATAATTGTGACTGTAACATAGTATATCCTCAACAGACATAGACAGAGAAAAAAAATCTAACAATCAAGAACAAAACTACAAAATTATTGTTTGCTTTAACTATGAAAAAGCAAGAATTCGTTACCTCTGACAGTTATTTGAAGAGGATCACAAGAAGCTGTTGCCTTGAATGGTTCACTCTCTACTCTGAAGAAGTATGTGTCTGTGTATGTGGTGGTTAAATTAGAAAACAGAGTGGTGCAGTCTCTCTGACTCAGGTTCCCAGTAATACTCATTGGATAGATGCTAACTGCTCCATTACTGTTGAAGATCACATTGTTTGGATTTTCGCCAAATCTAGAATCATTTTTAATCCACACTCCAAAGATTTTTCTTGTGCTGATAAATGTCTGTTCGTCTTTGGGTCTGAAGTTACATGGGATTTGCAAACAAGATCCGCTCAGTGCTTCCAGCTTCTTTGGTGCAGTTATGGAGAGTGCTGGTTGTTTTGTACAGTCTGCCAAAGCACCTGTAAATACATTTTATGGATTAAGTTATTCACACATTAATACTGTACTGTAGTCCCACCAAGATTTAAAACATAATCTTTGATTAAATGATTCAATTACATTGATTTTTGTATCTGTGTGTTTATTACACAATCACAGGTTTTAACAGAGCTCATCTAGAGCTGAATTAGACATAAAGGGTTACTGATTATTTCTTTTTCTTTTGTCATGATTCAGTTTTTAAATTAGACATTAAAAGTGTAGTTGATTTAATATACTTTCTTTATTTTTTCTTAAGCTGTAGGTGTTACAAGCTGTAGCTTCAGCCAACACCCTTTCAGTCATTTGACTTCTTCTTCTGTTATCATTTAAATTCTTGTTTTGTAAACAAACCAAAGAGAAATTACCAATTAAAGAATTTCAATTTCAAGTTAGGACAATAACAGTTGGAAAAAGTAGCTGTAGGGTCACTTTTTCTTCCAAATAAAATTCACATTTTAAATGATTTCAATATAAGTGAACAAACGGCTCACCTGAAACAAAGAGGAGAACCGATAACATGCCGACTGTCACCATGTTCACAAACTCCTTCCCTGCATTTTAACAGACAAACACAAAGACATCTGTTTATCTAATCATTCCACACATGAAGTTTTAAAACAGCCCCGACAAAGTTGTTTCACAGAGAACTTCCCCTATTTAACGACATTTTTTTTTCTTAGCAGTGATCTCTCTGAATCTATAATCACACAGTTCATTTAAAACAACAACACAACTAAGTAAAATTTAATACATATTACATTTAAAATTACTTAATGCGTCTTTCATTTAAGTAAAAGAATAAATAATTATTAGTTTTAGAGAGTAACAGTGAAATGTTTCCTTACCAAGTGAACGAGTGATTTCACAACGAAATGAGGGGGTTTTAGCACAGTTACAGTGAACCATGTAGCCTGACTGCTGTTAAAAAGAAGGAAGTTCAGAAGGAGAACATGCTCTTTAAGAAAGTGTCCTAAGGCCAGCCTGCTTGGTTGCAAAGCTGCTACAGGCATGGCATCACATGATGCTCTGACCGAAGCAGAAAAATAGTCACTTATCTGTCCTTCCTGTTAATATCCTCTGATAAAGAAAGTCAAAGATTACAACATCGTTAACGTCTCAAAGTACTTACAAACCATCAAAGAGCTTCTTTACTAACTTGAGTTATTCTAAGGTTTTGTGCTTTTATATTATATATTTAATAACATGAATGAAATTATATCTGTCATGTTTCACTTAGAGTGGATTCAAAGGGGCAAACCAACTCAGTTGTACAAACACGTGAAAAAGTTGATTTATGGTGAATTAAAGAAGAAAAATGGAAACACTTGGTGAGCAAGTGGAACGGGAAGGACCTGAGGAGAAAGGAAGAGGACAAAGACCGGTGATAAGCGCACACACAGTAACGTTAGATTAATGGGAGCAGGCAGCTGGACGTTTGGGAAAGGTGCAGGAAGGTGATGAGGAGAAATCCAGGTAAGCAGGTGAAGCACCAGCGTGAAGGTCCGAAGTGAGGAATCCGTGCCTAACGCTGTTCTCCAGGGGGCGAACGGAGTAAACAGACGAGCGATCTTAGTAGGAGTAGCTGCAGAGGGATGACGAGAAGATGAAGATTACAGCTGGAGATTCCCGGAATGAGCCCATTACCACAGAGCTGAAGCACAGCTGGCACACCGCTGTTCATCACCAGCTTGACGATGCCAAACACCACAAGCTGAACACCCCGAGAACTGCGGCCACACCCACTCACCCACCTAAAGAAAACAGGAAAAGCAAACCCCACCCATCTCGGATCCTTGCAATATCAACAGTAATTATACACACAAGTATTCTGAAGATGTCTGGGCACAAATGATTAAAACTGGTTATAACTGAAAGCTTTAATCTCAACCTCCAGTTTAGGGATGGGTACCGGTATCCGGTGCCATTATGGCACCAGTTCTGACATAAACGGTAGTAACCAGACAGTAACCAGACAGTAACCAGACCGAAAAGCAGCGCACATTTCGGTACTTTATTTTTTTTCCTGAGCATAAGAGTTATAAGTTATAAGATACAATCCAAGTCATAACATTGCTGTAGGGAGCTGCAGATTTGGTTGCAGGTTAACATAGCTGGACTGGCCATCAGGCATACCGGTAGTGATGTGCGGATCGATACTGAAATATCGACTCCTCCGATACCAGTTATTTATGTTCTAGAATCGATTCTCACATTAAAATATCGACATTTGAGTAATTTAGGGTAAATTTGTAGTTTATCATTAACAGGAACACAGTGGAAAGAAACTATATCATTCGGATTGTCTACATTGGAAGGAACTACTTCCTCTTCCGCCTTCCATAGTCATGTGCAAAATACAGCTGTATAAATGTGTCGCAGCACTATGGCGTGCGCACTCACAACAATGGCTGAGCGTAAATGGAGTCATGTGTGGAAGTATTTTACCTCCACAAACAGCCGAGATGTGGTTTGCAATACATGTGGCAAAAAGTGAGGTGTTGTGGCAACAACACTAACCTCGTCAAACACTTCAGAGTAAATCATATCACAGAATATAACGAGCGTATGTTAAGGGGGAACTGAAGAGGAGGAGTGGACAGGGAGAGGTGCTGCTAGGGGGAGATAGACGTCTCTCATGGAGTCCTTTAGTAATCTCATGTCTTGTAATCATGATGAAGTTACAATAAAAGATACAATAAATAAAATACGTTATTGTACAAAGTATCGGTATCGGATCAATATCGTCGATACCACCCTGAATTTAACTTGGTATCAGATCGGAAAGGAAATCAGTGGTATCGCACATCACTACATCCCAAGCATTTGCCCAGTGGGCTGATGACTTTTTTTTTTTTTTTTTGTAACGGCATGAACAATGAGAGGTGGTGCATTGGCCAGATGCTGGCAGATGTGTAAAAATAACTCAGTTGTTTGGTGGTGACTATGGCGGAGCTTCCACAAAGGCCAGCAGGTGGATGAGTGAAAGGGGAGGCAGGAGGAGGAGAGACCCGAGGCGGCCGCCGGTCCGAGTGTCAGGTGAACTGAACTACAGGTAAGAAGTTATGACCTGCAGTCTATCTGGGTCAGATATAAACCAAGTTTAGGTGGAGTTTATTTTCGTTGTGCTGACTTTTTACTGTCAGTTACAATAACACGTACTGTGTACTAGCTAGCATGACGGAGTTTATTTATAGCTGGGTGGGTGCTATGATGTTACTGATAGTGAACTTTATTTTATTCATAAGGTTAGTTAGTAGAGTTGCCAACGGCTCCTTAAAAAATTTAATGGTCCCTCATTCAGAGAAAATATTATGTGTTTCGTGTTGAGCTAAGAAGGGACGCAGTTTGTCCCGAACTTTAGCTACAATGGAAAAAGACACAAAGCTGGTTTTACTCTGTCGTTACGCTGCACAGCTGCCTCTTCTTCTCTCATCCTCTCCCCCTCCCTCTCCTGATCGGCTTTTCTCTCTTGTTTGTTTATCGCCTACTTTGCGCCAGAAAGAGGAAACCAGCGGATGTCGCGCTAAACAACAGCAGCACGTTTAAGCTCGATCAGCTGTTTTTAGAATTTATTTAATATTAATTTCTAGTATCAGCTGATGTTTGCTGGAGCCACAGCTGTAAAGCTGCTGGTCATGATGTCAGTTTGGATATGTGGTGAGAGGGAAACATGAAGATGAAACCAGGAGATGTCCTTACTGAATCATCAGAGCTGAACAGGTGATGGAGAAACAGGTTTACCTTTTAGGTGACATGAATGAGTTGAAGGGAAGTTATGAACTGTTTCTGAGAGACAAATAACACCAGGATCATTTTTTCTATGTAGCTGACAGCTGGTAACTGTGCAGGGGTGGATCTAGCAAAGTTTTGCCAGGGGGCCAGGGGGGCATTAACAGGGAGAGGGGGGCACAAAGAAATACTTTTCTTTCTTATTCTCATTTAAAATGTCTCGCTTTTATTAAATAATTATCTGAATCTTGCGAACAAAGTTTTTATCTGATTTAAAATGCATAGAAATCATACATATACCAACAAGACAGTGTACATCACTGTCACAACAGCGTTTGTTTTCATTCAAAGGCTTTATGGCTTTAATACCTGGTGGGCCGGTCTCTAGTCAAAATGCCCGATTTTCTGTCCCAGTCCAGCCCTGCAGGTTAATACTGGCAGTGTTACCATGCCAGCTGACTGTATGTCATCATCAGCGAGTGTTGTTCTTTATACATCAGTATTACCAAAGTTTATCATAAGGCAGCATAGAAAGTATTTACTTGCTTTCAGGTTTCATTCAAATGTTAGTCTTTTCATTTGTTTCCCCACTTTCTTCCTGTTTCAAAATCAAACACCAGTTTGTGAGAAGATTATCTTCTTTTTTTAATAGGCAGATAAAGTTTTGCATTGGCATTGGCTAATTTGCCAATTGTATGTTAGAAATGTTCGTATTTTAATATTCAAAAATGTTTTTGCCCAAAACATATGTGCACTACATGTCAGTAAAAATACTAACAGTTGGTAGAATTTTTTTTAAACATCATCTGCCAATTATATCTGCCACCCTTTTCCAAATCTGTGCCCCTACCTGGCCCCCCCAACAAAGATTTTCTAGACACGCCACTGCGCAAACCGAGTGCTGGTGGGTTGCCTGTTATCTGGCCCGGAGCAACATCCCCCAAAAACCCGAAGAGTAGAGTCCTGGCCCCTAGCCCTGCCAGTGTAGCAGAAATGATGACGGATGATGATGCAGCAGCAGCCGTTCTTCTCTGAGTGAGTGGCTTAATGTTGTTCGTGCGTAATTTACGTTGAGTAGGCTAACCACGTTATTACATTAATACACGTAAGATGAACTAGCAACTAGCAACTAGGTTTTTGGACAAAGTTTGTGGGTTTTTTTTCCATTGATTAAGCACTGCTTCCAGCCAAGAGTGATACCATATATGCCCCATAGCTGCAGAAAAGGCTAACATTGTTATCTTTTTACAAAAAAAACAGCTAAACATGAGAGGTTTTAGGACAAAGTTTGTGTTTTCTATTCTTTAAGCACCAGTTTGAGCACCGTTTAAGCACCTGCACCGTTTCAAAAGTACCGGTTTGGCACCGGTATCCGATAAAACCTAAACGATACCCATCCCTACTCCAGTTTCCTCTCTTTAAAACTACATGTTGTGAAACACATGCATCCAGTTCACTCACAAAGTGGACCTTTAAAGAGGAAAAAAAGGTTTCAGCAATCAGTCGAAAATCATGAAATCAATAAAGATTGTTTTTATTTTTGAAAGATGACATGGACAAACACAAAGCAGAACAAACACACGACAACCAAAATCATCCAGGTCACAGTCTTTATCCATAAGTTTGCTAATGTCTGGAATTTACTTAATTCATCATTGGTACTATGAAGGTGATAATGTTTCTATGTTGCTATTGTTAAAGCTATAGTAATGAATCTTTTTCTAAATATATATAATTGGCTAGATCAGTTGTTTTCATCAGTGCTTTTGTTTATTATATGAATTTGTCTTTAAGAGTTTCAAGTGTTACATGAAACTCTTAAAGTGTATTCTGTGGTTTTGTGGATGAATCAAACTGATCATAATGGTAGAAAATACAAGTGCATTTACACATCAGTGATATGCTTTTTTTGGGAATTAGGATTCTGCCACCCAGTATTGGGTAATATATATTTCTTTAGCTTTTAAATGCTGCACTGTGGCACTTTTCAAAACCTGTGGCTGCTCGGTATGCTGTGTGCTCTACATTTGGTGAGGACACTAGTATTTACACCTTTCTTCTGTACTACCATTAAAACAACAGAGAATTTTAGAAACTTGTACAAGCTTTCGTTTCTTGCTAACCGTGGCAGTAAATGCAGGGATGTTTTAAGTTTTTACTTCCTTAGGTTATACTTCCTCATGAGACTTGCAGACACTTTAGTTGTTAGACTATAAGCTCTGCTTATCTTTCTGCCTCTGGTTTGTTGGGACGTCTCGATCTAAACCAGCTGAAAGAAAAAGGTGGAAACAAGTTAGAAAGGAGGAAAGCTTCTCATTTGATTTTGGTTACATTATAATTAATGCTGTAACTCATGTAAATACATTTGAAATGCCTCACCACTCAAAGATGACCAGTGTGCTGACAAGTATTATGATTCCCACAGTCTTCATTACAGTCATTTTCCCCCAGTGTTCATCACCTGCAATGCGACAGCACAGTCAACTCCTTGATGGAAAATGACTCCTCACAAATGCAATTCCTGTGTTTACCTTCAAACAGCAGCTGACTGCCTGCTGATATCTGGATGTCCAGATGATTCCCGCAGCTGCAGTAAAACAATTTGTCTCGATCGAGTTTGGTCACCTCAAAGCTGTAAACCTTTGTGTCAGCTTTGATCATCTCCAGTTTATCACCACTGGTCATGAACCAGACATAGCTGTCAACAGGAGGGTTTGCCTGGCAGGAACAGGTTAGAGTCACCATGCTGCCCACTGATACAGGACCAGTGGGACTGATCAGCCTGGGAGGATCTGGAAGAGATTTTGGAGTGAATAAAGGTGCACAAAGAGAGAAGAGGCTCTTTATTAAGGTTTTCTCTAAAAGATAAGGCCTTCAAGTCCTACATGAAACATTGAGAGTTTCTTCTGTCTCTGCTGTCTTGGTGTCTTTTCCTTGGTTCACAGGATATCTGGCAGAGCAGCTGATCTTCTTTCCATCATGTGTGTCTGACAGAGTGATGTTCTGCTGAATTTTAGTTGTAAAGCTTCCATCTGTGTTTTCCTCTATTTTGTTGGGAGAGTCTTGTTGGAGATTCCAGGTGAGTTGAGGAGGGGAGTGTGGACAGGGAGTGAGAGCTGAGCAGGTTATAGTGACAGACTCCTTCTCCTTCAGATCACCTGAGATTGTAATATTGGGCCTCCAAGGAGAATCTGTGGTTTCACAACAGACACATCAAATTAATACAGGTATTATTTGGATTTTAGTACACAAGGCTGATAACCATTCAAATACAGTTGTGTACTTACAAGTGTGTAGTTTTTAAGCTTTGCGCTTTGAGGACTCATTGGCATAGAGGTGTAATCTCATTACATTATTTAATAATAATACATACTTGGGAACAATAATGTCTCAAAAAATAGCATTGTGCTCAGTGGAAAAATAAACCAATTCTGATAAAATTTGAGGAAAAATACTATAAAGCTACTCAGTGATGGTGGTTCAGTTCACGCCACTCTTTCAACTCACCCTGTAAATCTTTGTGATTGGATCTTCAGCAGTGATGATGTTATTGTGCTGACAAAAACTACGTTTTACTCAAGTACTCAAACCACCTTCATTTTCCTGTGGATTTTTTGAAAATACAAACCTATCAATGAGGATCGCCATCTGCATTGATACATCTTATACGCCTAGAATTGAAGCAAATATGTACTTGTGCTCATTCCCTGTGAAAACAATTTAGGCACACTAAAGTAAACCGATTGGTCCCAGATGACAAAGTTTTGCATTTCATATTAAATCTACTCTTAAATATATAATCGAGCTCTCTGGGGACATCTCAGGCCCTCCAAGGTTTGGAGGCCTATCTCCCCCTACCACCACTTCCCCTGCCAGTGGCGGACTCCCTCAGGCATCGGTGCGTTGGTGGTTCTTTGTGTCCGGGGATGGGCGTCCAGGTACACACCGGCTCACTCCTTGGCGGCCGCTTATCGGGGCCTAGAGCCTGGGGCTCGCTTGGGCCTCTCGGCCTGGGGCTCGGTCACTCAGGCACGGCTGGCTGCTGGCGGAGCTCACGGGCGCGTCACTGCAACTCTCCCTGGCTTCTGCTCCGCGGCTGCTGAGTGAGCCCTCATCTGGGACTCTCCTCAGCTCTTTCTGGGACAGTGGCGCGGCTGCCCCTCTGTTGGTCTTTCTTGGTCTCTTGTGTTCTGGGGGCCTCTGGATGTCTGGAGTTTTGATCTCCTCCATACCTGCTTCATGCCCTGGAGGACGGGGCTGTGACCCCCCCCCCCCCCCACACCCTTTAGCAGATCATTACATGAAGGAACCTTTTAAAAAAAAAAAAAAAACAAGCGCGTCCATGCTCACAGGTGTACACACGGGTGATCACACCCACAAACTACACCCTTTTTGGCTCCTACCTCAAAGCACACTGTGTTCTGTTGATCTTATGTGCTGCACAATAATGTTTAATATTTAGTATTTACTGTCATATTCCCATATATCATTGTGATGTTGTTTATTCTATTACTCTTGTTCTCTTCTGCTTGTTTTCTTTTTTCTTTCTCAGCAGGTGATCCAGGTGATTGATATATGCATTTTTTTTCTCTGCCCGTTCTGTTGGTTTTTGTCTTTTGCCCTTCTCCCCCGTCCCTCTTCTCAGCTGTTTCTCCTTCCCTCTTTCTTTCTCCCCTTCTTTCCCTCAGTCAAGTCTGTCCCGTATTCAGCAAGTGAAAATAAAATAAACAATAAAAGGTGAATCAAATGGACCATTACGGCAAGGCTGGGATGGTCCATTTGGTAAAGTAAATCCGTTGGGCATCTTTCTTTGCCTTTAGACAACAATTCTGATGGCAAAAGAGCCAAACGGGACAGGCAAAAGAAAAAAAAAAAAAAATAAATAAATAAATATATATATATATATATATATATATATATATATATATATATATATATATATATATATATATATATATATATATATATATATATATAATCGAGCTTCATTATTGCACCTCACATGCTCTGGAGAAAGTTCTGTGCTGAAACACATGAGTACATTTCTGCTGTCAGTTGTTGACGCTGGAATACAGTCACACCACCACAGTTGTTACTTTTAAACTGCAACCTCTTTTCTACAACTGAGATTTGATGATTATAACATTTCTGGGCTCATTTTAGGGCTGTAAAATGTGGATCATATTTCTTTCCAGCCAATCACGCACATTGGGACAGGGTACAACAAACACAAACACTCTTTGTGAAGTCGAGGTGGTGTCATCTAAATAAATAGACATATGTTCTGGATTTCCACATTTATACCTAGTTCTTTTCTTGGTTATGACTCCAGCACAGCATTTTCCCTCTCTCTACTCTAACTTTCAGCCCTGTGATTTATGATGATGATTTAAAGTTTTCTATAACAATATAAATAATATAATTTGTTATTTATTATAAACTCTCTTACCTCTAACTGTAATTTGAAGATGATCACAGTAAGCTGTCGCCTTGAATGGTTCACTCTCTACTCTGAAGAAGTATGTGTCTGTGTACTTGGTGGATAAATCAGAAAACAGAGTGGTGCAGTCTCTCTGACTCAGGTTCCCAGTAATTCTCATTGGATAGATGCTAACTGCTCCACTACTGTTGTAGATCACATTGTTTGGATCTATTAAAAGTCTACTGTCACTTTTAATCCACACTCCAGCAACTGCTCTTCTCCCATTAAAAGCCTTTTCTGGTTTAGCTCTAAAGTTACATGGGATTTGGAGACAAGATCCACTCAGTGCTTCCATCTGCTCTGGTGTAGTGACGAGTAAAGCTGAATCCTCAGGACAAGCAGCCAGAGCGCCTGTGAATTTAGGAATTTAGTGTCTAGATTAAAATAATGTGGAAAATATTAGCATGCATGCAGATGTTCAAATGTTGGAGTAATGTCTCTGAAATAAAAACAACTCACCTGAAAGAATGAAGATACTCAGTAACATGTTGGTTCTCAACATGTTCACACACAGTGCTGCCATGACACTCATCATCTGACGTTGCAAACACAACTCAGTCAACAGGTCGACAAATTCCTAGCTTTACATATTTTATACATAGTGATATATTCAGGCATTTATATTTATCCACAGGATGAATACCATTGTCACATATAATATGATAATGTGTAAAATCTACTTACCCTGAAAGTCAAACCAACAAGGATCTCTTTTTTGGCTTAAAATGATAAGAAGTAAAAGTATCATACACGCACTTATACACACTCCACCTATCAAAAAGAGAAACAATAAGGTCTTGTAATATTTCTGCAAATGTGTAGCAACTTTGGGATTTCAGCTGCCAAAGGGAAATAATGAAAGAACGAATTTCCCTTTGTAAAATAAAAACCCATTTTGGGACTCAGTATGATGACCTGAAAGAATGTAATTCTGCATTAAAGCAATCAAAAAATCACAAAGCAGTCTTATAAGCTGTGCCTTCTTTATGTAGGGCACAATACATACATTTAAAAAAACAACAACTTTGTTTAAGCTGCACACCAACATAAGCAACCAGTGCATTATTAGCTAACCAGACAATTTCATCTTCCTGTCCTCGTGGTTTTCATTGTTTGTCATACAGTCACTGTGTCACCACAGTCAGTTTCTGCGTTGTTCTGATAAGAGCACAGCTACAAGTGCTAGAAATATCTTGCAATATGTCAACTCGTGTTTTTAGTCATTTATTTATGTTTCTTCTTTAAAATCAGTTCCAAAGATGCACAGTTTTTGCAGCTACATGTTAGCCTGATTGGTCAGTCTACATCACGCATGCCCTGAGATGAAGATCCATTTCATCTCATTAAAGAATGTTTTTTAGTGTCTCATTATGAAAGTCTGTGTAAAAATAAATGGTGAGGCCTTGTTTGGAGCAACAACACCAAATTATTTTTTAAAACTGTAGGAATCTAGGATACTAATACACACATGCCCTTTCTCTGTGGGCTGGAGAATAAAGGTGGATTTCTGTGCCTAGACTTCAAAATCAACTTGCAGCTGATCCCACAAATGTGGAGCAGTGACTGCATAAGCTCTGATATCTTTTAGTTTGAGGCGTGACCCCAGGACATGTAAAGAATGCAAATGAATGAGACTGGTGCTATGCAGATGGGTCCTGACCATCAAGAGCCTTAGAAACACTAAATACAATCTTAAACTGACTTCTAAAATGGAGAGCAGTGAGGCCAGGGCTGGAATGGTATTTATATTTTTTTGGAGTCAATTGACAGTGTTGCTGCTGAATTTCAAACTATCTCCAACGATGTCAAAAGAGATTGGAGGAGACTTGGGAGTTACAGTTATCCAGATGCAATAAAGTTTTGGACTTTTCCCTATCTTTAGCTATCTTCAACAACAGAACAGATTTGTCTGTCAAAGGAAAGTTTAGAGTCAAGAATAACACATGTGTGTCTTGAACAGCAGCTGTGGGTGCAAATTGTGTTGTTGCTGTAGTTATGCTGCTCAGGCTGTGTGCAGGCTGCAGCCTTGGACTTAACTTTGAGTTCACAATCAGTTCCTGTGTAAGACGGTAGTCATAAATTTAAGGAAGCTGATGTCAAAGACTGTTGGGAACTTGTGCAACACTTATTACTGCTAAGGAAATGAGAGCTTCTGACATCATGGGTACACTTTTCTTCACAGCATTGCAGCTTTTTATAGATTTATTGAATAAATGTTTTTGAAATCATATTTTCTTTTAAGCATTTTTCTATGTGTACCACCTTATTAATTAGTATTGTTTTGAAGATGATCAAATGTTTACTTGTCTGTGTGTCAAAAAAGTCAGTCGTGTTTGCAGTTTTCTTTTTTCATCGCAATAGCAAGCCATGAAATTTTGTCCATAATATTTAAGATGATAAAACTTCATTAACTGTAAAATTGAATCTGCTGCATGAAACGACATATTGGCAGTGTAGTATACAAGCTTCATCTCACTGTGGCTCAGATGGTCACAAAATGAAATCTCACTTTTTCATATCTGCAATTTCATCAAGCTCAAACAAACCATTAAACCCTGCAGGGTTAAGCACAAAGGAAGTGGTACTGTTTGACACACATTTTAGTTGTCATGCCATGACTGTGGGATTCTCAGGACGAACTTGCAGCACACGCATTGTGTGTTTCTTGCTGTAATGTTGTTCTCCTTTTAACATTCTGTTTGTTTTATGTGAATTTACGCATTCTTTAACCTAATATATAAATATATAAGATTTCCTGTCAACACATGTGTGTGCAAGTGCAATCAACCCTTTTCTATTTAGAGCAGGAACCCAAATGCCCTGCAGAGAAATTGCACTCAGCATGGTGTGGATGCCCTGATATATAGTTTTTACACATGATAAGTATTTCAGCTGTAGGCATGAAGCAAGGCTTTATGCATATATGCATAGAAATAGAGTATATAAGGCAAAAACAGACTTTGTACAATTCTAAGGAGCTTGAAAGTCAATATTTGTTATGATCACTGTTAATCCTGAACTTAGGACTGTGTAATACTGCAAATTTCAATATTGATCTGATACCAAGCAGAGGTCCAGTATTGCCAATACCATTACTTTTAACTTATAAAGACATCTTATGTGTGTCATGATTTCTGAAATAAATCGTCATCAATTTTCAAAATTCTGGACACATTTTAATCACCACTAAATCACTGAGAACTCCATAATATTTCACAATAAAACTAACCTTTCTTGCTTTTTTAAGAGTCCTGGAATGTAAATATGCACTTTGGGCCAGCTGCAGTGGTTTTAAAGTGTTATATAACATAAATTGACCAGCCAAGCAACACAAAAAGCAGGGATGGCGCAGTAGGGTAGAGTGGTCGCCCCATAATCGGAAGGTCGGGGATTAGAAGCCACTGAACGGCTACCCTTGTTAGGGTGTCTGGGCCGTTGACCCAGTGTTTTGTCTTTTATTGGTTTTTTGATTTTGTTCATTTCATTATTCTAGCTTTGCCTTATGGGTTATAGGTTTAATCTTAGTTTAGGTTTTGTTAGTGTTCTGGTGTTCTGTTCTGTTCTATAGTCGCTGTATCCCTGTGTCAAGTCTGCGCCTCTGTGTTGTGTTTCCTGTTTTACTTTGAAGGTCCATGTTAATGTATCTGGTTTTGCTGATTTGCCCCAGCTGTGTTTCCCTCCTGTTACCCATTCCCTGATTGCTCCCTCTGTGTATTTAAGCCCTGTGTTTCTCTGTGTCTGTGCTGTGTGTTCTGTCTGCCTGCCTGAGTTTATTTTTGGATTCTCAGTTTTGTAACTTTTAGTTTAGCATTAAAGCTGTTTCGAGTTCACGTTTTGCCTCCGAGTGTCTGCACTTTGGGTCCACCATTCCTGCCTGCACACAGCCCTCACATGACAACCCTGAGGTATCCCTGAGCAAGGTACCGTCCCTACACATTGCTCCTTGGTGCGCCTGCTTAGTGGCTGCCCACTGCTTCACTGAGTGAATGGGTCAAATGCAGAGGACTAATGTCCCCATGGGGATCAGTATTATTATTAAGAAGTTCAGAAATTGTTCATGTTTGAGGAATGTTTTTTCATTTCCAATAAAACAAAGCTTTACAGCTCTTCTCAGTGCCTCCGAGTCACATAACTGCAGCACAACTAAACATAGCAGTGCAATATTGATATTTGGATCAATCGGCCCATCAGTACAGCAGCTTTCCTGACATTTCTTTAAGTAGTCTTTAGGAATAGTTCTCCAGGCTTCTTCAAGCACATTTGAAGCTCTTCTTTGGATGTTGGCTGCCTTTTGATTTTGTTCTCTGTCCAATTGATCCCACAGTTATGTTGAACTTCAGAGAGGCCAATTGAAGCAATTTGAGTTAAAAAAAGAAATCATGGAATATATTTCTCCATGACAACAACATCTTCCACTCCATGCAGGAGACTCTGAAGGCACTGAGCAGCTCCTTCAGGGGCAGGCTGCAGCACCCACGATGTGGGACAGAGCGATGCCACAGGACTTTCCTTCTAACTGCTGTCAGACTCCACAACAAAGACTTTGCAGATGACCACACACACGGACAAACACAATTCCAATACACTATGCCTTTGCTTAGTCTCTCTTATGTGCAATATTACTGAGTGCAATTTTTCTGATGCCATGCAATTTTTGGGTGAAGCTATTACTGCTTGGTCAGAATGTGCAAGTGTGTGTGTGTGTGTGTCTACAATGTTCTCGTTTTATTTACACATCCACTCTGTGTATATATACACACACAAACGCTCGCTGTGTACATGTATACAACTTGGCCAAGTCTACATTTAGTCTTACTTTAAGTTTCCATACATACATTTATATTCTTAAAATACAGATGTCCATAATTATATTCCATTTTACATGGTACATTCTTTAGACTGTACATTTGAACATTTTATTTTCCACTGCCTGTGACAAAGTTTTTTTTTTTTTTTTAAATTTCATTTAAATTGATTTGATTTTTTGGTTTTTTTCTTAATTTTTGCTGCTCTTAACTTTATACTGTCCACTTTCTGCCATGACCAAGTAAATTTCCTACTTTTGGAACTAATAAAGGTTTATCTTATGTTATCTATAAACCAAAATGTATTCTAAATATTAGACTCATCAAAGTAGATTTTCACCTAATAGCTTTTTGTATCATGGCCATAGAATAACAGTTTTTTGAAAATCACCTTGTTGAAAAGTTTGAAATTAGTTGTTTGTCATGTTGCCTGATGGTTGGATGCAAGTAGACTGAACGTGAGAGGACAAAAAAAAACAAACTTTGCAAGACATTAGGGAACTCTGGAGAACTATTGGCTAGCTCATTGGTAGCAAAATATAAAGATAAGAGGGGAAGTTTCAGACTTTTGCACAGTACTGTTAAAGGGCAACAAATGAGGATCTTTACAAAAAAAACTTTTATTTTATTTTTTTATTTCCAACACTTGAAATAAAAATGTCCAACACTCATTAAAATACAGCTAGCTCAGGTTTCGTTAGGTGATCCAACAGAAAGTTACAAAAAAGTAACAGTAGCAGTTTCCTTTTGTCTTAACTCCAAACATCACTCATCACAATAACATCTCATTAATTTATGGATACATTCAGTCTATTTGGCTTTCTTAAATTTGCCTGGTGTGGCTCCAGTTTTCTGCTTTTTCTTTGCTGATCCTTTAATCTCAGGTTCCTGACAAAGAAAAAGAAAGCAGTATAGAAAGTGTCAGGACTAAGAAAAGAAATGAGTCTACACCAGCAGTTTCCTGTTTTTATAACGAGATCTAAATTAAATATGTCAGTCAAACGCTTCTGCCTGCTTTTTATAGTTACAAGAGGAATAGAAAGAATTTTAAACACAGAAAAACAAACAAACAAAACAAAAAAAAGGAACACACACTCAGTACCATAGTTTTCTGACATGTACCTTTCGCTTGGACGACAGAGACCCAGTGACAGTGAAGAAAGAGTCCAAACGTCCCTGCGTGCTGCCCTGTCTGCTCTTCACAATCTTCTTACAGCCGTTACGGATCCTGTCCTCACTGCACACACATACACAAAATAAATAAAAGCTACTTATCCTATGAGCATGTTCGTTCACATATTTAACAGGCAAAAAAAAAAAAAAAAAAAAGTATAAACCTGCAAGATGAACACACTGTACATCAAATATCTTTTTCTAAAGAAGTGGAGGCGTCAGGCAGGAGGAAAAGAGAAGCACAGAGGAGGTTCATAGATGTACAAACCGGATTCCAAAAAGGTTGGGACACTAAACAAATTGTGAATAAGAACTGAATGCAATGATGTGGAGACGGCAAATGTCAATATTTTATTCAGAATAGGACATAAATAGGACATAAAGAACAAAAGTTTAAACTGAGAAAATTTATCATTTTAAAGGAAAAAAATGTTGATTCAAAATTCCACGGTGTCAACAAATCCCAAAAAAAGTTGGGACAAGTAGCAATAAGAGGCTGGAAAAAGTAAATTTGAGCATAATGAAGAGCTGGAAGACCAATTAACACTAATTAGGTTAATTGGCAACATGATTGAGAAGCTCTTTTTATAACCAGAGTGGCAGTGTCTCTCAGAAGCCAAGATGGGTAGAGGATCACCAATTTGCACAATGCTGCGCTGAAAGATAGTGGAGCAATATCAGAAAGGTGTTACCCAGCGAAAAATTGCAAAGACTTTGCAGTTATCGTCATCAACTGCATAACATCATCCGAAGATTCAGAGAATCTAGAACAATCTCTGTGCGTAAGGGTCAAGGGCGTAAACCCATACTGGATGCCCGTGATCTCCGGGCCCTTAAACGACACTGCACCACAAACAGCAATGCTACTGTAAAGGAAATCACAGAATGGGCTCAGGAATAGTTCCAGAAACCATTGTCAATGAACACAATCCACCGTGCCATCTGCCGTTGCCAGCTGAAACTCTACAGTGCAAAGAAGAAGCCATTTCTAAGCAAGATCCACAAGCTCAGGCGTTTTCACTGGGCCAGGGATCATTTAAAATGGAGTGTGGCAAAATGGAAGACTGTTCTGTGGTCAGACGAGTCACAATTTGAAGTTCTTTTTGGAAATGTGGGACGCCATGTCATCCGGACCAAAGAGGACAAGGACAACCCAAGTTGTTATCAACGCTCAGTTCAGAAGCCTGCATCTCTGATGGTATGGGGTTGCATGGGTGCGTGTGGCATGGGCAGCTTGCATGTCTGGAAAGGCACCATCAATGCAGAAAAATATATTCAGGTTCTGGAACAACATGCTCCCATCCAGACGTCATCTCTTCCAGGGAAGACCCTGCATTTTTCAACAAGATAATGAGAGGCCACATTCTGCATCAGTCACAACATCATGGCTGCGTAGGAGAAGGATCCGGGTACTGAAATGGCCAGTCTGCAGTCCAGATCTTTCACCTATAGAGAACATTTGGCGCATCATAAAGAGGAAGGTGCGACAAAGAAGGCCCAAGACGATTGAACAGTTAGAGGCCTGTATTAGACAAGAATGGGAGAGCATTCCTATTTCTAAACTTGAGAAACTGGTGTCCTCGGTCCCCAGACGTCTGTTGAGTGTTGTAAGAAGAAGGGGAGATGCCACACAGTGGTGAGAATGGCCTTGTCCCAACTTTTTTGGGATTTGTTGACACCCTGACATTTTGAATCAGCATATTTTTCCCTTAAAATGATAAATTTTCTCAGTTTAAACTTTTGTTCCGTGGTTTATGTTCTATTCTGAATAAAATATTGACAGTTGCCATCTCCACATCATTGCATTCAGTTTTTATTCACAATTTGTTTGGTGTCCCAACTTTTTTGGAATCCGGTTTGTAGTAAAGGAGGACATGCAGAAGGTTTGTGTGACAGGAGGACGATAGGATTGGATGGAGGCAGATGATCAACCATTGAACGCAAAAGATGCCAGAAACACTTCATGTACAGAGACAACAGTGCCACCTAGTGGTCAAACATTAAACAAAAAGTGTGTGTAGTCAAAGTCACAGCAACAACAGATCATCTCAGTCAAACTAAGTAAATAGGTAAAGCAGAAGATAAGAATGAGTCAATATTTAGTTCACCTGAACTGTTTCTCTTCGCACATGAATTGGATCAGTCCTTCTTCATCCGGCTCGTTCCACTTCAGCTCCACTGTAGAACAATCCACCACTTCTGGCTTCAAAAACAAACCCCTGGCTTCTTTGTACAGCCAGTCTTCTGGAGCAGGGTGCTTCTGCATAAAGACAAGCATTGCGCACAAACACAGAATCAGAACCAGCACCTCGCTCAGCTGACCCGCACTACAGACTACAGCAACCTTTAACTTACATTGGAATCAATGTTCTCTAGAATCTCTTCGATGCTGCCGTGCTGTTTGATGAGGTCGATTGCTCTCTTTGGGCCGATCCCCTTGATAGTTCCGCAGTAGTCACAGCCCAACAGAATACACAGGTCAATGAACTGGGATGGAGCACGGAAAGGAGGAAATGTCAAGAAAGACTGAGATTAATGTTGTGTTTAAAGCTCCACAGCACAAACATCTGATAGCCAGGAGAGTACCACCACATATCTTTGAACAAACAGCACAGGATGCTGACACGCACCAGGTGATAGTTGTGTCATCATGAGAGAAGCATGGGAAGTGCTTCAGATTTAAAGAGAAACTTATTTATATAAACCTTTGTAAAAGTCAGGAAAAAAAAATGTACCTGTTCATTGGTCAGGCCGATGTCCTGCAGGATGCGATTGAAGTGGAACTCTTGAATAGGAAGTTTCCTGAAACAATAATGAACAGCTTATAGTTAATGACTACTATTTATGCTGCTATAGTGGGTATCAAACTACCAAATCCTAAAACCTCGAAACTTGGTTCAAATTTATGAATTTTAAGCGTGAACTTATTCATTTAAACCATCTCATATACACATATATTCATATGGTAAACATAAATCTGATGTAGAATTAAGGCAACAGCTTTAAGTCATTTCCACTCTGCTAATATCTCTGTCAAAGGCGATGCTGGTTCATACTTTGCTTCGCTGGCTGTGAGATGTCTGAGAAGGATGTTTGTCCCAAAGGTCAGCCCGTCCATATCCTCTGTTGCCGTGGCAAACACCTTCCCTCCTTTAACCAGAGCAGCACAGCTGGCCTCAGCTTCACATGGAGCCTTTAAGGAAATGAAAAATAAATAAATAAAATTACATCTAACAGAATGATACACACAATCTGTCTTAATGCAACTACCTCAAACTGCACTGCAGAATCCCAATTCATGTATATTTTTAAGCTTTAGGCATAATTTCATTACATTTCTGTCTTTCTCTGTGATTGACCCCAGCTGGACTGTGTAACTGTAACTTAGTGAGGATAAGAAGCCTATTATATTGTAAAAACACTAAAACACAAATCATTCATGGGAGTGATGTCTCCAAACTGTGTAAGAAGTGTGGAAATATTCTCGATGCCACAAAAATGTGTAGAAATAGAAATCTCACCTCAATGTAAGGCACTCCCATCAGGGTCAGGAGCTTCTTACACTCATCATTATGCTGCTTGGTGACTTTAACCAGACGCTTAGTGAACTTGTCAATGTTCTCTTGCTCCCCTGGTTTGAGAGAGAATAAAATCCAATTACCGTATTTTCCGGACTACAAAGCGCACCTGAATATTAGCCGCATGAGCTAAAATCGGGGGAAAATCCTGTTTTGTACATACATTAGTAGCACCTGACTAAAAGCCGCAGGGTTCAAAGCTTGTGCAAAAAGTAGCGGCTTATAGTCCGACAATTACGGTAGACTTTCATGCCTAAAGGAAAACATGTTCACAGACTTTCCCACAATACTTGTGATATAGTCTGAGTTCAAGTTTGGTTTAAAAACTAGCAACTTCCAACAAACCATGCTGACTTTAAACTCTTTGACCAACAACCGCCCCCCCCCCCAAAAGTCTTTACCAATTTCTTGGGCCTGGGCAAGCATCTTCTCAGCTTCGGCTCTCCTCTCCCCTCTTTTCTCAAGCTAGAAGATGAAGACACGATCAGAATGAGAGAGAGCTGTCAGTATGAAACAGGGCATGTAAGGAGTTGCTGACATACAGTGGGGCAAAAAAGTATTTAGTCAGCCACCGATTGTGCAAGTTCCCCCACTTAAAATGATGACAGAGGTCAGTAATTTGCACCAGAGGTACACTTCAACTGTGAGAGACAGAATGTGAAAAAAAAAAATCCATGAATTCACATGGTAGGATTTGTAAAGAATTTATTCGTAAATCAGGGTGGAAAATAAGTATTTGGTCACCTCAAACAAGGAAAATCTCTGGCTCTCACAGACCTGTAACGTCTTCTGTAAGAAGCTTTTCTGTCCCCCACTCGTTACCTGTATGAATGGCACCTGTTTGAACTCATCATCTGTATAAAAGACACCTGTCCACAGCCTCAAACAGTCAGACTCCAAACTCCGCCATGGCCAAGACCAAAGAGCTTTCGAAGGACACCAAGAAAAGTATTGTAGACCTGCACCAGACTGGGATGGGTGAATCTACAATAGGCAAGCAGCTTGGTGTGAAAAAATCAACTGTGGGAGCAATCATCAGAAAATGGAAGACATACAAGACCACTGATAATCTCCCTCGATCTGGGGCTCCACGCAAGATCTCATCCCGTGGGGTCAAAATGATCATGAGAACGGTGAGCAAAGATCCCAGAACCACACGGGGGGACCTGGTGAATGACCTGCAGAGAGCTGGGACCAAAGTAACAAAGGTCACCATCAGTAACACACTACAACGGCAGGGAATCAAATCCCGCAGTGCCAGACGTGTTCCGCTGCTGAAGCCAGTGCATGTCCAGGCCCGTCTGAAGTTTGCCAGAGAGCACATGGATGATACAGCAGAGGATTGGGAGAATGTCATGTGGTCAGATGAAACCAAAGTAGAACTTTTTGGTATAAACTCAACTCGTCGTGTTTGGAGGACGAAGAATACTGAGTTGCATCCCAAGAACACCATACCTACTGTGAAGCATGGGGGTGGAAACATCATGCTATGGGGCTGTTTTTCTGCCAAGGGGACAGGACGACTGATCCGTGTTAAGGACAGAATGAATGGGGCCATGTATCGTGAGATTTTGAGCCAAAACCTCCTTCCATCAGTGAGAACTTTGAAGATGAAACGAGGCTGGGTCTTCCAACATGACAATGATCCAAAACACACCGCCCGGGCAACAAAGGAGTGGCTCCGTAAGAAGCATTTGAAAGTCCCGGAGTGGCCTAGCCAGTCTCCAGACCTCAACCCCATAGAAAATCTGTGGCGGGAGTTGAAAGTCCGTGTTGCTCGGCGACAGCCCCAAAACATCACTGCTCTCGAGAAGATCTGCATGGAGGAATGGGCCAAAATACCAGCTACTGTGTGTGCAAACCTGGTAAAGACCTATAGTAAACGTTTGACCTCTGTTATTGCCAACAAAGGTTATGTTACAAAGTATTGAGTTGTATTTTTGTTATTGACCAAATACTTATTTTCCACCCTGATTTACCAATAAATTCTTTACAAATCCTACCATGTGGATTCATGGTTTTTTTTTTCCCATTCTGTCTCTCACAGTTGAAGTGTACCTCTGGTGCAAATTACTGACCTCTGTCATCATTTTAAGTGGGGGAACTTGCACAATCGGTGGCTGACTAAATACTTTTTTGCCCCACTGTAAATGAGTGACAGAAATCCACTGCACTGAAAACAAATGTTTCCATTTGCAGATGGGTGAGGACCAGAGGAAATCCTTACTCACCTCTGCTGACTTGAGCTGTGGGGGCTTGCCGTCAAACACATACACAGGTTTGATTCCATGTTCCAACATGCGGATGGTGCGGTAGAACATTCCCATTAGGTGGCTTGAAGAAAGGAGTAAAGGCAAAAATCATTCTTGTGTACTCAGACCTGAGCTACAAATCACTAAGTTTCAACAGAGGAACTACTGCATCTGCAAATGATCTACAATTAGGTCTTCTTATTCAATTTTAAATGTTTATTGTTGCAGCAGTACCTTGTTGTCTCTCCATCTTCATTCTGTAGAACGTTACCATCCTGTCGCACAGCAATCAGAAACTGGTAGATGCACATAGAGGCATCAATAGCAATTTTCCTGCCTACAGAAGGTGAAAAGAGGTGCTTGTTCAACAATGACATAAAGAGTTAGCATTCCATCATGCATCATACAGACTGTATGTTGCAACAAACTGAGGGTAGACCGACACTCATGCATCACTTATGTATAAGGAGTGTATTCTGGAACAGTTACCAAAGAAGTTCTTTATGTCTTGCTCTTTAATGGCACCAGGGGCCTGGTCAGCAATTAGCTTGGCAAGTCCGTGTATTCCCATTGTGTCAGAATATCTGAGAACAAGAGAGAGAGTGAAGCTCTTGGATTAACATGCTGTGTCATTTCCATCCCAACTGCATTTCACAAAGGCCCCATCACTGGTGCAGGTCTGCAGAAGCTTGAGAAAACAATGAGGTCACAGTACAAGTTATTTACAAATACGAACCTTTTTTTTTTTTTAACGGAGGCTTCGTATCAATTAAAAGACGAGCTCCACGTCATTTGTTATCTCTCAGCAATGTGTGTGCCAGGTTTGTGAATTTACAATGATCTTTAAATCGACGGGTTCATGTAAGCAAACTGGAGAGCAGAAATGTGTCCTGGCTTTGATCTACTAGTGTGTACCAGCTGACCTCAATGAAAATGCCACAGGATGTAGCCATCTATTATCAAAGCTAGCTTTCAGGTTATATAATGTTAACATTTACAACGGACTCACCAATTTAGTAAAACGCCTCAGCTCGTGCAGCTACTCCACGTCCTAGAGCGCGAGGAATTGTGACTGTTTCGCGGGAAATCAAATAGCAGGCATTTTCTATCGATCTATCGAGCGCCGCACTTCCAGGTACTCCTAAAACCCGTGCATCGATAGTGCAGGGTTTATTAATCAGGCCTGAGTTCCGACACGGAAGACCCGCGAAGGCACTGATTGGTTATTTACCGTTGAAGGAAATCCGGTTTATTGGAAAAAGGGGGAAAATAACACCGTCGAAAGCTGCGAACTCCTACCTTTTAGTTCATAATTTCCCGAGGCGTTAAAGACCGTAAATACTCCACGTTTATTTTACATTGCTTGTGAGTGAAATTTGTCACCGGCTGGGATTAACCGGTAACATTTCAGGTGTATTCTTGTTTCCCCGCCCAATCCGGAAAACTCAGCCGAGTCGTCGTTATTTTTATTTTGTAAGGTGACGTGGAGTCGGAGCTCTTCTTCTTCTTCCACACTGGCCCATGTGCGAATAAAAGTACTCAGTGTACCCGGATATGAAGGTAGTGATATTACGTTTACACAAAGTATCAAGAATTTCCAAGATGCTCGGCTGTAAGGCTGAATCTTCACACTGAGCTCCAGTGTAGCGGAGAAGAGAGCAGCCTACTGGGGCCTGAAGTCCAAGGAAGCCGGCGGACAGACAGATTTTGTTGGATCTGGAGCATCGGGACTGACGACGGAGAGAACGGTAGATCGACTGTGTTGATTTCGTTGTTGTAGTCTTTTTTTTAGCGAGCATGTGCTTATTTGGAATAAAACTGTTGATGTGGATGAATCGCTTGCTTTACTTAATTTAAGGAGGCCCCCTTTGATTATAAGCATACTGCTGTCCACAGAAACAGGACAGAGCTTGTAGTGTTGCGACCTTGCTCTTACTACTTATTACAGTTCTTGTATATACTATTACTTATCTCGCTGTGTGAGGCATTTCTGCCTGTTTCTGCCTGTTTACTGCTATTATTCATTCAACTGATTTAAGATAAGATAAGATAAGATAACCTTTATTAGTCCCACACGTGGGAAATTTGTTTTGTCACAGCAGGAAGTGGACAGTGCAAAAGTTATGACGCAAAAATTAGAATACAATAAGAATAAATACAGTACACAGCTGTACAGAATAGAATAAAATAATATACTATATACAGTAGAATAAAATAGAATAAAAATATACAATAAGATAAAAATAGAATACGAATGCTATATACAACTGAATAAAAATACAACGATGCCAGAAAAGATTATTGCACTTAGTATTATTGCATATGTATGGATGTGTGTGCTTGATCAGTTAAAGTCTTTATTATGGAGTCTGACAGCAGTGGGGAGGAAAGACCTGCGAAATCTCTCCGTCCCACACCGTGGGTGCCGCAGTCTCCCACTGAAGGAGCTGCTCAGTGCTGTCACAGTCTGCTGCATGGGGTGGGAGATGTTGTCCATCAGGGATGACAGCTTAGCCGCCGTTCTCCTGTCACTCACCACCTCCACTGGGTCCAGAGGGCATCCTAGAACAGAGCTGGCCCTTCGGATCACCCTGTTCAGTCTCTTCCTGTCCCCAGCAGAGATGCTGCCGCCCCAGCAGACCACACCATAAAAGATAGCAGAAGCCACCACAGAGTCATAGAAGGTCTTCAGGAGTGGGCCCTCCAACCCAAACGACCTGAGTCTCCGCAGCAGGTACAACCTGCTCTGCCCTTTCCTGTAGAGGGCGTCTGAGTTATGAGTCCAGTCCAGTCTGTTGTTCAGATGAACACCAAGGTACCTGTAGCTGTCCACAGCCTCAATGTCCATACCCTGGATGTTCAGTGGTTGCAGTGGAGAATGCTTGTGCCTGCGGAAGTCTACCACCAGCTCCTTGGTTTTACTGGCGTTGATCTGGAGGTAGTTCAGCTGGCACCAGTCCACAAAGTCTTGAGTCAGTCCTCTGTACTCCTTGTCGTCCCCATCAGTGATGAGGCCGACTATTGCAGAGTCATCAGAGAACTTCTGCAGGAAGCACTGGGTGGAATTGTGGGAGAAGTCTGCAGTGTAGATGGTGAAGAGGAACGGAGCCAGAACCGTTCCCTGTGGGGCCCCCGTACTGCAGACGACCCTGTCCGACACACAGCCCTGAGTCCTCACATACTGTGGTCGGTCGGTGAGGTAGTCCAAAATCCAGGTAGTGAGGTGATGGTCCACTCCAACTCTTTTGGCTTGAGTCTTTCTAAATACTTTATGGGCTTCTTATGTAGTCCTGTAATTAGTAAAAAGTTCAGATGTGCATAGAGCTGTGACGCTACTCTTTAGTTCGTCACAGGGGACGATCAAAGTTGCAATGCCTTATGTCAAAGGCATTGCAACTTTACCACTCAGACCAAATTTGCATTGCTGTGAAATTCAACACTAATGCCACATCAGCAATAACTTTAGGTCGCCCTTCTGAAGTTCTCCTTCTATCATTTGCAAAAAAAATGTGAGGATTGTGGTTTTTCAGGAAATGTGGTTGATAGGGAACACATTTGTGTGCTTTGTAGAGTATGCAAATGAAAGGGGAGGTGTGGCATTGTATATAATGCGTCACCATTCCAACACAAACTTAATACATGTTCATATGAAAGTTAAGCATAACATGAACACTAATGTTTGTCTAATATACTTTGAAATTGAAAGCAACTCTGAAACTCTGCACCTGGATGAAAACTTAAGCTCTGAGCAATGTTACTTATTTTTTGCTCTTGTAAACTCCAACATACAGAAATTGACGGTGCTTATTTGATTCCAAACCCTCTTTTGGGCTGATGAAACTGATGAAATGCATTGCAATTCACTGTGGTTACACAGCATCTGTATTTGAGCCAGTTTCATCATTTTCTGCTGTGTTTGTTGAAGCATCGCAGGAATGACGTTGCATAAAATTGTGCAGTTCTACCTCTCTGCGTTAAGATAATTACATGCCACATTTGAAGTGCACAAAAGTGAGAGACAGGCTAGCTTAAAATGAACCTGAACTGATAAGCTGTCGTGTTTTCAACAGGGGCCATGTGTCGTGGAACAGGACGCACGTCAGGTGGCTGTCAGAGGATGATGCTGCACTCTGTCTTGATCCTGTTCTTGTTCTTAGGCTGGGCCCTTGGTTACAAGATTGGAGACAATGTGACTCTTTATGTCAACAAAGTGGGCCCTTATCATAACCCCCAGGAGACATATCACTATTACACATTGCCTGTTTGCAGGCCGGAGAAGGTCAGTGTTAGTTCTGTGTCACTGCGTGGTGTTGGTCTGTTGTAACAAAACAGAGGAACTGGAGACATGTCGATGAGTAATGATAATATCTAAATCTCAGGGCTTACATCTCCAGTTCCTGTGAACATATTTTTATCTCAGAGTCCAAAGAAAAGACTTTACTATGTTATATTTTATCCCTTATCTGTTTGTTTCTACGTCAGGATGTGATATTGAGGTGAAGTGTTACTCCCAACCAAAAAATCTGAAAACACGTATTAATTCATGTTGAGTAAAGACGTGTCTTTTTATAGAAAGATCATGGCATTTTCTTGTAAAAATGTGATAAAAAATGACATCTTGAAACATAAGAGTAATAATAATTTTGTGTAACTGATTTGCTGTTAGGAATTCACACATTCCACCAAAACACAAGCTTTTCCTTTAAGTTGTTAGTTTATTTAATGGCTCACAGGTTTAAGGGAAAAGTCATTATTGGAAGTTTGATTGTGTTGGTAGCAGTTTAGCCTGCATTTTCAAAGGCCGGAGTAACATTGTATTGATTTTTATTTAGCTGGCAGTTTTAAAATAACTGCTCTCAGAATTATGATCAACTAATCTGGCACTTTTTTAAACATCCTGTATATTAAATGCTAATACTTCTTTCATCAGGTACATCATAAATCTCTGAGCCTGGGAGAAGTGCTGGATGGTGACAGAATGGCTGAGTCTTTATATAACATCCGCTTCAAAAAGAATGTGGAGAAAACAATTCTCTGCCAGCTCACTCTTTCAGAAAAACAGGTATTTACACGAGTAAATTTGTAATAGTTAACATGCTTAACATCAGAAAACTGGTTGGTTATAAACTGCAAACACTGAAAGCTTTGACCAGCACCGCTTACAAATGAAACAAAAATGCTATTCTACTCCTCAACTCGAGTTTCCCATACAGAAAACTGAAAAAGGTGACCTCTAGCGGCAACATGGGGTATTAACCCAAAAATGGCTCCTACAACCAAGGTATGCAAAAGAGCATCTCTGGACATATAAAATGACAGTAGAGTGGATGGGCTACAGCACCTGTCAGGACAGCAGAGGCTACAGTTCACACAGGCTCACCAAAGACTGGAGAAATGTTTCCTGGTCTGATGAGTCAGAACTGGCTGACCACCTCCGTATACCATCTTCTGCTTCAAGGAGGTTAACAAACCATGTCACAAAGCTTAAATAAACATCGCATTGACTGTGCTCAAAATCTCTGAGGAATGTTTCCTGGACCTTGTTTAATGGAAATCAAGGCCATTCTCAAAGTGGCCAGAAATTATGTGCAAACGGATTTCCTTTTTAGATCTGCTGTTCTGTAGCAGTTATTTTTTCTTTTCCTGGATAAGATAATAAAACTAAAACTTTTGGGGTTTTTTGCATTTTATGGAAGTCTTTCATCCTGTGTTACCTTGGATACATGTATCCGTATCAGGATCGAATCCCTCTTGATATTTGCTGTTACACCTGTACTTTGTTGTATGCTGAACCTTGGAGTCTGTAAAATAGCAGTTTCACATAATAAACATCTGTACAACTTTAGCACAGCTGTTTCATTATGTGAGGCCACAACCTTGTTCTAATAAAAAAAAAAAAAGAGGGACAATACATATTAATGAATATTTTAACAAATGTAAATGTGCCAGATTATAGCCCTTGGCTAATTTTCATCTGTAGACTCTCTGCCAGGTTGATGTTACATACAAGTTAATAGCAACATACAGAGACACTATTTCTAGACCATGTATATCGACAAGGACAAAAAACAGTGATCCCATCATATTAGAACAAATAATGACAACAACTACTGCTTAAAATATGTCATCTGTTAACTGTTGGTGCTTGTTTTTTTCCTTGGTAGGTGGACGAGCTTCGTGAGGCCATTGAGGAGCTGTACTACTTTGAATTTGTCCTGGACGATATTCCAATTTGGGGTTTTGTAGGATACATAGAGGAGAGTGGTTTCCTGCCTCACAGCCACAAGGTAGAAACTATAGAAATGTTTTATTGAAATGCTAAGCTTTTGGTAAACCAAACTAAGCTTCATTCCTCTTACTTCTAAACTCCTGCCTCTTTTCTGTTCTATTAGGTGGGTTTGTGGACTCACCTGGATTTCAACATTGAGTACAACGGCGACTATGTGATCTTTGCCAATGTCTCAGTAAAAGACGTTAAGCCTGTTCCATTAGAGGAGGGGGCAGGTGCAGCAGTGGGGGGTGTCGGAGTAGGAGGAGGCAGCCTGACGGTGACCCATACCTACAGCGTGCACTGGTTTGAATCATCTCTGCCCTATTCCCGGAGAGCCGAGCGTCTCAGAGACTACTCGTTCTTTCCCAAAACACTGGAGATCCACTGGCTGTCCATCATTAACTCACTGGTGCTGGTGGTGCTGCTTCTTGGCTTCGTCATCATCATTCTCATGAGAGTCCTTAAGAATGACTTTGCTAGGTGAGTAAGTGACGCAAAGACAGTGAATAATGCATTGCTTGAATATAAAAGACAAAACAAAATGTCAGGTCTCTTTGTGCCTTTAATGTGGTTTAATAATGGGTTGGCTGAGCACAGAAGGTTGGAGGTGCAATTCCCAGCTGCTTCAGTCTGCCTGCCAAAGAACCCTTGGGCACAATACTGTAGGAGGCCAAAGTGGACCAAGAAAGTCTCTCCCACAGCATCACACCACCACTACCAGCCTGATTTGTTGATATAAGGCATGCTTTCACGTTGTTAACACCAAAATCAAAAGGCCAGACAGTTTTTCTAGTCTTCTCATATCTGACTTTGGTAAGCTGATTGAGATTGTAGCCCCAGTTTCCTGTTCTTGGCTGACAGGAGTAGCACAAGTGAGTTCTGCTGCTTTACGCCCATCTGCTTCAAGGTTGGACATGTTTTTTATTCAGATGCTCTTCTACGTTGGTTGTGACGAGTGGTTATTTGAGATACTGTTGCCTTCCTGCCAGCTCAAAGCAAAGCAATGAGCAGCTTACTGGATATTCTCTTTTTCAGACCATTTTCTGTAAAACCAGGAGATGTGTGTGCAGGAAAATCTGAGATTTTCCTTTCCTTTATTTTATATCCTTTTATCTGTTGAACACTTAAAGGGCTTTTGTTGTTTTTTCTGTCTCCAAGCTCTCATTTTACTATGTTTAAATAAAAGCTTTAATTTGAAGTTTAGTCCTTAATGTAGTTTCTTTTTGGCCTAAATGTGCAAAATTGTATGCAATTCCTGGACCTGTATTACCTGCAAGACCTGTAAATATAGCAGAGACTTTTCTTGCTCTCATTTTGGTTCTCCCAGTCATAAAAATACTTTGCTTTCACCTTCAGGTACAATGTGGAAGAGGAGGGTGGCTGCGATGATCTGGACCAAGGAGACAATGGTTGGAAAATCATCCATACTGATGTATTTAGGTTTCCTCCTTTCAAAAGCTTGCTGTGTGCTGTGCTGGGAGTTGGGGCTCAGTTCCTTACCCTTGCCACAGGTGAGTATTGACTCTCAAATTCACAAACACAATGAAACACTGGCCTGTTAAATCCCAGTGAGGTGTCTTGTTTTTTTATTCCCTTTGAAATGGAGCATTCTGGTTTTCTGAGCACCTCTATCCCATAACAACAGTCTTTGTCCCAAGCATTAGAGTAAAAGGGAAAACCTGAAACTTGTATATACATAAAGGGCCTAAATATGTCCTTTGTTTGCTTTAGCGATAATCCTCATGGCATTGCTGGGAATGTTCAATGTGCACCGCCATGGCGCCATCAATTCAGCATCCATCGTCCTGTATGCTCTGACCAGCTGTGTGTCAGGCTACGTCTCGTGCAGTTTCTACACACAGATCAACGGCCAGCGCTGGGTGTGGAACATCATCCTCACATCATCTCTCTTCTCTGGTAAGTGAAAATGGAAGCGACCCGGCATTTAAAAGCACATGTTCACGTGTCAGTTTCTCATCAAAGGCTGTGCGGTTGGTGTGCGTGTTTTTCGGCCTCCTAGCAACACTTTTGAAATGCGAAACAGTTATCTGCCGCACTCAAACCTCGTGTTGACCATTTACAAAGGAGCTGGCAGGTTAAAGATTAAAGACTTAATGTCTGATTTAGTTAGATAATGAGATATTTCCATTCTCATATCTGCACTTGGATGTGGTCAGTTTTCATGTGCTTTTTTTTAAACTTTTTCAAAATTGTTTTGAACAATCAATATAATTGATTTTGATAGTATTTGATAGTACACCATGTGGGCACAGATGGTCTCTCCAGCTGATCTCTGGTTTGTTTCCCAGTTGGGCTTTGTGCTGAATGCCATTAACCTACTCTTTGTCACAGTTTTTCATAACTATGTTATTAAATATAAGCTTAAAAACCCTCAAAGTAAATGAAAGGAACTTAGTTGTAATATTTGAATGTACAATCCACCTAGTAAATTATTTACTCATGAATCTGTGTTCACTTTGCAGTATTTTGTTCACGTTCCTTATGACATAATGCTATCTAGCAACCCTCAAAGGAAACATTACATGGATTATTAGATGCTTCTCTTTTATTAACTTGATTATTCATCCCTCCAGCTCCACTGTTCTTCACGTGGAGTGTAGTGAACTCTGTCCACTGGTGGAGCGGCTCTACTCAGGCTCTGCCGGCCACCACCGTGCTCCTGCTGCTGGGCGCTTGGTTGCTGGTGGGCTTCCCGCTAACAATCATTGGTGGCATTGTGGGAAAGAACCGAGCTGGCAGCTTCCAGGCACCGTGCCGCACCCGTAATATCCCCAGACAGATCCCGACTCAGCCCTGGTACAAACATACGATTGTGCACATGGCCATCGGTGGCTTCCTTCCCTTCAGGTGAGCTGACCTCAGGTGTTTAGTCAAGGGGAGATTTGTAGAAGTGTACTCATAGATCAGAGATTAGAAAAGGTGACAATAAAACACTTTATGGTTTTAATCACAAGTAATTAACATTAGACTTGTGAACTATTAAAGGGAAACCCATCATCCAGAGCCCTAGGAAGATAATAGGCAGTTATTGCAAAAGTGAATTTTTTTTTTTTTTTTGTCATCTCATTTGCATTCACATGTTTTATAGATCACTGCTCACTATTCACTAATGTTTCCTGTAATTAAAACTAAACAGGAAAATATCCAGGAACTGCTGCACTTCATTCCTTTTTCTTTCTTTTTTTTTAATGCACCATTTACATAAGTATACATCGAAGCTGAATTTAGATTGATTGACTTCCGTAAAATAAACTATTAGAATTACTCCCTCTCATTTTTGGATTTTTAACTCTGTTTTCCATCCAATCTTTCCCTAAGTGCCATCTCAGTGGAGCTGTACTACATCTTTGCCACTGTTTGGGGAAGAGAGCACTACACGCTGTACGGTATCCTGCTGTGTGTCTTCGCCATTCTCCTGTCTGTGGGCGCCTGCATCTCTGTGGCACTGACCTACTTCCTGCTGTCTGGCGAAGACTACCAATGGTGGTGGAGGAGTGTGCTGAGCACGGGATCCACCGGCATCTTCATCTTTGTCTACTCTGTTTTCTACTATAGGAACCGGTCCTCTATGAGCGGCCTGGTGCAAAGCACTGAGTTCTTTGGGTACTCCCTGCTCACAGCGATGGTCTTCTCCCTGATGCTGGGCAGCGTGTCCTTCTGGTCCTCATTGGCATTTATTCGCTACATCTATCGTAGCCTCAAGATGGACTAGAAATTCAATTTGAAACACGCAACTTAAAACAGACATTTCCACTTAGCACACAAAGACAATCTTCATTCTCCTCTTTTGCTTTTTCACTCATACACACCTGTTGCATTAAAGTGAGGAGAAACAGGGGCCTTTTCCTTGATTTAAAAGGGGTTAATAGTTAAACTTGGACAGCGTGCTGGATTGGTGAAAGCTCAGATGAGTATGGGGCTGGAATCGCATAGATTTATGATAAAAGGGGATATTTCAACACAAAGGGATGATTGCTTCCCATCAGGGATAAATGGGTAAATTGTTGGATTTGTTACGTGAGTGAATGGATTTTTTCAGACTGTGCAGCATCTGATTCCCGCTTCATGGTCCATCACAGTTATGCTGGAGCTATATGTCCTAAATTTCCCACAATATACTTTACCTACTGAGACCAGCAGAATGGTACTGTAGTTTTGGCTTATTGTGCAAGAGCTATTAATAAACGCATTGTTTTGCACTGGCCTGTTTGAGCTCCACATGGCCTTGCAGCGGATAAAAAGAATGATGCCTTTTAGATTGAAGTTGGTGGGGAATGGGGCAATATTGTAACTGTATTCTGTGGTCTCCATTGACTGTGATTTTGGTTCTGATGTAAATATAGTCTTTACAGTAAAACTCTTTTTAATACAATACTGCCAGTGTTCTGGATTTTTCCCTCTTCAGTCTTGTTTTGTCACAACTGTTGAGTAGAACTTTCTTCATACTCACACCAGATCCTAAAGAAATGCTATATAACCTCAAAATCTATAGTGCTATGCAAAAGTCTCATGCAATCTAATTTCTTTTTAGAAAAATGTGAAATGGTTGCAGCAATGTTTTGAAAAGTGCAAACGTACATGGAACTGAGCCATCTTCTAATTTCTTTAAGAAGTCTTCAGGAATAGTTCTCCAGGCTTCTCGAACGACATTCAAAGCTCTTTCTTGGATTTTGGTTGCCTTGTGTTCAGTTTTCTGTCAAGATGATGCTACACTCCTTCATGTTGGGGTCTGTACTCTGGAGAGGCCAATCCATAACTCATAATTCCATTTTATCACAACTGTTTCCTCAAGACTTTTTGTACTGTAAGAGGCCTACATTAAAAGAGAAAAAACCCAAATAATCAGACAAGCACCTATGAGCAAGTACTTGGTGACTGCGGGAAGAGCAAAACTATTCTTTAAGAGGTCGAAATGTTTGGCAGAACTAGATTCAGAGAGGGGTAACCATCTGCCGTAAGTGGTTTAGCTTAGAGGAGGATGACGGGACAGAAGACACATGGTGAGTGAAGAAGAAACACTCATCACAAGAAGCTAGGTTAATTGCAGGATCAATCCTACCTTAGGATTGAGGCCTGATTATCATTATCACCTGATTTAGCCCTAACTATATGCTTTATCAAAAAGGAACATGTTTAGCCCCATATTAAGAGTGGAGAGAGTGTCTGTCTCTCAAACACAACTGGGAGCTGGTTACAGAGAAGAGGGGTATGCAAGCTGAAGACTGCCTCCCATTCTACTTTTAAATTTCCTAGTAAGTACACAAGTAAGCCAGGAGTCTGAGAGCGAAGTGCTCTAATAGGGTGAGATGGTACTAGTTTAAGATAAGACTGGGCCTGAATAATCAAGGTTTCTGTTTCTAAGCTTTCTAGGGCCAAGTACAAAAACCTAAGATTTATCTGAATTTAGAAGCAGGAAATTACAGGTAATCCAGGTCTTTAAGACTCAAAGGTTAACTAAGGGGAGTGTATCAGCTAGCTTTTTGCTTTGTCTAACTCAAAGCAAAAAGCTGGCTGAAAATAACACTGAAAATAAAGCATTTCTCTGCAGATGATAGCCGTTATACAACCGGGGCGGCTTTACTGTGACTGTGTCGTTTACTAAAATAAGCTAGCATTAATTATAGCCTTACTACAGTTAATGTATTTATATATAATATAAGTTTTAAAACTGAATATATTGCATACTCTTTACCCGCCAAAGACAAACACACAGAACATTGAAACCTCTTTTTTATAGAGTTAGAAGTATATTTTAATGGAGAACATTTGTACTTTTAGTTCAGTAAACATTTATTTTTACAGAAAGTACACACACTGTAGTGTTAATTCTTTTAAGATTAATTTTTTATTCATTGTCAGCACAAAGCAAAAACAAACAGAATGACAAACATTTAAAAATAATTACACACATTTGCAATCACAGATATGGGAAGGACAGAGAGAGAAAAAAGACAAATATTTACCATCTATTAAACCACAGATTTAAAAAAGAAGAGACAGAAGTGAACTCATTTGTGCTCAGGCATCATAAAGACAACCGGCCCCTCTCAGTTGGGACAAATCATCTGGCAAATAAATAAGCAAGGGAGATCAAACATTGAGGAACAAATTCTCATTTCCTGCTAAGATAGCAGCAACTCTGTCATGAGGAATAACTCTAAACAATTCACTGTACCACAAAGTAACAGTAGGTGGTTTATCCTTAACAGAGTTAATAAGAATACATTTACAGCAACAATAGTTTATCACATAGTTTACGTTGTGGATAAGGCTAAACCAAAAAGAAAATATCCAGGGTCCCATTGGATCTGATTCTTAAAAATATTGCTCAATTCTTGAGATATGGAACTCCAAAACCTTTTAATTAGTTTACATTCCCAGAAGTAATGAAAAAAGATAACATTTTCTTTTTGACATTTGATACATAAAGGGGAAACAAGAGGTGCAATCTTATGCAAAACATTAGGAGCTTTATATAGGCGGTGCAAAAGTTTGTATTGGGTTTCTCGCAAGCGGTAGAAGTAGACCTAACTATGCTAATGGCTCCTTTCCAATCATCCTTGATGTATTGATTATTAAGATCTCCCTCCTATTTTTGAATGGGATACAAATTAAAACAAGAACCCTGGGATAAGTACCTGCTAAAACGCCTTAAAACCCAAGCAGGATGGTGCAATGAATCCCAAGCCCGACTTATAGCACAAGTCTATATGATCCGCCTGGGTCAGCATGGTCACTAATATGTGTTTGCATGAGAGATTTTAGAACAGAAAATTAAACCAAAAATAGTAGCCTGACAAGCCTTAAACAGAACAGTTTCCTGCTCCTACAAACTGTTTGCATTTTAGGTTGACTGCATTCTTAATATTTGCTACCAGGGCCCTGTTTCAGGAAGCCGGTTTAGTGGAAAAACTGAGTAAGTATACCCTGAGTTAACGAAAACTCTGGGTTTTCGGTTTCACAAAGCGAGTTCAGCTGCAGCCTGAGTGAGTCACTATGACGACACACGCCGTGAAGCTAACCTGCCCCCTAGCAGGTTTACTACAACTAACCCTGACTGTCTCCGCCCCTTTGTCGGAAACCTGACAGTAGGAAGTGTCGGACATGGCGTGCCACTTCCTTGAAGAGCCAGTAGATCGTGAAGCCCAAATTCTCCGCAGAGCTCTCCGCCGGGAGAGAGTGATCAGAGCGCGTTTGGACATTTTATCATTTCCTGATGATTTTCTGTGCGAACGTTACCGTTTCTCAGCACAATCTATAATTTATTTGGATAACATCCTCAGGCCATATATTACGCATGTGACACATCGCGGACATGCTCTCAGTTCATTGCATATTATTTGTATTGCACTTCGGTTTCTTGCAAACGGGAGCTTTCTGTATAATATTGGTGACGCTGAGCACGTTTCCAAGGCTACCGTCTGTCGGGCAGTCAGGAATGTTACAGTTGCACTGAAACGTCTCCTGTACTCGTTTGTGGTGTTCCCCGGTCACAGACCCACAAGATTTATCAAAGAGGGATGCCACAAAATTGCAGGTATCAGGATGACCAAAACTTAATGTATGATGTGGTGATACTTGGACTACTACTTAAATTGCACATTTATTTTCAGGGTTCCCAGGCGTGATTGGCTGTACAGATGGCACTCACATTCCAATCATTGCTCCTTCAGTAAATGAAGGAGACTATGTGAACAGGAAGTCTTTCCACAGCATTAATGTGCAGGTACATAGTTCCCTGTAGCATGTCAAACTAACAAATTATTTCATTATAGTAATGGATGCTAATTTGTGTTCCCTGCACTGTGAAGATCATATGTGATGCTGCCAACATTATCACAAATGTGGAAGCCAAGTGGCCAGGCTCTGTCCATGACTCACAAATATTCCGTGAATGTACACTGAGCACAAAATTTGGACATGGTGAGTTGAGAATACTTTACAATATATAAAGACCAATTGCTTCAGGGACATTTGAACTGAAGTGTACCCTTCTGTCTTAGGAGAGTTCACTGGCTACTTGCTTGGTGATAGGGGGTATCCATGTTTACCCTATTTGCTTACCCCTTACCCTGACCCTGAACCGGGCCCACAGCAGCGATATAATCTGGCTAATTGCAGGACAAGAGCCAGAATTGAAATGACTATCGGAATGCTTAAGGCCCGGTTCCAGTGCCTGCAAAGACTCAGGGTCACCCCAGAAAGGGCATGTGACATTATTGTGGCATGTGTGATTCTTCACAACATTGCCACAATTAGAGGAGAACACTGTCCTTCTGAACCAAACATCAGCAGTGATCCAAACCATGAACATCCTGACCCTCCCACGGACATACAAGATGGAAGAGCAGTCAGAGACACCATATGTCACAATCATTTCTTTTGACCCATCACCTCAACATGTTGAAAGAAGAATAAACAGATTTTTTGTTCAACTGGCTTTATTGGTCGCCTGTATTTCCTGTACACAAAGTATTAAAAGATGTAAACCTCATAAAGTGTCTCTGTTGCTTCCTCCTCTGTAACAGCTGTCAATGTTTCTTCATTATTTTCCTGTAGTAAAGAAGTTAACAACATTGCTGTTCTACTGTAAACTCATATAATCTGTGGAGTATTACTCACAACTGCATGTTGGTCTGGCTCAACAGGAGGCTGCACCAGATGCAGTACACCATCACCATCAACTGATAGAATATGAGGTTTATACAGGTCACTTATAACTTACAAGGGACCAAATGGCAATTAACAAACATACCAAGCACCTTACACTTCATTGTCATTATGCTCTCAAAGACAACCAAGACTGAGGCAAGGCAAAATCAGTAGGAAAATAACTTCACTACAAAATAATCCATTATGGTAAAGAGTTTATCAGATGAATGAGTAGCACTGCAAAGGTGACTGTGAAGAAAGGATGTATGCACATCATGTATTATTTTGAATTTACCCCCTATGTAGGCACTTGTGTCTTGCGGGGTTATTGCCTCAGAGGATGTCCCCGCAGAGATGCCTTCGGCCACAGGGCGCCCACTGTTTTGGCTGAGGGCCAACTGCTCAGCCTCTGTGAGTGGTGGTGGTGGAGGACCCCCACCTGTTTTTCGGGCCTCCGCTTTTTTTCTGTTGGCTATAACGGGCCACATTTGAGCATACAGAGTAAGCAAATATGTACTTGTAATGTGCTCAGATAATTTCAATAAGTGCTTACAGAAAGAAAATTAATGTAGCCTCTAACTGCAATTGATTTACATGGGACAAACAGACCAAGCACTATGGCTCATAATACAATTACACCTTACCTGTTTGGACTATATTTTTATATTTCATTTTTACTTGCTGCCAGGCACGTTTGGGGCCTGTTGGGTTGCACCTGCGCTCACATCACATCACAAAATAAAATGTATAAAATAACAAATAAAATAACATATGATAAAATAACGTGTTAAATGGGTGGAAATCCGGCTTCCTGAAACAGGGCCCTGAAACAGGGCCCTGTTTCAGGAAGCCGGTTTGGAAAACTCAGAGTGAAAAACGACACTCACGGTTGAGTAACCCCGAACTGTCCAACTCGGAATATTCCGTTTCAGAAAGGCTGATAACAATTAGTTCAGTCAACGCGGAGTTGCTTTAACCCCAAGTGAAGCGCGCGGACGAGGATACATAAAGCCCTGATAAGCGGAGCACAGATTAAGCGAGTCACCATGGAGACGGAGGGAAAGAAGGCGCGGTCAATGTATTTCACAGCGCTTGAGGCCGAAATTCTGATGGCAGCATATGCCGATAACATGCAAATTCCGCGGAAAAAAGTAACACAGCCACAGCTGCAAAAGCATGCATGGCAAAACATAGCCGACAGAGTCAATGCGTGAGTGTTAATTTAAACATTGATCGAGGGATTTCCACCCATTTAACACGTTATTTTATCATATGTTATTTTATTTGTTATTTTATACATTTTATTTTGTGATGTGATGTGAGCGCAGGTGCAACCCAACAGGCCCCAAACGTGCCTGGCAGCAAGTAAAAATGAAATATAAAAATATAGTCCAAACAGGTAAGGTGTAATTGTATTATGAGCCATAGTGCTTGGTCTGTTTGTCCCATGTAAATCAATTGCAGTTAGAGGCTACATTAATTTTCTTTCTGTAAGCACTTATTGAAATTATCTGAGCACATTACAAGTACATATTTGCTTACTCTGTATGCTCAAATGTGGCCCGTTATAGCCAACAGAAAAAAAGCGGAGGCCCGAAAAACAGGTGGGGGTCCTCCACCACCACCACTCACAGAGGCTGAGCAGTTGGCCCTCAGCCAAAACAGTGGGCGCCCTGTGGCCGAAGGCATCTCTGCGGGGACATCCTCTGAGGCAATAACCCCGCAAGACACAAGTGCCTACATAAGGGGTAAATTCAAAATAATACATGATGTGCATACATCCTTTCTTCACAGTCACCTTTGCAGTGCGACACATTCATTTGATAAACTCTTTACCATAATGAATTATTTTGTAGTGAAGTTATTTTCCGACTGATTTTGCCTTCCCTCAGCCTTGGTTGTCTTTGAGAGCATAATGACAATGAAGTGTAAGGTGCTTAGTATGTTTGTTAATTGCCATTTGGTCCCTTGTAAGTTATAAGTGACCTGTATAAACCTCATATTCTATCAGTTGATGGTGATGGTGTACTGCATCTGGTGCAGCCTCCTGTTGAGCCAGACCAACATGCAGTTGTGAGTAATACTCCACAGATTATATGAGTTTACAGTAGAACAGCAATGTTGTTTATTTCTTTACTACAGGAAAATAATGAAGAAACATTGACAGCTGTTACAGAGGAGGAAGCAACAGAGACACTTTATGAGGTTTACATCTTTTAATACTTTGTGTACAGGAAATACAGGCGACCAATAAAGCCAGTTGAACAAAAAATCTGTTTATTCTTCTTTCAACATGTTGAGGTGATGGGTCAAAAGAAATGATTGTGACATATGGTGTCTCTGACTGCTCTTCCATCTTGTATGTCCGTGGGAGGGTCAGGATGTTCATGGTTTGGATCACTGCTGATGTTTGGTTCAGAAGGACAGTGTTCTCCTCTAATTGTGGCAATGTTGTGAAGAATCACACATGCCACAATAATGTCACATGCCCTTTCTGGGGTGACCCTGAGTCTTTGCAGGCACTGGAACCGGGCCTTAAGCATTCCGATAGTCATTTCAATTCTGGCTCTTGTCCTGCAATTAGCCAGATTATATCGCTGCTGTGGGCCCGGTTCAGGGTCAGGGTAAGGGGTAAGCAAATAGGGTAAACATGGATACCCCCTATCACCAAGCAAGTAGCCAGTGAACTCTCCTAAGACAGAAGGGTACACTTCAGTTCAAATGTCCCTGAAGCAATTGGTCTTTATATATTTTAAAGTATTCTCAACTCACCATGTCCAAATTTTGTGCTCAGTGTACATTCACGGAATATTTGTGAGTCATGGACAGAGCCTGGCCACTTGGCTTCCACATTTGTGATAATGTTGGCAGCATCACATATGATCTTCACAGTGCAGAGAACACAAATTAGCATCCATTACTATAATGAAATAATTTGTTAGTTTGACATGCTACAGGGAACTATGTACCTGTACATTAATGCTGTGGAAAGACTTCCTGTTCACATAGTCTCCTTCATTTACTGAAGGAGCAATGATTGGAATGTGAGTGCCATCTGTACAGCCAATCACGCCTGGGAACCCTGAAAATAAATGTGCAATTTAAGTAGTAGTCCAAGTATCACCACATCATAAATTAAGTTTTGTTCATCCTGATACCTGCAATTTTGTGGCATCCCTCTTTGATAAATCTTGTGGGTCTGTGACCGGGGAACACCACAGACGAGTACAGGAGACGTTTCAGTGCAACTGTAACATTCCTGACTGCCCGACAGACGGTAGCCTTGGAAACGTGCTCAGCGTCACCAATATTATACAGAAAGCTCCCGTTTGCAAGAAACCGAAGTGCAATACAAATAATATGCAATGAACTGAGAGCATGTCCGCGATGTGTCACATGCGTAATATATGGCCTGAGGATGTTATCCAAATAAATTATAGATTGTGCTGAGAAACGGTAACGTTCGCACAGAAAATCATCAGGAAATGATAAAATGTCCAAACGCGCTCTGATCACTCTCTCCCGGCGGAGAGCTCTGCGGAGAATTTGGGCTTCACGATCTACTGGCTCTTCAAGGAAGTGGCACGCCATGTCCGACACTTCCTACTGTCAGGTTTCCGACAAAGGGGCGGAGACAGTCAGGGTTAGTTGTAGTAAACCTGCTAGGGGGCAGGTTAGCTTCACGGAGTGTGTCGTCATAGTGACTCACTCAGGCTGCAGCTGAACTCGCTTTGTGAAACCGAAAACCCACAGTTTTCGTTAACTCAGGGTATACTTACTCAGTTTTTCCACTAAACCGGCTTCCTGAAACAGGGCCCAGATGTCACCACCTTAAAATTGAATTTTACCAAAGTGGCAGGATATCTGGACCACCTTTTAAAACCCAAAGGAACCTGAAGTGGAGAGAGAAAATAACAGCTAACATCATGGCCTTACAACACAGGACTTTCGAGTTGTCTTAGAGGTTAGCTAACTCTATTAATATTAGCTCATAAGCAACAATGCAAGTACATACTTAGAGTGATTTGCATCCCCAAGCTCCCATCTTTGAAATCAGTTTCTCTGCTGAAACAGCTTAAAACAAAGCAGGATGGTGCTATATGTCCTAAGACTGACCTAGAGCAATGCTCCCAAGTGGGTTTTTTAAGGCAGGAATGTGGAGGGCTAAGCTTCTTTTGCGACCCAATTCATAAAGCAGTCAGCCTCTTCCATAATTTGGCATTATTATTATGTGTGTTTCAGTTAAATTTAACAAGCTTCCCAAATATTTAAGAAATTACAGGATTTCAGCAACAACAACAACAAAAAAAAAAAACATGCATCAGCATTTGCAGTGCTTTTTTCAGGAAATGCATTCCATAGTTTTTTTTTTTTTTGTTTTTTTTTTATCCAAACAGTTTTGATACTGGGTCACAAATCTGTCCAGACAGAAAATATACGAGGTGGGTTTGGAGTGTGGTGTATTAGTAGACTAGACTAGAGTGCAATCAAATACACCTGCCTTCAATGAACCCAGCCCAATCACAGCAACTGGCTCACAGCAGTTGTGAAACAAACCCACTCACACATAAGTGGCCATTTCCCACAGTAAATGTGGAGGTGAGTTAATATGCAGGTGATACTAGTCTATTATCTTACACAGCTGATTACAAATCTTGCAGCCAACATTTTGATATCACTGGTATAAAGAAACAGAAAATTATGACCCCAAATACTACAAACTGGTCATTATCTGTGAGATTACACTTCTGTCCTTGCTTGACATAGAAATTCTACACATCCAGAGATTAACATCCAGAAAAGTTTAAGATGGAAAGATTTAATAAAGTCCATTTACATGTCTACTTTCTAAGTTCATTTTCTGGGTTATTTTTTGTTGGAGGGGGGTTCCCATCAAACCTGAAAAAAAATCTGCTTGATTGAAATGAAGAATGAGGGACCAATTAGAAAACGATGTCTTTCCCCACGCCCTCTGAACGCCTCAAAAGCTACTCCTTAAGTCCAATTTAGCAGACAGAGCTTCCTGCAGCTTGATCACAAGCAGATAAATTGAAGCCAGTTTTCATACACGGCTGCAAAGCTGGTGAACTGGAAGACGCTGATGATGTTCAGCTTTTCCTTTTATCCTGCTTAATGCTACCTGCATCACATCTTTCCAGAGGAGAACCACGTGAGCTCAGGAGACAGGAACCCAAGTACTACAATGCTGCTGCTACTGCCAGAACCAAGGAAGAGCTCCCATCTCACAGCTCTGAGCAGCAAACCATGGACGGCCAGTTTCACTACCAGGACTCAGCCAGTGTATACAAAGGAAAGCCAGGCCAAGCTGTCTGCCAGTGGCTCATCATAGTATGTATGCATGTTCATTTTTTATTTATACAGCGCCAAATCACATTAACAGTCACTTCACGGTGCTTTATATTATAAGGAAGACTTTTTTTTTTCTTTGGTAATATGAACTAATATTAGCAGAGTTAGCTAACCTATGACCTGCTACAAAAATACCCTCTGTGTTGTAAGGCCATGTTTCAGTAGTTCTCCCAGAAGTACTTTCCAGACTAGAAACGGGGGTCTATCCCTGTTTCCAATTATACCACCACTGTTTTGGTTTTGTTTTTTTTCCCCCAAATGGCGACACTTGGTGGCAAAGTCTTAAAGCGTGCCACCAGAATAAAACCTTAAAGCTCTGAGGTTTACTTTTGTATTTTCTGATCTAAAATCACTCATGCCAACACACATCAGTAACCATGCTGACCCATGTGGACCATATAGACTTGTGCTTACTTGGCCTGTGTCTTCCTATCCTCACAGACTTGTGGAGTTCTGGCAGCAGCCTTGAAGGTAGTCTCCCCCTGGCATACCTCACTATGTGGGCTGAGAGAGCTCTTGATTAGGAGATGAGGAACAACATCTTTGAGACTGCTGAACTGTTTCCAGCTCTGTGCGAAGGAAGGAGGACCACAGCAAAAATGCCACTTTGCATGGTGTACAGAGGACTAGCGCTATGGAAAGCCATTGCAAAGGTTTTCCAGTTACAAAGGCACACAGACTCTGTACTGACAAGCCAGAGGTGTGGTAAATTAATATAAAATGCATTAAATTACCTGAGAATATCGAAATGTTAACCCTGCGACAGACTGGCGACCTGTCCAGGGTGTACCCCGCCTCTCGCCCTATGACAGCTGGGATAGGCTACATCACACATGGCACTAATGATCACAGATGGTATCGAAACTTGACTGTGCGCTGAGGTGGCAACCCCTAACCCTACGCAAGTAAATTAAAGTAAATGTATTTGGAAAAATGTACTTCTAAAAGTCGTTTTAATGCACCATGTTCATTTACTCATGAGCTGCTGTAACATGAATCAAACCTTAGTCAGATAATTTCAAATTCAAAGGTTGTGCGTTTGCTGATGTCTGAGCTGACAATGCTTTTGTGTCGTTTGTCACACAGTGTGTTGCACGCGGAGGTCCAGCTGTTATGTTACAGATTTAAAGGTAGATTTGAAGTGCTCAGTGACGCTTGATAAACTGCAAATTTAAAGCTTAAATATGATGTCAGTTTTAATCACATATTGGGTCTACGTTCAGGAGTTGCACTTCAGTTCCATCCTGCAGTACATCGGCCTTCACTTGCTGGAGCTGAAGTGAAGGCCGATGGGATGACGCCCTGATCCAGTTCATGTGTGATGAGAAACAGCTCAAGTGAACTAAGTGAAGCATTGACTTTTTTTCCTGTTCTTTTCCTCATTTTATCTGCCCACTGAGTTTTCATGCCATGAGGACGAAGATGATCTGTTGTTGCTGTGACTTCAACTACACACACTTCTTGTTTAATGTTTGACCACTAGGCTGGACTGTTGAGTATGTACATGAAGTGTTTCTGGAACCTTTTGAATTCAATGGTTAATCATCTGTCACACAAAACCTCAGCATGTCCTCCTTCACTACATCCATGAACCTCCTCTCTGGTTTTCATTCTTTCTGTCCTGGCTGGCAGTCCCACTCTTTTAAAAAAAAATAAAAAACATAAAATTTGTATAAACCTGCAAGAAGAACACACTGTACATCAAATATTTTTTTATTTTATTTTGCTTGTTAAATGTGAGAATGAGAATGCTAATTGTTCAAGTGTAGCTTTGATTTTGTGTGTGTGTGTGTGTGCGCAGTGAGGACATTGCTGCAACTTTGACCACACACACTTGTTATATAATGTTGGACCAGTAGGTGTCACTGTTGTCCATGTACATGGAGTGTTTCTGGCGTCTGGAGAAAATCAGAAAGATTAATGAACTTTTTAACACTTTATTAAAAAATATTGATCTTCACATAGACACATGAAGCAGTATTTCATTCTACCAAAGTCCTCATTTTTTTGGAAGTAAAATCATTGGTGATTCATGCATGTCTGACTTCAAAACAGGCGTGCATGTGTGATTGTGTCATCTGGGGCAGGGATAGCTCAGTAGGTAAAGTGGTTGCCCCATAATTCACTTGGTGAGTAATTGGCCTACGGGGATCAATAAAGTATACATTATTGTTATTACTACACAATGCCTCTAATTAGTCCACCCTTTTTCCTCCTCAAGTTTGCCTCTATCATGCGCTGGTTGTAGAATTTCTTCGAGTGGGGGCTGGCTCTCACTTGTATTCTAGAAACATAAAAATAAAAACACTGTTTGGATAGTACTGCCATCTTTACCACCTCTTTCATTTTCGATGGGTCATGGTAAATCACCTTATCAAGAGCATTCTCAGCCCATGTAGTAAGGTCTACCAGGGGACAACTCCCTTTAAGGCTGCTGCCAGAATTCTAAGACTAAAAGGCAAAACTGGTTTAAGTATTTCTGCTGGAGCAGGTAGTTTGTTGCAGAGGCTGCACAGATTCTGTTTAAACTATAATGTTTTGCAACATAACCAACCATGCTGATGTCAGCTCAGTGTGAGTGGAAGACATAGGCATGATAATCAGTGATGTATTCATAAACTGCAAAAGGATGTACCTGTTCCAATTCACTTCCTTGTAAACCTCCCTGTTACAGCCCTAGCTGGGCCTCCTGAAACTGCCCTTGTGTGGGCGTGGTGTCTTTCTCCACCTCCTCCTCTCTTGCCACTCCTACCCCCTCTGTTTCTCTCACTCTCCTCTCTCCCCAGGACACAGCTGCTCTTGGTTAGCCTTGTTTGCCACCTGAATCCAGTCAGCAATCACCTCTGAGGCTATTTAAGCTGGGGATGAGCTCTGAGCAAGGGAGTTTTCTCTGGTGTCTCCGCTTTGTGTGCTAGTTGTGTGAAGGTCCTGCCTATAGTGTGTAAGCAGTATGCCTGCTTTACGTGAGTAGTGTGGGCTTGTGGGCCTTGGTGGCAGTAAAGCTAGCTGCTGCTAGTGACAGGGTGAGCTTGTGGGCCCCTGGAAGTCCCTCCTCGTGGTGTGGAGTTTTTGTTTGGTTGTTGTGTTCTGTGTTGTTGCAACCTTTTTCCCTTTTTCCAAGTGTTATTGGTAAAAAGGCCTTGCCAGCTCTTTATGTTAAGATTATCTATAATAAAGACTATTTTATTTACTAAAAACACCTGTCTGTTTTCCTTTCATTCTGTTCTGGACTCATTTGTTACTGGTCCCCTCACTCGTATGCCTAGACCCCTTCGGGGGGGGACGTAACAATGTGGGGGCTTGTCCGGAATATGAATGGAAGGAACAGCAATTGAGTATTAGTGAGTTGTTTGCTGGTGGCCTGTTTAGTTGTATGGTATCTACTACGCTCTCTCTCCAGTTAGCAAAGGGGAGTGTCTAGCTGAGCGTAAGCTCCTCCTTCAGGCACTCATTTTTTATTTTGCCTTTTTTATTTTCGGAGTAATCCCGGGTGGGGATTAGTTCCCTGTCGGGGGCAGGCTTGTCGGTGCTTTGTGCACTTGATGCTTAGCCTTTAAAGTTGCCTCGAGCCTGGTACACTCCAGAAGCTAACTAGGCTAAGATTTTAGTAGGTAGGTCTGGGGAGAGGGTCGGTGGTATTTTTATTTATTGGTTAACCTGTGGCCAAACATTTCCCACCTGTTTTTCATTTGTGTATTGGAGGTGGTGCTTCTTTGTTGTTACTGTTAGCCTCAGGTAGTTTTAGTTTCAGTTTTAATGGCTACCTTTGAAATTGCCGTGTTTAAGGAAAACCCTTCGCTTGTCCAGCTGGACGCCTGTAGGAAGATGGATTTGCATGAGGTCGCATCATTTTATGGCATTTCTGTCTCCACGGCTCTACGTAAGGCTGAGCTGAAAGCTGCTCTTGTGTCTGGCTTGGTGGAGAAAGGGATAGTGGCCCTGCCAGTGTCTGCCAGTCCACTTGAGCATGGTGTAGCGTCTCAGCCTGTTCCACAGGTGCCAGCTCAAGCTGTAGCTCCATCACTGTCTACACCTGTTGCTCAGTGGCTGCCTCAGGACAAGCCAATGACACTGCCTCACTTTGAACCACTCTCCATAGAGTCATCCGTAGGTTCAAAGCACGATGCTATGCTACATGTCCGCCTGGCTCGTCTTCAGTTGGAAAAGGAGGATCATGAGAGGCAGTTCCAGCTAAAGGAGTTGGAGCTTAAGCGTTTAGACGCAGAGCTTGCCAGAGCCAAGGAGGTTGAATTGAAAAAGGTGGACACAGCTGTTAAGTTGCAACAGTTGGAACTCCAGCAGGCTTCCCTTCCTCCGACTGCCTCCATTCGGCAGGCAGACACACCATTTGATGTGGGGGAAAAACATTTGTCTGGTTCCAGTGTTTCACGACATCGAGGTTGACAGTTATTTTGAGTCCTTTGAGCATATAGCTGCAGCCTTGCACTGGCCACGGGATTCTTGGGCTATTTTGCTACGATGTAAGCTGGTAGGTAAGGCTCAGGAAGTTTGTTCCTCATTGTCAGCTCAGGACAGTCTGAATTATGACAAGCTGAAAAGTGCCATCCTGCTATCTTATGAGCTAGTCTCAGAAGCTTATAGCCAGCGTTTCCGGGGATTAAAAAGGGGACAGGATCAATCCTACCGAGATTTTGCAAGGAAGAAAAGTGTGCTTTTTGATCGGTGGTGTGTGTCCAGCAAAGCTACTGACCTGGCGTTGATGCGTGAATTAATGTTGGTGGAGGAATTTAAGAACCGTATCTCTAAGCAGATTGCAGTATACCTCAGTGAACAGGTTTCCTCATTACAGCAGGCTGCAGCACTGGCTGATGAGTTTGCCCTCACCCATAAAACTAGTGTTATTGAGCACGACCGACGATCAGGATATCAAAATCTTGTTTCTGCTCTGAGACTGAGATGGAAACAGCCTCAGAGGTATCAGTAGTTTTGTTGGTCATCTCCATTTGTAGAGCACTCTCTGCCCATATAGCGAGTTCTTCCAAGGGAAGACTCCCTTCAACCCCGCTGTCATAACTCCACGAGTCTGTGAGGGTAAAGACACAAGAGAAGTAATCACAAGTCTATATGGTCCACATGGGTCAGTTGCTGATATGTTTTGGCACAACTGACTTTGTAACAGAAAAATTAACAAAGGTTATATAGATGAGTCTTAAACACAACAGTTTGACACAACCTTGGGGGGAAAAAAGTGGTCGGATATTTGTAGATTCTTTAAAACCAAAAAGGATTTAAAGTGGACTCTCTGTTCAACTGTGGAGGGAGAAATGGTTATTTCTGCAATCAGGACTTACAACACAGAGTGAAAGAACATTTTTGCAAGTTGTCTTAGAGGTTAGTCAACTCTGTTCATATTAGCTCACCAGGCAACAATGCTGAGTACATACCTGGAGAAAAGTGTATCCCATAATCTTCCATCTTTGAAATCCCAGTGATTAAAACAGGAAAACTGGAGAAAGTATCTCTGCTGAAAGAGCTCCAAACAAAGCAGGATAGGAACTTAAGACTGACAGACTTAAGAGCAATTCTCCTGGGCTTTTAAGGAGGTTTGTGGGTGTGGGCAGGAATGTGGAGGTTTGCGCTTCTTCTTTTGTTGGTCACTTTGCAAGCAGTCAGGCAGTTTCTACCAACTGGCATCATTTACATTTCTTTAAAATGCTGTTTCTCAGGGGTCCGTTCTTCGTACCTCGCTAAGTTAGCTGGATTTGATTGTTGGCGATTTCGCGTGATCTTGGATGGTTCGGTTCCCCGAAGCTCATCCGGGATTTGCTGTCATAGCAACAGATCCGTAAGCGTAAACCTGCTCGGGAGCAGGTTTACTTTACGTAAACAGGATTAGATCGCGGCCACTCAGGTATGTCCGCTTCATTTATATGAAAGCAACAGCGATATTTTACCACTGTTTTACCATAAATAAATATTATCAATGTAACTAAAGTTAATGCAGTACTTGATCCTTTTATTGATTTCATACAGATACATACAGGTCATTTCCTAAAAAAAAGGGAAATGTACTATTAATCATTCTATTTCATGTATTTGATTATTTCAGATGTAATTCATATTTTAGAGTAGTAATAGTAAATTACTTCGTGTAATCAAGATGAGAGACCACGGCTATAAAAGCGAAGGTGGATTTGGGAAGTCTGTCGCAGCAATGTCCTGTCCGTATACGCGAGCCACCCATTGCGGAAGGTGCAAGATTGATAAGGAGAGTCCTCAGAATTCAGCGTATATTGCGGGATAGTCAGGATCCTTTAGCTCAGTGCGACAGTGTGCTCATAGAGATATCGATTTTCCCGTGAGGGTATTATTTACTTAACCAACTTGTTGACGAGGGGGTGCAGGACCACCACCTGTCTTTTTTTGCTCTGCCCTTTTCTTGGTTGCTGTTATAAACAAACAAACAGATTATTTCAGCGTCTCTTTCCAAGAGACTAAAAGCAATATAAGTGATAAATATTATCATTCTGTAGAATATTCTTATATTTCACTTTTACTTGTTCCCATGTTCTAGTGGGTCCTGTCGTGGCTCTAATGTGAAAGAGGATATGATGTAATATACTATACTATAATATAATGTAATATAATATAATATAGTGTAATATAATAAATTTACCCTACCGCCTACTGGTGTTGGCCAGAGAGGCCGATGGCGCGATATGGCAGCCTGGCTTCTGTCAGTCTGCCCCAGGGCAGCTGTGGCTACAACCGTAGCTGCCTCCACCAGTGTATGAATGTGAGAGTGACTGAATAGTGGTATTGTAAAGCGCTTTGGGTGCCTTGAAAAGCGCTATATAAATCCAATCCATTATTATTACATTACTTACGAGTTTAATTTGTCAGCAACTTTCTGCCAGCCCTCTCTCCTTGCTTTTGCAGCCTTTGCAGTGTTCCCTTGCGTTTTAATTAAACTCTGAAACTCCTGAAATCCCTCAATCAGGAGTTCTTGCTCTGCTGCCGAAAAATACCGAACGCGCTCCTTCGACATTTTCGCCGACCAATCAAAGGGTTGCCGATCAATGTTTCTACTATCGATGCGTAGCCCCTGTTAAGCCACCCAGTGATCTCACATTACTACATCCAGCTGTACTAATCGTCAACAACAGGTGTGTTCGGAGAACCGGATTAGCGAGCTCAAAGTTAGCGCGATGATTTGATCTTGGATGTAGTAAGCGAGGTACGAAGAACGGACCCCAGGTCTGAAAAAAAGAAAGTACAGTTAGAAAGCAGCCATACAAATGAGCTTTACCAAATCCTTTCAGCTCAGACTTTATAAAATATGAAACACTTAATACACTTAATCCGCTTAAATCAATTAAATAAACACATCTTTACTCATGTGTTTGAAATACATGATGGACTATATGATGTGAAAAATTCTCATTTTGTAAAGAAAGCCAAACCTGTTGAGTTGCTGACTGTGAGCTGGTGTATATCAGGATCTTTATGGATATTTCTCACTGGTGAGTTGAGTAAAGTTTAGCTTGTTCTGCTTTGATGTCAACTAGATCTGTGTTAGATGCTTTTGATTTAAATTCCTGCTCTGGTTGTTTCAGACAAGCAGCCAGTTTGATCTTTGCACCGATGATTAATTTACTTTCTATTATCAGAAGATTTGTGCACATAGTTTATAATTTCAAATGTTTCAGAGCAAATACAGCTGCTCTTTAAATATATTTTTGCATATGTTCTGCATTATTTCAGTGAGTATTGAAACCTGATGTTTAAAATTTTTTAAAATGAGCCAAATTATACCAATATTACATACAAATAATGAATTAAACCTCTAATTTAGATATTTTTGATCATGTGGAGGTCATTTGGAGTTTATAAGATAGCAAATGGTAGCTTTCACCTTCTTTGAAAAGCACCTTTACATTGTAAAAGTCTCTGACACTAAAACACCCACATAAGTCAATGTCAACAATACCAAGGCTAACGATCCACATCACGCTTGTCATAAACCCACAGACACATGCATCTGGCCTCCTCTGGCTCATTCAGAATTAGAGACGCACCCAGTTCAGCCAGTGACCACTAAACATACGCTAATGTGTCGTTTAGAGTTCCTGTATCACACCCTGCTACCTCCGATTAATTATCAAGTCAATGCAGACAGTTGGCACCAGGGCCATGAGAGATAAGTGAGGGTAAAGGTGTTTGTGTTGACATGTCTTAATTTGAAGTAACTGCAAAGACACGGAAGTCATATTGTTTGCAGATGATACAAAGTTCTATAATGAACTAACACTGGATACGAGCAAAACAAAACTCTGCTATTTGGGAGATGTACAAATTCTATCATTGATAAACTGATGATAAATAACAGACTTAGGATCATAAATAAAACCACTTCAACAGAACCACCAAACCCACTTTTTATTAAATACTCTTAAATTTCTTTTTTTTACTTTAACTGAGATTCACTGAGTCTTGTCAAAACAGCCTATGTTTTATATTTAAATGGCAAGAAAATAAAATCTACAAGAAATAAACCTGTAAAACAGGATAAAACATGTATGTAGCTTCCATGTTGAAAACTGCAGATGACATGGAAGTCTTTTAAATCTTTGTGAAAACCACCAGCATGTGGTTTGGCAAGACCAAGGTGGAAGAAATCCTCATCTGAAGCTTTGCTGAACATAAGGATTTCTCTCAGGTCGTCATGATTTGGTCTTTATCCTAATCAAGTCCTAAATGTTGTGGGCCAAAGATTTGTTTGTTGCTTTATAAATCATGTGTAGAGTTCTGAGGTCAACCAAGTCTTTAAATTTAAGAGTATTTAATAAAAAGTGGATTTGATGGTTCTGTTGATGTGGTTTTATTTATGATCCCTATTACACTTTGTGTGTTTTACAGGTTATCGATATATTCATAATGACTATGATGGTTTGTGATTTATTATCACCGGAAGAAGTTTGTTCTTTCAGATAATTTATTTTAATTCTATGTTATTTATCATCAGACTCCTGAATAGTATGAGTTTTGTTTGCTCAGATTCAGTGTTAATTGATTATAGAAAAACCAAGTCTTCAATTTCTTAGTTTTTTGGTAGTTCATTTAGAAGTTGTTCCAAGTTACTTCCACAATAACTTTGTGTCATCTGCAAACAATATGACTTCTGTGTCTTTGAAATTACTTAGCTGAATGTACAATATCAATCCACATTCACTCAGTTAATGATGCATTCATTAATCTGTATGCCTCTTGTATTTCATTGCTCAAATTCAGGACATTGAAAAACACCTTATGTCATAATGCTTTTCAGAAACTCTCAAAGACAACATTACATGGATTATTAGACTCAGTGCTGCTCATTTATTGACTTGATTTTTCATTCCTGCAGCTTCGCTGTTCTGACAGCTCCACTCAGGCTCTGCTTGACACCACCGTGCTCCTGCTGCAAGGCGCCTGGTTTCTGGTACGCTTCCCAGTCATGATCATGGTGGCACTGTGAGCAAGAACCTGGCAACCTCCAGCCACCATGCCCCATCGTAACATTCCTTGACAGATCCCAACACAGCCCTGGTACAAACATACATGGCCATCAGGAGCATCCTACACTTTAAATGAGCTGACTTCAGGTGTTCAGTAAGGGGAAGATTTAATAACATTGCACGTTTCATTTCAAGACTCTGTAGTCACAGAGCAGAGAGTAGAAAAGGTGACAATAAAATGTTTTTGGAGCTTTACCAAGTAATCAGCATCAGACTTGTTAACAATTAAAATAAAACCCAACGTTTAGAGTCTTAGGAAGATAATCACAGAGGCAAAAACTTTCCACTGTATCGTCTCAGGTTTCTTAAAATGAAGTCTGAGGTAGGGTTGTTATTTGAGGTATTCCTGGAAAAATCTTTTTGTCCATTTGAAAGCTCCAGATTCTTTAGATTATCTGTCTCATACTTTGATTGTGAATATAGAGGATTGTAGCTCAAGTTAACATGGAAAGATAGAGGTTTAAAGTCTCTAAAACATTTGGACCCATATGGAAAAGATATATATAAATCTTATAAAGTTTGGATCTGTCTTGTGTGAAACTTGTATGAAAAGCATATAAGAGTGAAAACAGATATAAAATCCCTTGAAAAATTAGATAATGAAACTTGTATGTTTTGGATACTTACTAAAACAATATATGAAAGTAATGAGAAAGTGGCCACTTTCATGAGTAAATCACATATAAGTTTTTACTATTTCTTTTCCATATGGGGATGTTCAGTCTCTGACAGAAGGTTTGGAGACATGTAGAAAGTTCAGTTTGAATGGGTGAAACTAATATTTTATTTACAGTTTCTCACACACAAGGAAGAGAATTTTCTTCATGTACAATATTTTTTACAACAAATACAACAAAATGAAACAAAACACATTTTGATGAATTCATCTCTTAATCTTATATGCAGAATTTCTGATGGTGTTTTCTCTGATATCCCAGTATGTATTTTGGCTATTTTGACTATTTACAGTAGCCGGAGCCTACTGAATTCTAATATTTCTAAAATCCATTGGATATTGAATACCCCCCTCCCACTTTACTGAAAGCGATCAAATCTGAGACTGTTGAGCTACATGAAGACAATAAAAATAATTTTTAAAAAAGTCCTGGGTTGTTTATATTCCATTCAGTGCTGAACTGGTGTTCAAATCAAATTTTATTAGTCAAATACACAGTCATACAAAGTACAACATGCAATGAAATTCCTGTGTCCTGGGGCTGCGGATGTAGCCGCACCAGGAAGAAACCAAAAAGACAAAAAGACAGTGAAAATTCGTACATCAGGGACAAGAGGAAAAAAAGGAACTCTAAAACAGTAACAGTAAAAAAAAGGTCTTGATGGGCTTTCCAGGGACATCGGTATGCAGGGGAGAGACGATGTTTGGGTTTGGTGCCTCCAATTTCACAGACAGTCTAAGGCTACGTTCACACTGCAGGCGAAAGCGCATCAAATCCGATTTTTTTGACCCTATGCGACCCATATCCGATCATGCTATGACAGTGTGAACGGCGCAAATCCGATATTTTCAAATCCGATCTGGGTCACTTTCGTATGTGGTACTGAATCCGATACATATCCGATGTTTTAGAAAGCGACTGCTGTTTGAACGGTCAAGTCGCATTAAATCCGCCTTTTACGTCACCGACACAAGACTGAAGCCAATTATCAGCGCCCGAGAAGACATCGCGAACGCTTCCTAGCCATCCAGTGTAGATGTCAGTGAAACTGTTGGGAAGACAACGTAAACATTTTATTTGTACTGTATAATCTGCAGATTCTGACAGAAATCTGCAGCTATCCTTTGAAGCACCGCTCCTCTCTTAAACAGCAATAAGGATCATTATTAGGTTATTTACATTATTATGTAAATAACAAAATAACTTAAAGCAAAAATTGGGAAACGTAAAGTCCGAAGTCTTTATATTAACGGCCATCAGTCAAACAATACTGTTTGTTCTTGGTCTAAACAGAGCGCGTTGTGTGTGACATCTTCTTTTGCGCATGCGGGCCGCTTTGAGCGTTCACACTAGAGCGCGTTTGCTGTCGCATTTTATTTGTAGTGTGAACGAGGAGACAAAAAAATCGGATTTGATCAAAAAATCGGAATTGAGCATTAAGACCTGCAGTGTGAACGTAGCCTAAATGTCTGTCACTCGTCACCAGGTCTGTCAATTTCTTGTTGAAGAGCCGTGAGCTTCTCCAAGATCTTATCCATGTTGTGTTCAATGAGAACAGTCTGAGTACTCACAGCTCTTCCCATTGCTTCGATCATATTGGACATTTTTGCTGGGTTTTGAACAGCTGTGTCGTATTCGTGATGCCCGTTGCCTGGTGGCATTGACCAGCCAAACATCTGAGGGGAGTCGGGGAGGGTCCATTGAGGTCCAGCCGCAGAATTGCCCACAGCATGAGAAAAGTGGGCCTGATTATTTGCACCCATTCTCATTGAATTTACCTGGTGCTGGGTGTACTGCTCCCTGAACGGGGGCTGTCTCTCTCCCTGAAACTGAAGGGGACAAGGGGACTGTCAGTAAAACGAGAATAGTTGTTTTAAATTATTGGCATTACACTTTTTTAAATACAGTCAATTCCCCAGATAATGACAGAATCAGAAACAATTCTGTTTAATAATAGGAGATACTTACATGAAGTGGGACATCCTGATTCACATACTGAGAATGTGAACTCCTCCTAAACTTACTCCGTTTGTTTTGAAACCAAGTTTTTACCTAAAGATAGAAGAAAACAGAAAACATTTAGTCAGTACAATGGACCCAAAATTCAATTTCTTATGTTGTAGTAAGTTGAAAAACACTCACCTGTTTGTAGGTCAGTCCTGTCATCTCTGCCAGCTGTTTAATCTCCCTTGGCTCATAGTAATGTTTCGCATTAAGGTGATGGACAAGAATATTCAACTGTCTCTCTGTGAACACCACCCGGGCCTTTCCTTTAGGTTTCTCTGGAGCAGTGCTGGGAGGGTGCAGAGTGGCAGTGATGTTGCCATCCTGGCTTCTTGGGACAGCAAAATCTTGTTTCTCTTCTGAGACAGCAGGAAAAAAAAGTTTTTAAAAAGTAAATTGCTGAGTCTGAAACACAAAAGTTTCCCAGAAAAAAAGTGGGATATTTATACATTATTCAGAACCAAGAGTCACTTCTGCCATCAGGACTTACAACACAGAGTGAAAGAGTATTTTTGCAAGTTGTCTTAGAGATTAGCCAACTCTATTCATGTAGCTCACCAGGCAACAATGCTGAGTACATACCTGGAGAAAAGTGCATCCCATGTTCCATCTTTGAAGTCCCAGTGATTAAAGCAGGAAAGCTGGAATAAGTATCTCTGATGAAAGGGCTCCAAACCAAGCAGGATAGTGCTGTGTATCCTAAGGCTGATTTAAGAGCAATTCTGGGCTTTTAAGGAGGTTTGTGGGTGTGGGCAGGATTGTGGGGGGTTGAGCTTCTTCCTTTGTGAGTCGCTTTACCCTACCAAGTTTCAACCAACTGGCATCATTTAAATTTCTTTAAAATGCTGTTTCTGAGGTCTGAAAACAGAAAGTACAGTTAGAAAGCAGCCGTACAAATGAGCTTTACCAAATCCTTCCACCTCACACTTTATAAAATCTCAAAAATGTAATGCCTAAAATTACTGTTTTACTTTCAATTTAACCTCTTACCCATTACTTTAGTGTCCGTTTTAACTGCTCTTAAATTAGCAAAAAAAAAAAAAATTCAACACCAAATTCAGTTCGGTGGGTCGTTCAATGGGTCGTTCAGTGCGTTGTTCAGTAGGTTGTTCAGTGGGTCTTTCATTTGGTTGTTCTTTGGGTTGTTCAGTCAGTGGGTGAGTGAAAGCAAGATTAAGTGGAAAGTGTCTATGTGAGTGGAAAGAACTTTCCACTCACATAGATCATTTTTGCAAATGCATCCTCACACTAATTTGATCTCCAGGCGTTCAGTTGCACCTTTGTGTAAACCCCCAAAGCAGCTTTTTAAGGTCAAAACAAGTTTTTCAAACTCTGACAAACCATTAAAAAAATCTGACACTGAATATCACGATGACCACTCGTTTTGTCTTCATTAACTTTATTAAATGAAACAGTTTAAAAGTGGCAACTGAAATTACACCAATTGAACTCAGCATCTTTGAAAATGTTTTAAAATAAGCAAAATTATACCAATATTACATACAACTAATGACTTACATAATTAAGATATTTTTGATCATGTGGAGAACATTACTGAGTTTATAAGGTAGCACATGGTAGCTTTCACCTTTGAAATGCACCTCTACATTGTAAAAGTCTCTGACACTAAAACACCCACATAAGTCGATGTAAACAATAGCAAGGCTAACGATCCACAACAACACTCGTCATAAACCCACGGACACATGCATCTGGCCTCCTCTGGCTCATTCAGAATTAGAGACGCACCCAGTTCAGCCAGTGACCACTAAACATACGCTAATGTGTCTTTTAGAGTTCCTGTATCACACCCTGCTACCTCTGATTAATTATCAGGTCAATGCAGACAGATGGCACCAGGGCCATGAGAGATAAATAAAGGTTTCTGTGTTGACTTGAAGTAATTTCAAAGACACAGAAGTCATATTATGTGCAAATGACACAAAGTTATTGTGGAAGTAACTTGGAAAAACTTCTGAATGAACTAGAAAATCAATTTAACTGAGTTCTCGGTTATTTCTATAATCAGTTAACACTGAGTCTGAGCAAAACAAAACTCATACTATTCAGGAGTCTGATAAATAACAAAGAATTATAAAAGTAATTATGTTGAGGTTCATTAAAAGTAACTAGTTAAATGTACATATGTTTTGAAATCTCATGTTGTTATCTGGCTGTGCCATTACCATGGTGACGTGGATGCCATGGCAGGAAATACTTGGTGGACGCTTCTCCTTATATGTTCACTTTAAAAAAAAAAAAAAAGTTGCAGCTCGACGCTCCTATTAAAATAGAGGACGTTTTTGGCTCAATCAAGTGTATGCGAGCGGTAAGGCCCCAGGCTCCGACAGATTTCCAGCTGAGTTGTTAAAAAAATTTAAAGACAAGCTAGCCCCTCTCCTTCTTGATCTATATAATGAATCACTGAGAAAAGGCTGGCTGCCCCCCACTTTAACGAAGGAATCTATTTCAGTTTTACTGAAGAAAGGCAAAGAGCCTACGGCCTGTGAGTCCTACAGGCCCCTTCTCTATTTGCAAATTAGACTGTGTCTCATCACTGTTTCCAAATTCCCCAATTCTCCCTGCTGATCCATCATGGGTTGACCTTCTGGCTGTTACGCCTAATCAAAAATCACCTCTATCAAATATATATTGTATGCTTATGGTGACCGAATCTAATCCATCAGGTAAAATCAGAACCGCCTGGGAGCATGAATTAGGTGTTGAACTGTTTGAATCATGGTGGGATAAGGTGAATCTCATCATGCGTTCAAGTACACCATGTGCTAGGCTACAGCTTATACAGTTTAAAGTTTCCATCAATTATAGACCAATGTGACAGATGTCACACCTCCCCTTGCGACCGTGGCTCAGGGGTTTGGGAAGCGTATCTGTAACCGGAAGGTCGCCGGTTCGATCCCCGGGCTCTCTGTCCTGGTCGTTGTGTCCTTGGGCAAGACACTTTACCCTACCGCCTACTGGTGTTGGCCAGAGGGGCCGATGGCGCGATATGGCAGCCTCGCTTCTGTCAGTCTGCCCCAGGGCAGCTGTGGCTACAACCGTAGCTTGCCTCCACCAGTGTGTGAATGAATAGTGGCATTGTAAAGCGCTTTGGGTGCCTTGAAAAGCACTATATAAATCCAATCTATTATTATTATATGTTTTTCTTCTGCCCAAGTTTGAACCAATTTTGGACTGATTTCTTTTCTGTACTGTCAGGGGTTCTTGGAAGTCAGATCTGAGAAGAGCCTTTAGTTGCCATATTTGGAGTTCCAAAGATCCCTCTTAATGTAACTCCCCAGCAAACTGAGATCTTAGCTTTTTGTTCCCTTCTTGCTAGATGCTGTATTTTACTTCCATCTGCATTGCAATGGCTTAATACTGTCCGGACATTCTTGTGAAATATCTCAAATCTTTTCCTTAGAACAATGCAATTTACCCACCCTCCGAATAGATTGAAAAGAATTTGAAATGTACTTTTTTTTTTTTTTAAAGGTAGGCATAGGATTTACCCCCCTCCCCCTTCTATTCTTTTTTAATTTAATTTAATTTTTTAAATTGTATTTATATAGTGTTTAATTTTAATTTTTTTAAATTTATTTATTGAATATTTTTTCTAATTTACTCACTTTTTTCTTCTTTTTTTCTTTTCTCAATTTTCTGTTCTTGTGTTGGTATGATGTTTTTTGTATTTTAATTTGTCTTTTGTTTAACAAGAAAACGTTAAAATGATTGGGAAAGAAATGTTTGATAAAATATGTCACGTAAGATGTATACAATACAACGTATATAAGTTTGTATAATCTCTTAATAAACAAATTTTAAAAAAAGTTGCTGTCCATGCAAACAATACTGATTTGTAGACTTGTAATTGTTTAACTAACAATCTTGTCAACACAAAGTTCCAATCCAATTTTATTTATGAAGCACTTTAAAATACCCAGCACAGGAACAAAGTGCTGTACAGAAAATAAGTTAAAAACAATAGAATAACAGAAAACAGCAAAAATATAGAAATAAAACACATAATGCATAAAATTAAAACAGCCCTATATATATATATATATATATATATATATATATAACTATATATATGAGTTTTATTCATCTTTCTTAATCATTTATGGTTGTGGTGTGATCTTCTCCTGGTTCCTTGTTTCCCCGTGTGTGTTGCTGTGTCAGTTGTGCTGCCCCACTGTGCAATTTATTATTTTTAAACAATCGTATGAATTTTTGTATTGATGTACTTTTGTTAATTTCATACGTACAGGTGTTCCACACACTAACTCCTGTGATTGTAATGCTGTGATATTTTACATTAGTCTTTACCATTGGCTTGGTTCATCTACTCCCGCTGAGTTTGCTACAGTAATAGTTAATGTTTTATTTTTAGAAGGGTGTCCAGTTTTTACAATTTCTTTAGGTAAGCCAGGACCAGCATTAAGAAAAAAAGTCATTAAAACCATTTGCAAATTGTTTTATGTCACTGATCAGTGTATTTTGTGTTTGAAAGTTATTGGGATATTCCAATCTTTTAGTTCCTTTATTTACAATATCATTTAGTACTGTCCACGCTTTTCATATTTTTTTTATCTAAAAGTTTACTGTAGTAATTTATTTTACTCGTTCTCATAATTATTATGAATTTATCTTATACCTTTTATAAGTTTGTTCTTGTATAACAGATTCTTTTTCTTACATGCGTTTGTTAGCCATGTTTTCAGTTTTCTTTGCTTTATTCACCAGGGGATAGTGTTTATTGTAAAGACTTAATATTATAGATAAGAAGTTTACATATGCCACGTCAACATCTTGAACACAGATCTTTCTCTAGTCTTGGTTGTTACACTGTTCTTTAAGGTAGCCGATTTCTTAAGCCTAAATCATAGTATTTACACAATTTTCATTTCATTTACTCCCTGCTGCTCTCCACCTCTTCTCCCTCTCTTGTCTCTTTCTTCCTGCAAGTCTCTCCATTCCCTCAATCTGGTCCACATCTCATCACTCACTATACTTTTTCTACTCCCTCTCTATCACTTCCTCCATTCCCTTTATCTCTCACTCACAAACGCATGCATCCATACATGCAAGAAAACATAATTTATTAGCTCACCCGGATAAGACCCATGCAAAACAAACTGAAGGTTTTTGTCCGGAAACCCACCATCAAAGTACCCATTGTCTCTGATGTCTGCAAATAAGAATAACCAGAACTCCAGACACTGGCTGTGAAGAAAATGCCACCAGTATTCAATTCTTTCATTGGAAGTACTTCCTCCCTCCAGGTAACTCTCAAAGGTGTCGTAAGGAGCCACGGGCACAAGGAAACACTGAAAGCCTATAACATGGCCATTTTCAGTTCCAAGATCACCTCTGGCAACTCTACACCGCTGCACCGCTTCTACGTAACACCCCCCGATCACTTTCAGATTACTATTTGTTGTGTATGCATTAAGACAGATTATTTTTCTCGACAAACCATCAACACTCTCATTGATTGAGATGCCATATGGTTTAAGTTTGCCGTAGGAGTACAGGTGCCAGATGAAGTTCAGCCCTTTTGAAAAATAGTTCGCCTTCGCCTGAGACGTCTTGTGTGCCTCAATGCCACCCCTCAGGGATCCAGCTCAGTCAACACCAAGTGCACATCCTCTTTCCTCACGCGTAGTCAATGTTCTCTGCATTTAGCATATATCCATCAGTACGCGTGAAGCTACCAGAGTACTGCAACTGGTTGTCAATGAATTCAACCAAGACTTGCAGGTCAGAGTACGCTTTTGTGACGAGTGTGTCCCCTAAGAACTCTCTTCAGATGTCTCTCACTTTTATAAAACTTGTGTGTACTGCCAAGCACTGTTTTCATATATTTATATATTAAAACAGTGCTTGGCAGTACACACAAGTTTTATAAAAGTGAGAGTCCAATCTCAAAATTAAAATCTACTTACTTTTTAGCCTTTTTATTAAATACTCTTAAATTTAAAGACTTTGTTGACCTCAGAACTCTACACATAATTTATAAAGCAACAAACAAATCTTTGGCCAAAACATTTAGAACTTGATCAGGATAAAGGCCGAATCGTGATGACCTGAGAGAAATCCTTATGTTCAGCAAAGCTTCAGATGAAGATTTTTTCCATCGTGAGTGATCGTGGCTCAAGAGTTGGGTGTTCGTCTTGTAATCGGAAGGTTGCCGGCTCGGACAGTCTCGGTTGTTGTGTCCTTGGGCAACACACTTCACCTACCGCCTACTGGTGATGGACAGAGGGGCCGATGGCGTGATATGGCAGCCATGGCTACAACTGTAGTGAATGAATAGTGGTATTGTAAAGCGCTTTGAGGGGTCCCGAAAAGCACTATATAATGTAATCCATTATTATTATTCAATCTTGGTCTTGCCAAACCACATGCTGGTGCTTTTCACAAAGATTTAAAAGACTCACAACTCATCTGCAGTTTTTCAACATGGAAGCTACACACATGTTTTATCCTGTTTAACTGTTTTATTTCTTGTAGATTTTATCTTCTTTCCATTTAAATATAAAACAGAGGCTGTTTTGATAAGACTCAGTGAATCTCAGTTAAAATAAAACAATAAGAAAAACATTAACATGTAATGTAAATCTTTTTTCCCTTCTTTTCCCCAGAGTTGGTGGGGCAGATGAAGGCTCGAGTAGGAAACTGATAAAGTCAACTTTTTATTTTTATTGTAAATGTTGCAGTCAGTGCCATCCATTTTCTTCCAACAAGTGATGACTTTTCTATGATTAAATACTGTCTGCATTTTTGTTTTGCTTTCATTGAGTCTCCAACATCATAATTTACAATATTTGAGGATGTTAAAAAGTGAAAGTCATGAAATCTTGTGTTTAGCCTCTGACCCAGAATGTCACAGCAGAAATGGAGACTCATCAGACCAGGAAACATTTCTCCAATCTCTTATTGTCTAATATTGAGTCTGTTTCCTCAGTTTGCTGTTCTTAGCTGACAGCTGTTGTAGCCAGTGTGGTCTTCTGCTGCTTCTAGCCCATGTGCTTCAAATTCTGACATGTTGTGTTCTCAGAGATGGTCTTCTGTATAGTTTGCTTTAAATGGGTGGTTATTTTTAGTCTCTGCTGCCTTCCTATCAGCATGAAGTCATGTGGTCTTTCTCCTTTGACCTCTGACATCAAGAAGCTCGTTTCGCTCAGAGAAGTGCTGCTCACTGGATGTATCGCTGAGTTTTACATTCTTTTGTGCAGTTTGCATTAAGTTTATTTAATTTCTTCTCTTTGATTCACCACTCACTCTTTCAAATTGTTTTCTATCTCGGTGAATCACTGAGATTTAAAGAAGGTTCCACACAAGCCCTGATCAAGTCCTAAATGTTGTGGGTCAAAGATTTGTTTGTTGCTTTATAAATTATGTGTAGAGTTCTGAGGTCAGTCAAGCCTTTAAATGTAAGAGTATTTAATAAAAAGGCTAAAAAGTAGGTTTGGTTTATTATCCTAATTCTATGTTATTTATCATCAGTTTATTAATGATATAATTTGCTTGACTCCCAAATAGTATGAGATTTGTTTTGCTCAGATTCAGTGTTAAATCATTTTAGAAAAACCAAGTCCTAAATTGATTTTCTAGTTCATTCAGAAGTTGTTCCAAGTTACTTCCACAATAACTTTGTATCATCTGCAAACAATATGACTTCTGTGTCTTTGCAGTTACTTCAAATCAAGACATGTTAACACAAACACCTTTACCCTCATTTATCTCTCATGGCCCTGGTGCCATCTGTCTGCATTGACTTGATAATTAATCAGAGGTAGCAGGGTGTGATACAGGAACTCTAAAAGACACATTAGCGTATGTTTAGTGGTCACTGGGTGAACTGGGTGCGTCTCGAATTCGTCTCGAATTCTGAATGAGCCAGAGGAGGCCAGATGCGTTGATGTGGATCGTTAGCCTTGCTTTTGTTGACCTTGGCTTATGTGGGTGTTTTAATTTCACTTTTCACACATTTAGAGGTGCTTTTCAAAGAAGGGGGAAACTACCTTTTGCTATCTTATAAACTCAGTAATGTTCTCCACATGATTACAAAGATCTAAATTAGAGGTCTAAGTCATTATTTGTATGTAATATTGGTACAATTTGGCTTATTTTAAAACATTTAATAAATATCAGGTTTCAATACTAATAATACACATTTTGTTTAAAATATATTTAAAGAGCAGCTGTATTTGCTCTGATACATTTGAAATTATAAACTATTTGCACAAATCTCCTGATAATAGAAAGTAAATTAATCATTGGTGCAAAAGATCAAACTGGTTTCTTGTCTGAAACAACCAGAGCAGGAAGTTAAATCAAAATCATCTAACACAGATCTAGTTGACATGAAAGCAGAACAATCTAAACTCATTAGATTTATTTGTTTGTTTTATTAAATAAATTCTTCACATTATATAGACCACCTTGTTTCGTTTTAAACACATGATTAACTATGCAGACCTTGATAAATTGACTTAATTTCACTTGCCACTTTCAGACTCATTTATTAAAGTTAATAAAGACAAAATGAGTGGTCAGCGGTCATTGTGATATTCTGTGCCACATTTGTGAGTACAAAAACCATTTTTGCCTCAAAAAGCTGCTGTGGGGGTTTACACAGAGGTGTAACTGAACGGCTGCAGGTCAAATAACGTGAAGATGTTTTTGCAAAAATGTTCTATGTGAGTGGAAAGTTCTTTGGGTGATCTAATACTGCGTTAATTGATGCAAACATGCAGTGAGTTCATTTCAGTAATTAGCTGCTAATTTTAGCTGCTAATTTTAGGCATTAAGTGTTTCATATTTTATAAAGTGTGAGGTGGAAAGATTTGGTAAAGCTCATTTTGCACGGCAGCTTTCTAACTGTACTTTTTTTTTCAGACCTGAGAATCAGCATTTTAAAGAAATGTAAATGATGCCAGTTGGTAGAAACAACCTGACTGGTTGTAAAGCGAAGAAGAAGCTCAACCCCCCCCCCCCCCCCCCCCCCCCACATTCCTGCCCACACCCACAAACCTCCTTAAAAGCCCAGGAGAATTGCTCTTAAGTCACCTTCCTGCTTGGTTTGGAGCTCTTTCATCAGAGATACTTTCTCCAGTTTTCCTGTTTTAATCACTGGGATTTCATGGAAGATTATGGGATGCACTTTTCTCCAGGTATGTACTCAGCATTGTTGACTGGTGAGCTAATATGAACAGAGTTGGCTAACCTCTAAGTCAACTTGTAAAAATACTCTTTTACTCTGTGTTGTAAGTCCTGATGGCAGAAGTCACCATTTCTCCCTCCACAGTTGAACAGAGTCCACTTTAAATTCTTTTTGGTTTTAAAGAATCTACAAATATCCGACTTATTTTTTTATACTTTGTGGGAAACTTTTGTGTTTAAGATTCATTGTGTTGATGCTCAGTCATCAGGTAAGTAAATCCCTGAAGGTTGATTCAGTTCACCTGGATGTAATGTTTTCAATGGGAGAAATGTTTTGTGACTTCTTCAGTCTGAGACCTTTTGGGATTTAAGACTCATCAATTTAACCTTTGTTAATTTTTTCTGTTAGAAAGTCAGTCGTGCCAAAACATATCAGCAACTGACCCATGTGGACCATATAGACTTGTGCTTACTTGTCCTCTTGTCTCTTTACCCTCACAGACTCGTGGAGTTCAGGCAGCGGCCCTGAAGGGAGTCTATCCTTGGAAGAACTCGCTACATGGGCAGAGACTGCTCTAAAAATGGAGATGAGCAAAAAAACCGCTGATACCTCTGAGGCTGTTTCCAGTTCAGTCTCAGAAGAGAAACAAGATTTTGCTCTCCCAAGAAGCCAGGATGGCAACATCACTGCCACTCTGCACCCTCCCAGCACTGCTCCAGAGAAACCTAAAGGAAAGGCCCGGGTGGTGTTCACGGAGAGGCAGTTGAATATTCTTGTCCATCACTTTAATTTGAAACGTTACTATGAGCCAAGGGAGATGAAACAGTTGGCAGAGATGACAGGTCTGACCTACAGACAGGTGAGTGTTTTTCAACTTGTTAGAATCTAAGAAATTGAATTTTGGGTCCATTGTACTCATGAAATGTTTTCTGTTTTCTTCCGTCTTTAGGTAAAAACTTGGTTTCAAAACAGACGGAGTAAGTTTAGGAGGAGGTCACATCCTCAGCATGTGAATCAGGGCGTCCCACTTCATGTAAGTATCTCCTATTATTAAACTGAATTGTTTATGATTTGATTTTATGGTATTTTTAATTTGGTTGTTGTTTTGATCTGTGTTGTTCAGCACTTTGGTCTGCCTGGGGTGTTCTTAAGTGCTATACAAATAAACGATGATGATGATGATTCTGTCATTATCTGGGGAATTGACTGTATTTAAAAAAGTGTAATGCCAATAATTGAAAACAACTATTCTCGTTTTACTGACAGTCCCCTTGTCCCCTTCAGTTTCAGGGAGAGAGACATCTCCTATTAGAGTATCTCCTATTATTAAAAAGCACTGTTTCTGATTCTGTCATTATCCGGGGAATTGATTGAAGTATTCTTGAAGTATTCTTATTTTACTGACAGTCCACCTGTCTGTGTTTCAGTTTCAGGGAGAGGGACAGCCCCCATTCAGGCAGCAGTACACCGAGCACCAGGAGGTAAACCCAATCCCAAATGGTGGAAACCATCAGGGCCCCTATCATCATGCTGTGGACAGTTTTGCTCCTGGACCTCAGTGGACCTTCCCCAACTCGCCCCAGACATTTGGCTGGTCGATGCCACCAGACAACGGCCAGCATGAATTTAACCCTGCTGCTGGTATGAATGTACATGAAGAATACTATATGCCTTTTGTATGAGAAACTGTAAATAAAATATTTACACCCATTCAAAACTGAACTTTCTCAGCCCCTCCCCCTCTTTATTTATAGAGTTTTTACATGTAAGTTGACATATCAGGCCCAATAAAGAGGGTACCACAGACACAAAGATATATCTCAATACAGATTAGGCCATTAAAGTTAAATAAATAAATAAATAAAATAAAATAGAAATGAAGGAAAAAGTGGGAAAAACACACACAGAGAACAATACAAAAGAAAAAGCTAAGAAAAAAAGAACAAACAAAAACAAACAAACAAAAAAAACACTCCCCCCAGAACCAGAACAAAAGAAAACCCCATGGTACTAAAGTTTAGTCTGTTGGAAGTGTTTTCAATGAACTGAAGTAAATAATAAAAGGCTGCCACATCTGTGAGAACTTATTAACATTTCCTCTGAGTCTGAATTTTATTTTCTCCATTTTTATGTCACGGCGAGTGAGATGAGCCGTATAAAAATAATAAATGAGGATCCAATTGCAGGCAGTAGTGGAGGAGTGAAGGTGGTTTATTGGACACGAAATAAATATAGACAAACAGCAAATGGAGCACGAACTAAACTAGACTGGAGACAACTAAACTACTGAATACAAACCGGAACTCATACATGAAGCAAGGTGGACGACGGTACAAGATGGTGACGGCAGGGAAACACACAGATGACGCAGGGTGGTAGTGATGGCCCGCTTGAAGCTGACGCTCCGGAGCGTGTGTCGAAAAAAACAACACACTGGTTCAGAAGCACTGTGTCGAGGCTTGCTTCGTTTGGCAAAAGTCACGTGACCAGTGACGTCTGAAGCTTCATTACGCACGTAACTGCTTCGGTACCTGATTCAAACGGATATAAGGAAGTGAATCATCCACGGGATTCGTGGAGTGTGTTGATGGTGACAGAGAGCGACGAGGTGATCATTCCACTGACAGATATGGAGCCAGCGAGGAAGAGAGGACGTTCTGGCGTGTGGGAATATTTTGAGTTGATTTTGCTCAATTCATTTTATCTGCCGAAGTGAAAAACTTGAAATGTCCAAAATCATGTTTTCATAATGGAAATATCATTACAGCATATGACTTTAGGAACACTTCCATGTGAATTAAAGCTAATGAAGACTACAAAAATGTATTTGACACTATACGTACATTACATTGCTACAGTTTAGAAAATCATTTTGTTTATTGTTTTTAGGTGATAGTCTGCAGGACCCAGGAATACCTGCATATCTACCAGCTTGCAGTGTAGTTCCTGCACTCCACAGCCTCTTCTGTTCCATGCAAGTGGATTTTCTCCAGGGCAGGAGAAACTATTTCTAAGAAAAGAAACAGACTCAGCCAGCGCACAGTAACACTAATCCTCTTTTTAAATGTAAATAACAAAAGGGCTACCTTACATAGATCATGTTTTTACTTTGCAAGTTCTTGATTAGGGGTGGGTTTTGATTATCGCTTTTCTGATTACAATCCATGCTAAATTGAATAAAGTGATATTGATTCATTACAATCCCGTGTCGATTTGTAAATTAACGTTATTATGCCTGAAACGCCAGCATCTCAGGTTAAACCTCACAACATGTCGTCAAACACCATGCAGCTAAAACAGTAACTGGGAGCAGGTTTACGGATTCTGCATACAAACGTAAACACAGAGCGCGGACCCGACGCGTCAGAGTCAGATTTTGGTGCGTCGTTGGGTCCGCGCTGTGTTTGCCTCTTTTTTCTTCGCTGGCTTCTGCAGCTGCAGGTTTCATAACTCTCTGTTTACATCTCTAATTAAGTCTCACATGTGTCAGCTTTCTTTTAATAGATACGAAATTATGGATATATACTGTTAAATGATCAGAATTGTAATATTTCTGACTGAGGCAAAACTTTCCAGATTCCAATCAAATTGAATCAGATCCTGTATCGAATCAAAAGGATTCTACAAATCAGTGACGATGCAGCCGTACTCAGCCCCCTAAGCATTTTCCCTTTCCAGTTCACAATCAATCCCACCCCTAGGTCAAAAATATGTATAGGAATTGGCCTAATCTAATATTTTGTATGAACCTGTCCAGCTGTCCAGTGATTAAACGACAAGTAGATGGAGGCAGGACTTCACAGCAGGGGCATACTCCATAATGTGCTGTGCATTATCATATGTATATTATATATATTGCTCACTTATTGTATTTACCAACATCAAGGAGTTATGAGCAAAGAAAGGCCACACCATAGTGCATGTTTAAATAGGGAAAGTTTATTGATCAAAATGTATTACGCAGATACGCATTACATTTTTTTCAGCCCCCCAATCGAGAAAACAAAACCAATTACATGTTCAAAGCAACGGAACGGTGGCCCAATATCAGAGAGAACTCCACTCTTGAGTGAGCAGTGATAATTGAGCAGTCCGTTTTATTTTGCAGATTCAAGCTGCTCTTCAAAATTTTCACCACCAGATGTCACCGGAGAGGACTGTGTTGAAAAGCTTCGAGTAATGAACCGTTTTTCAATACAAGCTTCAGTGCTTCGGAAAGCTTCATTTGGCCATCACTACAAAATTCTAATATTTCTAAAATCCACAGTTTTTAATTTGTGTCTTTCATTTACTGAAAGAGACTAAGTCTGACAGATTATTTGAATTACATGAGTTTAAACAAAAATTGTCGTGGTCCTGGGTCGTTAGACCCAGTGTTTTGTGTTTAGTATTAGTATTGTCTTATGTTTTGGGTTCATTCTTGTTTTCTTAGTTCCTTGGGTTTTGGTTCTTGTATTTAGTGTTTCTGATATCCCTACCTGTGTCCTCTCCCGGTGTTCTCTTTGTATCTCTGAGTTTGTGTCTCAAAACAGTTTCCGGTTTTACATTGAAGGTCTGTGTCTCGTTATGCCCATTAGTTTCAGCTGTGTCCACCCCGCGTGTCATTTCCTCATTGCCTGGTGTGTATTTATAGTGTGTGTTTGCCTCTTTTTCTTGTAACTCTGTCTGTTTAATTTGATAAACCTCTGTGGCTCTCTGCTCTCCATTCTCCACACGTCATCCTCTGTGTCACCTCATTATGTTTTTCCCTGTAGCTTGTCATCACCCACCTGTGATGACAGGCTAAACAAGATTCCATGACTTCTAAAAATGCATGTACTCAAATATTATAGTTCATTATGTTATGAGACTCAGTGAAAGTAAAAGAAAACATTGAGGCTGAAAACTCATGGATGGCACTGGCTTTTTCACTGTAAAAAGAAGTTTTCTTCCCACGCAGTGAACAACATACGCTAATGTTTTTGTCGCTTTTTACGGAATCAAACTCAAAGTAAGGTCAGTACTTCCGCGCTTTAAACGTTGCACGCTCATACTCTCTCCCACACTAGTTATATTATCCATTGTTATCTGCACACAGCTGTTGCCACGAACGTAGCACTTGCTTACGTCATTGTCATGAGACACTCTCGCAAACAAAATCATGGTTTAGTAACACAGTAACGCAGCGTGCTTATGGGAAAGTAACAGTAATCTAATGGCCTTTTTTGCAATAGTAATCCCTTACTTTACTCATTACTTGAAAAAAAGTAATCGGATTACTGTCACTTGGTGTTTGCTTGCTCTATGGTAGAGTATCACTTCCTGTTCCTGCTCAAACACAGTGGTGTTTCTGAGTAGCTTATCTGCAATTAGCAATTTAATAAAAAAACTTTTAAATACATTCTTTTTCACAGTATAATCTTCATGTGCTTCATCCGAAGCACACTTTCTATGTACTCACTACCTAATTTGTAGCCAAAGTATTCACTCACTGTGTCTGTACTGTTTCGCTAGCTTAGCTCGTAGCTGACTTGTTAGCACCATGGCTACTTCATCTGTCCCTCCTGCACTTTCCTGCTTATTGTGTCAGATGTTTAGTTACTCCTCAGCCTCCTTTAGCAGTAATGATACTTGTAACAAATGTAGCAGTAGTAATATACCTATAGCTTTTTTGCTAAGTTGAAAAAATCAACTGTGGGAGCAATCATCAGAAAATGGAAGACATACAAGACCACTGATAATCTCCCTCGATCTGGGGCTCCACGCAAGATCTCATCCCGTGGGGTCAAAATGATCATGAGAACGGTGAGCAAAGATCCCAGAACCACACGGGGGGACCTGGTGAATGACCTGCAGAGAGCTGGGACCAAAGTAACAAAGGTCACCATCAGTAACACACTACAACGGCAGGGAATCAAATCCCGCAGTGCCAGACGTGTTCCGCTGCTGAAGCCAGTGCATGTCCAGGCCCGTCTGAAGTTTGCCAGAGAGCACATGGATGATACAGCAGAGGATTGGGAGAATGTCATGTGGTCAGATGAAACCAAAGTAGAACTTTTTGGTATAAACTCAACTCGTCGTGTTTGGAGGAAGACGAATACTGAGTTGCATCCCAAGAACACCATACCTACTGTGAAGCATGGGGGTGGAAACATCATGCTATGGGGCTGTTTTTCTGCTAAGGGGACAGGACGACTGATCCGTGTTAAGAGCAGAATGAATGGGGCCATGTATCGTGAGATTTTGAGCCAAAACCTCCTTCCATCAGTGAGAACTTTGAAGATGAAACGAGGCTGGGTCTTCCAACATGACAATGATCCAAAACACACCGCCCAGGCAACAAAGGAGTGGCTCCGTAAGAAGCATTTGAAAGTCCTGGAGTGGCCTAGCCAGTCTCCAGACCTCAACCCCATAGAAAATCTGTGGCGGGAGTTGAAAGTCCGTGTTGCTCGGCGACAGCCCTAAAACATCACTGCTCTCGAGAAGATCTGCATGGAGGAATGGGCCAAAATACCAGCTACTGTGTGTGCAAACCTGGTAAAGACCTATAGTAAACGTTTGACCTCTGTTATTGCCAACAAAGGTTATGTTACAAAGTATTGAGTTGTATTTTTGTTATTGACCAAATACTTATTTTCCACCCTGATTTACGAATACCGGTAAATTCTTTACAAATCCTACCATGTGGATTCATGGATTTTTTTTTTCACATTCTGTCTCTCACAGTTGAAGTGTACCTCTGGTGCAAATTACTGACCTCTGTCATCATTTTAGGTGGGGGAACTTGCACAATCGGTGGCTGACTAAATACTTTTTTGCCCCACTGTATCTGGGAGATTACACTTTCTGTTCTTGAGACATTGGTGGTTAAAAAGATAAATTTGTTACCAGATGTTCTAAATGATGCTTTCTAATAACGATGATTGAGATGATAGTATCAGGTTCTAGCCTAGACAGCATAAAGTTGGTTGTAGCTACTGTTACAGCCCCCATTTATTGGTCAATGGTCATTCTGGAGCCTCAAGATGAGGATTTTTGAAATACTGGTTTCAAAAACAACATGGCAGAAATATGATGCGTGGAGGTCTGATTGTGAAACCACATGCTGGTGGTTTTCAGAGAAATTTAAAGGACTTCTGCGTCAACTGTATTTTTCTAACATGGAAACTAGCTGGGACTGGCAGCATATCAGGTTTAATGTAAATTTTATCTGACGGCCAATTTAAATGTTCCTTTCATGTTTCTTGACCAGTGTTGGGTAAGTTACTTTAAATTATTAACTTAGTTACATTGCTAGTTACTTCTATCAAAAGTAACTCAGTTACTTCAAGTTACTCGTTACTTTCAAAGTAACTAGTTACTAGGAAAAGTAATTTTTGGTTTTACTCAGAATTTTCTTGTTAATGTGTTGCTTCCGTAACTGGATACCAAGCAAGATTGGCAGTCTTCTAGCTTGCTTACTTGCCACAAGTGCACCGTGCCACCTACCAATAGAAAGGATAAAAATAATCTGTATATTTACACGAGAGAAATCCCACGCCTGGACCGCCGTTGACAGCTGCCATGATTCTAGCCTACGTCACAGTGTCATGTGCGCTTTTTACATCCAACACGAAAACTGCAGTTATGGTGCTTTGAATTGTACTCAGAACTCGAAAATTCTGCCTTCCGAATAGGAAGATGTAGGTAACACCAGACTGCAGATGAACTGCATACGCGGCTGGACTGGGACAAAAAAATTAATAAAATAAAATAAAATAAATAAATAAATAAATCGACCAGCCCACCATTATAGGAAAAAAAAAAATCATAAAGCCTTTGAATGAAAACAAATGCTGTTGTGACAGTGATGTGCACTTTTCTGATGTATATATGCATCAATCCATCAATCGTTTGTTGTAAGATTCAGATAATTATTTTTTTAAAAAGCTAGACATTTTAAATGAGAATAAGTACTTCTTTGTGCCCCCCTTTCCCTGTTAATGCCCTACCTGGCCCCCCTCGCAAAACTTTGCTAGACCCGCCCCTGCACAGTTACCAGCTGTCAGCTGGTGTTATTTGTCTCTCAGAAACAGTTCAGAACTTCTGTTCAACTCATTCATGTCACCTAAAAGGTAAACCTGTTTCTCCATCACCTGCTCAGCTCTGGTGATTCAGTAAGGACATCTCCTGGTTTCATCTTCATGTTTCCCTCTCACCAGATAACCAAACCGATATCATGACCAGCAGCTTTACAGCTGTGGCTCCAGCAAACATCAGATGATACTAGAAATCAATATTAAATACATTCTAACAACAGCTGAAGTCAGTCGAAAGTATTGTTGAAATGCATAAATTTGTTAAAACTCAGAAATCTGGTGCAGTGTCTACACCTGCCAACTACAAAGAAGCATGAAGCCTGTCATGAAGTCAAGCTTCTTGTTCAAAGCCTTTACGTGCTTCCTCCAGGACACTGATATGGTTAGCAGATGTAGTTCAGAGGAAAGAAAAGAATTCCTACAAGGTCAGTAGATCTGTAACACAGTCTGGATTTCTTTAGGATGGAAACGTTACTTTTCAGAGACACAGAGCTCAGAGAAAACTACAAAAGTGGGTTGTCCATACCAAAATAATCTAGATGGATAAACTGCACCAAACAATAGTAGGAAATATTGACACAGAACTGTGTAATATTTAACTTCTACAGCTTCAGCTACACCAACACATGGGAAGAAGTGGCCTTCACCATCACTGACAAAGGTGTTCAGGTAAGGCAGGACCTGCTCCTGTCGAGCCACAGTGCTGAAATTTATCTGCATCATGTGCTGGTTTTCCTAAACTTCCTCCTTCAGTTCTGACAACAAGTCTTCAACTGAAAAAAGGAATGATTATAACTATATGGTCCACATGGGCCAGCATATTTACTGTTATGCTTTGGCACAAGTCACTTTAGAACAGAAAATTATACCAAAACAGTAATTAAATAATGGCTAAATTGCTCACTCTTATACAGAATAGCATCACACAAACACTCTGCACGTTGGCTGCATTCCTACAATTTGCCACCAGATTTCACTTGAACATTGCTCACTGGGCAACGATGCTGAGTACATACCTGTTGAGATTCTGGGAGATTCAAATTGATGAAAGCCATCAGAGTCTTCCAGTCTGCCATTTTTGCAGCTTCACAGACTGGAACACAAAACTGGTTTAAGTATCTCTGCTGGAGCAGGTGGTTTGTCGCTGAGGATTCGAAGCATCTGTTTAAACCATCCTGTTTTGCAGCATCAACAACCACATTGATGTCAGGCTCAGTGAGAGTTGAAGACATGATAACCAGTCATGTGTTCATAAACTGCATTAGGATGTACCTGTTCAACTTCACCCACTGAACCCAGGAGAGTAGGCACTGGAAAATCTCTTCTCCTGACCAGAGTCTTTGGCTGTAGAGCAGCTCTTGATGTGGGTGTGTGCCTTACTTGTGAGATGCTGTGGACAGAAAGAAAGAAATTGACAAAGAAAGTAGGCTTTAAGAAAACAACCCCGCCAAAAAACCAATGTGAATATAGACTGCTCAAAAATAAAATAAAATAAAATAAATAACAAAAATGAAGGGAACACAAAAAGATGACATCCCAAATGTAAATTATTAAAATATTCTTAATACTTTGTTCTTCACATAGTTAGATGTGCTAACAACAAAAATCACAAAAAAAATCATCAATGGAAAGAGACATCAGTGTAATGTCCAATTTAGCACACAGAGCTTCCTGCAGCTTGATCACAAGCAGATAAATTGAAGCCAGTTTTAATACACGGCTGCAAAGCTGGTGGACTGGAAGACGCTGATGATGTCCAGCTTTTCCTTTTATCCTGCTTAATGCTACCTGCATCACATCTTTCCAGAGGAGAACCACGGGAGCTCAGGAGACAGGAACCCAAGTACTACAATGCTGCTGCTACTGCCAGAACCAAGGAAGAGCTCCCATCTCACAGCTCTGAGCAGCAAACCATGGACGGCCAGTTTCACTACCAGGACTCAGCCAGTGTATACAAAGGAAAGCCAGGCCAAGCTGTCTGCCAGTGGCTCATCATAGTATGTATGCATGTTCATTTTTTATTTATACAGCGCCAAATCACATTAACAGTCACTTCACGGTGCTTTATATTATAAGGAAGACTTTTTTTTTCTTTGGTAATATGAACTAATATTAGCAGAGTTAGCTAACCTATGACCTGCTACAAAAATACCCTCTGTGTTGTAAGGCCATGTTTCAGTAGTTCTCCCAGAAGTACTTTCCAGACTAGAAAAGGGGGTCTATCCCTGTTTCCAATTATACCACCACTGTTTTGGTTTGGTTTTGTTTTTTCCCCCCAAATGGCGACACTTGGTGGCAAAGTTTTAAAGCGTGCCACCAGAATAAAACCTTAAAGCTCTGAGGTTTACTTTTGTATTTTCTGATCTAAAGTCACTCATGCCAACACACATCAGTAACCATGCTGACCCATGTGGACCATATAGACTTGTGCTTGGCCCGTGTCTTCCTATCCTCACAGACTTGTGGAGTTCTGGCAGCAGCCTTGAAGGCAGTCTCCCCCTGGCATACCTCACTATGTGGGCTGAGAGAGCTCTTGATTAGGAGATGAGGAACAACATCTTTGAGACTGCTGAACTGTTTCCAGCTCTGTGCGAAGGAAGGAGGACCACAGCAAAAATGCCACTTTGCATGGTGTACAGAGGACAAGCGCTACATATGAGCCCTAGCTTAGCCCTAACCTTAACTTAAAAGTTCTTGTCCATCACTTTAATCTGAAATGTTATTATGACCCACAGGAGGTGAAAGAACTGACCAACAAACAGGTGAATTCATGTTTAATTTTGGGTCAATCTGACTCATTGATTGAAACTGAAGCTGTTTCCAGCTCTGTCACAGAGGAGAAACAGGTTTTTACTGTCCCAAGTGTGGTGGCCTGAAGGAGGAGAAGAGGAAAGGGTAACTAAATGGTACTGACAACACCATTTGGGCGTGCAGTTATGCCTCAGGAAATATTACATTAGCCATTGCAAAGGTTTTCCAGTTACAAAGGCACACAGACTCTGTACTGACAAGACAGAGGCGTGGCAAATTAATATAAAATGTATTAAATTACCTGAGAATATAGAACTGCGGCGAAATGTTAAAAAATAAAAAAAATAAAATAAATAAAATAAACATAAAAAAATAAATGAACGCAGCAAATTAAATGGCAGTACTTGCAATACCACCAGACCTTTTAATTTAAACTCTTAATAACCACACATTGCTTAAAAGAACAAGGTTTGTGGCCTCTCGCTGCTTTATTTAAAATAGCAGCTCAAAACTGTTTAATTTGGCCACTTTGGCACTCCTTCCTCTACGTTGCTTCCCCAAGGGGTACCACCTGTTACTCACCCGTGACTCACACAACCACCTAAATGGTGGTTTATACACATCTCCCAGTGTTTACACTCTCATGGATAAGAGGGAACATCACTAAACATCACAGCTATTGTAAATGACGCCGGCTACTAACAATGACTGAGCTGAGTGTATCAGATTTTCTGTGGATTTTCTCTGAAAGCCGTTTTAATGTTCTGTTGATGTTGACTTAACGGAGACTGTCTTTAACGTAACTATTTTATGACCACAGTAAAATTAAGTACAACCTTTTTTGTGTATCGTGGGTTGTTTGTTTTGTGTGTGGGTTCTTTTTCTTTTCTTTTTTTAAAAGTTGTTACTTTGGGTGAGGTATTAGATGGAAGTGTTGACAAATAAAAGTGGGCATGTCAAATGCTCTTTCAAGCTCATAATTAGAATTAGACAGTCTGTTTTGACAAAGAGAAGAAAAACGGGCTTATTGACTTTTTCTGATAATGTAATGTGGCTGAAAAAATCATCCTACAGCAATGTTTTTTTAAAATGTTATTTTGTATCTTCCATCCCTTGGAGAGAACATTGGGTCTTGCTTGATCACTGAATGATGAAATATATTGTTTTGGTTTTCATAGGGATTTCCAGTAGACTGTATTTTTATTCCATGAACGTTAAGTTTTAGGGTCACCTAAAACTGGTTTGTCAGGCCACATCACACATGGCACTAATGATCACAGATGGTATCGAAACTTGACTGTGCGCTGAGGTGGCAACCCCTAACCCTACGCAAGTAAATTAAAGTAAATGTATTTGGAAAAATGTACTTCTAAAAGTTGTTTTAATGCACCGTGTTCATTTACTCATGAGCTGCTGTAACATGAATCAAACCTTAGTCAGATAATTTCAAATTCAAAGGTTGTGCGTTTGCTGATGTCTGAGCTGACAATGCTTTTGTGTCGTTTGTCACACAGTGTGTTGCAAGCGGATGTCCAGCTGTTATGTTACAGATTTAAAGGTAGATTTGAAGTGCTCAGTGACGCTTGATAAACTGCAAATTTAAAGCTTAAATATGATGTCAGTTTTAATCACATATTGGGTCTACGTTCAGGAGTTGCACTTCAGTTCCATCCTGCAGTACATCGGCCTTCACTTGCTGGAGCTGAAGTGAAGGCCGATGGGATGACGCCCTGATCCAGTTCGTGTGTGATGAGAAACAGCTCAAGTGAACTAAGTGAAGCATTGACTTTTTTTCCTGTTCTTTTCCTCATTTTATCTGCCCACTGAGTTTTCATGCCATGAGGACGAAGATGATCTGTTGTTGCTGCGACTTCAACTACACACACTTCTTGTTTAATGTTTGACCACTAGGCTGGACTGTTGAGTATGTACATGAAGTGTTTCTGGAACCTTTTGAATTCAATGGTTAATCATCTGTCACACAAAACCTCAGCATGTCCTCCTTCACTACATCAATGAACCTCCTCTCTGGTTTTCATTCTTTCTGTCCTGGCTGGCAGTCCCACTCTTTTAAAAAAATAAAAAACATAAAATTTGTATAAACCTGCAAGAAGAACACACTGTACATCAAATATCTTTTTATTTTATTTTGCTTGTTAAATGTGAGAATGAGGATGCTAATTGTTCAAGTGTAGCTTTGATTTTGTGTGTGTGTATGTGTGTGTGTGCAGTGAGGACATTGCTGCGACTTTGACCACACACACTTGTTATATAATGTTGGACCAGTAGGTGTCACTGTTGTCCATGTACATGGAGTGTTTCTGGCGTCTGGAGAAAATCAGAAAGATTAATGAACTTTTTAACACTTTATTAAAAAATATTATTGATTTTCACATAGACACATGAAGCAGTATTTCATTCTACCAAAGTCCTCATTTTTTTAGAAGAAAAATCATTGGTGATTCATGCATGTCTGACTTCAAAACAGGCGTGCATGTGTGATTGTGTCATCTGGGGCAGGGATAGCTCAGTAGGTAAAGTGGTTGCCCCATAATTCACTTGGTGAGTAATTGGCCTACGGGGATCAATAAAGTATACATTATTGTTATTACTACACAATGCCTCTAATTAGTCCACCCTTTTTCCTCCTCAAGTTTGCCTCTATCATGCGCTGGTTGTAGAATTTCTTCGAGTGGGGGCTGGCTCTCACTTGTATTCTAGAAACATAAAAATAAAAACACTGTTTGGATAGTACTGCCATCTTTACCACCTCTTTCATTTTCGATGGGTCATGGTAAATCACCTTATCAAGAGCATTCTCAGCCCATGTAGTAAGGTCTACCAGGGGACAACTCCCTTTAAGGCTGCTGCCAGAATTCTAAGACTAAAAGGCAAAACTGGTTTAAGTATTTCTGCTGGAGCAGGTAGTTTGTTGCAGAGGCTGCACAGATTCTGTTTAAACTATAATGTTTTGCAACATAACCAACCATGCTGATGTCAGCTCAGTGTGAGTGGAAGACATAGGCATGATAATCAGTGATGTATTCATAAACTGCAAAAGGATGTACCTGTTCCAATTCACTTCCTTGTAAACCTCCCTGTTACAGCCCTAGCTGGGCCTCCTGAAACTGCCCTTGTGTGGGCGTGGTGTCTTTCTCCACCTCCTCCTCTCTTGCCACTCCTACCCCCTCTGTTTCTCTCACTCTCCTCTCTCCCCAGGACACAGCTGCTCTTGGTTAGCCTTGTTTGCCACCTGAATCCAGTCAGCAATCACCTCTGAGGCTATTTAAGCTGGGGATGAGCTCTGAGCAAGGGAGTTTTCTCTGGTGTCTCCGCTTTGTGTGCTAGTTGTGTGAAGGTCCTGCCTATAGTGTGTAAGCAGTATGCCTGCTTTACGTGAGTAGTGTGGGCTTGTGGGCCTTGGTGGCAGTAAAGCTAGCTGCTGCTAGTGACAGGGTGAGCTTGTGGGCCCCTGGAAGTGCCTCCTCGTGGTGTGGAGTTTTTGTTTGGTTGTTGTGTTCTGTGTTGTTGCAACCTTTTTCCCTTTTTCCAAGTGTTATTGGTAAAAAGGCCTTGCCAGCTCTTTATGTTAAGATTATCTATAATAAAGACTATTTTATTTACTAAAAACACCTGTCTGTTTTCCTTTCATTCTGTTCTGGACTCATTTGTTACTGGTCCCCTCACTCGTATGCCTAGACCCCTTCGGGGGGGACGTAACAATGTGGGGGCTTGTCCGGAATATGAATGGAAGGAACAGCAATTGAGTATTAGTGAGTTGTTTGCTGGTGGCCTGTTTAGTTGTATGGTATCTACTACGCTCTCTCTCCAGTTAGCAAAGGGGAGTGTCTAGCTGAGCGTAAGCTCCTCCTTCAGGCACTCATTTTTTATTTTGCCTTTTTTATTTTCGGAGTAATCCCGGGTGGGGATTAGTTCCCTGTCGGGGGCAGGCTTGTCGGTGCTTTGTGCACTTGATGCTTAGCCTTTAAAGTTGCCTCGAGCCTGGTACACTCCAGAAGCTAACTAGGCTAAGATTTTAGTAGGTAGGTCTGGGGAGAGGGTCGGTGGTATTTTTATTTATTGGTTAACCTGTGGCCAAACATTTCCCACCTGTTTTTCATTTGTGTATTGGAGGTGGTGCTTCTTTGTTGTTACTGTTAGCCTCAGGTAGTTTTAGTTTCAGTTTTAATGGCTACCTTTGAAATTGCCGTGTTTAAGGAAAACCCTTCGCTTGTCCAGCTGGACGCCTGTAGGAAGATGGATTTGCATGAGGTCGCATCATTTTATGGCATTTCTGTCTCCACGGCTCTACGTAAGGCTGAGCTGAAAGCTGCTCTTGTGTCTGGCTTGGTGGAGAAAGGGATAGTGGCCCTGCCAGTGTCTGCCAGTCCACTTGAGCATGGTGTAGCGTCTCAGCCTGTTCCACAGGTGCCAGCTCAAGCTGTAGCTCCATCACTGTCTACACCTGTTGCTCAGTGGCTGCCTCAGGACAAGCCAATGACACTGCCTCACTTTGAACCACTCTCCATAGAGTCATCCGTAGGTTCAAAGCACGATGCTATGCTACATGTCCGCCTGGCTCGTCTTCAGTTGGAAAAGGAGGATCATGAGAGGCAGTTCCAGCTAAAGGAGTTGGAGCTTAAGCGTTTAGACGCAGAGCTTGCCAGAGCCAAGGAGGTTGAATTGAAAAAGGTGGACACAGCTGTTAAGTTGCAACAGTTGGAACTCCAGCAGGCTTCCCTTCCTCCGACTGCCTCCATTCGGCAGGCAGACACACCATTTGATGTGGGGGAAAAACATTTGTCTGGTTCCAGTGTTTCACGACATCGAGGTTGACAGTTATTTTGAGTCCTTTGAGCATATAGCTGCAGCCTTGCACTGGCCACGGGATTCTTGGGCTATTTTGCTACGATGTAAGCTGGTAGGTAAGGCTCAGGAAGTTTGTTCCTCATTGTCAGCTCAGGACAGTCTGAATTATGACAAGCTGAAAAGTGCCATCCTGCTATCTTATGAGCTAGTCTCAGAAGCTTATAGCCAGCGTTTCCGGGGATTAAAAAGGGGACAGGATCAATCCTACCGAGATTTTGCAAGGAAGAAAAGTGTGCTTTTTGATCGGTGGTGTGTGTCCAGCAAAGCTACTGACCTGGCGTTGATGCGTGAATTAATGTTGGTGGAGGAATTTAAGAACCGTATCTCTAAGCAGATTGCAGTATACCTCAGTGAACAGGTTTCCTCATTACAGCAGGCTGCAGCACTGGCTGATGAGTTTGCCCTCACCCATAAAACTAGTGTTATTGAGCACGACCGACGATCAGGATATCAAAATCTTGTTTCTGCTCTGAGACTGAGATGGAAACAGCCTCAGAGGTATCAGTAGTTTTGTTGGTCATCTCCATTTGTAGAGCACTCTCTGCCCATATAGCGAGTTCTTCCAAGGGAAGACTCCCTTCAACCCCGCTGTCATAACTCCACGAGTCTGTGAGGGTAAAGACACAAGAGAAGTAATCACAAGTCTATATGGTCCACATGGGTCAGTTGCTGATATGTTTTGGCACAACTGACTTTGTAACAGAAAAATTAACAAAGGTTATATAGATGAGTCTTAAACACAACAGTTTGACACAACCTTGGGGGGAAAAAAGTGGTCGGATATTTGTAGATTCTTTAAAACCAAAAAGGATTTAAAGTGGACTCTCTGTTCAACTGTGGAGGGAGAAATGGTTATTTCTGCAATCAGGACTTACAACACAGAGTGAAAGAACATTTTTGCAAGTTGTCTTAGAGGTTAGTCAACTCTGTTCATATTAGCTCACCAGGCAACAATGCTGAGTACATACCTGGAGAAAAGTGTATCCCATAATCTTCCATCTTTGAAATCCCAGTGATTAAAACAGGAAAACTGGAGAAAGTATCTCTGCTGAAAGAGCTCCAAACAAAGCAGGATAGGAACTTAAGACTGACAGACTTAAGAGCAATTCTCCTGGGCTTTTAAGGAGGTTTGTGGGTGTGGGCAGGAATGTGGAGGTTTGCGCTTCTTCTTTTGTTGGTCACTTTGCAAGCAGTCAGGCAGTTTCTACCAACTGGCATCATTTACATTTCTTTAAAATGCTGTTTCTCAGGGGTCCGTTCTTCGTACCTCGCTAAGTTAGCTGGATTTGATTGTTGGCGATTTCGCGTGATCTTGGATGGTTCGGTTCCCCGAAGCTCATCCGGGATTTGCTGTCATAGCAACAGATCCGTAAGCGTAAACCTGCTCGGGAGCAGGTTTACTTTACGTAAACAGGATTAGATCGCGGCCACTCAGGTATGTCCGCTTCATTTATATGAAAGCAACAGCGATATTTTACCACTGTTTTACCATAAATAAATATTATCAATGTAACTAAAGTTAATGCAGTACTTGATCCTTTTATTGATTTCATACAGATACATACAGGTCATTTCCTAAAAAAAAGGGAAATGTACTATTAATCATTCTATTTCATGTATTTGATTATTTCAGATGTAATTCATATTTTAGAGTAGTAATAGTAAATTACTTCGTGTAATCAAGATGAGAGACCACGGCTATAAAAGCGAAGGTGGATTTGGGAAGTCTGTCGCAGCCATGTCCTGTCCGTATACGCGAGCCACCCATTGCGGAAGGTGCAAGATTGATAAGGAGAGTCCTCAGAATTCAGCGTATATTGCGGGATAGTCAGGATCCTTTAGCTCAGTGCGACAGTGTGCTCATAGAGATATCGATTTTCCCGTGAGGGTATTATTTACTTAACCAACTTGTTGACGAGGGGGTGCAGGACCACCACCTGTCTTTTTTTGCTCTGCCCTTTTCTTGGTTGCTGTTATAAACAAACAAACAGATTATTTCAGGGTCTCTTTCCAAGAGACTAAAAGCAATATAAGTGATAAATATTATCATTCTGTAGAATATTCTTATATTTCACTTTTACTTGTTCCCATGTTCTAGTGGGTCCTGTCGTGGCTCTAATGTGAAAGAGGATATGATGTAATATACTATACTATAATATAATATAATATAGTGTCATATAATAAATTTACCCTACTGGTGTTGGCCAGAGAGGCCGATGGCGCGATATGGCAGCCTGGCTTCTGTCAGTCTGCCCCAGGGCAGCTGTGGCTACAACCGTAGCTACCTCCACCAGTGTATGAATGTGAGAGTGACTGAATAGTGGTATTGTAAAGCGCTTTGGGTGCCTTGAAAAGCGCTATATAAATCCAATCCATTATTATTACATTACTTACGAGTTTAATTTGTCAGCAACTTTCTGCCAGCCCTCTCTCCTTGCTTTTGCAGCCTTTGCAGTGTTCCCTTGCGTTTTAATTAAACTCTGAAACTCCTGAAATCCCTCAATCAGGAGTTCTTGCTCTGCTGCCGAAAAATACCGAACGCGCTCCTTCGACATTTTCGCCGACCAATCAAAGGGTTGCCGATCAATGTTTCTACTATCGATGCGTAGCCCCTGTTAAGCCACCCAGTGATCTCACATTACTTCATCCAGCTGTACTAATCGTCAACAACAGGTGTGTTCGGAGAACCGGATTAGCGAGCTCAAAGTTAGCGCGATGATTTGATCTTGGATGTAGTAAGCGAGGTACGAAGAACGGACCCCAGGTCTGAAAAAAGAAAGTACAGTTAGAAAGCAGCCATACAAATGAGCTTTACCAAATCCTTTCAGCTCACACTTTATAAAATATGAAACACTTAATGCACTTAAATCAATTAAATAAACACATCTTTACTCATGTGTTTGAAATACATGATGGACTATATGATGTGAAAAATTCTCATTTTGTAAAGAAAGCCAAACCTGTTGAGTTGCTGACTGTGAGCTGCAGCTGGTGTATATCAGGATCTTTATGGATATTTTTCACTGGTGAGTTGAGTAAAGTTTAGTTTGTTCTGCTTTCATGTCAACTAGATCTGTGTTAGATGATTTTGATTTAAATTCCTGCTCTGGTTGTTTCAGACAAGCAGCCAGTTTGATCTTTGCACCGATGATTAATTTACTTTCTATTATCAGAAGATTTGTGCACATAGTTTATAATTTCAAATGTTTCAGAGCAAATACAGCTGCTCTTTAAATATATTTTTGCATATGTTCTGCATTATTTCAGTGAGTATTGAAACCTGATGTTTAAAATTTTTTAAAATGAGCCAAATTATACCAATATTACATACAAATAATGAATTAAACCTCTAATTTAGATATTTTTGATCATGTGGAGGTCATTTGGAGTTTATAAGATAGCAAATGGTAGCTTTCACCTTCTTTGAAAAGCACCTTTACATTGTAAAAGTCTCTGACACTAAAACACCCACATAAGTCAATGTCAACAATACCAAGGCTAACGATCCACATCAACGCTTGTCATAAACCCACAGACACATGCATCTGGCCTCCTCTGGCTCATTCAGAATTAGAGACGCACCCAGTTCAGCCAGTGACCACTAAACATACGCTAATGTGTCGTTTAGAGTTCCTGTATCACACCCTGCTACCTCCGATTAATTATCAAGTCAATGCAGACAGTTGGCACCAGGGCCATGAGAGATAAGTGAGGGTAAAGGTGTTTGTGTTGACATGTCTTAATTTGAAGTAACTGCAAAGACACGGAAGTCATATTGTTTGCAGATGATACAAAGTTCTATAATGAACTAACACTGGATCTGAGCAAAACAAAACTCTGCTATTTGGGAGATGTACAAATTCTATCATTGATAAACTGATGATAAATAACAGACTTAGGATCATAAATAAAACCACTTCAACAGAACCACCAAACCCACTTTTTATTAAATACTCTTAAATTTCTTTTTTTTACTTTAACTGAGATTCACTGAGTCTTGTCAAAACAGCCTATGTTTTATATTTAAATGGCAAGAAAATAAAATCTACAAGAAATAAACCTGTAAAACAGGATAAAACATGTATGTAGCTTCCATGTTGAAAACTGCAGATGACATGGAAGTCTTTTAAATCTTTGTGAAAACCACCAGCATGTGGTTTGGCAAGACCAAGGTGGAAGAAATCCTCATCTGAAGCTTTGCTGAACATAAGGATTTCTCTCAGGTCGTCATGATTTGGTCTTTATCCTAATCAAGTCCTAAATGTTGTGGGCCAAAGATTTGTTTGTTGCTTTATAAATTATGTGTAGAGTTCTGAGGTCAACCAAGTCTTTAAATTTAAGAGTATTTAATAAAAAGTGGATTTGATGGTTCTGTTGATGTGGTTTTATTTATGATCCCTATTACACTTTGTGTGTGCTTTACAGGTTATCGATATATTCATAATGACCATGATGGTTTGTGATTTATTATCACCGGAAGAAGTTTGTTCTTTCAGATAATTTATTTTAATTCTATGTTATTTATCATCAGACTCCTGAATAGTATGAGTTTTGTTTGCTCAGATTCAGTGTTAATTGATTATAGAAAAACCAAGTCTTCAATTTCTTAGTTTTTTGGTAGTTCATTTAGAAGTTGTTCCAAGTTACTTCCACAATAACTTTGTGTCATCTGCAAACAATATGACTTCTGTGTCTTTGAAATTACTTAGCTGAATGTACAATATCAATCCACATTCACTCAGTTAATGATGTATTCATTAATCTGTATGCCTCTTGTATTTCATTGCTCAAATTCAGGACATTGAAAAACACCTTATGTCATAATGCTTTTCAGAAACTCTCAAAGACAACATTACATGGATTATTAGACTCAGTGCTGCTCATTTATTGACTTGATTTTTCATTCCTGCAGCTTCGCTGTTCTGACAGCTCCACTCAGGCTCTGCTTGACACCACCGTGCTCCTGCTGCAAGGCGCCTGGTTTCTGGTACGCTTCCCAGTCATGATCATGGTGGCACTGTGAGCAAGAACCTGGCAACCTCCAGCCACCATGCCCCATCGTAACATTCCTTGACAGATCCCAACACAGCCCTGGTACAAACATACATGGCCATCAGGAGCATCCTACACTTTAAATGAGCTGACTTCAGGTGTTCAGTAAGGGGAAGATTTAATAACATTGCACGTTTCATTTCAAGACTCTGTAGTCACAGAGCAGAGAGTAGAAAAGGTGACAATAAAATGTTTTTGGAGCTTTACCAAGTAATCAGCATCAGACTTGTTAACAATTAAAATAAAACCCAACATTTAGAGTCTTAGGAAGATAATCACAGAGGCAAAAACTTTCCACTGTATCGTCTCAGGTTTCTTAAAATGAAGTCTGAGGTAGGGTTGTTATTTGAGGTATTCCTGGAAAAATCTTTTTGTCCATTTGAAAGCTCCAGATTCTTTAGATTATCTGTCTCATACTTTGATTGTGAATATAGAGGATTGTAGCTCAAGTTAACATGGAAAGATAGAGGTTTAAAGTCTCTAAAACATTTGGACCCATATGGAAAAGATATATATAAATCTTATAAAGTTTGGATCTGTCTTGTGTGAAACTTGTATGAAAAGCATATAAGAGTGGAAACAGATATAAGATCCCTTGAAAAATTAGATAATGAAACTTGTATGTTTTGGATACTTACTAAAACAATATATGAAAGTAATGAGAAAGTGGCCACTTTCATGAGTAAATCACATATAAGTTTTTACTATTTCTTTTCCATATGGGGATGTTCAGTCTCTGACAGAAGGTTTGGAGACATGTAGAAAGTTCAGTTTGAATGGGTGAAACTAATATTTTATTTACAGTTTCTCACACACAAGGAAGAGAATTTTCTTCATGTACAATATTTTTTACAACAAATACAACAAAATGAAACAAAACACATTTTGATGAATTCATCTCTTAATCTTATATG